>NC_064617.1:41363715-42022048 GCF_023898315.1 Schistocerca nitens | reverse complement strand
GAAAGCTATCCTGGGAGTCATGTAGTTTGTATCCGACGCACTTCAGCCCATTTACTGAAACCCTCACACTCTTCTAATTAGGAGGCAACACAGAAATTGCGTCGAGATTAAGTACTGTAGGCTCCAGGGCGGGTTTTATCCTAGGTAGTAAAACGGTTGCAGCCTCCACATGAAAGCTCTCCTGGGAGTCATGTAGTTTGTATCCGACGCACTACTACCCATTTACTGAAACCATCATACTACTCAAATAATGAGATGACACAGAAATTGCGTCGAGATTAAGTACTGAAGGCGCCAGGGCGGGTTTTATCCTAGAGAGTAAAACGGCTGCAGCCTCCACATGAAAGTTCTCCTGGGAGTCATGTAGTTTGTATCCGACGCACTACTGCCCATTTATGTAACCCTCACACTCTTCTAATGAGGATGCGACACAAAAATTGCGTCGAGATTAAATACTGTAGGCTCCAGGGCGGGTTTTATCCTAAAGAGTAAAACGGCTGCAGCCTCCACATGAAAGCTCTCCTGGGAGTCATGTAGTTTGTATCGGACGCACTACTGCCCATTTACTGAAACCCTCACACTCTTCTAATAAGGATGCGACACAGAAATTTCGGCGAGACTAAATACTGCAGGCTCCAGGGCGGGTTTTATCCTAGAGAGTAAAACGGCTGCAGCCTCCACATGAAAGCTCTCCTGGGAGTCATGTAGTCTGTATCCGACACACTTCTGCCCATTTACTGAAACCCTCACACTCTTCTAATAAGGATGCGACACAGAAATTACGTCGAGACTAAGTACTGCAGGCACCAGGGCGCGTTATACCCTAGACAGTAAACGGCTGCAGCCTCCAATGAAAACTCCCCTGGGAGTCATGTAGTTTGTATCCGACGCACTTCTGCCCATTTAATGAAATCCTCACACTCTTCTAATAAGGATGCGACACAGAAATTGCGTCGAGATTAAATACTGTAGGCTCCAGGGCGGGTTTTATCCTAGAGAGTGAAACGGCTGCAGCCTCCACATGAAAGCTCTCCTGGGAGTCATGTAGTTTGTATCCGACGCACTACTTTCCCATTTACTGAAACCCTCACAATCTTCTAATAAGGATGCGACACAGAAATTGCATCGAGATTAAATACTGTAGGCTCCGGGGCGGGTTTTATCCTAGAGAGAAAACGGCTGCACCCTCCACATGAAAGCTCTCCTGGGAGTCATGTAGTTTGTATCCGACGCACTACTGCCCATTTATTGAAACCCTCACACTCTTCTAATAAGGATGCGACACTGAAATTGCATCGAGATTAAATACTGTAGGCTCCGTGGCGGGTTTTATCCTGGAGAGAAAACGGCTGCACCCTCCACATGAAAGCTCTCCTGGGAGTCATGTAGTCTGTATCCGACGCACTACTGCCCATTTACTGTAACCCTCACACTCTTCTAATATGGTTGCGACACAGAAATTACGTCGAGACTACGTACTGCAGGCTCCAGTGCTGGTTTTATACTAGAGAGTAAAACGGCTGCAGCCTCCACATGAAAGCTCTCCCAGGAGTCATGTAGTATGTATCCGACGCACTACTGCCCATTTACAGAAACCCTCACACTCTTCTAATAAGGTTGCGACACAGAAATTACGTCGAGACTAAGTACTGCAGGCTCCAGGGAGGGTTTTATCCTAGAGAGTAAAATGGCTGCAGCCTCCACATGAAAGCTCTCCTGGGAGTCATGTAGTTTTTATCCGACGCACTACTGCCCATTTACTGAAAGCCTCACACTCTTCTAATAGGTTGCGACACAGAAATTACGTCGAGACTAAGTACTGCAGGCTCCAGGGCGGGTTTTATACTAGAGAGTAAAACGGCTGCAGCCTCCACATGAAAGCTCTCCTAGGAGTCATGTAGTTTGTATCCAACGCACTACTGCCCATTTACTAAAACCCTAGGACTCTTCTAATGAGGATGCGACACAGATATTACGTCGAGACTAAGTACTGCAGGCTCCATGGGGGGTTTTATCCTAGAGAGTAAAACGGTTGCAGCCTTCACATGAAAGCTCTCCTGGGAGTCATGTAGTTTTTATCCGACGCACTACTACCCATTTACTGAAACCCTCACACTCTTCTAATAAGGATGCGACACAGAAATTGCATCGAGATTAAATACTGAAGGCTCCAGGGCGAGTTTTATACTTGAGAGTAAAACGGCTGCAGCCTCCACATTAAAGCTTTCCTGGGAGTCATGTAGTTTGTATTAGACGCACTACTGCCCATTTACTGAAACCCTCACACTGTTCTAATAAGGTTGCGACACAGAAATTACGTCGAGACTAAGTACTGCAGGCTCCAGGGCGGGTTTTATACTAGAGAGTAAAACGGCTGCAGCCTCCACATGAAAGCTCTCCTGGGAGTCATGTAGTTTGTATCCGACGCACTACTGCCCATTTACTGAAACCCTCACACTCTTCTAATAAGGATGCAAACACAGAAATTACGTCGAGACTAAGTACTGCAGGCTCCAGAGCGGGTTTTATACTAGAGAGTAAAACGGCTGCAGCCTCCACATGAAAGCTCTCCTAGGAGTCATGTAGATAGTATCCGACGCACTACTGTCCATTTACTGAAACCCTCACACTCTTCTAATAAGGATGCGACACAGAAATTACGTCGAGAGTAAGTACTGCAGGCTCCAGGGCAGGTTTTACCCTAGAGAGTAAACGGCTGCAGCCTCCACATGAAAGCACTCCTGGGAGTCATGTAGTTTGTATCCGAAGCACTACTGCCCATTTACTGAAACCCTCACACTCTTCTAATAGGGATGCAAACACAGAAATTACGTCGAGACTAAGTACTGCAGGCTCCAGGGCGAATTTTTATCCTAGAGAGTAAAACGGCTGCAGCCCCCACATGAAAGCTCTCCTGGGAGTCATGTAGTTTGTATCCAACGCACTACTGCCCATTTACTGAAACCCTCACACTCTTCTAATAAGGATGCAACACAGAAATTACGTCGAGACTAAGTACTGCAGGCTCCAGGGCGGGTTTTATCCTAGAGAGTAAAACGGCTGCAGCCTCCACATGAAAGCTCTCCTGGGAGTCATGTAGTTTTTATCCGACGCACTACTGCCCATTTACCGAAACACCCACACTCATCTAATAAGGATGCGACACAGAAATTAGGTCGAGACTAAGTACTGCAGGCTCCAAGGCGGGGTTTATACTAGAGAATAAAACGGCTGCAGCCTCCACATGAAAGCTCTCCGGGGATTCATGTAGCATGTATCCGACGCACTACTGCCCATTTACTGAAACCCTCACACTCTTCTAATAAGGATGCGACTCAGAAATTGCGTCGAGATTAAATAGTGTAGCCTCCAGGGCGAATTTTATCCTAGAGAGTAAAACGGTTGCAGCCTCCACATGAAAGCTCTCCTGGGAGTCATGTAGTTTGTATCCGACGCATTACTGCCCACTTACTGAAACCCTCACAATCTTCTAATAAGGATGCGACACAGAAATTGCATCGAGATTAAATACTGTAGGCTCCAGGGCGGGTTTTATCCTAGAGAGAAAACGGCTGCACCCTCCACATGAAAGCTCTCCTGGGAGTCATGTAGTCTGTATCCGACGCACTACTGCCCATATACTCTAACCCTCACACTCTTCTAATAAGGTTGCGACACAGAAATTACGTCGAGACTACGTACTGCAGGCTCCAGGGCGGGTTTTATACTTGAGAGTAAAACGGCTGCAGCCTCCACATGAAATCTCTCCTAGGAGTCATGTAGTTTGTATCCAACGCACTACTGCCCATTTACAGAAACCCTCAGACTCTTATAATGAGGATGCGACACAGAAATTGCGTAGAGATTAAGTACTGTAGGGTCAGGGGGGGGGGGGTTATCCTAGAGTGTAAAACGGTTGCAGCCTCCACGTGAAAGCTCACCTGGGAGTCATGTAGTTTTTATCCGACGCACTACTACCCAATTACTGAAACCCTCACACTCTTCTAATAAGGATGCGACACAGAAATTGCATCGAGATTAAATACTGTTGGCTCCAGGGCGGGTTTTATCCTAGAGAGTAAAACGGCTGCAGCCTCCACATGAAAGCTATCCAGGGAGTCATGTAGTTTGTATCCGACGCACTTCTGCCCATTTACTGAAACCCTCACACTCTTCTAATTAGGAGGCAACACAGAAATTGCGTCGAGATTAAGTACTGTAGGCTCCAGGGCGGGTTTTATCCTAGGGAGTAAAACGGTTGCAGCCTCCACATGAAAGCTCTCCTGGGAGTCATGTAGTTTGTATCCGACGCAATACTGCCCATTTACTGAAACCATCATACTACTCAAATAATGAGATAACACAGAAATTGCGTCGAGATTAAGTACTGAAGGCGCCAGGGCGGGTTTTATCCTAGAGAGTAAAACGGCTGCAGCCTCCACATGAAAGTTCTCCTGGGAGTCATATAGTTTGTATCCGACGCACTACTGCCCATTTATTTAAACCCTCACACTCTTCTAATGAGGATGCGACACAAAAATTGCGTCGAGATTAAATACTGTAGGCTTCAGGGCGGGTTTTATCCCAAAGAGTAAAACGGCTGCAGCTTCCACATGAAAGCTCTCCTGGGAGTCATGTAGTTTGTATCGGACGCACTACTGCCCATTTACTGAAACCCTCACACTCTTCTAATAAGGATGCGACACAGAAATTACGTCGAGACTAAGTACTGCAGGCTCCAGGGCGGGTTTTATCCTAGAGAGTAAAACGGCAGCAGCCTCCACATGAAAGCTCTCCTGGGAGTCATGTAGTTTGTATCCGACGCACTCTTTTCACATTTACTGAAACCCTCACAAACTACTAATAAGGATGCGACACAGAAATTGCGTCGAGATTAAATACTGTAGGCTCCGGAGCGGGGTTTATCCTAGAGAGAAAACGGCTGCAGCCTCCACATGAAAGCTATCCTGGGAGTCATGTAGTCTGTATCCGAAGCACTACAGCCCATTTACTGAAACCCTCACACTCTTCTAATAAGGATGCGACACAGAAATTACGTCGAGACTAAGTACTGCAGGCACCAGGGCGGGTTATACCCTAGAGAGTAAACGGCTGCAGCCTCCAATGAAAGCTCTCCTGGGAGTCATGTAGTTTGTATCCGTCGCACTACTGCCCATTTAATGAAATCCTCACACTCTTCTAATAAGGATGCGACACAGAAATTGCGTTGAGATTAAATACTGTAGGCTCCAGGGCGGGTTTTATCCTAGAGAGTGAAACGGCTGCAGCCTCCACATGAAAGCTCTCCTGGGAGTCATGTAGTTTGTATCCGACGCACTACTTTCCCATTTACTGAAACCCTCACAATCTTCTAATAAGGATGCGACACAGAAATTGCATCGAGATTAAATACTGTAGGCTCCGGGGAGGGTTTTATCCTAGAGAGAAAACGGCTGCACCCTCCACATGAAAGCTCTCCTGGGAGTCTTGTAGTTTTTATCCGACGCACTACTGCCCAATTACCGAAACCCTCACACTCATCTAATAAGGATGCGACACAGAAATTAGGTCGAGACTAAGTACTGCAGGCTCCAAGGCGGGGTTTATACTAGAGAATAAAACGGCTGCAGCCTCCACATGAAAGCTCTCCGGGGATTCATGTAGCTTGTATCCGACGCACTACTGCCCATTTACTGAAACCCTCACACTCTTCTAATAAGGATGCGACTCAGAAATTGCGTCGAGATAAATAGTGTAGCCTCCAGGGCGAATTTTATCCTAGAGAGTAAAACGGTTGCAGCCTCCACATGAAAGCTCTCCTGGGAGTCATGTAGTTTGTATCCGACGCATTACTGCCCATTTACTGAAACCCTCACAATCTTCTAATAAGGATGCGACACAGAAATTGCATCGAGATTAAATACTGTAGGCTCCGGGGCGGGTTTCATCCTAGAGAGAAAACGGCTGCACCCTCCACATGAAACCTCTCCTGGGAGTCATGTAGTCTGTATCCGACGCACTACTGCCCATTTACTCTAACCCTCACACTCTTCTAATAAGGTTGCGACACAGAAATTACGTCGAGACTACGTACTGCAGGCTCCAGGGCGGGTTTTATACTTGAGAGTAAAACGGCTGCAGCCTCCACATGAATGCTCTCCTAGGAGTCAAGTAGTTTGTATCCAACGCACTACTGCCCATTTACAGAAACCCTCAGACTCTTATAATGAGGATGCGACACAGAAATTGCGTAGAGATTAAGTGCTGTAGGTTCAGGGGGGGGGGGGGGGGTTTATCCTAGAGTGTAAAACGGTTGCAGCCTCCACGTGAAAGCTCACCTGGGAGTCATGTAGTTTTTATCCGACGCACTACTACCCAATTACTGAAACCCTCACAATCTTCTAATAAGGATGCGACACAGAAATTGCATCGAGATAAAATACTGTTGGCTCCAGGGCGGGTTTTATCCTAGAGAGTAAAACGGCTGCAGCCTCCACATGAAAGCTATCCTGGGAGTCATGTAGTTTGTATCCGACGCACTTCTGCCCATTTACTGAAACCCTCACACTCTTCTAATTAGGAGGCAACACAGAAATTGCGTCGAGATTAAGTACTGTAGGCTCCAGGGCGGGTTTTATCCTAGGGAGTAAAACGGTTGCAGCCTCCACATGAAAGCTCTCCTGGGAGTCATGTAGTTTGTATCCGACGCAATACTGCCCATTTACTGAAACCATCATACTACTCAAATAATGAGATGACACAGAAATTGCGTCGAGATTAAGTACTGAAGGCGCCAGGGCGGGTTTTATCTTAGAGAGTAAAACGGCTGCAGCCTCCACATGAAAGTTCTCCTGGGAGTCATATAGTTTGTATCCGACGCACTACTGCCCATTTATTTAAACCCTCACACTCTTCTAATGAGGATGCGACACAAAAATTGCGTCGAGATTAAATACTGTAGGCTCCAGGGCGGGTTTTATCCTAAAGAGTAAAACGGCTGCAGCTTCCACATGAAAGCTCTCCTGGGAGTCATGTAGTTTGTATCGGACGCACTACTGCACATTTACTGAAACCCTCACACTCTTCTAATGAGGATGCGACACAAAAATTGCGTCGAGATTAAATACTGTAGGCTCCAGGGCGGGTTTTATCCTAAAGAGTAAAACGGCTGCAGCTTCCACATGAAAGCTCTCTTGGGAGTCATGTAGTTTGTATCGGACGCACTACTGCCCATTTACTGAAACCCTCACACTCTTCTAATAAGGATGCGACACAGAAATTACGTCGAGACTAGGTACTGCAGGCTCCAGGGCGGGTTTTATCCTAGAGAGTAAAACGGCAGCAGCCTCCACATGAAAGCTCTCCTGGGAGTCATGTAGTTTGTATCCGACGCACTCTTTTCACATTTACTGAAACCCTCACAAACTACTAATAAGGATGCGACACAGAAATTGCGTCGAGATTAAATACTGTAGGCTCCGGAGCGGGGTTTATCCTAGAGAGAAAACGGCTGCAGCCTCCACATGAAAGCTATCCTGGGAGTCATGTAGTCTGTATCCGAAGCACTACAGCCCATTTACTGAAACCCTCACACTCTTCTAATAAGGATGCGACACAGAAATTACGTCGAGACTAAGTACTGCAGGCACCAGGGCGGGTTATACCCTAGAGAGTAAACGGCTGCAGCCTCCAATGAAAGCTCTCCTGGGAGTCATGTAGTTTGTATCCGTCGCACTACTGCCCATTTAATGAAATCCTCACACTCTTCTAATAAGGATGCGACACAGAAATTGCGTTGAGATTAAATACTGTAGGCTCCAGGGCGGGTTTTATCCTAGAGAGTGAAACGGCTGCAGCCTCCACATGAAAGCTCTCCTGGGAGTCATGTAGTTTGTATCCGACGCACTACTTTCCCATTTACTGAAACCCTCACAATCTTCTAATAAGGATGCGACACAGAAATTGCATCGAGATTAAATACTGTAGACTCCGGGGACGGTTTTATCCTAGAGAGAAAACGGCTGCACCCTCCACATGAAAGCTCTCCTGGGAGTCATGTAGTTTTTATCCGACGCACTACTGCCCAATTACCGAAACCCTCACACTCATCTAATAAGGATGCGACACAGAAATTAGGTCGAGACTAAGTACTGCAGGCTCCAAGGCGGGGTTTATACTAGAGAATAAAACGGCTGCAGCCTCCACATGAAAGCTCTCCGGGGATTCATGTAGCTTGTATCCGACGCACTACTGCCCATTTACTGAAACCCTCACACTCTTCTAATAAGGATGCGACTCAGAAATTGCGTCGAGATTAAATAGTGTAGCCTCCAGGGCGAATTTTATCCTAGAGAGTAAAACGGTTGCAGCCTCCACATGAAAGCTCTCCTGGGAGTCATGTAGTTTGTATCCGACGCATTACTGCCCATTTACTGAAACCCTCACAATCTTCTAATAAGGATGCGACACAGAAATTGCATCGAGATTAAATACTGTAGGCTCCGGGGCGGGTTTTATCCTAGAGAGAAAACGGCTGCACCCTCCACATGAAAGCTCTCCTGGGAGTCATGTAGTCTGTATCCGACGCACTACTGCCCATTTACTCTAACCCTCACACTCTTCTAATAAGGTTGCGACACAGAAATTACGTCGAGACTACGTACTGCAGGCTCCAGGGCGGGTTTTATACTTGAGAGTAAAACGGCTGCAGCCTCCACATGAATGCTCTCCTAGGAGTCATGTAGTTTGTATCCAACGCACTACTGCCCATTTACAGAAACCCTCAGACTCTTATAATGAGGATGCGACACAGAAATTGCGTAGAGATTAAGTGCTGTAGGTTCAGGGGGGGGGGGGGGTTTATCCTAGAGTGTAAAACTGTTGCAGCCTCCACGTGAAAGCTCACCTGGGAGTCATGTAGTTTTTATCCGACGCACTACTACCCAATTACTGAAACCCTCACAATCTTCTAATAAGGATGCGACACAGAAATTGCATCGAGATAAAATACTGTTGGCTCCAGGGCGGGTTTTATCCTAGAGAGTAAAACGGCTGCAGCCTCCACATGAGAGCTATCCTGGGAGTCATGTAGTTTGTATCCGACGCACTTCTGCCCATTTACTGAAACCCTCACACTCTTCTAATTAGGAGGCAACACATAAATTGCGTCGAGATTAAGTACTGTAGGCTCCAGGGCGGGTTTTATCCTAGGGAGTAAAACGGTTGCAGCCTCCACATGAAAGCTCTCCTGGGAGTCATGTAGTTTGTATCCGACGCAATACTGCCCATTTACTGAAACCATCATACTACTCAAATAATGAGATGACACAGAAATTGCGTCGAGATTAAGTACTGAAGGCGCCAGGGCGGGTTTTATCTTAGAGAGTAAAACGGCTGCAGCCTCCACATGAAAGTTCTCCTGGGAGTCATATAGTTTGTATCCGACGCACTACTGCCCATTTATTTAAACCCTCACACTCTTCTAATGAGGATGCGACACAAAAATTGCGTCGAGATTAAATACTGTAGGCTCCAGGGCGGGTTTTATCCTAAAGAGTAAAACGGCTGCAGCTTCCACATGAAAGCTCTCCTGGGAGTCATGTAGTTTGTATCGGACGCACTACTGCCCATTTACTGAAACCCTCACACTCTTCTAATAAAGATGCGACACAGAAATTACGTCGAGACTAAGTACTGCAGGCTCCAGGGCGGGTTTTATCCTAGAGAGTAAAACGGCAGCAGCCTCCACATGAAAGCTCTCCTGGGAGTCATGTAGTTTGTATCCGACGCACTCTTTTCCCATTTACTGAAACCCTCACAAACTACTAATAAGGATGCGACACAGAAATTGCGTCGAGATTAAATACTGTAGGCTCCGGAGCGGGGTTTATCCTAGAGAGAAAACGGCTGCAGCCTCCACATGAAAGCTATCCTGGGAGTCATGTAGTCTGTATCCGAAGCACTACAGCCCATTTACTGAAACCCTCACACTCTTCTAATAAGGATGCGACACAGAAATTACGTCGAGACTAAGTACTGCAGGCACCAGGGCGGGTTATACCCTAGAGAGTAAACGGCTGCAGCCTCCAATGAAAGCTCTCCTGGGAGTCATGTAGTTTGTATCCGTCGCACTACTGCCCATTTAATGAAATCCTCACACTCTTCTAATAAGGATGCGACACAGAAATTGCGTCGAGATTAAATACTGTAGGCTCCAGGGCGGGTTTTATCCTAGAGAGTGAAACGGCTGCAGCCTCCACATGAAAGCTCTCCTGGGAGTCATGTAGTTTGTATCCGACGCACTACTTTCCCATTTACTGAAACCCTCACAATCTTCTAATAAGGATGCGACACAGAAATTGCATCGAGATTAAATACTGTAGGCTCCATGGCGGGTTTTATCCTAGAGAGTAAACGGCTGCAGCCTCCACATGAAAGCTCTCCTGGGAGTCATGTAGTCTGTATCCGACGCACTACTGCCCATTTACTCTAACCCTCACACTCTTCTAATAAGGTTGCGACACAGAAATTACGTCGAGACTACGTACTGCAGGCTCCAGGGCGGGTTTTATACTAGAGAGTAAAACGGCTGCAGCCTCCACATGAAAGCTCTCCTAGGAGTCATGTAGTTTGTATCCAACGCACTACTGCCCATTTACAGAAACCCACAGATTCTTATAATGAGGATGCGACACAGAAATTGCGTAGAGATTAAGTACTGTAGGTTCAGGGGGGGTTTTATCCTAGAGTGTAAAACGGTTGCAGCCTCCACATGAAAGCTCACCTGGGAGTCATGTAGTTTGTATCCGACGCACTTCTGCCCATTTACTGAAACCCTCACACTCTTCTAATTAGGAGGCAACATTGAAATTGTGTCGAGATTAAGTACTGTAGGCTCCAGGGCGGGTTTTATCCTAGGTAGTAAAACGGTTGCAGCCTCCACATGAAAGCTCTCCTGGGAGTCATGTAGTTTGTATCCGACGCACTACTGCCCATTTACTGAAACCATCATACTACTCAAATAATGAGATGACACAGAAATTGCGTCGAGATTAAGTACTGAAGGCGCCAGGGCGGGTTTTATCCTAGAGAGTAAAACGGCTGCAGCCTCCACATGAAAGTTCTCCTGGGAGTCATATAGTTTGTATCCGACGCACTACTGCCCATTTATTTAAACCCTCACACTCTTCTAATGAGGATGCGACACAAAAATTGCGTCGAGATTAAATACTGTAGGCTCCAGGGCGGGTTTTATCCTAAAGAGTAAAACGGCTGCAGCCTCCACATGAAAGCTCTCCTGGGAGTCATGTAGTTTGTATCGGACGCACTACTGCCCATTTAGTGAAACCCTCACACTCTTCTAATAAGGATGCGACACAGAAATTACGTCGAGACTAAGTACTGCAGGCTCCAGGGCGGGTTTTATCCTAGAGAGTAAAACGGCTGCAGCCTCCACATGAAAGCTCTCCTGGGAGTCATGTAGTTTGTATCTGACGCACTATTTTCCCATTTACTGAAACCCTCACAAACTACTAATAAGGATGCGACACAGAAGTTGCGTCGAGATTAAATACTGTAGGCTCCGGGGCAGGGTTTATCCTAGAGAGAAGACGACTGCAGCCTCCACATGAAAGCTATCCTGGGAGTCATGTAGTCTGTATCCGAAGCACTACTGCCCATTTACTGAAACCCTCACACTCTTCTAATAAGGATGCGACACAGAAATTACGTCGAGACTAAGTACTGCAGGCACCAGGGCGCGTTATACCCTAGAGAGTAAACGGCTGCAGCCTCCAATGAAAGCTCTCCTGGGAGTCATGTAGTTTGTATCCGACGCACTACTGCCCATTTAATGAAATCCTCACACTCTTCTAATAAGGATGCGACACAGAAATTGCGTCGAGATTAAATACTGTAGGCTCCAGGGCGGGTTTTATCCTAGAGAGTGAAACGGCTGCAGCCTCCACATGAAAGCTCTCCTGGGAGTCATGTAGTTTGTATCCGACGCACTACTGCCCATTTACTGAAACCATCATACTACTCAAATAATGAGATGACACAGAAATTGCGTCGAGATTAGGTACTGAAGGCTCCAGGGCGGGTCTCATCCTAAAGAGTAAAACGGCTGCAGCCTCCACATGAAAGCTCTCCTGGGAGTCATATAGTTTGTATCCGACGCGCTACTGCCCATTTATTGAAACCCTCACACACTTCTAATAAGGATGCGATACAAAAATTGCGTCGAGATTACATACTGTAGGCTCCAGGGCGGGTTTTATCCTAGAGACTAACACGGCTGCAGTCTCCATATGGAAGTTCTCCTGGGAGTCAAGTAGTTTATATCGGACGCACTAATGCCCATTTAATGAAACCCTCACACTCTTATAATAAGGATGCAACACAGAAATTGCGTCGTGATTAAATACTGTAGGCTCCAGGGCGAGTTTTATCCTAGAGAGTAAAACGGTTGCAGCCTGCACATGAAAGCTCCCCTGGGAGAAATGTAGTTTGTATCCGAGGCACTACTCCCTATTTACTGAAAGCCTCACACTCTTCTAATAAGGATGCGAACAAAAATTGCGTCAAGATTAAATACTGTAGGCTCCAGAACGGGTTTTATCCTAGAGAGTAAAACGGCTGCAGCCTCCACAAGAAAGCTATCTTGGGAGTCATGTAGTTTGTATCCGACGCACTACTGCCTATTTACTGAAACCCTCACACTCTTCTAATAAGGATGCGACACAGAAATAGCATCGAGATTAACTACTGTAGGATCCAGGGCGGGTTTTATCCTAGAGAGTTAAACGGCTGCAGCCTACACATGAAAGCACTCCGGGGAGTCATTTAGTTTGTATCCGACGCACTACTGCCCATTTTTGAAACCCTCACTCTCTTCTAATAAGGATGCGACACAGAAATTGCGTCGAGATTAAATACTGCAGGTTTCAGGGAGGGTTTTCTCCTAGAGAGTAAATTGGCTGCAGCCTCCAGATGAAAGCTCCCCTGGGAGTAATTTAGTTTGCATCCGACGCACTACTGCCCATTTACTGAAACCCTCACGTTCCTCAAATAATGAGATGACACAGAAATTGCGTAGAGATTAAGTACTGTAGGTTCCAGGGGGGGTTTTATCCTAGAGATTAAAACGGTTGCAACCTCCACATGAAAGCTCTCCTGGGAGCCATGCAGTTTGTATCCGACGCACTACTGCCAATTTACTGAAACCATCATACAACTCAAATAATGAGATGACACAGAAATTGCGTCGAGATTAAGTACTGAAGGCTCCAGGGCGGGTTTTATCCTAGAGAGTAAAACGGCTGCAGCCTCAACATGAAAGCTCTCCTGGGAGTCATATAGTTTGTATCCGACGCACTACTGCCCATTTATTGAAACCCTCACACTCTTCTAGTAAGGATGCGACACAAAAATTGCGTCGAGATTAAATACTGTAGGCTCGAGGGCGGGTTTTATCCTAGAGAGTAAAACGGCTGCAGCCTCCACATGAAAGCTCTCCTGGGAGTCATGTAGTTTGTAACGGACGCACTACTGCCCATTTACTGAAACCCTCACACTCTTCTAATAAGGATGCGACACAGAAATTACGTCGAGACTAATTACTGCAGGCTCCAGGGCGGGTTTTATCCTAGAGAGTAAAACGGCTGCAGCCTCCACATGAAAGCTCTTCTGGGAGTCATGTAGTTTGTATCCGACGCACTACTTTCCCATTCACTGAAACCCTCACAATCTTCTAATAAGGATGCGACACATAAATTGCATCGAGATTAAATACTGTAAGCTCCGGGGCGGGTTTTATCCTAGAGAGAAAACGGCTGCACCCTCCACATGAAAGGTATCCTGGGAGTCATGTAGTCTGTATCCGACGCACTACTGCCCATTTACTGAAACCCTCACACTCTTCTAATAAGGATGCGACACAGAAATTACGTCGAGACTAAGTACTGCAGGCTCCAGGGCAGGTTTTAAGCAATAGAGTAAACGGCTGCAGCCTCCACATGAAAGCCCTCCTGGGAGTCATGTAGTTTGTATCCGACGCACTACTGCCCATTTACTGAAACCCTCACACTCTTCTAATAAGGATGCGACACAGAAATTACGTCGAGACTAAGTACTGCAGGCTCTAGGGCGGGTTTATGCTAGAGAGTAAACGGCTGCAGCCTCCACATGAAAGCTCTCCTAGGAGTCATGTAGTTTGTATCCGACGCACTAATGCCCATTTACTGAAACCCTCACACTCTTCTAATAGGGTTGCGACACAGAAATTACGTCGAGACTAAGTACTGCAGGCTCCAGGGCGGGTTTTATACTAGAGAGTAAAACGGCTGCAGCCTCCACATGAAAGCTCTCCGAGGAGTCATGTAGTTTGTATCCAACGCACTACTGCCCATTTACTGAAACCCTCAGACTCTTCTAATGAGGATGCGACACAGAAATTGCGTCGAGATTAAGTACTGTAGGTTCCAGGGGGGGTTTTATCCTAGAGTGTAAAACGGTTGCAGCCTCCACATGAAAGCTCTCCTGGGAGTCATGTAGTTTTTATCCGACGCACTACTACCCATTTACTGAAACCCTCACACTCTTCTAATTAGGAGGCAACACAGAAATTGCGTCGAGATTAAGTACTGTAGGCTCCAGGGCGGGTTTTATCCTAGAGAGTAAAACGGCTGCAGCCTCCACATGAAAGCTCTCCTGGGAGTCATGTAGTTTGTATCCGACGCACTACTGCCCATTTACTGAAACCATCGTACTACTCAAATAATCAGATGACACAGAAATTGCGTCGAGATTAAGTACTGAAGGCTCCAGGGCGGGTTTTATCCTAGAGAGTAAAATGGCTGCAGCCTCCACATGAAAGCTCTCCTGGGAGTCATATAGTTTGTATCCGACGCACTACTGCCCAATTATTTAAACCCTCACACTCTTCTAATGAGGATGCGACACAAAAATTGCGTCGAGATTAAATACTGTAGGCTCCAGGGCGGGTTTTATCCTAGAGAGTAAAACGGCTGCAGCCTCCACATCAAGGCTCTCCTGGGAGTCATGTAGTTTGTATCGGACGCACTACTGCCCATTTACTGAAGCCCTCACACTCTTCTAATAAGGATGCGACACAGAAATTACGTCGAGAATAAGTACTGCAGGCTCCAGGGCGGGTTTTATCCTAGAGAGTAAAACGGCTGCAGCCTCCACATGAAAGCTCTCCTGGGAGTCATGTAGTTTGTATCCGACGCACTGTTTTCCCATTTACTGAAACCCTCACAATCTACTAATAAGGATGCGACACAGAAATTGCGTCGAGATTAAATACTGTAGGGTCCGGGGCGGGGTTTATCCTAGAGAGAAATCGGCTGCACCCTCCACATGAAAGCTATCCTGGGAGTCGTGTAGTCTGTATCCGACGCACTACTGCCCATTTACTGAAACCCTCACACTCTTCTAATAAGGATGCGACACAGAAATTACGTCGAGACTAAGTACTGCAGGCTCCAGGGCGGGTTTTACCCTAGAGAGTAAACGGCTGCAGCCTCCACATGAAAGCTCTCCTGGGAGTCATGTAGATTGTATCCGACGCACTACTGCCCATTTAATGAAACTCTCACACTCTTCTAATAAGGATGCGACACAGAAATTGCGTCGAGATTAAATACTGTAGGCTCCAGGGCGGGTTTTATCCTAGAGAGTAAAACGGCTGCAGCCTCCACATGAAAGCTCTCCTGGGAGTCATGTAGTTTGTATCCGACGCACTACTTTCCCATTTACTGAAACCCTCACAATCTTCTAATAAGGATGCGACACAGAAATTACATCGAGATTAAATACTGTAGGCTCCGGGGCGGGTTTTATCCTAGAGAGAAAACGGCTGCACCCTCCACATGAAAGCTATCCTGGGAGTCATGTAGTCTGTATCCGACGCACTACTGCCCATTTACTGAAACCCTCACACTCTTCTAATAAGGATGCGACACAGAAATTGCATCGAGATTAAATACTTTAGGCTCCAGAACGGGTTTTATCCTAGAGAGTAAAACGGCTGCACCCTCCACATGAAAGCTCTCCTGGGAGTCATGTAGTTTGTATCCGACGCACTACTGCCCATTTACTGAAACCATCATACTACTCAAATAATGAGATGACACAGAAATTGCGTCGAGATTAGGTACTGAAGGCTCCAGGGCGGGTCTTATCCTAAAGAGTAAAACGGCTGCAGCCTCCACATGAAAGCTCTCCTGGGAGTCATATAGTTTGTATCCGACGCGCTACTGCCCATTTATTGAAACCCTCACACACTTCTAATAAGGATGCGATACAAAAATTGCGTCGAGATTACATACTGTAGGCTCCAGGGCGGGTTTTATCCTAGAGACTAACACGGCTGCAGCCTCCACATGAAAGCTTTCCTGGGAGTCATATAGTTTGTATCCAACGCACTACTGCAAATTGACTGAAATCCTCACACTCTTCTAATAAGGATGCGACACAGAAATTGCGTCGAGATTAAGTACTGTAGGCTACATGGCGGGTTTTATCCTAGAGAGTAAAACGGCTCTAGCCTACACATGAAAGCTCTCCGGGGAGTCATGTAGTTTGTATGCGACGCACTAGTGCAAATTTACTGAAACCCTCACACTCTTCTAATAAGAATGCGACACAGAAATTGCGTCGAGAATATAAACTGTAGGTTCCAGGGCGAGTTTTATCCTAGAGAGTAAAACGGTTGCAGCCTGCACATGAAAGCTCTCCTGGGAGAAATGTAGTTTGTATCCGAGGCACTACTCCCTATTTACTGAAAGCCTCACACTCTTCTAATAAGGATGCGAACAAAAATTGCGTCAAGATTAAATACTGTAGTCTCCAGAACGGGTTTTATCCTAGAGAGTAAAACGGCTGCAGCCTCCACAAGAAAGCTATCTTGGGAGTCATGTAGTTTGTATACGACGCACTTCTGCCTATTTACTGAAACCCTCACACTCTTCTAATAAGGATGTGACACAGAAATAGCATCGAGATTAACTACTGTAGGATCCAGGGCGGGTTTTATCCTAGAGAGTTAAACGGCTGCAGCCTACACATGAAAGCTCTCTGGGGAGTCATTTAGTTTGTATCCGACGCACTACTGCCCATTTACTGAAACCCTCACTCTCTTCTAATAAGGATGCGACACAGAAATTGCGTCGAGATTAAATACTGCAGGTTTCAGGGAGGGTTTTCTCCTAGAGAGTAAATTGGCTGCAGCCTCCAGATGAAAGCTCCCCTGGGAGTAATTTAGTTTGCATCCGACGCACTACTGCCCATTTACTGAAACCCTCACGTTCCTCAAATAATGAGATGACACAGAAATTGCGTAGAGATTAAGTACTGTAGGTTCCAGGGGGGGTTTTATCCTAGAGATTAAAACGGTTGCAACCTCCACATGAAAGCTCTCCTGGGAGCCATGCAGTTTGTATCCGACGCACTACTGCCAATTTACTGAAACCATCATACTACTCAAATAATGAGATGACACAGAAATTGCGTCGAGATTAAGTACTGAAGGCTCCAGGGCGGGTTTTATCCTAGAGAGTAAAACGGCTGCAGCCTCAACATGAAAGCTCTCCTGGGAGTCATATAGTTTGTATCCGACGCACTACTGCCCATTTATTGAAACCCTCACACTCTTCTAGTTAGGATGCGACACAAAAATTGCGTCGAGATTAAATACTGTAGGCTCGAGGGCGGGTTTTATCCTAGAGAGTAAAACGGCTGCAGCCTCCACATGAAAGCTCTCCTGGGAGTCATGTAGTTTGTAACGGACGCACTACTGCCCATTTACTGAAACCCTCACACTCTTCTAATAAGGATGCGACACAGAAATTACGTCGAGACTAATTACTGCAGGCTCCAGGGCGGGTTTTATCCTAGAGAGTAAAACGGCTGCAGCCTCCACATGAAAGCTCTTCTGGGAGTCATGTAGTTTGTATCCGACGCACTACTTTCCCATTCACTGAAACCCTCACAATCTTCTAATAAGGATGCGACACATAAATTGCATCGAGATTAAATACTGTAAGCTCCGGGGCGGGTTTTATCCTAGAGAGAAAACGGCTGCACCCTCCACATGAAAGGTATCCTGGGAGTCATGTAGTCTGTATCCGACGCACTACTGCCCATTTACTGAAACCCTCACACTCTTCTAATAAGGATGCGACACAGAAATTACGTCGAGACTAAGTACTGCAGGCTCCAGGGCAGGTTCTATGCAAGAGAATAAACGGCTGCAGCCTCCACATGAAAGCCCTCCTGGGAGTCATGTAGTTTGTATCCGACGCACTACTGCCCATTTACTGAAACCCTCACACTCTTCTAATAAGGATGCGACACAGAAATTACGTCGAGACTAAGTACTGCAGGCTCTAGGGCGGGTTTTATGCTAGAGAGTAAACGGCTGCAGCCTCCACATGAAAGCTCTCCTAGGAGTCATGTAGTTTGTATCCGACGCACTAATGCCCATTTACTGAAACCCTCACACTCTTCTAATAGGGTTGCGACACAGAAATTACGTCGAGACTAAGTACTGCAGGCTCCAGGGCGGGTTTTATACTAGAGAGTAAAACGGCTGCAGCCTCCACATGAAAGCTCTCCGAGGAGTCATGTAGTTTGTATCCAACGCACTACTGCCCATTTACTGAAACCCTCAGACTCTTCTAATGAGGATGCGACACAGAAATTGCGTCGAGATTAAGTACTGTAGGTTCCAGGGGGGGTTTTATCCTAGAGTGTAAAACGGTTGCAGCCTCCACATGAAAGCTCTCCTGGGAGTCATGTAGTTTTTATCCGACGCACTACTACCCATTTACTGAAACCCTCACACTCTTCTAATTAGGAGGCAACACAGAAATTGCGTCGAGATTAAGTACTGTAGGCTCCAGGGCGGGTTTTATCCTAGAGAGTAAAACGGCTGCAGCCTCCACATGAAAGCTCTCCTGGGAGTCATGTAGTTTGTATCCGACGCACTACTGCCCATTTACTGAAACCATCGTACTACTCAAATAATGAGATGACACAGAAATTGCGTCGAGATTAAGTACTGAAAGCTCCAGGGCGGGTTTTATCCTAGAGAGTAAAATGGCTGCAGCCTCCACATGAAAGCTCTCCTGGGAGTCATATAGTTTGTATCCGACGCACTACTGCCCAATTATTTAAACCCTCACACTCTTCTAATGAGGATGCGACACAAAAATTGCGTCCAGATTAAATACTGTAGGCTCCAGGGCGAGTTTTATCCTAGAGAGTAAAACGGCTGCAGCCTCCACATCAAGGCTCTCCTGGGAGTCATGTAGTTTGTATCGGACGCACTACTGCCCATTTACTGAAGCCCTCACACTCTTCTAATAAGGATGCGACACAGAAATTACGTCGAGACTAAGTACTGCAGGCTCCAGGGCGGGTTTTATCCTAGAGAGTAAAACGGCTGCAGCCTCCACATGAAAGCTCTCCTGGGAGTCATGTAGTTTGAATCCGACGCACTGTTTTCCCATTTACTGAAACCCTCACAATCTACTAATAAGGATGTGACACAGAAATTGCGTCGAGATTAAATACTGTAGGCTCCGGGGCGGGGTTTATCCTAGAGAGAAATCGGCTGCACCCTCCACATGAAAGCTATCCTGGGAGTCATGTAGTCTGTATCCGACGCAATACTGCCCATTTACTGAAACCCTCACACTCTTCTAATAAGGATGCGACACAGAAATTACGTCGAGACTAAGTACTGCAGGCTCCAGGGCGGGTTTTACCCTAGAGAGTAAACGGCTGCAGCCTCCACATGAAAGCTCTCCTGGGAGTCATGTAGATTGTATCCGACGCACTACTGCCCATTTAATGAAACTCTCACACTCTTCTAATAAGGATGCGACACAGAAATTGCGTCGAGATTAAATACTGTAGGCTCCAGGGCGGGTTTTATCCTAGAGAGTAAAACGGCTGCAGCCTCCACATGAAAGCTCTCCTGGGAGTCATGTAGTTTGTATCCGACGCACTACTTTCCCATTTACTGAAACCCTCACAATCTTCTAATAAGGATGCGACACAGAAATTACATCGAGATTAAATACTGTAGGCTCCGGGGCGGGTTTTATCCTAGAGAGAAAACGGCTGCACCCTCCACATGAAAGCTATCCTGGGAGTCATGTAGTCTGTATCCGACGCACTACTGCCCATTTACTGAAACCCTCACACATTTCTAATAAGGATGCGACACAGAAATAACATCGAGACTAAGTACTGCAGGCTCCAGGGCGGTTTTTACCCTAGAGAGTAAACGGCTGCAGCCTCCACATGAAAGCTCTCCTGGGAGTCATGTAGTTTGTATCCGACGCACTACTGCCCATTTACTGGAACCCTCACACTCTTCTAATGAGGATGCAACACAGAAATTGCATCGTGATTAAATACTGAAGGCTCCACGGCGAGTTTTTTCCTAGAGACTTAACGGTTGCAGCCTGCACATGAAAGCTCTCCTGGGAGTCATGTAGTTTGTATCCGAGGCACTACTGCCTATTTACTGAAAGCCTCACACTCTTCTAATAAGGATGCGACACAGAAATTGCATCGAGATTAAATACTTTAGGCTCCAGAACGGGTTTTATCCTAGAGAGTAAAACGGCTGCACCCTCCACAAGAAAACTATCTTGGGAGTCATGTAGTTTGTATCCGACGCACTACTGGCTATTTACTGAAACCCTCACACTCTTCTAATAAGGATGCGACACAGAAATAGCATCGAGATTAACTACTGTAGGCTCCAGGGCGGGTTTTATCCTAGAGAGTTAAACGGCTGCAGCCTACACATGTAAGCTCTCCGGGGAGTCATTTGGTTTGTATCCGACGCACTACTGCCCATTTACTGAAACCCTCACACACTTCTAACAAGGATGCGACACAGAAATTGCGTCGAGATTAAACACTGCTGGTTCCAGGGCGGGTTTTCTCCTAGAGAGTAAATTGGCTGCAGCCTCCAGATGAAAGCTCTCCCTGGGAGTAATTTAGTTTGTATCCGACGCACTACTTCCCATTTACTGAAACCCTCACGTTCCTCAAATAATGAGATGACACAGAAATTGCGTCGAGATTAAGTACTGAAGGCTCCTGGGTGGGTTTTATCTTAGAGAGTAAATCGGCTGCAGCCTACACATGAAAGCTCTCCGGGGTGTCATGTAGTTTGTATCCGAAGCACTACTGCCCATTTACTGAAACCCTCACACTCTTCTAATAAGGATTCGACACAGAAATTACGTCAAGATTAAGTACTGCAGGCTCCAGGGCGGGTCTAATCCTAGAGAGTAAAACGGCTGCAGCCTCCACATGAAATCTCTCCTGGGAGTAATGTAGATTGTATCGGACGCACTACTGCAAATTGACTGAAAGCCTCACAGTCTTCTAAAAAGGATGCGACACAGAAATTGCGTCTAGATTAAGTACTGTATGCTCCATGGCGGGTTTTATCCTAGAGAATAAAACGGCTGCAGCCTCCACATGAAAGCTCTGCCGGGAGTCATCTAGTTTGTATCCGACGCACTACTGCCATCTACTGAAACCCTCACACTCTTCTAATAAGGATGCGACACAGAAATTGTGTCGAGATTAAAAACTGTAGGTTCCAGGGCGGGTTTTATGCTAGAGAGTAAATTGGCTGCAGCCTCCATATGGAAGTTCTCCTGGGAGTCAAGTAGTTAAATCGAACGCACTAATGCCCATTTAATGAAACCCTCACACTCCACAAGTAATGAGATGACACAAAATTGCGTCGAGATTAAATAGTACAGCCTACTGGGCGACTGTTAATCAAGAGAGTAACACGGCTGTGGCCCCCACATAAGAGCCCTCCTCGGGGACATATAGTTTGTACCATACGCACTACTGCCCATATACTGAATCCCTCGCACTCTTATAATAAGGATGCGACCCAGAAATTGCGTCGGGATGAAATACTGTAGCCTCCAGGGCGAGTTTTATACTAGAGAGTAAAACGGCTGCAGCCTCCACATGAAAGCTCTCCTGGGAGTCATGTAGTTTATATCCGAGGCACTACTGCCTATTTACTGAAACCCTCACACTCTTCAAATAATGATGCGACACAGAAATTGCGTCGAGAGTAAGTACTGTAGGCTCAAGGGCCGGTTTTATCCTAGAGAGTGAAACGGTTGCAGCCTTAACATGAAAGCTCTCCTGGGAGTCATGTAGTTTGTATCCGACGCACTACTGCCCATTTACTGAAACCCTCACACTCTTCTAATAAGGATGCGACACAGAAATTGCGTCGAGATTAAATACTGTAGGCTCCAGGGCGGTTTTTATCCTAGAGAGTAAAACGTCTGCAGCCTACACATGAAAGCTCTCTGGGGTGTCATGTAGTTTGTATCCGAAGCACTACTGCCCATTTACTGAAACCCTCACACTCTTCTAATAAGGATGCGACACAGAAATTGCGTCAAGTTTAAGTACTGTTGGCTCCAGGGCGGGTCTAATCCTAGAGAGTAAAACGGCTGCAGCCTCCACATGAAAGCTCTCCGGGGAGTCATGTAGTTTGTATCCGACGCACTACTGCCCATTTACTGAAACCCTCACACTCTTCTAACAAGGATGCAACACAGAAATTGCGTCGTGATTAAATACTGTAGGCTCCAGGGCGGGTTTTATCCTAGAGAGTAAAACGGTTGCAGCCTGCACATGAAAGCTCTCCTGGGAGTCATGTAGTTTGTATCCGAGGCACTACTGCCTATTTACTGTTAGCCTCACACTCTTCTAATAAGGATGCGACACAGAAATTGCGTCGAGATTAAGTACTGTAGGCTCCAGGGCCGGTTTTATCCTAGACAGTAAAACAGTTGCAGCCTTAACATAAAAGCTCTCCTGGGTGTCATGTAGTTTGTATCCGAAGCACTACTGCCCATTTACTGAAACCCTCACACTCTTCTAATAAGGATTCGACACAGAAATTGCGTCAAGATTAAGTACTGTAGGCTCCAGGGCGGGTTTTATCCTAGAGAGTGAAACGGCTGCAGCCTCCACATGAAATCTCTCCTGGGAGTCATGTAGATTGTATCCGACGCACTACTGCAAATTGACTGAAACCCTCACACTCTTCTAATAAGGATGCGACACAGAAATTTCGTCGAGATTAAGTACTATAGGCTCCATGGCGGGTTTCATCCTAGAGAGTAAAACGGCTGCAGCCTCCACATGAAAGCTCTGCCGGGAGTCATCTAGTTTGTATCCGACGCACTACTGCCATTTACTGAAACCCTCACATTCTTCTAATAAGGATGCGACACAGAAATTACGCCGAGGTTAAGAACTGTAGGCTCCAGGGCGGCTTTCATCCTAGAGAGTGAAACGGTTGCAGCCTCCACATGAAATCTCTCCTGGGAGACTTGTATTATGTATCCGGCGCAATACGACCCATTTTATTAAACCCACACACACATCTACTGAGAATGCGACAAAGAAATTGCTTCGAGATTAAATAGTACAGCTTACAGGGCAACTGTGAATCAAGAAAGTAACACGACTGTGGCCCCAACATAAGAGCCCTCCTGGGGGACATATAGTTTGTACCATACGCACTACTGCCCATATACTGAATCCCTCGTACTCTTCTAATAAGGATGCGACACAGGAATTGCATCGAGATTAAATACTGTACGCTCCAGAGCGGGTTTTATCCTAGAGAGTAAAACGGCTGCAGTCTCCACATGAAAGCTCTTCTGGGAGTCATGTAGTTTGTATCCGACGCACCACTGCCTATTTACTGAAACCCTCACACTGTTCTAATTAGGATGCGACCCAAAAATTGCATCGAGATTAAATACTGTAGGCTCCAGAGCGGGTTTTATCCTAGAGAGTAAAACGGCTGCAGCCTCCACAAGAAAGCTATCCTGGGAGTCATGTAGTTTGTATCCGATGCACTACTGCCCATTTACTGAAACCCTCACACTCTTCTAATTAGGATGCGACACAGAAACTGCGTCGAGATGAAGTACTGTAGGCTCCAGGGCAGGTATTATCCTAGAGAGTAAAACGGTTGCAACCTTAACATGAAAGCTCTTCTGGGAGTCATGTAGTTTGTATCCGACGCACTACTGCCCAGTTTCTGAAACCCTCACACTCTTCTAATATGGATGCGTCACAGAAATTGCGTCGAGATTAATTTCTGTAGGCTCCAGGGCCGGTTTTATCCTAGAGAGTAAAACGGTTGCAGCCTTAACACGAAAGCTCTCCTGGGACTGATGTAGTTTGTATCCGACGCCCTACTGCCCATTTACTGAAACCCTCACACTCTTCTAGTTAGGATGCGACACAGAAATTGCATCGAGATTAAATACTGTAGGCACCAGGGCGGGTTTTATTCTAGGGAGTAAAACGGCTGCAGCCTCCACATGAAAGCTATCCTGGGAGTCATGTAGTCTGTATCCGACGCACTACTGCCCATTTACTGAAACCCTCACACTCTTCTAATAAGGATGCGACACAGAAATTACGTCGAGACTAAGTACTACAGGCTCCAGGGCGGGTTTTACCCTAGAGAGTAAACGGCTGCAGCCTCCACATAAAAGCTCTCCTGGGAGTCATGTAGTTTGTACCCGAGGCACTACTGCCTATTTACTGAAAGCCTCACACTCTTCGAATAAGTATGCGACACAGAAATTGCGTCGAGATTAAGTACTGTAGGCTCCAGGGCGGGTTTTATCCTAGAGAGTGAAACGGCTGCAGCCTCCACATGAAATCTCTCCTGGGAGTCATGTAGATTGTATCCGACGCACTACTGCAAATTGACTGAAACCCTCACACTCTTCTAATAAGGATGCGACACAGAAATTGCGTCGAGATTAAGTACTATAGGCTCCATGGCGGGTTTTATCCTAGAGAGTAAAACGGCTGCAGCCTCCACATGACAGCTCTGCCGGGAGTCATCTAGTTTGTATCTGACGCACTAGTGCCATTTACTGAAACCCTCACACTCTTCTAATAAGGATGAGACACAGAAATTACGCCGACGTTAAGAACTGTAGGCTCCAGGGCGGGTTTCATCCTAGAGAGTAAAACGGTTGCAGCCTCCACAGGAAATCTCTCCTGGGAGACTTGTATTATGTATCCGACGCAATACGACTCATTTTATTAAACCCACACACACATCTACTGAGAATGCGACAAAGAAATTGCTTCGAGATTAAATAGTACAGCCTACAGGGCAACTGTGAATCAAGAGAGTAACACGACTGTGGCCCCAACATAAGAGCCCTCCTCGGGGACATATAGTTTGTACCATACGCACTACTGCCCATATACTGAATCCCTCATACTCTTCTAATAAGGCTGCGACACAGGAATTGCATCGAGATTAAATACTGTACGCTCCAGAGCGGGTTTTATCCTAGAGAGTAAAACGGCTACAGCCTCCACAGGAAAGCTATCCTGGGAGTCATGTAGTTTGAATCCGATGCACTACTGCCCATTTACTGAAACCCTCACACTCTTCTAATTAGGATGCGACACAGAAATTGCGCCGAGATTAAGTACTGTAGGCTCCAGGGCCGGTTTTATCCTAGAGAGTAAAACGGTTGCAACCTTAACATGAAAGCTCTCCTGGGAGTAATGTAGTTTGTATCCGACGCACTACTGCCCAGTTTCTGAAACCCTCACACTCTTCTAATATGGATGCGTCACAGAAATTGCGTCGAGATTATTTTCTGTAGGCTCCAGGGCCGGTTTTATCCTAGAGAGTAAAACGGTTGCAGCCTTAACATGAAAGCTCTCCTGGGACTGATGTAGTTTGTATCCGACGCCCTACTGCCCTTTTACTGAAACCCTCACACTCTTCTAATTAGGATGCGACACAGAAATTGCGTCGAATTTAAATACTGTAGCCTACATGGCGGGTTTTATCCTAGGGAGTTAAACGGCTGCAGCCTACACAAGAAAGCCCTCCGGGGAGTCATTTAGTTTGTATCCGATGCACTACGGCCCATTTACTGAAACCCTCACACTCTTCAAATAAGGATGCGACACAGAAATTGCGTCGAGATTAAATACTGCAGGTTCCAGGACGGGTTTTCTCCTAGAGAGTAGAACGGTTGCAGCCTCCACATGAAAGCTCTCCTGGGAGTCATGTAGTTTGTATCCGATGCACTACTGCCCATTTACTGAAACCCTCACACTCTTCTAATATGGATGCGACACAGAAATTGCGTCGAGATTATTTACTGTAGGCTCCAGGGCCGGTTTTATCCTAGAGAGTAGAACGGTTGCAGCCTTAACATGAAAGCTCTCCTGGGACTGATGTAGTTTGTATCCGACGCCCTACTGCCCATTTACTGAAACCCTCACACTCTTCTAAATAGGATGCGACACAGAAATTGCATCGAGATTAAATACTGTAGGCACCAGGGCGGGTTTTATTCTAGGGAGTAAAACGGCTGCAGCCTCCACATGAAAGCTCTCCTGGGAGTCATGTAGTTTGTATCCGACGCACTACTGCCCATTTACAGAAACCATCATACTACTCAAATAATGAAATGACACCGAAATTGCATCGAGATTAAGTACTGAAGGCTCAAGGGCGGGTTTTATCCTAGAGAGTAAAACGGCTGCAGCCTCCACATGAAAGCTCTCCTGGGAGTCATATAGTTTGTATCCGACGCACTACTGCCCATTTATTTAAACCCTCACACTCTTCTAATGAGGATGCGACACAAAAATTGCGTCGAGATTATATACTGTAGGCTCCAGGGCGGGTTATATCCTAGAGAGTAAAACGGCTGCAGCCTCCACATGAAAGCTATCCTGGGAGTCATGTAGTCTGTATCCGACGCACTACTGCCCATTTACTGAAACCCTCACACTCTTCTAATAAGGATGCGACACAGAAATTACGTCGAGACTAAGTACTGCAGGCTCCAGGGCGGGTTTTACCCTAGAGAGTAAACGGCTGCAGCCGACACATGAAAGCTCTCCTGGGAGTCATGTAGTTTGTATCCGACGCACTACTGCCCATTTACTGAAACCCTCACACTCTTCTAATAAGGATGCGACACAGAAATTACGTCGAGATAAGTATTGCAGGCTCCAGGGCGGGTTTTATCCTAGAGAGTAAAATGGCTGCAGCCTCCACATGAAAGCTCTCCTGGGAGTCATGTAGTTTGTATCCGACGCACTACTGCCCATTTACTGAAACCCTCACACTCTTCTAATAAGGTTGCGACACAGAAACTACGTCGAGACTAAGTACTGCAGGCTCCAGGGCGGGTTTTATCCTACGGAGTAAAACGGCTGCAGCCTCCACATGAAAGCTTTCCTGGGAGTCATGTAGTTTGTATCCGACGCACTACTGCCCATTTACTGAAACCATCATACTACTCAAATAATGAGATGACACAGAAATTGCATCGAGATTAAGTACTGAAGGCTCAAGGGCGGGTTTTATCCTAGAGAGTAAAACGGCTGCAGCCTCCACATGAAAGCTCTCCTGGGAGTCATATAGTTTGTATCCGACGCACTACTGCCCATTTATTTAAACCCTCACACTCTTCTAATAAGGATGCGACACAAAAATTGCGTCGACATTAAATAGTGTAGGCTCCAGGGCGGGTTATATCCTAGAGAGTAAAACGGCTGCAGCCTCCACATGAAAGCTATCCTGGGAGTCATGTAGTCTGTATCCGACGCACTACTGCCCTTTTACTGAAACCCTCACACTCTTCTAATAAGGATGCGACCCAGAAATTACGTCGAGACTAAGTACTGCAGGCTCCAGGGCGGGTTTTACCCTAGAGAGTAAACGGCTGCAGCCTCCACATGAAAGCTCTCCTGGGAGTCATGGAGTTTGTATCCGACGCACTACTGCCCATTTACTGAAACCCACACACTCTTCTAATAAGGATGCGACACAGAAATTACGTTGAGATAAGTACTGCAGGCTCCAGGGCGGGTTTTATCCTAGAGAGTAAAACGGCTGCAGCCTCCACATGAAAGCTCTCCTGGGAGTCATGTAGTTTGTATCCGACGCACTACTGCCCATTTACTGAAACCCTCACTCTCTTCTAATATGGATGCGACACAGAAATTGCGTCGAGATTATTTACTGTAGGCTCCAGGGCCGGTTTTATCCTAGAGAGTAAAACGGTTGTAGCCTTAACATGAAAGCTCTCCTGGGACTGATGTAGTTTGTATCCGACGCCCTACTGCCCATTTACTGAAACCATCACACTCTTCTAATTAGGATGCGACACAGAAATTGCATCGAGATTAAATACTGTAGGCACCAGGGCGGGTTTTATTCTAGGGAGTAAAACGGCTGCAGCCTACACATGAAAGCTCTCCTGGGAGTCATGTAGTTTGTATCCGTCGCACTACTGCCCATTTACTGAAACCATCATACTACTCAAATAATGAGATGACACAGAAATTGCATCGAGATTAAGTACTGAAGGCTCAAGGGCGGGTTTTATCCTAGAGAGTAAAACGGCTGCAGCCTCCACATGAAAGCTCTCCTGGCAATCATATAGTTTGTATCCGACGCACTACTGCCCATTTATTTAAACCCTCACACTCTTGTAATGAGGATGCGACACAAAAATTGCGTCGAGATTAAATACTGTAGGCTCCAGGGCGGGTTATATCCTAGAGAGTAAAACGGCTGCAGCCTCCACATGAAAGCTACCCTGGGAGTCATGTAGTCTGTATCCGACGCACTACTGCCCATTTACTGAAACCCTCACACTCTTCTAATAAGGATGCGACCCAGAAATTACGTCGAGACTAAGTACTGCAGGCTCCAGGGCGGGTTTTACCCTAGAGAGTAAACGGCTGCAGCCTCCACATGAAAGCTCTCCTGGGAGTCATGTAGTTTGTATCCGACGCACTACTGCCCATTTACTGAAACCCTCACACTCTTCTAATAAGGATGCGACACAGAAATTACGTCGAGATAAGTATTGCAGGCTCCAGGGCGGGTTTTATCCTAGAGAGTAAAACGGCTGCAGCCTCCACATGAAAGCTCTCCTGGGAGTCATGTAGTTTGTATCCGACGCACTACTGCCCATTTACTGAAACCCTCACGCTCTTCTAATAAGGTTGCGACACAGAAATTACGTCGAGACTAAGTACTGCAGGCTCCAGGGCGGGTTTTATCCTAGGGAGTAAAACGGCTGCAGCCTCCACATGAAAGCTTTCCTGGGAGTCATGTAGTTTGTATCCGACGCACTACTGCCCATTTACTGAAACCATCATACTACTCAAATAATGAGATGACACAGAAATTGCATCGAGATTAAGTACTGAAGGCTCAAGGGCGGGTTTTATCCTAGAGAGTAAAACGGCTGCAGCCTCCACATGAAAGCTCTCCTGGGAGTCATATAGTTTGTATCCGACGCACTACTGCCCATTTATTTAAACCCTCACACTCTTCTAATAACGATGCGACACAAAAATTGCGTCGAGATTAAATACTGTAGGCTCCAGGGCGGGTTATATCCTAGAGAGTAAAACGGCTGCAGCCTCCACATGAAAGCTATCCTGGGAGTCATGTAGTCTGTATCCGACGCACTACTGCCCATTTACTGAAACCATCATACTACTCAAATAATGAGATGACACAGAAATTGCATCGAGATTAAGTACTGAAGGCTCAAGGGCGGGTTTTATCCTAGAGAGTAAAACGGCTGCAGCCTCCACATGAAAGCTCTCCTGGGAGTCATGTAGTTTGTATCCGACGACTATAGGCCCATTTACTGAAACCCTCACACTCTTCTAATAAGGATGCGACACAGAAATTACGATGAGATAAGTACTGCAGCCTCCAGGGCGGGTTTTATCCTAGAGAGTAAAACGGCTGCAGCCTCCACATCAAAGCACTCCTGGGAGTCATGTAGTTTGTATCCGACGCACTACTGCCCATTTACTGAAACCCTCACACTCTTCTAATAAGGATGCGACACAGAAATTACGTCGAGATAAGTACTGCAGTCTCCAGGGCGGGTTTTATCCTAGAGAGTAAAACGGCTGCAGCCTCCACATGAAAGCTCTCCTGGGAGTCATGTAGTTTGTATCCGACGCACTACTGCCCATTTACTGAAACCCTCACACTCTTCTAATATGGATGCGACACAGAAATTACGTCGAGATAAGTACTGCAGGCTCCAGGGCGGGTTTTATCCTAGAGAGTAAAACGGCTGCAGCCTCCACATGAAAGCTCTCCTGGGAGTCATATAGTTTGTATCCGACGCACTACTGCCCATTTACTGAAACCCTCACACTCTTCTAATAAGGTTGCGACACAGAAATTACGTCGAGACTAAGTACTGCAGGCCCCAGGGCGGGTTTTATCCTAGAGAGTAAAACGGCTGCAGCCTCCACATGAAAGCTCTCCTGGGAGTCATATAGTTTGTATCCGACGCACTACTGCCCATTTATTTAAACCCTCACTCTCTTCTAATGAGGATGCGACACAAAAATTGCGTCGAGATTAAATACTGTAGGCTCCAGGGCGGGTTACATCCTAGAGAGTAAAACGGCTGCAGCCTCCACATGAAAGCTCTCCTGGGAGTCATGTAGTTTGTATCCGACGCACTACTGCCCATTTACTGAAACCCTCACACTCTTCTAATAAGGATGCGACACAGAACTTACGTCGAGATAAGTACTGCAGGCTCCAGGGCGGGTTTTATCCTAGAGAGTAAAACGGCTGCAGCCTCCACATTAAAGCTCTCCTGGGAGTCATATAGTTTGTATCCGACGCACTACTGCCCATTTACTGAAAACCTCACACTCTTCTAATAAGGTTGCGACAGAGAAATTACGTCGAGGCTAAGTACTGCAGGCTCCAGGGCGGGTTTTATCCTAGGGAGTAAAACGGCTGCAGCCTCCACATGAAAGCTTTCCTGGGAGTCATGTAGTTTGTATCCGACGCACTACTGCCCATTTACTGAAACCATCATACTACTCAAATAATGAGATGACACAGAAATTGCATCGAGATTAAGTACTGAAGGCTCAAGGGCGGGTTTTATCCTAGAGAGTAAAACGGCTGTAGCCTTCACATGAAAGCTCTCCTGGTAGTCATATAGTTTGTATCCGACGCACTACTGCCCATTTATTTAAACCCTCACACTCTTCTAATGAGGATGCGACACAAAAATTGCGTCGAGATTAAATACTGTAGGCTCCAGGGCGGGTTATATCCTAGAGAGTAAAACGGCTGCAGCCTCCACATGAAAGCTATCCTGGGAGTCATGTAGTCTGTATCCGACGCACTACTGCCCATTTACTGAAACCCTCACACTCTTCTAATAAGGATGCGACACAGAAATTACGTCGAGACTAAGTACTGCAGGCTCCAGGGCGGGTTTTACCCTAGAGAGTAAACGGCTGCAGCCTCCACATGAAAGCTCTCCTGGGAGTCATGTAGTTTGTATCCGACGCACTACTGCCCATTTACTGAAACCCTCACACTCTTCTAATAAGGATGCGACACAGAAATTACGTCGAGACTAAGTACTGCAGGCTCCAGGGCGGGTTTTATCCTAGAGAGTAAAACGGCTGCAGCCTCCACATGAAAGCTCTCCTGGGAGTCATGTAGTTTGTATCCGACGCACTACTGCCCATTTACTGAAACCCTCACACTCTTCTAATATGGATGCGACACAGAAATTGCGTCGAGATTATTTACTGTAGGCTCCAGGGCGGGTTTTATCATAGAGAGTAAAACGGCTGCAGCCTCCACATGAAAGCTCTCCTGGGAGTCATGTAGTTTGTATCCGACGCACTACTGCCCATTTACTGAAACCCTCACACTCTTCTAATAAGGTTGCGACACAGAAATTACGTCGAGATAAGTACTGCAGGCTCCAGGGCGGGTTTTATCCTAGGGAGTAAAACGGCTGCAGCCTCCACATGAAAGCTTTCCTGGGAGTCATGTAGTTTGTATCCGACGCACTACTGCCCATTTACTGAAACCATCATACTACTCAAATAATGAGATGACACAGAAATTGCATCGAGATTAAGTACTGAAGGCTCAAGGGCGGGTTTTATCCTAGAGAGTAAAACGGCTGCAGCCTCCACATGAAAGCTCTCCTGGGAGTCATATAGTTTGTATCCGACGCACTACTGCCCATTTATTTAAACCCTCACACTCTTCTAATAAGGATGCGACACAAAAATTGCGTCGAGATTAAATAGTGTAGGCTCCAGGGCGGGTTATATCCTAGAGAGTAAAACGGCTGCAGCCTCCACATGAAAGCTATCCTGGGAGTCATGTAGTCTGTATCCGACGCACTACTGCCCATTTACTGAAACCCTCACACTCTTCTAATAAGGATGCGACACAGAAATTACGTCGAGACTAAGTACTGCAGGCTCCAGGGCGGGTTTTACCCTAGAGAGTAAACGGCTGCAGCCTCCACATGAAAGCTCTCCTGGGAGTCATGTAGTTTGTATCCGACGCACTACTGCCCATTTACTGAAACCCTCACACTCTTCTAATAAGGGTGCGACACAGAAATTACGTCGAGATAAGTACTGCAGGCTCCAGGGCGGATTTTATCCTAGAGAGTAAAACGGCTGCAGCCTCCACATGAAAGCTCTCCTGGGAGTCATGTAGTTTGTATCCGACGCACTACTGCCCATTTACTGAAACCCTCACACTCTTCTAATATGGGTGCGGCACAGAAATTGCGTTGAGATTATTTACTGTAGGCTCCAGGGCCGGTTTTATCCTAGAGAGTAAAACGGTTGCAGCCTTAACATGAAAGCTCTCCTGGGACTGATGCAGTTTGTATCCGACGCCCTACTGCCCATTTACTGAAACCCTCACACTCTTCTAATTATGATGCGACACAGAAATTGCATCGAGATTAAATACTGTAGGCACCAGGGCGGGTTTTATTCTAGGGAGTAAAACGGCTGCAGCCTCCACATGAAAGCTCTCCTGGGAGTCATGTAGTTTGTATCCGACGCACTACTGCCCATTTACTGAAACCATCATACTACTCAAATAATGAGATGACACAGAAATTGCATCGAGATTAAGTACTGAGGGCTCAAGGGCGGGTTTTATCCTAGAGAGTAAATCGGCTGCAGCCTCCACATGAATGCTCTCCTGGGAGTCATATAGTTTGTATCCGACGCACTACTGCCCATTTATTTAAACCCTCACACTCTTCTAATGAGGATGCGCCACAAAAATTGCGTCGAGATTAAATACTGTAGGCTCCAGGGGGGGTTATATCCTAGAGAGTAAAACGGCTGCAGCCTCCACATGAAAGCTATCCTGGGAGTCATGTAGTCTGTATCCGACGCACTACTGCCCATTTACTGAAACCCTCACACTCTTCTAATATGGATGCGACACAGAAATTGCGTCGAGATTATTTACTGTAGGCTCCAGGGCCGGTTTTATCCTAGAGAGTAAAACGGTTGCAGCCTTAACATGAAAGCTCTCCTGTGACTGATGTAGTTTGTATCCGACGCCCTACTGCCCATTTACTGTAACCCTCACACTCTTCTAATTGGGATGCGACACAGAAATTACGTCGAGATAAGTACTGCAGGCTCCAGGGCGAGTTTTATCCTAGAGAGTAAAACGGCTGCAGCCTCCACATGAAAGCTCTCCTGGGAGTCATGTAGTTTGTATCCGACGCACTACTGCCCAAATACTGAAACCCTCACACTCTTCTAATAAGGTTGCGACACAGAAATTACGTCGAGACTAAGTACTGCAGGCTCCATGGCGGGTTTTATCCTAGGGAGTAATACGGCTGCAGCCTCCACATGAAAGCTTTCCCTGGAGTCATGTAGTTTGTATCCGACGCACTACTGCCCATTTACTGATACCATCATACTACTCAAATAATGAGATGACACAGAAATTGCATCGAGATTAAGTACTGAAGGCTCAAGGGCGAGTTTTATCCTAGAGAGTAAAACGGCTGCAGCCTCCACATGAAAGCTCTCCTGGGAGTCATATAGTTTGTATCCGACGCACTACTGCCCATTTATTTAAACCCTCACTCTCTTCTAATGAGGATGCGACACAAAAATTGCGTCGAGATTAAATACTGTAGGCTCCAGGGCGGGTTATATCCTAGAGAGTAAAACGGCTGCAGCCTCCACATGAAAGCTATCCTGGGAGTCATGTAGTCTGTATCCGACGCACTACTGCCCATTTACTGAAACCCTCACACTCTTCTAATAAGGATGCGACACAGAAATTACGTCGAGACTAAGTACTGCAGGCTCCAGGGCGGGTTTTACCCTAGAGAGTAAACGGCTGCAGCCTCCACATGAAAGCTCTCCTGGGAGTCATGTAGTTTGTATCCGACGCACTACTGCCCATTTACTGAAACCCTCACACTCTTCTAATAAGGATGCGACACAGAAATTACGTCAAGATAAGTACTGCAGGCTCCAGGGCGGGTTTTATCCTAGAGAGTAAAACGGCTGCAGCCTCCATATGAAAGCTCTCCTGGGAGTCATGTAGTTTGTATCCGACGCACTACTGCCCATTTACTGAAACCCTCACACTCTTCTAATATGGATGCGACACAGAAATTACGTCGAGATAAGTACTGCAGGCTCCAGGGCGGGTTTTATCCTAGAGAGTAAAACGGCTGCAGCCTCCACATGAAAGCTCTCCTGGGAGTCATATAGTTTGTATCCGACGCACTACTACCCATTTACTGAAACCCTCACACTCTTCTAATAAGGTTGCGACACAGAAATTACGTCGAGACTAAGTACTGCAGGCTCCAGGGCGGGTTTTATCCTAGAGAGTAAAACGGCTGCAGCCTCCACATGAAAGCTTTCCTGGGAGTCATGTAGTTTGTATCCGACGCACTACTGCCCATTTACTGAAACCCTCACACTCTTCTAATAAGGATGCGACACAGAAATTACGTCGAGATAAGTACTGCAGGCTCCAGGGCGGGTTTTATCCTAGAGAGTAAAACGGCTGCAGCCTCCACATGAAAGCTCTCCTGGGAGTCATGTAGTTTGTATCCGACGCACTACTGCCCATTTACTGAAACCCTCACACTCTTCTAATATGGATGCGACACAGAAATTGCGTCGAGATTATTTACTGTAGGCTCCAGGGCGGGTTTTATCCTAGAGAGTAAAACGGCTGCAGCCTCCACATGAAAGCTCTCCTGGGAGTCATGTAGTTTGTATCCGACGCACTACTGCCCATTTACTGAAACCCTCACACTCTTCTAATAAGGTTGCGACACAGAAATTACGTCGAGACTAAGTACTGCAGGCTCCAGGGCGGGTTTTATCCTAGGGAGTAAAACGGCTGCAGCCTCCACATGAAAGCTTTCCTGGGAGTCATGTAGTTTGTATCCGACGCACTACTGCCCATTTACTGAAACCATCATACTACTCAAATAATGAGATGACACAGAAATTGCATCGAGATTAAGTACTGAAGGCTCAAGGACGGGTTTTATCCTAGAGAGTAAAACGGCTGCAGCCTCCACATGAAAGCTCTCCTGGGAGTCATATAGTTTGTATCCGACGCACTACTGCCCATTTATTTCAACCCTCACACTCTTCTAATGAGGATGCGACACAAAAATTGCGTCGAGATTAAATACTGTAGGCTCCAGGGCGGGTTGTATCCTAGAGAGTAAAACGGCTGCAGCCTCCACATGAAAGCTATCCTGGGAGTCATGTAGTCTGTATCCGACGCACTACTGCCAATTTACTGAAACCCTCACACTCTTCTAATATGGATGCGACACAGAAATTACGTCGAGACTAAGTACTGCAGGCTCCAGGGCGGGTTTTACCCTAGAGAGTAAACGGCTGCAGCCTCCACATGAAAGCTCTCCTGGGAGTCATGTAGTTTGTATCCGACGCACTACTGCCCATTTACTGAAACCCTCACACTCTTCTAATAAGGGTGCGACACAGAAATTACGTCGAGATAAGTACTGCAGGCTCCACGGCGGGTTTTATCCTAGAGAGTAAAACGGCTGCTGCCTCCACATGAAAGCTCTCCTGGGAGTCATGTAGTTTGTATCCGACGCACTACTGCCCATTTACTGAAACCCTCACACTCTTCTAATATGGATGCGACACAGAAATTGCGTCGAGATTATTTACTGTAGGCTCCAGGGCCGGTTTTATCCTAGAGAGTAAAACGGTTGCAGCCTTAACATGAAAGATCTCCTGGGACTGATGCAGTTTGTATCCGACGCCCTACTGCCCATTTACTGAAACCCTCACACTCTTCTAATTAGGATGCGACACAGAAATTGCATCGAGATTAAATACTGTAGGCACCAGGGCGGGTTTTATTCTAGGGAGTAAAACGGCTGCAGCCTCCACATGAAAGCTCTCCTGGGAGTCATGTAGTTTGTATCCGTCGCACTACTGCCCATATACTGAAACCCTCACACTCTTCTAATAAGTTTGCGACACAGAAATTACGTCGAGACTAAGTACTGCAGGCTCCAGGGCGGGTTTTATGCAAGGGAGTAATACGGTTGCAGCCTCCACGTGAAAGCTTTCCTGGGAGTCATGTAGTTTGTATCCGACGCACTACTGCCCATTTACTGATACCATCATACTACTCAAATAATGAGATGACACAGAAATTGCATCGAGATTAAGTACTGAAGGCTCAAGGGCGGGTTTTATCCTAGAGAGTAAAACGGCTGCAGCCTCCACATGAAAGCTCTCCTGGGAGACATATAGTTTGTATCCGACGCACTACTGCCCATTTATTTAAACCCTCACACTCTTCTAATGAGGATGCGACACAAAAATTGCGTCGAGATTAAATACTGTAGGCTCCAGGGCGGGTTATATCCTAGAGAGTAAAACGGCTGCAGCCTCCACATGAAAGCTATCCTGGGAGTCATGTAGTCTGTATCCGACGCACTACTGCCCATTTACTGAAACCCTCACACTCTTCTAATAAGGATGCGACACAGAAATTACGTCGAGACTAAGTACTGCAGGCTCCAGGGCGGGTTTTACCCTAGAGAGTAAACGGCTGCAGCCTCCACATGAAAGCTCTCCTGGGAGTCATGTAGTTTGTATCCGACGCACTACTGCCCATTTACTGAAACCCTCACACTCTTCTAATAAGGATGCGACACAGAAATTACGTCGAGACAAGTACTGCAGGCTCCAGGGCGGGTTTTATCCTAGAGAGTAAAACGGCTGCAGCCTCCACATGAAAGCTCTCCTGGGAGTCATGTAGTTTGTATCCGACGCACTACTGCCCATTTACTGAATCCCTCACACTCTTCTAATATGGATGCGACACAGAAATTACGTCGAGATAAGTACTGCAGGCTCCAGGGCGGGTTTTATCCTAGAGAGTAAAACGGCTGCAGCCTCCACATGAAAGCTCTCCTGGGAGTCATATAGTTTGTATCCGACGCACTACTGCCCATTTACTGAAACCCTCACACTCTTCTAATAAGGTTGCGACACAGAAATTACGTCGAGACTAAGTACTGCAGGCTCCAGGGCGGGTTTTATCCTAGAGAGTAAAACGGCTGCAGCCTCCACATGAAAGCTTTCCTGGGAGTCATGTAGTTTGTATCCGATGCACTACTGCCCATTTACTGAATACCCTCACACTCTTCTAATAAGGATGCGACACAGAAATTACGTCGAGATAAGTACTGCAGGCTCCAGGGCGGGTTTTATCCTAGAGAGTAAAACGGCTGCAGCCTCCACATGAAAGCTCTCCTGGGAGTCATGTAGTTTGTATCCGACGCACTACTGCCCATTTACTGAAACCCTCACACTCTTCTAATATGGAAGCGACACAGAAATTGCGTCGAGATTATTTACTGTAGGCTCCAGGGCGAGTTTTATATTAGAGAGTAAAACGGCTGCAGCCTCCACATGAAAGCTCTCCTGGGAGTCATGTAGTTTGAATCCGACGCACTGTTTTCCCATTTACTGAAACCCTCACACTCTTCTAATAAGGATGCGACACAGAAATTACGTCGAGACTAAGTACTGCAGGCTCCAGAGCGGGTTTTACCCTAGAGAGTAAACGGCTGCAGCCTCCACATGAAAGCTCTCCTGGGAGTCATGTAGTTTGTATCCGACGCACTACTGCCCAATTACTGAAACCCTCACACTCTTCTAATAAGGATGCGACACAGAAATTACGTCGAGATAAGTACTGCAAGCTCCAGGGCGGGTTTTATCCTAGAGAGTAAAACGGCTGCAGCCTCCACATGAAAGCTCTCCTGGGAGTCATGTAGTTTGTATCCGACGCACTACTGCCCATTTACTGAAACCCTCACACTCTTCTAATATGGATGCGACACAGAAATTGCGTCGAGATTATTTACTGTAGGCTCCATGGCCGGTTTTATCCTAGAGAGTAAAACGGTTGCAGCCTTAACATTAAAGCTCTCCTGGGACTGATGTAGTTTGTATCCGACGCCCTACTGCCCATTTACTGAAACCCTCACACTCTTCTAATTAGGATGCGACACAGAAATTGCATCGAGATTAAATACTGTAGGCACCAGGGCGGGTTTTATTCTAGGGAGTAAAACGGCTGCAGCCTCCACATGAAAGCTCTCCTGGGAGTCATGTAGTTTGTATCCGACGCACTACTGCCCATTTACTGAAACCATCATACTACTCAAATAATGAGATGACACAGAAATTGCATCGAGATTAAGTACTGAAGGCTCAAGGGCGGGTTTTATCCTAGAGAGTAAAACGGCTGCAGCCTCCACATGAAAGCTCTCCTGGGAGTCATATAGTTTGTATCCGACGCACTACTGCCCATTTATTTAAACCCTCACACTCTTCTAATGAGGATGCGCCACAAAAATTGCGTCGAGATTAAATACTGTAGGCTCCAGGGCGGGTTATATCCTAGAGAGTAAAACGGCTGCAGCCTCCACATGAAAGCTATCCTGGGAGTCATGTAGTCTGTATCCGACGCACTACTGCCCATTTACTGAAACCCTCACACTCTTCTAATAAGGATGCGACACAGAAATTACGTCGAGACTAAGTACTGCAGGCTCCAGGGCGGGTTTTACCCTAGAGAGGAAACGGCTGCAGCCTCCACATGAAAGCTCTCCTGGGAGTCATGTAGTTTGTATCCGACGCACTACTGCCCATTTACTGAAACCCTCACACTCTTCTAATAAGGATGCGACACAGAAATTACGTCGAGATAAGTACTGCAGGCTCCAGGGCGGGTTTTATCCTAGAGAGTAAAACGGCTGCAGCCTCCACATGAAAGCTCTCCTGGGAGTCATGTAGTTTGTATCCGACGCACTACTGCCCATTTACTGAAACCCTCACACTCTTCTAATAAGGTTGCGACACAGAAATTACGTCGAGACTAAGTACTGCAGGCTCCAGGGCGGGTTTTATCCTAGGGAGTAAAACGGCTGCAGCCTCCACATGAAAGCTTTCCTGGGAGTCATGTAGTTTGTATCCGACGCACTACTGCCCATTTCCTGAAACCATCATACTACTCAAATAATGAGATGACACAGAAATTGGGTCGAGATTAGGTACTGAAGGCTCCAGGGCGGGTTTTATCCTAGAGAGTAAAACGGCTGCAGCCTCCACATGAAAGCTCTCCTGGGAGTCATATAGTTTGTATCCGACGCACTACTGCCCATTTATTGAAACCCTCACACTCTTCTAATAAGGATGCGACACAGAAATTGTGTCGAGATTAAAAACTGTAGGTTCCAGGGCGGGTTTTATCGTAGAGAGTAACACGGCTGCAGCCTCGAAAGCTCTCCTGGGAGTCATGTAGTTTGTATCCAACGCACTACTGCAAATTGACTGAAACCCTCACACTCTTCTAATAAGGATGCGACACAGAAATTGTGTCGAGATTAAAAACTGTAGGTTCCAGGGCGGGTTTTATGCTAGAGAGTAAATTGGCTGCAGCCTCCATGTGGAAGTTCCCCTGGGAGTCAAGTAGTTTATATCGAACGCACTAATGCCCATTTAATGAAACCCTCACACTCCACAAATAATGAGATGACACAAAATTGCGTCGAGATTAAATAGTACAGCCTACTGGGCAACTGTTAATCAAGAGAGTAACACGGCAGTGGCCCCCACATAAGAGCCCTCCTCGGGGACATATAGATTGTACCATACGCACTACTGCCCATATACTGAATCCCTCGGACTCTTCTAATAGGGATGCGACCCAGAAATTGCGGCGAATTTAAATACTGTAGCGTCCAGGGCGAGTTTTATACTAGAGAGTAAAACGGCTGCAGCCTCCACATGAAAGCTCCACGGGGAGTCATGTAGTTTGTATCCGACGCACTACTGCCCATTTACTGGAACCCTCACACTCTTCTAATAAGGATGCGACACAGAAATTGCGTCGTGATTAAATACTGTAGGCTCCAGGGCCGGTTTTATCCTAGAGAGTAAAACGGTTGCAGCCTCCACATGAAAGCTCATCTGGGAGTGATGTAGTTTGTATCCGACGACCTACTGCCCATTTACTGAAACCCTCCCACCCTTCTAATTAGGATGCGAGACAGAAATTGCATCGAGATTAAATACTGTAGGCTCCAGAACGGGTTTTATCGTATAGAGTAAAACGGCTGCAGCCTCCACAAGAAAGCTCTCTTGGGAGTCATGTAGTTTGTATCCGACGCACTACTGCCCATTTACTGAAACCCTCACACTCTTCTAATATGGATGCGGCACAGAAATTGCGTCGAGATTATTTACTGTAGGCTCCAGGGCCGGTTTTATCCTAGAGAGTAAAACGGTTGCAGCCTTAACATGAAAGCTCTCCTGGGACTGATGTAGTTTGTATCCGACGCCCTACTGCCCATTTACTGAAACCCTCACACTCTTCTAATTAGGATGCGAGACAGAAATTGCATCGAGATTAAATACTGTAGGCTCCAGAACGGGTTTTATCGTAGAGAGTAAAACGGCTGCAGCCTCCACATGAAAGCTCTCCTGGGAGTCATGTAGTTTGTATCCGACGCACTACTGCCCATTTACTGAAACCATCATACTACTCAAATAATGAGATGACACAGAAATTGCGTCGAGATTAAGTACTGAAGGCTCAAGGGCGGGTTTTATCCTAGAGAGTAAAACGGCTGCAGCCTCCACATGAAAGCTCTCCTGGGAGTCATATAGTTTGTATCCGACGCACTACTGCCCATTTATTTAAACCCTCACACTCTCATAATGAGGATGCGACACAAAAATTGCGTCGAGATTAAATACTGTAGGCTCCAGGGCGGGTTTTATCCTAGAGAGTAAAATGGCTGCAGCCTCCACATGAAAGCTATCCTGGGAGTCATGTAGTCTGTATCCGACGCACTACTGCCCATTTACTGAAACCTCACACTAGTCTAATAAGGATGCGACACAGAAATTACGTCGAGACAAAGTACTGCAGGCTCCAGGGCGGTTTTTACCCTAGAGAGTAAACGGCTGCAGCCTCCACATGAAAGCTCTCCTGGGAGTCATATAGTTTGTATCCGACGCACTACTGCCCATTTACTGAAACCCTCACACTCTTCTAATAAGGATGCGACACAGAAATTACGTCGAGATAAGTACTGCAGGCTCCAGGGCGGGTTTTATCCTAGAGAGTAAAACGGCTGCAGCCTCCACATGAAAGCTCTCCTGGGAGTCATGTAGTATGTATCCGACGCACTACTGCCCATTTACTGAAACCCTCACACTCTTCTAATAAGGTTGCGACACAGAAATTACGTCGAGACTAAGTACTGCAGGCTCCAGGGCGGGTTTTATCCTAGGGAGTAAAACGGCTGCAGCCTCCACATGAAAGCTTTCCTGGGAGTCATGTAGTTTGTATCCGACGCACTACTGCCCATTTACTGAAACCATCATACTACTCAAATAATGAGATGACACAGAAATTGCGTCGAGATTAAGTACTGAAGGCTCCTGGGCGGGTTTTACCTTAGAGAGTAAATCGGCTGCAGCCTACACATGAAAGCTCTCCGGGGTGTCATGTAGTTTGTATCCGAAGCACTACTGCCCATTTACTGAAACCCTCACACTCTTCTAGTAAGGATTCGACACAGAAATTACGTCAAGATTTAGTACTGTAGGCTCCAGGGCGGGTCTAATCCTAGAGACTAAAACGGCTACAGCGTCCACATGAAAGCTCTCCTGGGAGTCATATAGTTTGTATCCGTCGCACTACCGCCCATTTACTGAAACCCTCGCACTCTTCTGATAAGTATGCGACACAGAAATTGCGTCGAGATTAAGTACTGTAGGCTCCAGGGCGGGTTTTGTCCTAGAGAGTAAAACGGCTGAGCCTCCACATGAAATCTCTCCTGGGAGTCATGTGGATTGTATCCGACGCACTACTGCAAATTGACTGAAACTCTCACACACTTCTAATAAGGATGCGACACAAATATTGCGTCGAGATTAAATACTGTACGCTCCAGGGCGGGTTTTATCCTAGAGAGTAACACGGCTGCAGCCTCCACATGAAAGCTCTCCTGGGAGTCATGTAGTTTGTATCCAACGCACTACTGCTAATTGACTGAAACTCTCACACTCTTCTAATAAGGATGAGACACAGAAATTGTGTCAGGATTAAAAACTGTAGTTTCCAGGGCGGGTTTTATGCTAGAAAGTAAATTGGCTGCAGCCACCATATGAATGTACTCCTGGGTGTCAAGTAGATTGTATTTGACGCACTGCTGCCTATTTACTGAAAGCCTCACACTCTTCTAATTAGGATGCGACACAGAAATTGCGTCGAATTTAAATACTGTAGCCTCCATGGCGGGTTTTACCCTAGAGAGTTAAACGGCTGCAGCCTACACATGAAAGCTCTCCGGGGAGTCATTTAGTTTGTATCCGACGCACTACGGCCCATTTACTGAAACCCTCACACTCTTCTAATAAGGATGCGACACAGAAATTACGTCGAGACTAAGTACTGCAGGCTCCAGGGCGGTTTTTACCCTAGAGAGTAAACGGCTGCAGCCTCCACATGAAAGCTCTCCTGGGAGTCATGTAGTTTGTATCCGACGCACTACTGCCCATTTACTGAAACCCTCACACTCTTCTAATAAGGTTGCGACACAGAAATTACGTCGAGATAAGTACTGCAGGCTCCAGGGCGGGTTTTATCCTAGAGAGTAAAACGGCTGCAGACTCCACATGAAAGCTCTCCTGGGAGTCATGTAGTTTGTATCCGACGCACTACTGCCCATATACTGAAACCCTCACACTCTTCTAATATGGATGCGGCACAGAAATTGCGTCGAGATTATTTACTGTAGGCTCCAGGGCCGGTTTTATCCTAGAGAGTAAAACGGTTGCAGCCTTAACATGAAAGCTCTCCTGGGACTGATGTAGTTTGTATCCGACGCCCTACTGCCCATTTACTGAAACCCTCACACTCTTCTAATTAGGAAGCGACACAGAAATTGCATCGAGATTAAATACTGTAGGCACCAGGGCGGGTTTTATTCTAGGGAGTAAAACGGCTGCAGCCTCCACATGAAAGCTCTCCTGGGAGTCATGTAGTTTGTATCCGACGCACTACTGCCCATTTACTGAAACCATCATACTACTCAAATAATGAGATGACACAGAAATTGCGTCGAGATTAAGTACTGAAGGCTCAAGGGCGGGTTTTATCCTAGAGAGTAAAACGGCTGCAGCCTCCACATGAAAGCTCTCCTGGGAGTCATATAGTTTGTATCCGACGCACTACTGCCCATTTATTTAAACCCTCACACTCTCATAATGAGGATGCGACACAAAAATTGCGTCGAGATTAAATACTGTAGGCTCCAGGGCGGGTTTTATCCTAGAGAGTAAAATGGCTGCAGCCTCCACATGAAAGCTATCCTGGGAGTCATGGAGTCTGTATCCGACGCACTACTGCCCATTTACTGAAACCTCACACTAGTCTAATAAGGATGTGACACAGAAATTACGTCGAGACTAAGTACTGCAGGCTCCAGGGCGGTTTTTACCCTAGAGAGTAAACGGCTGCAGCCCCCACATGAAAGCTCTCCTGGCAGTCATGTAGTTTGTATCCGACGCACTACTGCCCATTTACTGAAACCCTCACACTCTTCTAATAAGGATGCGACACAGAAATTACGTCGAGATAAGTATTGCAGGCTCCAGGGCGGGTTTTATCCTAGAGAGTAAAACGGCTGCAGCCTCCACATGAAAGCTCTCCTGGGAGTCATGTAGTTTGTATCCGACGCACTACTGCCCATTTACTGAAACCCTCACACTCTTCTAATAAGGTTGCGACACAGAAATTACGTCGAGACTAAGTACTGCAGGCTCCAGGGCGGGTTTTATCCTAGGGAGTAAAACGGCTGCAGCCTCCACATGAAAGCTTTCCTGGGAGTCATGTAGTTTGTATCCGACGCACTTCTGCCCATTTACTGAAACCATCATACTACTCAAATAATGAGATGACACAGAAATTGCGTCGAGATTAAGTACTGAAGGCTCCTGGGCGGGTTTTATCTTAGAGAGTAAATCGGCTGCAGCCTACACATGAAAGCTCTCCTGGGAGTCATGTAGTTTGTATCCGACGCACTACTGCCCATATACTGAAACCCTCACACTCTTCTAATATGGATGCGGCTCAGAAATTGCGTCGAGATTATTTACTGTAGGCTCCAGGGCCGGTTTTATCCTAGAGAGTAAAACGGTTGCAGCCTTAACATGAAAGCTCTCCTGGGACTGATGTAGTTTGTATCCGACGCCCTACTGCCCATTTACTGAAACCCTCACACTCTTCTAATTAGGAAGCGACACAGAAATTGCATCGAGATTAAATACTGTAGGCACCAGGGCGGGTTTTATTCTAGGGAGTAAAACGGCTGCAGCCTCCACATGAAAGCTCTCCTGGGAGTCATGTAGTTTGTATCCGACGCACTACTGCCCATTTACTGAAACCATCATACTACTCAAATAATGAGATGACACAGAAATTGCGTCGAGATTAAGTACTGAAGGCTCAAGGGCGGGTTTTATCCTAGAGAGTAAAACGGCTGCAGCCTCCACATGAAAGCTCTCCTGGGAGTCATATAGTTTGTATCCGACGCACTACTGCCCATTTATTTAAACCCTCACACTGTCATAATGAGGATGCGACACAAAAATTGCGTCGAGATTAAATACTGTAGGCTCCAGGGCGGGTTTTATCCTAGAGAGTAAAATGGCTGCAGCCTCCACATGAAAGCTATCCTGGGAGTCATGTAGTCTGTATCCGACGCACTACTGCCCATTTACTGAAACCTCACACTAGTCTAATAAGGTTGCGACACAGAAATTACGTCGAGACTAAGTACTGCAGGCTCCAGGGCGGTTTTTACCCTAGAGAGTAACCGGCTGCAGCCCCCACATGAAAGCTCTCCTGGCAGTCATGTAGTTTGTATCCGACGCACTACTGCCCATTTACTGAAACCCTCACACTCTTCTAATAAGGATGCGACACAGAAATTACGTCGAGATAAGTACTGCAGGCTCCAGGGCGGGTTTTATCCTAGAGAGTAAAACGGCTGCAGCCTTCACATGAAAGCTCTCCTGGGAGTCATGTAGTTTGTATCCGACGCACTACTGCCCATTTACTGAAACCCTCACACTCTTCTAATAAGGTTGCGACACAGAAATTACGTCGAGACTAAGTACTGCAGGCTCCAGGGCGGGTTTTATCCTAGGGAGTAAAACGGCTGCAGCCTCCACATGAAAGCTTTCCTGGGAGTCATGTAGTTTGTATCCGACGCACTTCTGCCCATTTACTGAAACCATCATACTACTCAAATAATGAGATGACACAGAAATTGCGTCGAGATTAAATACTGAAGGCTCCTGGGCGGGTTTTATCTTAGAGAGTAAATCGGCTGCAGCCTACACATGAAAGCTCTCCGGGGTGTCATGTAGTTTGTATCCGAAGCACTACTGCCCAATTACTGAAACCCTCACACTCTTCTAGTAAGGATTCGACACAGAAATTACGTCAAGATTAAGTACTGTAGGCTCCAGGGCGGGTCTAATCCTAGAGACTAAAACGGCTACAGCCTCCACATGAAAGCTCTCCTGGGAGTCATGTAGTTTGTATCCGACGCACTACCGCCCATTTACTGAAACCCTCGCACTCTTCTGATACGTATGCGACACAGAAATTGCGTCGAGATTAAGTACTGCAGGCTGCAGGGCCGCTTTTATCCTAGAGAGTAAAACGGCTGAGCCTCCACATGAAATCTCTCCTGGGAGTCATGTAGATTGTATCCGACGCACAACTGCAAATTGACTGAAACTCTCACACACTTCTAATAAGGATGCGACACAAATATTGCGTCGAGATTAAATACTGTAGGCTCCAGGGCGGGTTTTATCCTAGAGAGTAACACGGCTGCAGCCTCCACATGAAAGCTCTCCTGGGAGTCATGTAGTTTGTATCCAACGCACTACTGCAAATTGACTGAAACCCTCACACTCTTCTAATAAGGATGCGACACAGAAATTGTGTCGAGATTAAAAACTGTAGGTTCCAGGGCGGGATTTATGCTAGAGAGTAAATTGGCTGCAGCCTCCATATGGAAATTCTCCTGGGAGTCAAGTAGTTTATATCGAACGCACTAATGCCCATTTAATGAAACCCTCACACTCCACAAATAATGAGATGACACAAAATTGCGTCGAGATTAAATAATACAGCCTGCTGGGCAACTGTTAATCAAGAGAGTAACACGGCTGTGGCCCCCACATAAGAGCCCTCCCCGGGGACATATAGTTTGTACCATACGCACTACTGCCCATATACTGAATTACTTGGACTCTTCTAATAAGGATGCGACCCAGAAATTGCGTCGGGATTAAATACTGTAGCCTCCAGGGCGAGTTTTATACTAGAGAGTAAAACGGCTGCAGCCTCCACATGAAAGCTCTCCGGGGAGTCATGTAGTTTGTATCCGACGCACTACTGCCCATTTACTGAAACCCTCACACTCTTCTAATAAGGTAGCGACACATTAATTGCGTCGAGATTAAATACTGTAGTTTCCAGGGTGGGTTTTATGCTAGAAAGTAAATTGGCTGCAGACACTATATGAAAGTACTCCTGGGAGTCAAGTAGATTGTATTTGACGCACTGCTGCCTATTTACTGAAACCCTCACACTCTTCTAATAAGGCTGCGACACAGAAATTGCGTCGAGATAAAGTACTGCAGGCTCCAGGGCCGCTTTTATCCTAGAGAGTAAAACGGTTGCAGCCTACACATGAAAGCTCTCCTGGTAGTGATGTAGTTTGTATCCGACACACTACTGCCCATTTACTGAAACCCTCCCACTCTTCTAATTAGGATGCGAGACAGAAATTGCATCGAGATTAAATACTGTAGGCTCCAGAACGGGTTTTATCCTAGAGAGTAAAACGGCTGCAGCCTCCACACGAAAGCTATCTTGGGAGTCATGTAGTTTGCATCCGACGCACTACTGGCTATTTACTGAAACCCTCACACTCTTCTAATAAGGATGCGACACAGAAATAGCATCGAGATTAACTACTGTAGGCTCCAGGGCGGGTTTTATCCTATAGAGTTAAACGGCTGCAGCCTACACATGAAAGCTCTCCGGGGAGTCATTTAGTTTGTATCCGACGCACTACTGCCCATTTACTGAAAGCCTCACACTCTTCTAATAAGGATGCGACACAGAAATTGCGTCGAGATTAAATACTGCAGGTTCCTGGGCGGGTTTTCTCCTAGAGAGTAAATTGGCTGCAGCCTCCAGATGAAAGCTCTCCCTGGGAGTAATTTAGTTTGTATCCGACGCACTACTGCCCATTTACTGAAACCCTCACGTTCCTCAAATAATGAGATGACACAGAAATTGCGTCGAGATTAATTACTGAAGGCTCCTGGGCGGGTTTTATCTTAGAGAGTAATTCGGCTGCAGCCTGCACATGAAAGCTCTCCGGGGTGTCATGTAGTTTGTATCCGAAGCACTACTGCCCATTTACTGAAACCCTCACACTCTTCTAGTAAGGATTCGACACAGAAATTACGTCAAGATTAAATACTGTAGGCTCCAGGGCGGGTCTAATCCTAGAGACTAAAACGGCTACAGCCTCCACATGAAAGCTCTCCTGGGAGTCATGTAGTTTGTATCCGACGCACTACCGCCCATTTACTGAAACCCTCGCACTCTTCTGATAAGTATGCGACACATTGAAATTGCGTCGAGATTAAGTACTGTAGGCTCAGGGGCGGGTTTTATCCTAGAGAGTAAAACGGCTGCAGCCTCCACATGAAATCTCTCCTGGGAGTCATGTAGATTGTATCCGACGCACTACTGCAAATTGACTGAAACCCTCACACTGTTCTAATAAGGATGCGACACAGAAATTGCGTCGAGATTAAGTACTATAGGCTCCATGGCGGGTTTTATCCTAGAGAGTAAAACGGCTGCAGCCTCCACATGAAAGCTCTGCCGGGAGTCATCTAGTTTGTATCCGACGCACTACTGCCCATTTACTGAAACCCTCACACTCTTCTAATAAGGATGCGACACAGATATTACGTCGAGATAAGTACTGCAGGCTCCAGGGCGGGTTTTATCTTCTAGAGTAAATCGGCTACAGCCTCCACATGAAAGCTCTCCTGGGAGTCATGTAGTTTGTATCCGACGCACTACCGCCCATTTACTGAAACCCTCGCACTCTTCTGATAAGTATGCGACACATTGAAATTGCGTCGAGATTAAGTACTGTAGGCTCAGGGGCGGGTTTTATCCTATAGAGTTAAACGGCTGCAGCCTCCACATGAAATCTCTCCTGGGAGTCATGTAGATTGTATCCGACGCACTACTGCAAATTGACTGAAACCCTCACACTGTTCTAATAAGGATGCGACACAGAAATTGCGTCGAGATTAAGTACTATAGGCTCCATGGCGGGTTTTATCCTAGAGAGTAAAACGGCTGCAGCCTCCACATGAAAGCTTTCCTGGGAGTCATGTAGTTTGTATCCGACGCACTTCTGCCCATTTACTGAAACCATCATACTACTCAAATAATGAGATGACACAGAAATTGCGTCGAGATTAAGTACTGAAGGCTCCTGGGCGGGTTTTATCTTCTAGAGTAAATCGGCTGCAGCCTACACATGAAAGCTCTCCGGGGTGTCATGTAGTTTGTATCCGAAGCACTACTGCCCAATTACTGAAACCCTCACACTCTTCTAGTAAGGATTCGACACAGGAATTACGTCAAGATTTAGTACTATAGGCTCCAGGGCGGGTCTAATCCTAGAGACTAAAACGGCTACAGCCTCCACATGAAAGCTCTCCTGGGAGTCATGTAGTTTGTATCCGACGCACTACCGCCCATTTACTGAAACCCTCGCACTCTTCTGATACGTATGCGACACAGAAATTGCGTCGAGATTAAGTACTGCAGGCTCCAGGGCCGCTTTTATCCTAGAGAGTAAAACGGCTGAGACTCCACATGAAATCTCTCCTGGGAGTCATGTAGATTGTATCCGACGCATTACTGGAAATTGACTGAAACTCTCACACACTTCTAATAAGGATGCGACACAAATATTGCGTCGAGATTAAATACTGTAGGCTCCAGGGCGGGTTTTATCCTAGAGAGTAACACGGCTGCAGCCTCCACATGAAAGCTCTCCTGGGAGTCATGTAGTTTGTATCCAACGCACTACTGCAAATTGACTGAAACCCTCACACTCTTCTAATAAGGATGCGACACAGAAATTGTGTCGAGATTAAAAACTGTAGGTTCCAGGGCGGGATTTATGCTAGAGAGTTAATTGGCTGCAGCCTCCATATGGAGATTCTCCTGGGAGTCAAGTAGTTTATATCGAACGCACTAATGCCCATTTAATGAAACCCTCACACTCCACAAATAATGAGATGGCACAAAATTGCGTCGAGATTAAATAATACAGCCTGCTGGGCAACTGTTAATCAAGAGAGTAACACGGCTGTGGTCCCCACATAAGAGCCCTCCCCGGGGACATATAGTTTGTACCATACGCACTACTGCCCATATACTGAATTACTTGGACTCTTCTAATAAGGATGCGACCCAGAAATTGCGTCGGGATTAAATACTGTAGCCTCCAGGGCGAGTTTTATACTAGAGAGTAAAACGGCTGCAGCCTCCACATGAAAGCTCTCCGGGGAGTCATGTAGTTTGTATCCGACGCACTACTGCCCATTTACTGGAACCCTCACACTCTTCTAATAAGGATGCAACACAGAAATTGCGTCGTGATTAAATACTGTAGGCTCCAGGGCGAGTTTTATCCTAGAGAGTTAACGGTTGCAGCCTGCACATGAAAGCTCTCCTGGGAGTCATTTAGTTTGTATGCGACGCACTACTGCAAAGTTACTGAAACCCTCACACTCTTCTAATAAGGTAGCGACACATTAATTGCGTCGAGATTAAATACTGTAGTTTCCAGGGTGGGTTTTATGCTAGATAGTAAATTGGCTGCAGACACTATATGAAAGTACTCCTGGGAGTCAAGTAGATTGTATTTGACGCACTGCTGCCTATTTACTGAAACCCTCACACTCTTCTAATAAGGATGCGACACAGAAATTGCGTCGAGATAAAGTACTGCAGGCTCCAGGGCCGCTTTTATCCTAGAGAGTAAAACGGTTGCAGCCTACACATGAAAGCTCTCCTGGTAGTGATGTAGTTTGTATACGACACACTACTGCCCATTTACTGGAACCCTCCCACTCTTCTAATTAGGATGCGAGACAGAAATTGCATCGAGATTAAATACTGTAGGCTCCAGAACGGGTTTTATCCTAGAGAGTAAAACGGCTGCAGCCTCCACACGAAAGCTATCTTGGGAGTCATGTAGTTTGCATCCGACGCACTACTGGCTATTTACTGAAACCCTCACACTCTTCTAATAAGGATGCGACACAGAAATAGCATCGAGATTAACTACTGTAGGCTCCAGGGCGGGTTTTATCCTATAGAGTTAAACGGCTGCAGCCTACACATGAAAGCTCTCCGGGGAGTCATTTAGTTTGTATCCGACGCACTACTGCCCATTTACTGAAAGCCTCACACTCTTCTAATAAGGATGCGACACAGAAATTGCGTCGAGATTAAATACTGCAGGTTCCTGGGCGGGTTTTCTCCTAGAGAGTAAATTGGCTGCAGCCTCCAGATGAAAGCTCTCCCTGGGAGTAATTTAGTTTGTATCCGACGCACTACTGCCCATTTACTGAAACCCTCACGTTCCTCAAATAATGAGATGACACAGAAATTGCGTCGAGATTAATTACTGAAGGCTCCTGGGCGGGATTTATCATAGAGAGTAAATCGGCTGCAGCCTGCACATGAAAGCTCTCCGGGGTGTCATGTAGTTTGTATCCGAAGCACTACTGCCCATTTACTGAAACCCTCACACTCTTCTAGTAAGGATTCGACACAGAAATTACGTCAAGATTAAATACTGTAGGCTCCAGGGCGGGTCTAATCCTAGAGACTAAAACGGCTACAGCCTCCACATGAAAGCTCTCCTGGGAGTCATGTAGTTTGTATCCGACGCACTACCGCCCATTTACTGAAACCCTCGCACTCTTCTGATAAGTATGCGACACATTGAAATTGCGTCGAGATTAAGTACTGTAGGCTCCAGGGCGGGTTTTATCCTAGAGAGTAAAACGGCTGCAACCTCCACATGAAATCTCTCCTGGGAGTCATGTAGATTGTATCCGACGCACTACTGCAAATTGACTGAAACCCTCACACTCTTCTAATAAGGATGCGACACAGAAATTGCGTCGAGATTAAGTACTATAGGCTCCATGGCGGGTTTTATCCTAGAGAGTAAAACGGCTGCAGCCTCCACATGAAAGCTCTGCCGGGAGTCATCTAGTTTGTATCCGACGCACTACTGCCATTTACTGAAACCCTCACACTCTTCTAATTAGGATGCGACACAGAAATTGCGTCGAGATTAAGTACTGTAGGCTCCAAGGCCGGTTTTATCCTAGAGAGTAAAACGGTTGCAGCCTTAACATGAAAGCTCTCCTGGGAGTCATTTAGTTTTTATCCGACGCACTACTGCCCATTTACTGAAACCCTCACACTCTTCTAATAAGGTTGCGACACAGAAATTACGTCGAGACTAAGTACTGCAGGCTCCAGGGCGTGTTTTATCCTAGGGAGTAAAACGGCTGCAGCCCCCACATGAAAGCTTTCCTGGGAGTCATGTAGTTTGTATCCGACGCACTACTGCCCATTTACTGAAACCATCATACTACTCAAATAATGAGATGACACAGAAATTGCGTCGAGATTAGGTACTGAAGGCTCCAGGGCAGGTTTTATCCTAGAGAGTAAAACGGCTGCAGCCTCCACATGAAAGCTCTCCTGGGAGTCATATAGTTTGTATCCGACGCACTACTGCCCATTTACTGAAACCCTCACACTCTTCTAATTAGGATGCGACACAGAAATTGCATCGAGATTAAATACTGTAGGCACCAGGGCGGGTTTTATTCTAGGGATTAAAACGGCTGCAGCCTCCACATGAAAGCTCTCCTGGGAGTCATGTAGTTTGTATCCGACGCACTACTGCCCATTTACTGAAACCATCATACTACTCAAATAATGAGATGACACAGAAATTGCGTCGAGGTTAAGTACTGAAGGCTCAAGGGCGGGTTTATCCTAGAGAGTAAAACGGCTGCAGTCTCCACATGAAAGCTCTCCTGGGAGTCATATAGTTTGTATCCGACGCACTACTGCCCATTTATTTAAACCCTCACACTCTTCTAATGAGGATGCGACACAAAAATTGCGTCGAGGTTAAATACTGTAGGCTCCAGGGCGGGTTTTATCCTAGAGAGTAAAACGGCTGCAGCCTCTACATGAAAGCTCTCCTGGGAGTCATGTAGTTTGTATCGGACGCACTACTGCCCATTTACTGAAACCCTCACACTCTTCTAATAAGGATGCGACACAGAAATTACGTCGAGACTAAGTACTGCAGGCTCCAGGGCGAGTTTTATCCTAGAGAGTAAAACGGCTGCAGCCTCCACATGAAAGCTCTCCTGGGAGACATGTAATTTGTATCCGACGCACTACTTTCCCATTTACTGAAACCCTCACAATTTTCTAATAAGGATGCGACACAGAAATTGCATCGAGATTAAATACAGTAGGCCCCGGGGCGGGTTTTATCCTAGAGAGAAAACGGTTGCACCCTCCACATGAAAGCTATCCTGGGAGTCATGTAGTCTGTATCCGACGCACTACTGCCCATTTACTGAAACCCTCACACTCTTCTAATAAGGATGCGACACAGAAATTACGTCGAGACTAAGTACTGCAAGCTCCAGGGCGGTTTTTACCCTAGAGACTAAACGGCTGCAGCCTCCACATGAATGCCCTCCTGGGAGTCATGTAGTTTGTATCCGACGCACTACTGCCCATTTACTGAAACCCTCACACTCTTCTAATAAGGTTGCGACACAGAAATTACGTCGAGACTAAGTACTGCAGGCTCCAGGGCGGGTTTTATCCTAGGGAGTAAAACGGCTGCAGCCCCCACATGAAAGCTTTCCTGGGAGTCATGTAGTTTGTATCCGACGCACTACTGCCCATTTACTGAAACCATCATACTACTCAAATAATGAGATGACACAGAAATTGCGTCGAGATTAGGTACTGAAGGCTCCAGGGCAGGTTTTATCCTAGAGAGTAAAACGGCTGCAGCCTCCACATGAAAGCTCTCCTGGGAGTCATATAGTTTGTATCCGACGCACTACTGCCCATTTACTGAAACCCTCACACTCTTCTAATTAGGATGCGACACAAATATTGCGTCGAGATTAAATACTGTAGGCTCCAGAACGGATTTTATCCTAGAGAGTAAAACGGTTGCAGCCTTAACAAGAAAGCTCTCCTGGGAGTGATGTAGTTTGTATCCGACACACTACTGCCCATTTACTGAAACCCTCCCACTCTTCTAATTATGATGCGACACAGAAATTGCGTCGAGATTAAATACTGCAGGTTCCAGGGCGGGTTTTCTCCTAGAGAGTCAATTGGCTGCAGCCTCCAGATGAAAGCTCTCCCTGGGAGTAATTTAGTTTGTATCCGACGCACTACTGCCCATATACTGAAACCCTCACGTTCCTCAAATAATGAGATGACACAGAAATTGCGTCGAGATTAAGTACTGAAGGCTCCTGGGCGGGTTTTATCTTAGAGAGTAAATCGGCTGCAGCCTACACATGAAAGCTCTCCGGGGTGTCATGTAGTTTGTATCCGAAGCACTCCTGCCCATTTACTGAAACCCTCACACTCTTCTAATAAGGAATCGACACAGAAATTACGTCAAAATTAAGTACTGTAGGCTCCAGGGCGGGTCTAATCCTAGAGACTAAAACGGCTACAGCCTCCACATGAAAGCTCTCCTGGGAGTCATGTAGTTTGTATCCGACGCACTACCGCCCATTTACTGAAACCCTCGCACTCTTCTGATAAGTATGCGACACATTGAAATTGCGTCGAGATTAAGTACTGTAGGGTCCATGGCGGGTTTTATCCTAGAAAGTAAAACGGCTGCAGCCTCCACATGAAATCTCTCCTGGGAGTCATGTAGATTGTATCCGACGCACTACTGCAAATTGACTGAAACCCTCACACTCTTCTAATAAGGATGCGACACAGAAATTGCGTCGAGATTAAGTACTGTAGGCTCCATGGCGGGTTTTATCCTAGAGAGTAAAACGGCTGCAGCCTCCACATGAAAGCTCTGCCGGCAGTCATCTAGTTTGTATCCGACGCACTACTGCCATTTACTGAAACCCTCACACTCTTCTAATAAGGATGCGACACAGAAATTGCGTCGAGATTAAATACTGTACTCTCCAGGGCGGGTTTTATCCTAGAGAGTAAAACGTCTGCAGCCTACACATGAAAGCTCTCTGGGGTGTCATGTAGTTTGTATCCGAAGCACTACTGCCCATTTACTGAAACCCTCACACTCTTCTAATAAGGATGCGACACAGAAATTGCGTCATGTTTAAGTACTGTTGGCTCCAGGGCGGTTTATATCCTAGAGAGTAAAATGGCTGCAGCCTCCACATGAAAGCTCTCCGGGGAGTCATGTAGTTTGTATCCGACGCACTACTGCTTATTTACTGAAACTCTCACAGTCTTCTAACAAGGATGCAACACAGAAATTGCGTCGTGACTAATACTGTAGGCTCCAGGGCGGGTTTTATCCTAGAGAGTAAAACGGTTGCAGCCTGCACATGAAAGCTCTCCTGGGAGTCATGTAGTTTGTATCCGAGGCACTACTGCCTATTTACTGAAAGCCTCACACTCTTCTAATAAGGATGCGACACAGAAATTGCGTCGAGATTAAGTACTGTAGGCTCCAGGGCGAGTTTTATCCTAGAGAGTTAACGGTTGCAGCCTGCACATGAAAGCTCTCCTGGGAGTCATGTAGTTTGTATCCGAGGCACTACTGCCTATTTACTGAAAGCCTCACACTCTTCTAATAAGGATGCGACACAGAAATTGCATCGAGATTAAATACTGTAGGCACCAGGGCGGGTTTTATTCTAGGGAGTAAAACGGCTGCAGCCTCCACATGAAAGCTCTCCTGGGAGTCATGTAGTTTGTATCCGACGCACTACTGCCCATTTACTGAAACCATCATACTACCCAAATAATGAGATGACACAGAAATTGCGTCGAGATTAAGTACGGAAGGCTCAAGGGCGGGTTTATCCTAGAGAGTAAAACGGCTGCAGCCTCCACATGAAAGCTCTCCTGGGAGTCATATAGTTTGTATCCGACGCACTACTGCCCATTTATTTAAACCCTCACACTCTCATAATGAGGATGCGACACAAAAATTGCGTCGAGATTAAATACTGTAGGCTCCAGGGCGGGTTTTATCCTTGAGAGTAAAACGGCTGCAGCCTCCACATGAAAGCTATCCTGGGAGTCATGTAGTCTGTATCCGACGCACTACTGCCCATTTACTGAAACCCTCACACTCTTCTAATAAGGATGCGACACAGAAATTACGTCGAGACTAAGTACTGCAGGCTCCAGTGCGGTTTTTACCCTAGAGAGTAAACGGCTGCAGCCTCCACATGAAAGCTCTCCTGGGAGTCATGTAGTTTGTATCCGACGCACTACTGCCCATTTACTGAAACCCTCACACTCTTCTAATAAGGATGCGACACAGAAATTACGTCGAGATAAGTACTGCAGGCTCCAGGGCGGGTTTTATCCTAGAGAGTAAAACGGCTGCAGCCTCCACATGAAAGCTCTCCTGGGCGTCATGTAGTTTGTATCCGACGCACTACTGCCCATTTACTGAAACCCTCACACTCTTCTAATAAGGTTGCGACACAGAAATTACGTCGAGACTAAGTACTGCAGGCTCCAGGGCGGGTTTTATCCTAGGGAGTAAAACGGCTGCAGCCTCCACATGAAAGCTTTCCTGGGAGTCATGTAGTTTGTATCCGACGCACTACTGCCCTTTTACTGAAACCATCATACTACTCAAATAATGAGATGACACAGAAATTGCGTCGAGATTAGGTACTGAAGGCTCCAGGGCGGGTTTTATCCTAGAGAGTAAAACGGCTGCAGCCTCCACATGAAAGCTCTCCTGGGACTCATATAGTTTGTATCCGACGCACTACTGCCCATTTATTGAAACCCTCACACTCTTCTAATAAGGATGCGACACAAATATTGCGTCGAGATTAAATACTGTAGGCTCCAGGGCGGGTTTTATCCTAGAGAGTAACACGGCTGCAGCCTCGAAAGCTCTCCTGGGAGTCATGTAGTTTGTATCCAACGCACTACTGCAAATTGACTGAAACCCTCACACTCTTCTAATAAGGATGCGACACAGAAATTGTGTCGAGATTAAAAACTGTAGGTTCCAGGGCGGGATTTATGCTAGAGAGTAAATTGGCTGCAGCCTCCATATGGAAGTTCTCCTGGGAGTCAAGTAGTTTATATCGAACGCACTAATGCCCATTTAATGAAACCCTCACACTCCACAAATAATGAGATGGCACAAAATTGCGTCGAGATTAAATAGTACAGCCTACTGGGCAACTGTTAATCAAGAGAGTAACACGGCTATGGCCCCCACATAAGAGCCCTCCTCGGGGACATATAGTTTGTACCATACGCACTACTGCCCATATACTGAATCCCTCGGAATCTTCTAATAAGGATGCGACCCAGAAATTGCGTCGGGATTAAATACTGTAGCCTCCAGGGCGAGTTTTATACTAGAGAGTAAAACGGCTGCAGCCTCCACATGAAAGCTCTCCGGGGAGTCATGTAGTTTGTATCCGACGCACTACTGCCCATTTACTGGAACCCTCACACTGTTCTAATAAGGATGCAACACAGAAATTGCGTCGTGATTAAATACTGTAGGCTCCAGGGCGAGTTTTATCCTAGAGAGTTAACGGTTGCAGCCTGCACATGAAAGCTCTAATGGGAGTCATGTAGTTTGTATCCGAGGCACTACTGCCTATTTACTGAAAGCCTCACACTCTTCTAATAAGGATGCGACACAGAAATTGCGTCGAGATTAAGTACTGCAGGCTCCAGGGCCAGTTTTATACTAGAGAGTAAAACGGCTGCAGCCTCCACATGAAAGCTCTCCTGGGAGTGATGTAGTTTGTATCCGACACACTACTGCCCATTTACTGAAACCCTCCCACTCTTCTAATTAGGATGCGAGACAGAAATTGCATCGAGATTAAATACTGTAGGCTCCAGAACGGGTTTTATCCTAGAGAGTAAAACGGCTGCAGCCTCCACACGAAAGCTATCTTTGGAGTCATGTAGTTTGTATCCGACGCACTACTGGCTATTTATTGAAACCCTCACACTCTTCTAATAAGGATGTGACACAGAAATAGCATCGAGATTAACTACTGTAGGCTCCAGGGCGGGTTTTATCCTATAGAGTTAAACGGCTGCAGCCTACACATGAAAGCTCTCCGGGGAGTCATTTAGTTTGTATCCGACGCACTACTGCCCATTTACTGAAACCCTCAAACTCTTCTAATAAGGATGCGACACAGAAATTGCGTCGACATTAAATACTGCAGGTTCCTGGGCGGGTTTTCTCCTAGAGAGTAAATTGGCTGCAGCCTCCAGATGAAAGCTCTCCCTGGGAGTAATTTAGTTTGTATCCGACGCACTACTGCCCATTTACTGAAACCCTCACGTTCCTCAAATAATGAGATGACACAGAAATTGCGTCGAGATTAAGTACTGAAGGCTCCTGGGCGGGTTTTATCTTAGAGAGTAAATCGGCTGCAGCCTACACATGAAAGCTCTCCGGGGTGTATCCGAAGCACTACTAACCATTTACTGAAACCCTCACACTCTTCTAGTAAGGATTCGACACCGAAAGTACGTCAAGATTAAGTACTGTAGGCTCCAGGGCGGTTCTAAACCTAGAGAGTAAAACGGCTGCAGCCTCCACATGAAATCTCTCCTGGGAGTCATGTAGATTGTATCCGACGCACTACTGCAAATTGACTGAAATCCTCACACTCTTCTAATAAGGATGCGACACAGAAATTGCGTCGAGATTAAGTATTGTAGGCTCCATGGCGGGTTTTATCCTAGAGAGTAAAACGGCTGCAGCCTCTACATGAAAGCTCTGCAGGGAGTCATCTAGTTTGTATCCGACGCACTACTGCCATTTACTGAAACCCTCACACTCTTCTAATAAGGATGCGACACAGAAATTGCGTCGAGATTAAAAACTTTAGGTTCCAGGGCGGGTTTTATGCTAGAGAGTAAATTGGCTGCAGCCTCCATAAGGAAGTTCTCCTGGGAGTCAAGTAGTTTATATCGGACGCACTAATGCCCATTTAATGAAACCCTCACACTCCTCAAATAATGAGATGACACAGAAATTGCGTCGAGATTAAATAGTACAGCCTTCTGGGCAACTGTTAATCAAGAGAGTAACACGGCTGTGGCCCCCACATAAGAGCCCTCCTCGGGGACATATAGTTTGTACCATACGCACTACTGCCCATATACTGAATCCCTCACACTATTCTAATAAGGATGCGACCCAGAAATTGCGTCGGGATTAAATACTGTGGCCGCCAGGGCGAGTTTTATACTAGAGAGTGAAACGGCTGCAGCCTCCACATGAAAGCTCTCCTGGGAGTCATGTACTTTATATCCGAGGCACTACTGCCTATTTACTGAAACCCTCACACTCTTCAAATAATGATGCGACACAGAAATTGCTTCGAGATTAAGTACTGTAGGCTCAAGGGTCGGTTTTATCCTAGAGAGTGAAACGGTTGCAGCCTCCACATGAAAGCTCTCCTGGGAGTCATGTAGTTTGTATCAGACGCACTACTGCCCATTTACTGAAACCCTCACACTCTTCTAATAAGGATGCGACACAGAAATTACGTCGAGACTAAGTACTGCAGGCTCCAGGGCGAGTTTTATCCTAGAGAGTAAAACGTCTGCAGCCTCCACATGAAAGCTCTCCTGGGAGTCATGTAGTTTGTATCCGACGCACTACTTTCCCATTTACTGAAACCCTCACAATCTTCTAATAAGGATGCGACACAGAAATTGCATCGAGATTAAATACTGTAGGCTCCGGGGCAGGTTTTATCCTAGAGAGAAAACGGCTGCACCCTCCACATGAAAGCTATCCTGGGAGTCATGTAGTCTGTATCCGACGCACTACTGCCCATTTACTGAAACCCTCACACTCTTCTAATAAGGATGCGACACAGAAATTACGTCGAGACTAAGTACTGCAGGCTCCAGGGAGGTTTTTACCCTAGAGAGTAAACGGCTGCAGCCTCCACATGAATGCTCTCCTGGGACTCATGTAGTTTGTATCCGACGCACTACGGCCCATTTACTGAAACCCTCACACTCTTCTAATAAGGATGCGACACAGAAATTGCGTCGAGATTAAATACTGCAGGTTCCAGGACGGGTTCTAGCCTAGAGAGTAAATTGGCTGCAGCCTCCACATGAAAGCTCTCCTGGGAGTCATGTAGTTTGTATCCGACGCACTACTGCCCACTTACTGAAACCCTCACACTCTTCTAATATGCCGGCCGAAGTGGCCGTGCGGTTAACGGTGCTGCAGTCTGGAACCGCAAGACCGCTACGGTCGCAGGTTCGAATCCTGCCTCGGGCATGGTTGTTTGCGATGTCCTTAGGTTAGTTAGGTTTAACTAGTTCTAAGTTCTAGGGGACTAATGACCTCAGCAGTTGAGTCCCATAGTGCTCAGAGCCATTTGAACCATCTTCTAATATGGATGCGTCACAGAAATTGCGTCGAGATTATTTACTGTAGGCTCCAGGGCCGGTTTTATCCTAGAGAGTAAAACGGTTGCAGTCTTAACATGAAAGCTCTCCTGGGACTGATGTAGTTTGTATCCGACGCCCTACTGCGCATTTACTGAAACCCTCACACTCTTCTAATTAGGATGCGACACAGAAATTGCATGGAGATTAAATACTGTAGGCACCAGGGCGGGTTTTATTCTAGGGATTAAAACGGCTGCAGCCTCCACATGAAAGCTCTCCTGGGAGTCATGTAGTTTGTATCCGACGCACTACTGCCCATTTACTGAAACCATCATACTACTCAAATAATGAGATGACACAGAAATTGCGTCGAGGTTAAGTACTGAAGGCTCAAGGGCGGGTTTTATCCTAGAGAGTAAAACGGCTGCAGTCTCCACATGAAAGCTCTCCTGGGAGTCATATAGTTTGTATCCGACGCACTACTGCCCATTTATTTAAACCCTCACACTCTTCTAATGAGGATGCGACACAATAATTGCGTCGAGGTTAAATACTGTAGGCTCCAGGGCGGGTTTTATCCTAGAGAGTAAAACGGCTGCAGCCTCCACATGAAAGCTCTCCTGGGAGTCATGTAGTTTGTATCCGACGCACTACTTTCCCATTTACTGAAACCCTCACAATCTTCTAATAAGGATGCGACACAGAAATTGCATCGAGATTAAATACAGTAGGCTCCGGGGCGGGTTTTATCCTAGAGAGAAAACGGCTGCACCCTCCACATGAAAGCTATCCTGGGAGTCATGTAGTCTGTATCCGACGCACTACTGCCCATTTACTGAACCCTCACACTCTTCTAATAAGGATGCGACACAGAAATTACGTCGAGACTAAGTACTGCAGGCTCCAGGGCGGTTTTTACCCTAGAGAGTAAACGGCTGCAGCCTCCACATGAATGCTCTCCTGGGAGTCATGTAGTTTGTATCCGACGCACTACTGCCCATTTACTGAAACCCTCACACTCTTCTAATAAGGATGCGACACAGAAATTACGTCGAGATAAGTACTGCATGCTCCAGGGCGTGTTTTATCCTAGAGAGTAAAACGGCTGCAGCCTCCACATGAAAGCTCTCCTGGGAGTCATTTAGTTTTTATCCGACGCACTACTGCCCATTTACTGAAACCCTCACACTCTTCTAATAAGGTTGCGACACAGAAATTACGTCGAGACTAAGTACTGCAGGCTCCAGGGCGGGTTTTATCCTAGGGAGTAAAACGGCTGCAGCCCCCACATGAAAGCTTTCCTGGGAGTCATGTGGTTTGTATCCGACGCACTACTGCCCATTTACTGAAACCATCATACTACTCAAATAATGAGATGACACAGAAATTGCGTCGAGATTAGGTACTGAAGGCTCCAGGGCGGGTTTTATCATAGAAAGTAAAACGGCTGCAGCCTCCACATGAAATCTCTCCTGGGAGTCATGTAGATTGTATCCGACGCACTACTGCAAATTGACTGAAACCCTCACACTCTTCTAATAAGGATGCGACACAGAAATTGCGTCGAGATTAAAAACTGTAGGTTCCAGGGCGGGTTTTATCCTAGAGAGTAAAACGTCTGCAGCCTACACATGAAAGCTCTCTGGGGTGTCATGTAGTTTGTATCCGAAGCACTACTGCCCATTTACTGAAACCCTCACACTCTTCTAATAAGGATGCGACACAGAAATTGCGTCAAGTTTAAGTACTGTTGGCTCCAGGGCGGTTTATATCCTAGAGAGTAAAATGGCTGCTGCCTCCACATGAAAGCTCTCCGGGGAGTCATGTAGTTTGTATCCGACGCACTACTGCTTATTTACTGAAACTCTCACACTCTTCTAACAAGGATGCAACACAGAAATTGCGTCGTGATTAAATACTGTAGGCTCCAGGGCAGGTTTTATCCTAGAGAGTAAAACGGTTGCAGCCTGCACATGAAAGCTCTCCTGGGAGTCATGTAGTTTGTATCCGAGGCACTACTGCCTATTTACTGAAAGCCTCACACTCTTCTAATAAGGATGTGACACAGAAATTGCATCGAGATTAAATACTGTAGGCACCAGGGCGGGTTTTATTCTAGGGAGTAAAACGGCTGCAGCCTCCACATGAAAGCTCTCCTGGGAGTCATATAGTTTGTATCCGACGCACTACTGCCCATTTATTTAAACCCTCACACTCTCATAATGAGGATGCGACACAAAAATTGCGTCGAGATTGAATACTGTAGGCTCCAGGGCGGGTTTTATCCTAGAGAGTAAAACGGCTGAAGCCTCCACATGTAAGCTATCCTGGGAGTCATGTAGTCTGTATCCGACGCACTACTGCCCATTTACTGAAACCCTCACACTCTTCTAATAAGGATGCGACACAGAAATTACGTCGAGACTAAGTACTGCAGGCTCCAGGGCGGTTTTTACCCTAGAGAGTAAACGGCTGCAGCCTCCAGATGAAAGCTCTCCTAGGAGTCATGTAGTTTGTATCCGACGCACTACTGCCCATTTACTGAAACCCTCACACTCTTCTAATAAGGATGCGACACAGAAATTACGTCGAGGTAAGTACTGCAGGCTCCAGGGCGGGTTTTATCCTAGAGAGTAAAACGGCTGCAGCCTCCACATGAAAGCTCTCCTGGGAGTCATGTAGTTTGTATCCGACGCACTGCTGTCCATTTACTGAAACCCTCACATTCTTCTAATAAGGTTGCGACACAGAAATTACGTCGAGACTAAGTACTGCAGGCTCCAGGGCGGGTTTTATCCTAGGGAGTAAAACGGCTGCAGCGTCCACATGAAAGCTTTCCTGGGAGTCATGTAGTTTGTATCCGACGCACTACTGCCCATTTACTGAAACCATCATACTACTCAAATAATGAGATGACACAGAAATTGCCTCGAGATTAGGTACTGAAGGCTCCAGGGCGGGTTTTATCCTAGAGAGTAAAACGGCTGCAGCCTCCACATGAAAGCTCTCCTGGGAGTCATATAGTTTGTATCCGACGCACTACTGCCCATTTACTGGAACCCTCACACTCTTCTAATAAGGATGCAACACAGAAATTGCGTCGTGATTAAATACTGTAGGCTCCAGGGCGGGTTTTATCCTAGAGAGTAAAACGGCTGCAGCCTCCACATGAAATCTCTCCTGGGAGTCATGTAGATTGTATCCGAAGCACTACTGCAAATTGCCTGAAACCCTCACACTCTTCTATTAAGGATGCGACACAGAAATTGCGTCGAGATTAAGTACTGTAGGCTCCAGGAAGGGTTTTATCCTAGAGAGTAAAACGGCTGCAGCCTCCACATGAAATCTCTCCTGGGAGTCATGTAGATTGTATCCGACGCACTACTGCAAATTGACTGAAACCCTCACACTCTTCTAATAAGGATGCGACACAGAAATTGCGTCGAGATTAAGTACTGTAGGCTCCATGGCGGGTTTTATCCTAGAGAGTAAAACGGCTGCAGCCTCCACATGAAAGCTCTGCCGGGAGTCATCTAGTTTGTATCCGACGCACTACTGCCATTTACTGAAACCCTCACACTCTTCTAATAAGGATACGACACAGAAATTGCGTCGAGATTAAAAACTTTAGGTTCCAGGGCGGGTTTTATGCTAGAGAGTAAATTAACTGCAGCCTCCATATGGAAGTTCTCCTGGGAGTCAAGTAGTTTATATCGGACGCACTAATGCCCATTTAGTGAAACCCTCACACACCTCAAATAATGAGATGACACAGAAATTGCGTCGAGATTAAATAGTACAGCCTTCTGGGCACCTGTGAATCAAGAGAGTAACACGGCTGTGGCCCCCACATAAGAGCCCTCCTCGGGGACATATAGTTTGTACCATACGCACTACTGCCCATATCCTGAATCCCTCACACTCTTCTAATAAGGATGCGACACAGAAATTACGTCGAGACTAAGTACTACAGGCTCCAGGGCGAGTTTTATCCTAGAGAGTAAAACGGCTGCAGCGTCCACATGAAAGCTCTCCTGGGAGTCATGTAGTTTGTATCCGACGCACTACTTTCCCATTTACTGAAACCCTCACAATCTTCTAATAAGGATGCGACACAGAAATTGTATCGAGATTAAATACAGTAGGCTCCGGGGCGGGTTTTATCCTAGAGAGAAAACGGCTGCACCCTCCACATGAAAGTAATCCTGGGAGTCATGTAGTCTGTATCCGACGCACTACTGCCCATTTACTGAAACCCTCACACTCTTCTAATAACGATGCGACACAGAAATTACGTCGAGACTAAGTACTGCAGGCTCCAGGGCGGTTTTTACCCTAGAGAGTAAACGGCTGCAGCCTCCACATGAAAGCTCTCCTGGGAGTCATGCAGTTTGTATCCGACGCACTACTGCCCATTTACTGAAACCATCATACTACTCAAATAATGAGATGACGCAGAAATTGCGTCGAGATTAGGTACTGAAGGCTCCAGGGCAGGTTTTATCCTAGAGAGTAAAACGGCTGCAGCCTCCACATGAAAGCTCTCCTGGGAGTCATATAGTTTGTATCCGACGCACTACTGCCCATTTATTGAAACCCTCACACTCTTCTAATAAGGATGCGACACAAATATTGCGTCGAGATTAAATACTGTAGGTTCCAGAACGGATTTTATCCTAGAGAGTAAAACGGTTGCAGCCTTAACAAGAAAGCTCTCCTGGGAGTGATGTAGTTTGTATCCGACACACTACTGCCCATTTACTGAAACCCTCCCACTCTTCTAATTCGGATGCGACACAGAAATTGCATCGAGATTAAATACTGCAGGTTCCAGGGCGGGTTTTCTCCTAGAGAGTAAATTGGCTGCAGCCTCCAGATGAAAGCTCTCCCTGGGAGTAATTTAGTTTGTATCCGACGCACTACTGCCCATTTACTGAAACCCTCACGTTCCTCAAATAATGAGATGACACAGAAATTGCGTCGCGATTAAGTACTGAAGGCTCCTGGGCGGGTTTTATCTTAGAGAGTAAATCGGCTGCAGCCTACACATGAAAGCTCTCCGGGGTGTCATGTAGTTTGTATCCGAAGCACTACTGCCCATTTACTGAAACCCTCGCACTCGTCTGACAAGTATGCGACACAGAAATTGCGTCGAGATTAAATACTGCAGGCTCCAGAACGGATTTTATCCTAGAGAGTAAAACGGTTGCAGCCTTAACAAGAAAGCTCTCCTGGGAGTGATGTAGTTTGTATCCGACGCACTACTGCCCATTTACTGAAACCCTCACGTTCCTCAAATAATGAGATGACACAGAAATTGCGTCGCGATTAAGTACTGAAGGCTCCTGGGCGGGATTTATCTTAGAGAGTAAATCGGCTGCAGCCTACACATGAAAGCTCTCCGGGGTGTCATGTAGTTTGTATCCGAAGCACTACTGCCCATTTACTGAAACCCTCACACTCTTCTAATAAGGATTCGACACAGAAATTACGTCAAGATTAAGTACTGTAGGCTCTAGGGCGGGTCTAATCCTAGAGACTAAAACGGCTGCAGCCTCCACATGAAATCTCTCCTGGGAGTCATGTAGATTGTATCCGACGCACTACTGCAAATTGACTGAAACCCTCACACTCTTCTAATAAGGATGCGACACAGAAATTGCGTCGAGATTAAGTACTGTAGGCTCCATGGCGGGTTTTATCCTAGAGAGTAAAACGGCTACAGCCTCCACATGAAAGCTCTGCCGGGAGTCATCTACTTTGTATCCGACGCACTACTGCCATTTACTGAAACCCTCACACTCTTCTAATAAGGATGCGACACAGAAATTGCGTGGAGATTAAAAACTGTAGGTTCCAGGGCGGGTTTTATGCTAGAGAGTAAATTGGCTGCAGCCTCCGTATGGAAGTTCTCCTGGGAGTCAGGTAGTTTATATCGGACGCACTAATGCCCACTTAATGAAACCCTCACACTCCTCAAATAATGAGATGACACAGAAATTGCGTCGAGATTAAATAGTACAGCCTACTGGGCAACTGTTAATCAAGAGAGTAACACGGCTGTGGCCCCCACATAAGAGCCCTCCTCGGGGACATATAGTTTGTACCATAAGCACTACTGCCCATATACTGAATCCCTCGCACTCTTCTAATAAGTATGCGACCTAGAAATAGCGTCGGGATTAAATACTGTAGCCTCCAGGGCGAGTTTTATACTTGAGAGTAAAACGGCTGCAGCCTCCACATGAAAGCTCTCCTGGGAGTCATGTAGTTTATATCCGAGGCACTACTGCCTATTTACTGAAACCCTCACACTCTTCAAATAATGATGCGACACAGAAATTGCGTCGAGATTAAGTACTGTAGGCTCAAGGGCCGGTTTTATCCTAGAGAGTGAAACGGTTTCAGCCTTAACATGAAAGCTCTCCTGGGAGTCATGTAGTTTGTATCCGACGCACTACTGCCCATTTACTGAAACCCTCACACTCTTCTAATAAGGATGCGACACAGAAATTGCGTCGAGATTAAATACTGTAGGCTCCAGGGCGGGTTTTATCCTAGAGAGTAAAACGTCTGCAGCCTACACATGAAAGCTCTCTGGGGTGTCATGTAGTTTGTATCCGAAGCACTACTGCCCATTTACTGAAACCCTCACACTCTTCTAATAAGGATGCGACACAGAAATTGCGTCAAGTTTAAGTACTGTTGGCTCCAGGGCGGTTTATATCCTAGAGAGTAAAATGGATGCAGCCTCCACATGAAAGCTCTCCAGGGAGTCATGTGGTTTGTATCCGACGCACTACTGCCCATTTACTGAACCCTCACACTCTTCTAACAAGGATGCAACACAGAAATTGCGTCGTGATTAAATACTGTAGGCTCCAGGGCGGGTTTTATCCTAGTGAGTAAAACGGTTGCAGCCTGCACATGAAAGCTCTCCTGGGAGTCATGTAGTTTGTTTCCGAGGCACTACTGCCTATTTACGGAAAGCCTCACACTCTTCTAATAAGGATGCGACACAGAAATTGCGTCGAGATTAAGTACTGTAGGCTCCAGGGCGAGTTTTATCCTAGAGAGTTAACGGTTGCAGCCTGCACATGGAAGCTCTCCTGGGAGTCATGTAGTTTGTATTCGAGGCACTACTGCCTATTTACTGAAAGCCTCACACTCTTCTAATAAGGATGCGACACAGAAATTACGTCGAGATTAAGTACTGCAGGCTCCAGGGCCGGTTTTATACTAGAGAGTAAAACGGCTGCAGCCTCCACGTGAAAGCTCTCCTGGGAGTGATGTAGTTTGTATCCGACACACTACTGCCCATTTACTGAAACCCTCCCACTCTTCTAATTAGGATGCGACAAAGAAATTGCGTCGAGATTAAATACTGCAGGTTCCTGGGCGGGTTTTCTCCTAGAGAGTAAATTGGCTGCAGCCTCCAGATGAAAGCTCTCCCTGGGAGTAATTTAGTTTGTATCCGACGCACTACTGCCCATTTACTGAAACCATCATACTACTCAAATAATGAGATGACACAGAAATTGCGTCGAGATTAAGTACTGAAGGCTCAAGGGCGGGTTTTATCCAAGAGAGTAAAACGGCTGCAGCCTCCACATGAAAGCTCTCCTGGGAGTCATGTAGTTTGTATCCGACGCACTACTGCCCATTTACTGAAACCCTCACACTCTTCTAATAAGGATGCGACACAGAAATTACGTCGAGATAAGTACTGCAGGCTCCAGGGCGGGTTTTATCCTAGAGAATAAAACGGCTGCAGCCTCCACATGAAAGCTCTCCTGGGAGTCATGTAGTTTGTATCCGACGCACTACTGCCCATTTACTGAAACCCTCACACTCTTCTAATAAGGTTGCGACACAGAAATTACGTCGAGACTAAGTACTGCAGGCTCCAGGGCGGGTTTTATCCTAGGGAGTAAAACGGCTGCATCCTACACATGAAAGCTTTCCTGGGAGTCATGTAGTTTGTATCCGACGCACTACTGCCCATTTACTGAAACCATCATACTACTCAAATAATGAGATGACACAGAAATTGCGTCGAGATTAGGTACTGAAGGCTCCAGGGCGGGTTTTATCCTAGAGAGTAAAACGGCTGCAGCCTCCACATGAAAGCTATCCTGGGAGTCATATAGTTTGTATCCGACGCACTACTGCCCATTTATTGAAACCCTCACACTCTTCTAATAAGGATGCGACACAAATATTGCGTCGAGATTAAATACTGTAGGCTCCAGGGCGGGTTTTATCCTAGAGAGTAACACGGCTGCAGCCTCGAAAGCTCTCCTGGGAGTCATGTAGTTTGTATCCAACGCACTACTGCAAATTGACTGAAACCCTCACACTCTTCTAATAAGGATGCGACACAGAAATTGTGTCGAGATTAAAAACTGTAGGTTCCAGGGCGGGATTTATGCTAGAGAGTAAATTGGCTGCAGCCTCCATATGGAAGTTCTCCTGGGAGTCAAGTAGTTTATATCGAACGCACTAATGCCCATTTAATGAAACCCTCACACTCCACAAATAATGAGATGGCACAAAATTGCGTCGAGATTAAATAGTACAGCCTACTGGGCAATTGTTAATCAAGAGAGTAACACGGCTGTGGCCCCCACATAAGAGCCCTCCTCGGGGACATATAATTTGTACCATACGCACTACTGCCCATATACTGAATCCCTCGGACTCTTCTAATAAGTATGCGACCCAGAAATTGCGTCGGGATTAAATACAGTAGCCTCCAGGGCGAGTTTTATACTAGAGAGTAAAACGGCTGCAGCCTCTACATGAAAGCTCTCCGGGGAGTCATGTAGTTTGTATCCGACGCACTACTGCCCATTTACTGGAACCCTCACACTCTTCTAATAAGGATGCAACACAGAAATTGCGTCGTGATTAAATACTGTAGGCTCCAGGGCGAGTTTTATCCTAGAGAGTTAACGGTTGCAGCCTGCACATGAAAGCTCTCCTGGGAGTCATGTAGTTTGTATCCGTGGAACTACTGCCTATTTACTGAAAGCCTCACACTCTTCTAATAAGGATGCGACACAGAAATTGCGTCGAGATTAAGTACTGTAGGCTCCATGGCGGGTTTTATCCTAGAGAGTAAAACGGCTGCAGCCTCCACATGAAAGCTCTGCCGGGAGTCATCTAGTTTGTATCCGACGCACTACTGCCATTTACTGAAACCCTCACACTCTTCTAATAAGGATGCGACACAGAAATTGCGTCGAGATTAAAAACTTTAGGTTCCAGGGCGGGTTTTGTGCTAGAGAGTAAATTGGCTGCAGCCTCCATATGGAAGTTCTCCTGGGAGTCAAGTAGTTTATATCGGACGCACTAATGCCCATTTAATGAAACCCTCACACTCCTCAAATAATGAGATGACACAGAAGTTGCGTCGAGATTAAATAGTACAGCCTTCTGGGCAACTGTTAATCAAGAGAGTAACACGGCTGTGGCCCCCACATAAGAGCCCTCCTCGGGGACATATAGTTTGTACCATACGTACTACTGCCCATATACTGAATCCCTCGCACTCTTCTAATAAGGATGCGACCCAGAAATTGCGTCGGGATTAAATACTGTAGCCTCCAGGGCGAGTTTTATACTAGAGAGTAAAACGGCAGCAGTCTCCACATGAAAGCTCTCCTGGGAGTCATGTAGTTTATATCCGAGGCACTACTGCCTATTTACTGAAACCCTCACACTCTTCAAATAATGATGCGACACAGAAATTGCGTCGAGATTACGTACTGTAGGCTCCAGGGCCGGTTTTATCCTAGACAGTAAAACGGTTGCAGCCTTAACATGAAAGCTCTCCTGGGTGTCATGTAGTTTGTATCCGAAGCACTACTGCCCATTTACCGAAACCCGCACAATCTTCTAATAAGGATTCGACACAGAAATTGCGTCAAGATTAAGTACTGTAGGCTCCAGGGCGGGTCTAATCCTAGCGACTAAAACAGCTGCAGCCTCCACATGAAAGCTCTCCTGGGAGTCATGCAGTTTGTATCCGAGGCACTACTGCCTATTTACTGAAAGCCTCACACTCTCCTGATAAGTATGCGACACAGATATTGCGTCGAGATTAAGTACTGTAGGCTCCAGGGCGGGTTTTATCCTAGAGAGTGAAACGGCTGCAGCCTCCACATGAAATCTCTCCTGGGAGTCATGTAGATTGTATCCGACGCACTACTGCAAATTGACTGAAACCCTCACACTCTTCTAATAAGGATGCGACACAGAAATTGCGTCGAGATTAAGTGCTATAGGCTCCATGGCGGGTTTTATCCTAGAGAGTAAAACGGCTGCAGCCTCCACATGAAAGCTCTGCCGGGAGTCATCTAGTTTGTATCCGACGCACTACTGCCATTTACTGAAACCCTCACACTCTTCTAATAAGGATGAGACACAGAAATTACGCCGAGGTTAAGAACTGTAGGCTCCAGGGCGGGTTTCATCCTAGAGAGTAAAACGGTTGCAGCCTCCACATGAAAGCTCTCCTGGGAGACTTGTATTATGTATCCGACGCAATACGACCCATTTCATTAAACCCACACACACATCTACTGAGAATGCGACAAAGAAATTGCTTCGAGATTAAATAGTACAGCCTACAGGGCAACTGTGAATCAAGAGAGTAACCCGACTGTGGCCCCAACATAAGAGCCCTCCTCGGGGACATATAGTTTGTACCATACGCACTACTGCCCATTTACTGAACCCCTCGTACTCTTCTAATAAGGATGCGACACAGGAATTGCATCGAGATTAAATACTGTACGCTCCAGAGCGGGTTTTATCCTAGAGAGTAAAACGGCTACAGCCTCCACAAGAAAGCTATCCTGGGAGTCATGTAGTTTGTATCCGACGCACTACTGCCCATATACTGAAACCCTCACACTCTTCTAATATGGATGCGACACAGAAATAGCATCCCTGTAGGCTCCAGGGCGGGTTTTATCCTAGAGAGTAAAACGGCTGCAGTCTCCACATGAAAGCTCTTCTGGGAGTCATGTAGTTTGTATCCGACGCACCACTGCCTATTTACTGAAACCCTCACACTGTTCTAATTCGGATGCGACCCAAAAATTGCATCGAGATTAAATACTGTAGGCTCCAGAGCGGGTTTTATCCTAGAGAGTAAAACGGCTGCAGCCTCCACAAGAAAGCTATCCTGGGAGTCATGTAGTTTGTATTCGATGCACTACTGCCCATTTACTGAAACCCTCACACTCTTCTAATTAGGATGCGACACAGAAATTGCGTCGAGATTAAGTACTGTAGGCTCCAAGGCCGGTTTTATCCTAGAGAGTAAAACGGTTGCAGCCTTAACATGAAAGCTCTCCTGGGAGTCATGTAGTTTGTATCCTACGCACTACTGCCCAGTTTCTGAAACCCTCACACTCTTCTAATATGGATGCGTCACAGAAATTGCGTCGAGATTATTTACTGTAGGCTCCAGGGCCGGTTTTATCCTAGAGAGTAAAACGGTTGCAGCCATAACATGAAAGCTCTCCTGGGACTGATGTAGTTTGTATCCGACGCCCTACTGCCCATTTACTGAAACCCTCACACTCTTCTAATTAGGATGCGACACAGAAATTGCGTCGAATTTAAATACTGTAGCCTCCATGGCGGGTTTTATCCTAGAGAGTTAAACGGCTGCAGCCTACACATGAAAGCTCTCCGGGGAGTCATTTAGTTTGTATCCGACGCACTACGGCCCATTTACTGAAACCCTTCCACTCTTCTAATTAGGATGCGACACAGAAATTGCGTCGAGATTAAATACTGCAGGTTCCAGGACGGGTTCTCGCCTAGAGAGTAAATTGGCTGCAGCCTCCAGATGAAAGCTCTCCCTGGGAGTAATTTAGTTTGTATCCGACGCACTACTGCCCATTTACTGAAACCCTCACGTTCCTCAAATAATGAGATGACACAGAAATTGCGTCGAGATTAAGTACTGAAGGCTCCTGGGCGGGTTTTATCTTAGAGAGTAAATCGGCTGCAGCCTACACATGAAAGCTCTCCGGGGTGTCATGTAGTTTGTATCCGAAGCACTACTGCCCATTTACTGAAACCCTCACACTCTTCTAGTAAGGATTCGACACAGAAATTACGTCAAGATTAAGTACTGTAGGCTCCAGGGCGGTTCTAAACCTAGAGACTAAAACGGCTACAGCCTCCACATGAAAGCTCTCCTGGGAGTCATGTAGTTTGTATCCGACGCACTACCGCCCATTTACTGAAACCCTCGCACTCTTCTGATAAGTATGCGACACAGAAATTGCGTCGAGATTAAGTACTGTAGGCTCCAGGGCGGGTTTTATCCTAGAGAGTAAAACGGCTGCAGCTTCCACATGAAATCTCTCCTGGGAGTCATGTAGATTGTATCCGACGCACTACTGCAAATTGACTGAAACCCTCACACTCTTCTAATAAGGATGCGACACAGAAATTGCGTCGAGATTAAGTACTGTAGGCTCCATGGCGGGTTTTATCCTAGAGAGTAAAACGGCTGCAGCCTCCACATGAAAGCTCTGCCGGGAGTCATCTAGTTTGTATCCGACGCACTACTGCCATTTACTGAAACCCTCACACTCTTCTAATAAGGATGCGACACAGAAATTGCGTCGAGATTAAAAACTTTAGGTTCCAGGGCGGGTTTTGTGCTAGAGAGTAAATTGGCTGCAGCCTCCATAAGGAAGTTCTCCTGGGAGTCAAGTAGTTTATATCGGACGCACTAATGCCCATTTAATGAAACCCTCACACTCCTCAAAAAATGAGATGACACAGACATTGCGTCGAGATTAAATAGTACAGCCTGCTGGGCAACTGTTAATCAAGAGAGTAACACGGCTGTGGCCCCCACATAAGAGCCCTCCTCGGGGACATATAGTTTGTACCATACGCACTACTGCCCATATACTGAATCCCTCGCACTCTTCTAATAAGGATGCGACCCAGAAATTGCGTCGGGATTAAATACTGTAGCCTCCAGGGCGAGTTTTATACTAGAGAGTAAAACGGCTGCAGCCTCCACATGAAAGCTCTCCTGGGAGTCATGTAGTTTATATCCGAGGCACTACTGCCTATTTACTGAAACCCTCACACTCTTCAAATAATGATGCGACACAGAAATTGCGTCGAGATTAAGTACTGTAGGCTCAAGGGCCGGTTTTATCCTAGAGAGTGAAACGGTTGCAGCCTTAACATGAAAGCTCTCCTGGGAGTCATGTAGTTTGTATCCGACGCACTACTGCCCATTTACTGAAACCCTCACACTCTTCTAATAAGGATGCGACACAGAAATTGCGTCGTGATTAAATACTGTAGGCTCCAGGGCGGGTTTTATCCTAGAGAGTAAAACGGTTGCAGCCTGCACATGAAAGCTCTCCTGGGAGTCATGTAGTTTGTATCCGAGGCACTACTGCCTATTTACTGAAAGCCTCGCACTCTTCTAATAAGGATGCGACACAGAAATTGCGTCGAGATTACGTACTGTAGGCTCCAGGGCCGGTTTTATCCTAGACAGTAAAACGGTTGCAGCCTTAACATGAAAGCTCTCCTGGGTGTCATGTAGTTTGTATCCGAAGCACTACTGCCCATTTATCGAAACCCTCACAATCTTCTAATAAGGATTCGACACAGAAATTGCGTCAAGATTAAGTACTGTAGGCTCCAGGGCGGGTCTAATCCTAGCGACTAAAACAGCTGCAGCCTCCACATGAAAGCTCTCCTAGGAGTCATGCAGTTTGTATCCGAGGCACTACTGCCTATTTACTGAAAGCCTCACACTCTCCTGATAAGTATGCGACACAGATATTGCGTCGAGATTAAGTACTGTAGGCTCCAGGGCAGGGTTTATCCGAGAGAGAAAACGGCTGCACCCTCCACATGAAAGCTATCCTGGGAATCATGTAGTCTGTATCCGCCGCACTTCTGCCCATTTACTGAAACCCTCACACTCTCCTAATAAGGATGCGACACAGAAATTACGTCAAGACTAAGTACTGCAGGCTCCAGGGCGGGTTTTACCCTAGAGAGTAAACGGCTGCAGCCTCCACATGAAAGCTCTCCTGGGAGTCATGTAGTTTGTATCCGACGCACTACTGCCCATTTAATGAAACTCTCACACTCTTCTAATAAGGATGCGACACAGAAATTGCATCGAGATTAAATACAGTAGGCTCCGGGGCGGGTTTTATCCTAGAGAGAAAACGGCTGCACCCTCCACATGAAAGCTATCCTGGGAGTCATGTAGTCTGTATCCGACGCACTACTGCCCATTACCGAAACCCTCACACTCTTCTAAAAAGGATGCGACACAGAAATTACGTCGAGACTAAGTACTGCAGGCTTCAGGGCGGTTTTACCCTAGAGAGTAAACGGCTGCAGCCTCCACATGAATGCTCTCCTGGGAGTCATGTAGTTTGTATCCGACGCACTACTGCCCATTTACTGAAACCCTCACACTCTTCTAATAAGGATGCGACACAGAAATTACGTCGAGATAAGTACTGCAGGCTCCAGGGCGGGTTTTATCCTAGAGAGTGAAAAGGCTGCAGCCTCCACATGAAATCTCTCCTGGGAGTCATGTAGATTGTATCCGACGCACTACTGCAAATTGACTGAAACCCTCACACTCTTCTAATAAGGATGCGACACAGAAATTGCGTCGAGATTACGTGCTATGGGCTCCATGGCGGGTTTTATCCTAGAGAGTAAAACGGCTGCAGCCTCCACATGAAAGCTCTGCCGGGAGTCATCTAGTTTGTATCCGACGCACTCCTGCCCATTTACTGAAACCCTCACACTCTTCTAATTAGGATGCGACACAGAAATTGCGTCGAGATTAAGTACTGTAGGCTCCAAGGCCGGTTTTATCCTAGAGAGTAAAACGGTTGCAGCCTTAACATGAAAGCTCTCCTGGGAGTCATGTAGTTTGTATCCGACGCACTACTGCCCAGTTTATGAAACCCTCACACTCTTCTAATATGGATGCGTCACAGAAATTGCGTCGAGATTATTTACTGTAGGCTCCAGGGCCGGTTTTATCCTAGAGAGTAAAACGGTTGCAGCCATAACATGAAAGCTCTCCTGGGACTGATGTAGTTTGTATCCGACGCCCTATTGCACATTTACTGAAACCCTCACACTCTTCTAATTAGGATGCGACACAGAAATTGCGTCGAATTTAAATACTGTAGCCTCCATGGCGGGTTTTATCCTAGAGAGTTAAACGGCTGCAGCCTACACATGAAAGCTCTCCGGGGAGTCATTTAGTTTGTATCCGACGCACTACGGCCCATTTACTGAAACCCTCACACTCTTCTAATAAGGATGCGACACAGAAATTGCGTCGAGATTAAATACTGCAGGTTCCAGGACGGGTTCTCGCCTAGAGAGTAAATTGGCTGCAGCATCCACATGAAAGCTCTCCTGGGAGTCATGTAGTTTGTATCCGACGCACTACTGCCCATTTACTGAAACCCTCACACTCTTCTAATATGCCGGCCGAAGTGGCCGTGCGGTTAACGGCGCTGCAGTCTGGAACCGCAAGACCGCTACGGTCGCAGGTTCGAATCCTGCCTCGGGCATGGTTGTTTGTGATGTCCTTAGGTTAGTTAGGTTTAACTAGTTCTAAGTTCTAGGGGACTAATGACCTCAGCAGTTGAGTCCCATAGTGCTCAGAGCCATTTGAACCATCTTCTAATATGGATGCGTCACAGAAATTGTGTCGAGATTATTTACTGTAGGCTACAGCGCCGGTTTTATCCTAGAGAGTAAAACGGTTGCAGCCTTAACATGAAAGCTCTCCTGGGACTGATGTAGTTTGTATCCGACGCCCTACTGCCCATTTACTGAAACCCTCACACTCTTCTAATTAGGATGCGACACAGAAATTGCATCGAGATTAAATACTGTAGGCACCAGGGCGGGTTTTATTCTAGGGATTAAAACGGCTGCAGCCTCCACATGAAAGCTCTCCTGGGAGTCATGTAGTTTGTATCCGACGCACTACTGCCCATTTACTGAAACCATCATACTACTCAAATAATGAGATGACACAGAAATTGCGTCGAGATTAAGTACTGAAGGCTCATGGGCGGGTTTTATCGTAGAGAGTAAAACGGCTGCAGTCTCCACATGAAAGCTCTCCTGGGAGTCATATAGTTTGTATCCGACGCACTACTGCCCATTTATTTAAACCCTCACACCCTTCTAATGAGGATGCGACAGAAAAATTGCGTCGAGATTAAATACTCTAGGCTCCAGGGCGGGTTTTATCCTAGAGAGTAAAACGGCTGCAGCCGCCACATGAAAGCTCTCCTGGGAGTCATGTAGTTTGTATCGGACGCACTACTGCCCATTTACTGAAACCCTCACCCTCTTCTAATAAGGATGCGACACAGAAATTACGTCGAGACTAAGTACTGCAGGCTCCAGGGCGAGTTTTAACCTAGAGAGTAAAACGGCTGCAGCCTCCACATGAAAGCTCTCCTGGGAGTCATGTAGTTTGTATCCGACGCACTATTTTCCCATTCACTGAAACCCTCACAATCTACTAATAAGGATGCGACACAGAAATTGCGTCGAGATTAAATACTGTAGGCTCCGGGGCGGGGCTTATCCTAGAGAGAAAACGGCTGCAACCTCCACATGAAAGCTATCCTGGTAGTCTGTATCCGACGCACTACTGCCCATTTACTGAAACACTCACACTCTTCTAATAAGGATGCGACACAGAAATTACGTCGAGATAAGTACTGCAGGCTCCAGGGCGGGTTTTATCCTAGAGAGTAAAACGGCTGCAGCCTCCACATGAAAGCTCTCCTGGGAGTCATTTAGTTTGCATCCGACGCACTACTGCCCATTTACTGAAACCCTCACACTCTTCTAATAAGGTTGCGACACAGAAATTACGTCGAGACTAAGTACTGCAGGCTCCAGGGCGGGTTTTATCCTAGGGAGTAAAACGGCTGCAGCCTCCACATGAAAGCTTTCCTGGGAGTCATGTAGTTTTTATCCGACGCACTACTGTCCATTTACTGAAACCATCATACTACTCAAATAATGAGATGACACAGAAATTGCGTCGAGATTAGGTACTGAAGGCTCCAGGGCAAATTTTATCCTAGAGAGTAAAACGGCTGCAGCCTCCACATGAAAGCTCTCCTGGGAGTCATATAGTTTGTATCCGACGCACTACCGCCCATTTATTGAAACCCTCACACTCTTCTAATAAGGATGCGACACAAATATTGCGTCGAGATTAAATACTGTAGGCTCCAGAACGGATTTTATCCTAGTGAGTAAAACGGTTGCAGCCTTAACAAGAAAGCTCACCTGGGAGTGATGTAGTTTGTATCCGACACACTACTGCCCATTTACTGAAACCCTTCCACTCTTCTAATTAGGATGCGACACAGAAATTGCGTCGAGATTAAATACTGCAGGTTCCAGGGCGGGTTTTCTCCTAGAGAGTAAATTGGCTGCAGCCTCCAGATGAAAGCTCTCCCTGGGAGTAATTTAATTTGTATCCGACGCACTACTGCCCATTTACTGAAACCCTCACGTTCCTCAAATAATGAGATGGCACAGAAATTGTGTCGAGATTAAGTACTGAAGGCTCCTGGCCGGGTTTTATCTTAGAGAGTAAATCGGCTGCAGCCTACACATGAAAGCTCTCCGGGGTGTCATGTAGTTTGTATCCGAAGCACTACTGCCCATTTACTGAAACCCTCACACTCTTCTAATAAGGATTCGACACAGAAATTACGTCAAGATTAAGTACTGTAGGCTCTAGGGCGGGTTTTATCCTAGAGAGTAAAACAGCTACAGCCTCCACATGAAAGCTCTCCTGGGAGTCATGTAGTTTGTATCTGACGCACTACCGCCCATTTACTGAACCCCTCGCACTCTTCTGATAAGTATGCGACACAGAAATTGCGTCGAGATTAAATACTGCAGGTTCCAGGGCGGGTTTTCACCTAGAGAGTAAATTGGCTGCAGCCTCCAGATGAAAGCTCTCACTGGGTGTAATTTAGTTTGTATCCGACGCACTACTGCCCATTTACTGAAACCCTCACGTTCCTCAAATAATGAGATGGCACAGAAATTGTGTCGAGTTTAAGTACTGAAGGCTCCTGGCCGGGTTTTATCTTAGAGAGTAAATCGGCTGCAGCCTACACATGAAAGCTCTCCGGGGTGTCATGTAGTTTGTATCCGAAGCTGTACTGCCCATTTACTGAAACCCTCACACTCTTCTAATAAGGATTCGACACAGAAATTACGTCAAGATTAAGTACTGTAGGCTCTAGGGCGGGTCTAATCCTAGAGACTAAAACGGCTACAGCCTCCACATGAAAGCTCTCCTGGGAGTCATGTAGTTTGTATCTGACGCACTACCGCCCATTTACTGAAACCCTCGCACTCTTCTGATAAGTATGCGACACAGAAATTGCGTCGAGATTAAGTACTGTAGGCTCCAGGGCGGGTTTTATCCTAGAAAGTAAAACGGCTGCAGCCTCCACATGAAATCTCTCCTGGGAGTCATGTAGATTGTATCCGACGCACTACTGCAAATTGACTGAAACCCTCACACTCTTCTAATAAGGATGCGACACAGAAATTGCGTCGAGATTAAGTACTGTATGCTCCATGGCGGGTTTTATCCTAGAGAGTAAAACGGCTGCAGCCTCCACATGAAAGCTCTGCCGGGAGTCATCTAGTTTGTATCCGACGCACTACTGCCATTTACTGAAACCCTCACACTCTTCTAATAAGGATGCGACACAGAAATTGCGTCGAGATAAGTACTGCAGGCTCCAGGGCGGGTTTTATCCTAGAGAGTAAAACGGCTGCAGCCTCCACATTAAAGCTCTCCTGGGAGTCATTTAGTTTGTATCCGACGCACTACTGCCCATTTACTGTAACCCTCACACTCTTCTAATAAGGATGCGACACAGAAATTGCGTCGAGATTAAATACTGTAGGCTCCGGGGAGGGGTTTATCCTAGAGAGAAAACGGCTGCACCCTCCACATGAAAGCTATCCTGGGAGTCATGTAGTCTGTATCCGACGCACTACTGCCCATTTACTGAAACCCTCACACTCTCCTAATAAGGATGCGACACAGAAATTACGTCGAGACTAAGTACTGCAGGCTCCAGGGGGGGGTTTTACCCTAGAGAGTAAACGGCTGCAGCCTCCACATGAAAGCTCTCCTGGGAGTCATGTAGTTTGTATCCGACGCACTACTGCCCATTTAATGAAACTCTCACACTCTTCTAATAAGGATGCGACACAGAAATTGCATCGAGATTAAATACAGTAGGCTCCGGGGCGGGTTTTATCCTAGAGAGAAAACGGCTGCACCCTCCATATGGAAGCTATCCTGGGAGTCATGTAGTCTGTATCCGACGCACTACTGCCCATTTACTCAAACCCTCACACTCTTCTAATAAGGATGCGACACAAAAATTACGTCGAGACTAAGTACTGCAGGCTCCAGGGCGGGTTTTATCCTAGAGAGTTAAACGGCTGCAGCCTACACATGAAAGCTCTCCGGGGAGTCATTTAGTTTGTATCCGACGCACTACGGCCCATTTACTGAAACCCTCACACTCTTCTAATAAGGATGCGACACAGAAATTGCGTCGAGATTAAATACTGCAGGTTCCAGGACGGGTTCTCGCCTAGAGAGTAAATTGGCTGCAGCATCCACATGAAAGCTCTCCTGGGAGTCATGTAGTTTGTATCCGACGCACTACTGCCCATTTACTGAAACCCTCACACTCTTCTAATATGCCGGCCGAAGTGGCCGTGCGGTTAACGGCGCTGCAGTCTGGAACCGCAAGACCGCTACGGTCGCAGGTTCGAATCCTGCTCGGGCATGGTTGTTTGTGATGTCCTTAGGTTAGTTAGGTTTAACTAGTTCTAAGTTCTAGGGGACTAATGACCTCAGCAGTTGAGTCCCATAGTGCTCAGAGCCATTTGAACCATCTTCTAATATGGATGCGTCACAGAAATTGTGTCGAGATATTTACTGTAGGCTCCAGCGCCGGTTTTATCCTAGAGAGTAAAACGGTTGCAGCCTTACCATGAAAGCTCTCCTGGGACTGATGTAGTTTGTATCCGACGCTCTACTGCCCATTTACTGAACCCCTCACACTCTTCTAATTAGGATGCGACACAGAAATTGCATCGAGATTAAATACTGTAGGCACCAGGGCGGGTTTTATTCTAGGGATTAAAACGGCTGCAGCCTCCACATGAAAGCTCTCCTGGGAGTCATGTAGTTTGTATCCGACGCACTATTTTCCCATTTACTGAAACCCTCACAATCTACTAATAAGGATGCGACACAGAAATTGCGTCGAGATTAAATACTGTAGGCTCCGGGGCGGGGCTTATCCTAGAGAGAAAACGGCTGCACCCTCCACATGAAAGCTATCCTGGTAGTCTGTATCCGACGCACTACTGCCCATTTACTGAAACCCTCACACTCTTCTAATAAGGATGCGACACAGAAATTACGTCGAGATAAGTACTGCAGGCTCCAGGGCGGGTTTTATCCTAGAGAGTAAAACGGCTGCAGCCTCCACATGAAAGCACTCCTGGGAGTCATTTAGTTTGTATCCGACGCACTACTGCCCATTTACTGAAACCCTCACACTCTTCTAATAAGGTTGCGACACAGAAATTACGTCGAGACTAAGTACTGCAGGCTCCAGGGCGGGTTTTATCCTAGGGAGTAAAACGGCTGCAGCCTCCACATGAAAGCTTTCCTGGGAGTCATGTAGTTTGTATCCGACGCACTACTGCCCATTTATTGAAACCCTCACACTCTTCTAATAAGGATGCGACACAAATATTGCGTCGAGATTAAATACTGTAGGCTACAGAACGGATTTTATCCTAGTGAGTAAAACGGTTGCAGCCTTAACAAGAAAGCTCTCCTGGGAGTGATGTAGTGTGTATCCGACACACTACTGCCCATTTACTGAAACCCTTCCACTCTTCTAATTAGGATGCGACACAGAAATTGCGTCGAGATTAAATACTGCAGGTTCCAGGGCGGGTTTTCTCCTAGAGAGTAAATTGGCTGCAGCCTCCAGATGAAAGCTCTCCCTGGGAGTAATTTAGTTTGTATCCGACGCACTACTGCCCATTTACTGAAACCCTCACGTTCCTCAAATAATGAGATGACACAGAAATTGTGTCGAGATTAAGTACTGAAGGCTCCTGGGCGGGTTTTATCTTAGAGAGTAAATCGGCTGCAGCCTACACACGAAAGCTCTCCGGAGTGTCATGTAGTTTGTATCCGAAGCACTACTGCCCATTTACTGAAACCCTCACACTCTTCTAATAAGGATTCGACACAGAAATTACGGCAAGATTAAGTACTGTAGGCTCTAGGGCGGGTCTAATCCTAGAGACTAAAACGGCTACAGCCTCCACATGAAAGCTCTCCTGGGGGTCATGTAGTTTGTATCCGACGCACTACCGCCCATTTACTGAAACCCTCGCACTCTTCTGATAAGTATGCGACACAGAAATTGCGTCGAGATTAAGTACTGTAGGGTCCAGGGCGGGTTTTATCCTAGAAAGTAAAACGGCTGCAGCCTCCACATGAAATCTCTCCTGGGTGTCATGTAGATTGTATCCGACGCACTACTGCAAATTGACTGATACCCTCACACTCTTCTACTAAGGATGCGACACAGAAATTGCGTCGAGATTAAGTACTGTAGGCTCCATGGCGGGTTTTATCCTAGAGAGTAAAACGGCTGCAGTCTCCACATGAAAGCTCTTCTGGGAGTCATGTAGTTTGTATCCGACGCACTACCGCCCATTTACTGAAACCCTCACACTCTTCTAATAAGGATGCGACACAGAAATTACGTCGAGATAAGTACTGCAGGCTCCAGGGCGGGTTTTATCCTAGAGAGTAAAACGGCTGCAGCCTCCACATTAAAGCTCTCCTGGGAGTCATTATTTTGTATCCGACGCACTACTGCCCATTTACTGTAACCCTCACACTCTTCTAATAAGGATGCGACACAGAAATTGCGTCGAGATTAAATACTGTAGGCTCCGGGGCGGGGTTTATCCTAGAGAGAAAACGGCTGCACCCTCCACATGAAAGCTATCCTGGGAGTCATGTAGTCTGTATCCGACGCACTACTGCCCATTTACTGAAACCCTCACACTCTTCTAATAAGGATGCGACACAGAAATTACGTCGAGATAAGTACTGCAGGCTCCAGGGCGGGTTTTATCCTAGAGAGTGAAACGGCTGCAGCCTCCACATGAAATCTCTCCTGGGAGTCATGTAGATTGTATCCGACGCACTACTGCAAATTGACTGAAACCCTCACACTCTTCTAATAAGGATGCTACACAGAAATTGCGTCGAGATTAAGTGCTATAGGCTCCATGGCGGGTTTTATCCTAGAGAGTAAAACGGCTGCAGTCTCCACATGAAAGCTCTTCTGGGAGTCATGTAGTTTGTATCCGACGCACCACTGCCTATTTACTGAAACCCTCACACTGTTATAATTCGGATGCGACCCAAAAATTGCATCGAGATTAAATACTGTAGGCTCCAGAGCGGGTTTTATCCTAGAGAGTAAAACGGCTGCAGCCTCCACAAGAAAGCTATCCTGGGAGTCATGTAGTTTGTATCCGATGCACTACTGCCCATTTACTGAAACCCTCACACTCTTCTAATTAGGATGCGACACAGAAATTGAGTCGAGATTAAGTACTGTAGGCTCCAAGGCCGGTTTTATCCTAGAGAGTAAAACGGTTGCAGCCTTAACATGAAAGCTCTCCTGGGAGTCATGTAGTTTGTATCCGACGCACTACTGCCCAGTTTCTGAAACCCTCACACTCTTCTAATATGGATGCGTCACAGAAATTGCGTCGAGATTATTTACTGTAGGCTCCAGGGCCGGTTTTATCCTAGAGAGTAAAACGGTTGCAGCCATAACATGAAAGCTCTCCTGGGACTGATATAGTTTGTATCCGACGCCCTACTGCCCATTTACTGAAACCCTCACACTCTTCTAATTAGGATGCGACACAGAAATTGCGTCGAATTTAAATACTGTAGCCTCCATGGCGGGTTTTATCCTAGAGAGTTAAACGGCTGCAGCCTACACATGAAAGCTCTCCGGGGAGTCATTTAGTTTGTATCCGACGCACTACGGCCCATTTACTGAAACCCTCACACCCTTCTAATAAGGATGCGACACAGAAGTTACGTCGAGATTAAATACTGCAGGTTCCAGGACGGGTTCTCGCCTAGAGAGTAAATTGGCTGCAGCATCCACATGAAAGCTCTCCTGGGAGTCATGTAGTTTGTATCCGACGCACTACTGCCCATTTACTGAAACCCTCACACTCTTCTAATATGCCGGCCGATGTGGCCGTGCGGTTAACGGCGCTGCAGTCTGGAACCGCAAGACCGCTACGGTCGCAGGTTCGAATCCTGCCTCGGGCATGGTTGTTTGTGATGTACTTAGGTTAGTTAGGTTTAACTAATTCTAAGTTCTAGGGGACTAATGACCTCAGCAGTTGAGTCCCATAGTGCTCAGAGCCATTTGAACCATCTTCTAATATGGATGCGTCACAGAAATTGTGTCGAGATTATTTACTGTAGGCTCCAGCGCCGGTTTTATCCTAGAGAGTAAAACGGTTGCAGCCTTAACATGAAAGCTCTCCTGGGACTGATGTAGTTTGTATCCGACGCCCTACTGCCCATTTACTGAAACCCTCACAGTCTTCTAATTAGGATGCGATACAGAAATTGCATCGAGATTAAATACTGTAGGCACCAGGGCGGGTTTTATTCTAGGGATTAAAACGGCTGCAGCCTCCACATGAAAGCTCTCCTGGGAGTCATGTAGTTTGTATCCGACGCACTACTGCCCATTTACTGAAACCGTCATACTACTCAAATAATGAGATGACACAGAAATTGCGTCGAGATTAAGTACTGAAGAATCAAGGGCGGGTTTTATCGTAGAGAGTAAAACGGCTGCAGTCTCCGCATGAAAGCTCTCCTGGGAGTCATATAGTTTGTATCCGACGCACTACTGCCCATTTATTTAAACCCTCACACCCTTCTAATGAGGATGCGACACAAAAATTGCGTCGAGATTAAATACTCTAGGCTCCAGGGCGGGTTTTATCCTAGAGAGTAAAACGGCTGCAGCCTCCACATGAAAGCTCTCCTGGGAGTCATGTAGTTTGTATCGGACGCACTACTGCCCATTTACTGAAACCCTCACACTCTTCTAATAAGGATGCGACACAGAAATTACGTCGAGACTAAGTACTGCAGGCTCCAGGGCGAGTTTTATCCTAGAGAGTAAAACGGCTGCAGCCTCCACATGAAAGCTCTCCTGGGAGTCATTTAGTTTGTATCCGACGCACTATTTTCCCATTTACTGAAACCCTCGCAATCTACTAATAAGGATGCGACACAGAAATTGCGTCGAGATTAAATACTGTAGGCTCCGGGGCAGGGTTTATCCTAGAGAGAAAACGGCTGCACCCTCCACATGAAAGCTATCCTGGGAGTCATGTAGTCTGTATCCGACGCACTACTGCCCATTTACTGAAACCCTCACACTCTTCTAATAAGGATGCGACACAGAAATTACGTCGAGACTAAGTACTACAGGCTCCAGGGCGGTTTTTACCCTAGAGAGTAAACGGCTGCAGCCTCCACATGTATGCTCTCCTGGGAGTCATGTAATTTGTATCCGACGCACTACTGCCCATTTACTGAAACCCTCACACTCTTCTAATAAGGATGCGACACAGAAATTACGTCGAGATACGTACTGCAGGTTCCAGGGCGGGTTTTATCCTAGAGAGTAAATCGGCTGCAGCCTCCACATGAAAGCTCTCCTGGGAGTCATTTAGTTTGTATCCGACGCACTACTGCCCATTTACTGAAACCCTCACACTCTTCTAATAAGGATGCGACACAGAAATTACGTCGAGACTAAGTACTGCAGGCTCCAGGGCGGGTTTTATCCTAGGGAGTAAAACGGCTGCAGCCTCCACATGAAAGCTTTCCTGGGAGTCATGTAGTTTGTATCCGACGCACTACTGCCCATTTACTGAAACCATCATACTACTCAAATAATGAGATGACACAGAAATTGCGTCGAGATTAGGTACTGAAGGCTCCAGGGCAGGTTTTATCCTAGAGAGTAAAACGGCTGCAGCCTCCACATGAAAGCTCTCCTGGGAGTCATATAGTTTGTATCCGACGCACTACTGCCCATTTATTGAAACCCTCTCACTCTTCTAATAAGGATGCGACACAAATATTGCGTCGAGATTAAATACTGTAGGCTCCAGAACGGATTTTATCCTAGAGAGTAAAACGGTTGCAGCCTTAACAAGAAAGCTCTCCTGGGAGTGATGTAGTTTGTATCCGACACAATACTGCCCATTTACTGAAACCCTCCCACTCTTCTAATTAGGATGCGACACAGAAATTGCGTCGAGATTAAATACTGCAGGTTCAAATGGTTCAAAAGGCTCTGAGCACTATGGGACTCAACTGCTGAGGTCATTAGTCCCCTAGAACTTAGAACTAGTTAAACCTAACTAACCTAAGGACATCACAAACATCCATGCCCGAGGCAGGATTCGAACCTGCGACCGTAGCGGCCTTGCGGTTCCAGACTGCAGCGCCTTTAACCGCACGGCCACTTCGGCCGGCTACTGCAGGTTCAAGGGCGGGTTTTCTCCTAGAGAGTAAATTGGCTGCAGCCTCCAGATGAAAGCTCTCCCTGGGAGTAATTTAGTTTGTATCCGACGCACTACTGCCCATTTACCGAAACCCTCACGTTCCTCAAATAATGAGATGACACAGAAATTGCGTCGAGATTAAGTACTGAAGGCTCCTGGGCCGGTTTTATCTTAGAGAGTAAATCGGCTGCAGCCTACACATGAAAGCTCTCCGGGGTGTCATGTAGTTTGTATCCGAAGCACTACTGCCCATTTACTGAAACCCTCACACTCTTCTAATAAGGATTCGACACAGAAATTACGTCAAGATTAAGTACTGTAGGCTCTAGGGCGGGTCTAATCCTAGAGACTAAAACGGCTACAGCCTCCACATGAAAGCTCTCCTGGGAGTCATGTAGTTTGTGTCCGACGCACTACCGCCCATTTACTGAAACCCTCGCACTCTTCTGATAAGTATGCGACACAGAAATTGCGTCGAGATTAAGTACTGTAGGGTCCATGGCGGGTTTTATCCTAGAAAGTAAAACGGCTGCAGCCTCCACATGAAATCTCTCCTGGGAGTCATGTAGATTGTATCCGACGCACTACTGCAAATTGACTGAAACCATCACACTCTTCTAATAAGGATGCGACACAGAAATTGCGTGGAGATAAAGTACTGTAGGCTCCATGGCGGGTTTTATCCTAGAGAGTAAAACGGCTGCAGCCTCCATATGGAAGGTCTCCTGGGAGTCAGGTAGTTTATATCGGGCGCACTAATGCCCATTTAATGAAACCCTCACACTCCTCAAATAATGAGATGACACAGAAATTGCGTCGATATTAAATAGTACAGCCTACTGGGCAACTGTTAACCAAGAGAGTAACACGGCTGTGGCCCCCACATAAGAGACCTCCTCGGGGACATATAGTTTGTACCATAGGCACTACTGCCCATATACTGAATCCCTCGCACTCTTCTAATAAGGATGCGACCCAGAAATAGCGTCGGGATTAAATACTGTAGACTCCAGGGCGAGTTTTATACTTGAGAGTAAAACGGCTGCAGCCTCCACATGAAAGCTCTCCTGGGAGTCATGTAGTTTATATCCAAGGCACTACTGCCTATTTACTGAAACCCTCACACTCTTCAAATAATGATGCGACACAGAAATTGCGTCGAGATTAAGTACTGTAGGCTCAAGGGCCGGTTTTATCCTAGAGAGTGAAACGGTTGCAGCCTTAACATGAAAGCTCTCCTGGGAGTCATGTAGTTTGTATCCGAAGCACTACTGCCCATTTACTGAAACCCTCACACTCTTCTAATAAGGATGCGACACAGAAATTGCGTCGAGATTAACTACTGTAGGCTCCAGGGCGGGTTTTATCCTAGAGAGTAAAACGTCTGCAGCCTACACATGAAAGCTCTCTGGGGTGTCATCTAGTTTGTATCCGAAGCACTACTGCCCATTTACTGAAACCCTCACACTCTTCTAATAAGGATGCGACACAGAAATTGCGTCAAGTTTAAGTACTGTTGGCTCCAGGGCGGTTTATATGCTAGAGAGTAAAATGGCTGCAGCCTCCACATGAAAGCTCTCCGGGGAGTCATGTAGTTTGTATCCGACGCACTACTGCCCATTTACTGAAACCCTCACACTCTTCTAACAAGGATGCAACATAGAAATTGCGTCGTGATTAAATACTGTAGGGTCCAGGGCGGGTTTTATCCTAGAAAGTAAAACGGCTGCAGCCTCCACATGAAATCTCTCCTGGGAGTCATGTAGATTGTATCCGACGCACTACTGCAAATTGACTGATACCCTCACACTCTTCTACTAAGGATGCGACACAGAAATTGCGTCGAGATTAAGTACTGTAGGCTCCATGGCGGGTTTTATCCTAGAGAGTAAAACGGCTGCAGTCTCCACATGAAAGCTCTTCTGGGAGTCATGTAGTTTGTATCCGACGCACTACCGCCCATTTACTGAAACCCTCACACTCTTCTAATAAGGATGCGACACAGAAATTACGTCGAGATAAGTACTGCAGGCTCCAGGGCGGGTTTTATCCTAGAGAGTAAAACGGCTGCAGCCTCCACATTAAAGCTCTCCTGGGAGTCATTATTTTGTATCCGACGCACTACTGCCCATTTACTGTAACCCTCACACTCTTCTAATAAGGATGCGACACAGAAATTGCGTCGAGATTAAATACTGTAGGCTCCGGGGCGGGGTTTATCCTAGAGAGAAAACGGCTGCACCCTCCACATGAAAGCTATCCTGGGAGTCATGTAGTCTGTATCCGACGCACTACTGCCCATTTACTGAAACCCTCACACTCTTCTAATAAGGATGCGACACAGAAATTACGTCGAGATAAGTACTGCAGGCTCCAGGGCGGGTTTTATCCTAGAGAGTGAAACGGCTGCAGCCTCCACATGAAATCTCTCCTGGGAGTCATGTAGATTGTATCCGACGCACTACTGCAAATTGACTGAAACCCTCACACTCTTCTAATAAGGATGCTACACAGAAATTGCGTCGAGATTAAGTGCTATAGGCTCCATGGCGGGTTTTATCCTAGAGAGTAAAACGGCTGCAGTCTCCACATGAAAGCTCTTCTGGGAGTCATGTAGTTTGTATCCGACGCACCACTGCCTATTTACTGAAACCCTCACACTGTTATAATTCGGATGCGACCCAAAAATTGCATCGAGATTAAATACTGTAGGCTCCAGAGCGGGTTTTATCCTAGAGAGTAAAACGGCTGCAGCCTCCACAAGAAAGCTATCCTGGGAGTCATGTAGTTTGTATCCGATGCACTACTGCCCATTTACTGAAACCCTCACACTCTTCTAATTAGGATGCGACACAGAAATTGAGTCGAGATTAAGTACTGTAGGCTCCAAGGCCGGTTTTATCCTAGAGAGTAAAACGGTTGCAGCCTTAACATGAAAGCTCTCCTGGGAGTCATGTAGTTTGTATCCGACGCACTACTGCCCAGTTTCTGAAACCCTCACACTCTTCTAATATGGATGCGTCACAGAAATTGCGTCGAGATTATTTACTGTAGGCTCCAGGGCCGGTTTTATCCTAGAGAGTAAAACGGTTGCAGCCATAACATGAAAGCTCTCCTGGGACTGATATAGTTTGTATCCGACGCCCTACTGCCCATTTACTGAAACCCTCACACTCTTCTAATTAGGATGCGACACAGAAATTGCGTCGAATTTAAATACTGTAGCCTCCATGGCGGGTTTTATCCTAGAGAGTTAAACGGCTGCAGCCTACACATGAAAGCTCTCCGGGGAGTCATTTAGTTTGTATCCGACGCACTACGGCCCATTTACTGAAACCCTCACACTCTTCTAATAAGGATGCGACACAGAAGTTACGTCGAGATTAAATACTGCAGGTTCCAGGACGGGTTCTCGCCTAGAGAGTAAATTGGCTGCAGCATCCACATGAAAGCTCTCCTGGGAGTCATGTAGTTTGTATCCGACGCACTACTGCCCATTTACTGAAACCCTCACACTCTTCTAATATGCCGGCCGATGTGGCCGTGCGGTTAACGGCGCTGCAGTCTGGAACCGCAAGACCGCTACGGTCGCAGGTTCGAATCCTGCCTCGGGCATGGTTGTTTGTGATGTACTTAGGTTAGTTAGGTTTAACTAATTCTAAGTTCTAGGGGACTAATGACCTCAGCAGTTGAGTCCCATAGTGCTCAGAGCCATTTGAACCATCTTCTAATATGGATGCGTCACAGAAATTGTGTCGAGATTATTTACTGTAGGCTCCAGCGCCGGTTTTATCCTAGAGAGTAAAACGGTTGCAGCCTTAACATGAAAGCTCTCCTGGGACTGATGTAGTTTGTATCCGACGCCCTACTGCCCATTTACTGAAACCCTCACAGTCTTCTAATTAGGATGCGATACAGAAATTGCATCGAGATTAAATACTGTAGGCACCAGGGCGGGTTTTATTCTAGGGATTAAAACGGCTGCAGCCTCCACATGAAAGCTCTCCTGGGAGTCATGTAGTTTGTATCCGACGCACTACTGCCCATTTACTGAAACCGTCATACTACTCAAATAATGAGATGACACAGAAATTGCGTCGAGATTAAGTACTGAAGAATCAAGGGCGGGTTTTATCGTAGAGAGTAAAACGGCTGCAGTCTCCGCATGAAAGCTCTCCTGGGAGTCATATAGTTTGTATCCGACGCACTACTGCCCATTTATTTAAACCCTCACACCCTTCTAATGAGGATGCGACACAAAAATTGCGTCGAGATTAAATACTCTAGGCTCCAGGGCGGGTTTTATCCTAGAGAGTAAAACGGCTGCAGCCTCCACATGAAAGCTCTCCTGGGAGTCATGTAGTTTGTATCGGACGCACTACTGCCCATTTACTGAAACCCTCACACTCTTCTAATAAGGATGCGACACAGAAATTACGTCGAGACTAAGTACTGCAGGCTCCAGGGCGAGTTTTATCCTAGAGAGTAAAACGGCTGCAGCCTCCACATGAAAGCTCTCCTGGGAGTCATTTAGTTTGTATCCGACGCACTATTTTCCCATTTACTGAAACCCTCGCAATCTACTAATAAGGATGCGACACAGAAATTGCGTCGAGATTAAATACTGTAGGCTCCGGGGCAGGGTTTATCCTAGAGAGAAAACGGCTGCACCCTCCACATGAAAGCTATCCTGGGAGTCATGTAGTCTGTATCCGACGCACTACTGCCCATTTACTGAAACCCTCACACTCTTCTAATAAGGATGCGACACAGAAATTACGTCGAGACTAAGTACTACAGGCTCCAGGGCGGTTTTTACCCTAGAGAGTAAACGGCTGCAGCCTCCACATGAATGCTCTCCTGGGAGTCATGTAATTTGTATCCGACGCACTACTGCCCATTTACTGAAACCCTCACACTCTTCTAATAAGGATGCGACACAGAAATTACGTCGAGATACGTACTGCAGGTTCCAGGGCGGGTTTTATCCTAGAGAGTAAATCGGCTGCAGCCTCCACATGAAAGCTCTCCTGGGAGTCATTTAGTTTGTATCCGACGCACTACTGCCCATTTACTGAAACCCTCACACTCTTCTAATAAGGATGCGACACAGAAATTACGTCGAGACTAAGTACTGCAGGCTCCAGGGCGGGTTTTATCCTAGGGAGTAAAACGGCTGCAGCCTCCACATGAAAGCTTTCCTGGGAGTCATGTAGTTTGTATCCGACGCACTACTGCCCATTTACTGAAACCATCATACTACTCAAATAATGAGATGACACAGAAATTGCGTCGAGATTAGGTACTGAAGGCTCCAGGGCAGGTTTTATCCTAGAGAGTAAAACGGCTGCAGCCTCCACATGAAAGCTCTCCTGGGAGTCATATAGTTTGTATCCGACGCACTACTGCCCATTTATTGAAACCCTCTCACTCTTCTAATAAGGATGCGACACAAATATTGCGTCGAGATTAAATACTGTAGGCTCCAGAACGGATTTTATCCTAGAGAGTAAAACGGTTGCAGCCTTAACAAGAAAGCTCTCCTGGGAGTGATGTAGTTTGTATCCGACACAATACTGCCCATTTACTGAAACCCTCCCACTCTTCTAATTAGGATGCGACACAGAAATTGCGTCGAGATTAAATACTGCAGGTTCAAATGGTTCAAAAGGCTCTGAGCACTATGGGACTCAACTGCTGAGGTCATTAGTCCCCTAGAACTTAGAACTAGTTAAACCTAACTAACCTAAGGACATCACAAACATCCATGCCCGAGGCAGGATTCGAACCTGCGACCGTAGCGGCCTTGCGGTTCCAGACTGCAGCGCCTTTAACCGCACGGCCACTTCGGCCGGCTACTGCAGGTTCAAGGGCGGGTTTTCTCCTAGAGAGTAAATTGGCTGCAGCCTCCAGATGAAAGCTCTCCCTGGGAGTAATTTAGTTTGTATCCGACGCACTACTGCCCATTTACCGAAACCCTCACGTTCCTCAAATAATGAGATGACACAGAAATTGCGTCGAGATTAAGTACTGAAGGCTCCTGGGCCGGTTTTATCTTAGAGAGTAAATCGGCTGCAGCCTACACATGAAAGCTCTCCGGGGTGTCATGTAGTTTGTATCCGAAGCACTACTGCCCATTTACTGAAACCCTCACACTCTTCTAATAAGGATTCGACACAGAAATTACGTCAAGATTAAGTACTGTAGGCTCTAGGGCGGGTCTAATCCTAGAGACTAAAACGGCTACAGCCTCCACATGAAAGCTCTCCTGGGAGTCATGTAGTTTGTGTCCGACGCACTACCGCCCATTTACTGAAACCCTCGCACTCTTCTGATAAGTATGCGACACAGAAATTGCGTCGAGATTAAGTACTGTAGGGTCCATGGCGGGTTTTATCCTAGAAAGTAAAACGGCTGCAGCCTCCACATGAAATCTCTCCTGGGAGTCATGTAGATTGTATCCGACGCACTACTGCAAATTGACTGAAACCATCACACTCTTCTAATAAGGATGCGACACAGAAATTGCGTGGAGATAAAGTACTGTAGGCTCCATGGCGGGTTTTATCCTAGAGAGTAAAACGGCTGCAGCCTCCATATGGAAGGTCTCCTGGGAGTCAGGTAGTTTATATCGGGCGCACTAATGCCCATTTAATGAAACCCTCACACTCCTCAAATAATGAGATGACACAGAAATTGCGTCGATATTAAATAGTACAGCCTACTGGGCAACTGTTAACCAAGAGAGTAACACGGCTGTGGCCCCCACATAAGAGACCTCCTCGGGGACATATAGTTTGTACCATAGGCACTACTGCCCATATACTGAATCCCTCGCACTCTTCTAATAAGGATGCGACCCAGAAATAGCGTCGGGATTAAATACTGTAGCCTCCAGGGCGAGTTTTATACTTGAGAGTAAAACGGCTGCAGCCTCCACATGAAAGCTCTCCTGGGAGTCATGTAGTTTATATCCAAGGCACTACTGCCTATTTACTGAAACCCTCACACTCTTCAAATAATGATGCGACACAGAAATTGCGTCGAGATTAAGTACTGTAGGCTCAAGGGCCGGTTTTATCCTAGAGAGTGAAACGGTTGCAGCCTTAACATGAAAGCTCTCCTGGGAGTCATGTAGTTTGTATCCGAAGCACTACTGCCCATTTACTGAAACCCTCACACTCTTCTAATAAGGATGCGACACAGAAATTGCGTCGAGATTAACTACTGTAGGCTCCAGGGCGGGTTTTATCCTAGAGAGTAAAACGTCTGCAGCCTACACATGAAAGCTCTCTGGGGTGTCATCTAGTTTGTATCCGAAGCACTACTGCCCATTTACTGAAACCCTCACACTCTTCTAATAAGGATGCGACACAGAAATTGCGTCAAGTTTAAGTACTGTTGGCTCCAGGGCGGTTTATATGCTAGAGAGTAAAATGGCTGCAGCCTCCACATGAAAGCTCTCCGGGGAGTCATGTAGTTTGTATCCGACGCACTACTGCCCATTTACTGAAACCCTCACACTCTTCTAACAAGGATGCAACATAGAAATTGCGTCGTGATTAAATACTGTAGGCTCCAGGGCGGGTTTTATCCTAGAGAGTAAAACGGTTGCAGCCTGCACATGAAAGCTCTCCTGGGAGTCATGTAGTTTGTATCCGAGGCACTACTGCCTATTTACTGAAAGCCTCACACTCTTCTAATAAGGATGCGACACAGAAATTGCGTCTAGATTAAGTACTGTAGGCTCCAGGGCCGGTTTTATCCTAGACAGTAAAACGGTTGCAGCCTTAACATGAAAGCTCTCCTGGGTGTCATGTAGTTTGTATCCGAAGCAGTAGTGCCCACTTACTGAAACCCTCACACTCATCTAATAAGGATTCGACACAGAAATTGCGTCAAGATTAAGTACTGTAGGCTCCAGGGCGGGTCTAATCCTAGAGACTAAAACGGCTGCAGCCTCCACATGAAAGCTCTCCTGGGAGTCATGTAGTTTGCATCCGACGCACTACCGCCCATTTACTGAATTCCTCGCACTCTTCTGATAAGTATGCGACACAGAATTTGCGTCGAGATTAAGTACTGTAGGCTCCAGGGCGGGTTTTATCCTAGAGAGTGAAACGGCTGCAGCCTCCACATGAAATCTCTCCTGGGAGTCATGTAGATTGTATCCGACGCACTACTGCAAATTGACTGAAACCCTCACACTCTTCTAATAAGGATGCGACACAGAAATTGCGTCGAGATTAAGTACTATAGGCTCCATGGCGGGTTTTATCCTAGAGAGTAAAACGGCTGCAGCCTCCACATGAAAGCTCTGCCGGGAGTCATCTAGTTTGTATCCGACGCACTACTGCCAATTACTGAAACCCTCACACTCTTCTAATAAGGATGCGACACAGAAATTACGCCGAGGTTAAGAACTGTAGGCTCCAGGGCGGGTTTCATCCTAGAGAGTAAAACGGTTGCAGCCTCCACATGAAAGCTCTCCTGGGAGACTTGTATTATGTATCCGACGCAATACGACCCATTTTATTAAACCCGCACACACATCTACTGAGAATGCGACAAAGAAATTGCTCGAGATTAAATAGTACAGCCCACAGGGCAACTGTGAATCAAGAGAGTAACACGACTGTGGCCCCAACATAAGAGCCCTCCTCGGGGACATATAGTTTGTACCATACGCACTACTGCCCATATACTGAATCCCTCGTACTCTTCTAATAAGGATGCGACACAGGGATTGCATCGAGATTAAATACTGTACGCTCCAGAGCGGGTTTTATCCTAGAGAGTAAAACGGCTACAGCTTCCACAAGAAAGCTATCCTGGGAGTCATGTAGTTTGTATCCGACGCACTACTGCCCATATACTGAAACCCTCACACCCTTCTAATATGGATGCGACACAGAAATAGCATCCCTGTAGGCTCCAGGGCGGGTTTTATCCTAGAGAGTAAAACGGCTGCAGTCTCCACATGAAAGCTCTTCTGGGAGTCATGTAGTTTGTATCCGACGCACCACTGCCTATTTACTGAAACCCTCACACTCTTCTAATTAGGATGCGACACAGAAATTGCATCGAGATTAAATACTGTAGGCACCAGGGCGGGTTTTATTCTAGGGATTAAAACGGCTGCAGCCTCCACATGAAAGCTCTCCTGGGAGTCATGTAGTTTGTATCCGACGCACTATTTTCCCATTTACTGAAACCCTCACAATCTACTAATAAGGATGCGACACAGAAATTGCGTCGAGATTAAATACTGTAGGCTCCGGGGCGGGGCTTATCCTAGAGAGAAAACGGCTGCACCCTCCACATGAAAGCTATCCTGGTAGTCTGTATCCGACGCACTACTGCCCATTTACTGAAACCCTCACACTCTTCTAATAAGGATGCGACACAGAAATTACGTCGAGATAAGTACTGCAGGCTCCAGGGCGGGTTTTATCCTAGAGAGTAAAACGGCTGCAGCCTCCACATGAAAGCACTCCTGGGAGTCATTTAGTTTGTATCCGACGCACTACTGCCCATTTACTGAAACCCTCACACTCTTCTAATAAGGTTGCGACACAGAAATTACGTCGAGACTAAGTACTGCAGGCTCCAGGGCGGGTTTTATCCTAGGGAGTAAAACGGCTGCAGCCTCCATATGAAAGCTTTCCTGGGAGTCATGTAGTTTGTATCCGACGCACTACTGCCCATTTATTGAAACCCTCACACTCTTCTAATAAGGATGCGACACAAATATTGCGTCGAGATTAAATACTGTAGGCTACAGAACGGATTTTATCCTAGTGAGTAAAACGGTTGCAGCCTTAACAAGAAAGCTCTCCTGGGAGTGATGTAGTGTGTATCCGACACACTACTGCCCATTTACTGAAACCCTTCCACTCTTCTAATTAGGATGCGACACAGAAATTGCGTCGAGATTAAATACTGCAGGTTCCAGGGCGGGTTTTCTCCTAGAGAGTAAATTGGCTGCAGCCTCCAGATGAAAGCTCTCCCTGGGAGTAATTTAGTTTGTATCCGACGCACTACTGCCCATTTACTGAAACCCTCACGTTCCTCAAATAATGAGATGACACAGAAATTGTGTCGAGATTAAGTACTGAAGGCTCCTGGGCGGGTTTTATCTTAGAGAGTAAATCGGCTGCAGCCTACACACGAAAGCTCTCCGGGGTGTCATGTAGTTTGTATCCGAAGCACTACTGCCCATTTACTGAAACCCTCACACTCTTCTAATAAGGATTCGACACAGAAATTACGGCAAGATTAAGTACTGTAGGCTCTAGGGCGGGTCTAATCCTAGAGACTAAAACGGCTACAGCCTCCACATGAAAGCTCTCCTGGGGGTCATGTAGTTTGTATCCGACGCACTACCGCCCATTTACTGAAACCCTCGCACTCTTCTAATAAGGATGCGACACAGAAATTACGTCGAGATAAGTACTGCAGGCTCCAGGGCGGGTTTTATCCTAGAGAGTAAAACGGCTGCAGCCTCCACATTAAAGCTCTCCTGGGAGTCATTATTTTGTATCCGACGCACTACTGCCCATTTACTGTAACCCTCACACTCTTCTAATAAGGATGCGACACAGAAATTGCGTCGAGATTAAATACTGTAGGCTCCGGGGCGGGGTTTATCCTAGAGAGAAAACGGCTGCACCCTCCACATGAAAGCTATCCTGGGAGTCATGTAGTCTGTATCCGACGCACTACTGCCCATTTACTGAAACCCTCACACTCTTCTAATAAGGATGCGACACAGAAATTACGTCGAGATAAGTACTGCAGGCTCCAGGGCGGGTTTTATCCTAGAGAGTGAAACGGCTGCAGCCTCCACATGAAATCTCTCCTGGGAGTCATGTAGATTGTATCCGACGCACTACTGCAAATTGACTGAAACCCTCACACTCTTCTAATAAGGATGCTACACAGAAATTGCGTCGAGATTAAGTGCTATAGGCTCCATGGCGGGTTTTATCCTAGAGAGTAAAACGGCTGCAGTCTCCACATGAAAGCTCTTCTGGGAGTCATGTAGTTTGTATCCGACGCACCACTGCCTATTTACTGAAACCCTCACACTGTTATAATTCGGATGCGACCCAAAAATTGCATCGAGATTAAATACTGTAGGCTCCAGAGCGGGTTTTATCCTAGAGAGTAAAACGGCTGCAGCCTCCACAAGAAAGCTATCCTGGGAGTCATGTAGTTTGTATCCGATGCACTACTGCCCATTTACTGAAACCCTCACACTCTTCTAATTAGGATGCGACACAGAAATTGAGTCGAGATTAAGTACTGTAGGCTCCAAGGCCGGTTTTATCCTAGAGAGTAAAACGGTTGCAGCCTTAACATGAAAGCTCTCCTGGGAGTCATGTAGTTTGTATCCGACGCACTACTGCCCAGTTTCTGAAACCCTCACACTCTTCTAATATGGATGCGTCACAGAAATTGCGTCGAGATTATTTACTGTAGGCTCCAGGGCCGGTTTTATCCTAGAGAGTAAAACGGTTGCAGCCATAACATGAAAGCTCTCCTGGGACTGATATAGTTTGTATCCGACGCCCTACTGCCCATTTACTGAAACCCTCACACTCTTCTAATTAGGATGCGACACAGAAATTGCGTCGAATTTAAATACTGTAGCCTCCATGGCGGGTTTTATCCTAGAGAGTTAAACGGCTGCAGCCTACACATGAAAGCTCTCCGGGGAGTCATTTAGTTTGTATCCGACGCACTACGGCCCATTTACTGAAACCCTCACACTCTTCTAATAAGGATGCGACACAGAAGTTACGTCGAGATTAAATACTGCAGGTTCCAGGACGGGTTCTCGCCTAGAGAGTAAATTGGCTGCAGCATCCACATGAAAGCTCTCCTGGGAGTCATGTAGTTTGTATCCGACGCACTACTGCCCATTTACTGAAACCCTCACACTCTTCTAATATGCCGGCCGATGTGGCCGTGCGGTTAACGGCGCTGCAGTCTGGAACCGCAAGACCGCTACGGTCGCAGGTTCGAATCCTGCCTCGGGCATGGTTGTTTGTGATGTACTTAGGTTAGTTAGGTTTAACTAATTCTAAGTTCTAGGGGACTAATGACCTCAGCAGTTGAGTCCCATAGTGCTCAGAGCCATTTGAACCATCTTCTAATATGGATGCGTCACAGAAATTGTGTCGAGATTATTTACTGTAGGCTCCAGCGCCGGTTTTATCCTAGAGAGTAAAACGGTTGCAGCCTTAACATGAAAGCTCTCCTGGGACTGATGTAGTTTGTATCCGACGCCCTACTGCCCATTTACTGAAACCCTCACAGTCTTCTAATTAGGATGCGATACAGAAATTGCATCGAGATTAAATACTGTAGGCACCAGGGCGGGTTTTATTCTACGGATTAAAACGGCTGCAGCCTCCACATGAAAGCTCTCCTGGGAGTCATGTAGTTTGTATCCGACGCACTACTGCCCATTTACTGAAACCGTCATACTACTCAAATAATGAGATGACACAGAAATTGCGTCGAGATTAAGTACTGAAGAATCAAGGGCGGGTTTTATCGTAGAGAGTAAAACGGCTGCAGTCTCCGCATGAAAGCTCTCCTGGGAGTCATATAGTTTGTATCCGACGCACTACTGCCCATTTATTTAAACCCTCACACCCTTCTAATGAGGATGCGACACAAAAATTGCGTCGAGATTAAATACTCTAGGCTCCAGGGCGGGTTTTATCCTAGAGAGTAAAACGGCTGCAGCCTCCACATGAAAGCTCTCCTGGGAGTCATGTAGTTTGTATCGGACGCACTACTGCCCATTTACTGAAACCCTCACACTCTTCTAATAAGGATGCGACACAGAAATTACGTCGAGACTAAGTACTGCAGGCTCCAGGGCGAGTTTTATCCTAGAGAGTAAAACGGCTGCAGCCTCCACATGAAAGCTCTCCTGGGAGTCATTTAGTTTGTATCCGACGCACTATTTTCCCATTTACTGAAACCCTCGCAATCTACTAATAAGGATGCGACACAGAAATTGCGTCGAGATTAAATACTGTAGGCTCCGGGGCAGGGTTTATCCTAGAGAGAAAACGGCTGCACCCTCCACATGAAAGCTATCCTGGGAGTCATGTAGTCTGTATCCGACGCACTACTGCCCATTTACTGAAACCCTCACACTCTTCTAATAAGGATGCGACACAGAAATTACGTCGAGACTAAGTACTGCAGGCTCCAGGGCGGTTTTTACCCTAGAGAGTAAACGGCTGCAGCCTCCACATGAATGCTCTCCTGGGAGTCATGTAATTTGTATCCGACGCACTACTGCCCATTTACTGAAACCCTCACACTCTTCTAATAAGGGTGCGACACAGAAATTACGTCGAGATACGTACTGCAGGTTCCAGGGCGGGTTTTATCCTAGAGAGTAAATCGGCTGCAGCCTCCACATGAAAGCTCTCCTGGGAGTCATTTAGTTTGTATCCGACGCACTACTGCCCATTTACTGAAACCCTCACACTCTTCTAATAAGGATGCGACACAGAAATTACGTCGAGACTAAGTACTGCAGGCTCCAGGGCGGGTTTTATCCTAGGGAGTAAAACGGCTGCAGCCTCCACATGAAAGCTTTCCTGGGAGTCATGTAGTTTGTATCCGACGCACTACTGCCCATTTACTGAAACCATCATACTACTCAAATAATGAGATGACACAGAAATTGCGTCGAGATTAGGTACTGAAGGCTCCAGGGCAGGTTTTATCCTAGAGAGTAAAACGGCTGCAGCCTCCACATGAAAGCTCTCCTGGGAGTCATATAGTTTGTATCCGACGCACTACTGCCCATTTATTGAAACCCTCTCACTCTTCTAATAAGGATGCGACACAAATATTGCGTCGAGATTAAATACTGTAGGCTCCAGAACGGATTTTATCCTAGAGAGTAAAACGGTTGCAGCCTTAACAAGAAAGCTCTCCTGGGAGTGATGTAGTTTGTATCCGACACAATACTGCCCATTTACTGAAACCCTCCCACTCTTCTAATTAGGATGCGACACAGAAATTGCGTCGAGATTAAATACTGCAGGTTCAAATGGTTCAAAAGGCTCTGAGCACTATGGGACTCAACTGCTGAGGTCATTAGTCCCCTAGAACTTAGAACTAGTTAAACCTAACTAACCTAAGGACATCACAAACATCCATGCCCGAGGCAGGATTCAAACCTGCGACCGTAGCGGCCTTGCGGTTCCAGACTGCAGCGCCTTTAACCGCACGGCCACTTCGGCCGGCTACTGCAGGTTCAAGGGCGGGTTTTCTCCTAGAGAGTAAATTGGCTGCAGCCTCCAGATGAAAGCTCTCCCTGGGAGTAATTTAGTTTGTATCCGACGCACTACTGCCCATTTACCGAAACCCTCACGTTCCTCAAATAATGAGATGACACAGAAATTGCGTCGAGATTAAGTACTGAAGGCTCCTGGGCCGGTTTTATCTTAGAGAGTAAATCGGCTGCAGCCTACACATGAAAGCTCTCCGGGGTGTCATGTAGTTTGTATCCGAAGCACTACTGCCCATTTACTGAAACCCTCACACTCTTCTAATAAGGATTCGACACAGAAATTACGTCAAGATTAAGTACTGTAGGCTCTAGGGCGGGTCTAATCCTAGAGACTAAAACGGCTACAGCCTCCACATGAAAGCTCTCCTGGGAGTCATGTAGTTTGTGTCCGACGCACTACCGCCCATTTACTGAAACCCTCGCACTCTTCTGATAAGTATGCGACACAGAAATTGCGTCGAGATTAAGTACTGTAGGGTCCATGGCGGGTTTTATCCTAGAAAGTAAAACGGCTGCAGCCTCCACATGAAATCTCTCCTGGGAGTCATGTAGATTGTATCCGACGCACTACTGCAAATTGACTGAAACCCTCACACTCTTCTAATAAGGATGCGACACAGAAATTGCGTGGAGATAAAGTACTGTAGGCTCCATGGCGGGTTTTATCCTAGAGAGTAAAACGGCTGCAGCCTCCATATGGAAGGTCTCCTGGGAGTCAGGTAGTTTATATCGGGCGCACTAATGCCCATTTAATGAAACCCTCACACTCCTCAAATAATGAGATGACACAGAAATTGCGTCGATATTAAATAGTACAGCCTACTGGGCAACTGTTAACCAAGAGAGTAACACGGCTGTGGCCCCCACATAAGAGACCTCCTCGGGGACATATAGTTTGTACCATAGGCACTACTGCCCATATACTGAATCCCTCGCACTCTTCTAATAAGGATGCGACCCAGAAATAGCGTCGGGATTAAATACTGTAGCCTCCAGGGCGAGTTTTATACTTGAGAGTAAAACGGCTGCAGCCTCCACATGAAAGCTCTCCTGGGAGTCATGTAGTTTATATCCAAGGCACTACTGCCTATTTACTGAAACCCTCACACTCTTCAAATAATGATGCGACACAGAAATTGCGTCGAGATTAAGTACTGTAGGCTCAAGGGCCGGTTTTATCCTAGAGAGTGAAACGGTTGCAGCCTTAACATGAAAGCTCTCCTGGGAGTCATGTAGTTTGTATCCGAAGCACTACTGCCCATTTACTGAAACCCTCACACTCTTCTAATAAGGATGCGACACAGAAATTGCGTCGAGATTAACTACTGTAGGCTCCAGGGCGGGTTTTATCCTAGAGAGTAAAACGTCTGCAGCCTACACATGAAAGCTCTCTGGGGTGTCATCTAGTTTGTATCCGAAGCACTACTGCCCATTTACTGAAACCCTCACACTCTTCTAATAAGGATGCGACACAGAAATTGCGTCAAGTTTAAGTACTGTTGGCTCCAGGGCGGTTTATATGCTAGAGAGTAAAATGGCTGCAGCCTCCACATGAAAGCTCTCCGGGGAGTCATGTAGTTTGTATCCGACGCACTACTGCCCATTTACTGAAACCCTCACACTCTTCTAACAAGGATGCAACATAGAAATTGCGTCGTGATTAAATACTGTAGGCTCCAGGGCGGGTTTTATCCTAGAGAGTAAAACGGTTGCAGCCTGCACATGAAAGCTCTCCTGGGAGTCATGTAGTTTGTATCCGAGGCACTACTGCCTATTTACTGAAAGCCTCACACTCTTCTAATAAGGATGCGACACAGAAATTGCGTCAAGTTTAAGTACTGTTGGCTCCAGGGCGGTTTATATGCTAGAGAGTAAAATGGCTGCAGCCTCCACATGAAAGCTCTCCGGGGAGTCATGTAGTTTGTATCCGACGCACTACTGCCCATTTACTGAAACCCTCACACTCTTCTAACAAGGATGCAACATAGAAATTGCGTCGTGATTAAATACTGTAGGCTCCAGGGCGGGTTTTATCCTAGAGAGTAAAACGGTTGCAGCCTTAACATGAAAGCTCTCCTGGGTGTCATGTAGTTTGTATCCGAAGCAGTAGTGCCCACTTACTGAAACCCTCACACTCATCTAATAAGGATTCGACACAGAAATTGCGTCAAGATTAAGTACTGTAGGCTCCAGGGCGGGTCTAATCCTAGAGACTAAAACGGCTGCAGCCTCCACATGAAAGCTCTCCTGGGAGTCATGTAGTTTGCATCCGACGCACTACCGCCCATTTACTGAATTCCTCGCACTCTTCTGATAAGTATGCGACACAGAATTTGCGTCGAGATTAAGTACTGTAGGCTCCAGGGCGGGTTTTATCCTAGAGAGTGAAACGGCTGCAGCCTCCACATGAAATCTCTCCTGGGAGTCATGTAGATTGTATCCGACGCACTACTGCAAATTGACTGAAACCCTCACACTCTTCTAATAAGGATGCGACACAGAAATTGCGTCGAGATTAAGTACTATAGGCTCCATGGCGGGTTTTATCCTAGAGAGTAAAACGGCTGCAGCCTCCACATGAAAGCTCTGCCGGGAGTCATCTAGTTTGTATCCGACGCACTACTGCCAATTACTGAAACCCTCACACTCTTCTAATAAGGATGCGACACAGAAATTACGCCGAGGTTAAGAACTGTAGGCTCCAGGGCGGGTTTCATCCTAGAGAGTAAAACGGTTGCAGCCTCCACATGAAAGCTCTCCTGGGAGACTTGTATTATGTATCCGACGCAATACGACGCATTTTATTAAACCCACACACACATCTACTGAGAATGCGACAAAGAAATTGCTCGAGATTAAATAGTACAGCCCACAGGGCAACTGTGAATCAAGAGAGTAACACGACTGTGGCCCCAACATAAGAGCCCTCCTCGGGGACATATAGTTTGTACCATACGCACTACTGCCCATATACTGAATCCCTCGTACTCTTCTAATAAGGATGCGACACAGGGATTGCATCGAGATTAAATACTGTACGCTCCAGAGCGGGTTTTATCCTAGAGAGTAAAACGGCTACAGCTTCCACAAGAAAGCTATCCTGGGAGTCATGTAGTTTGTATCCGACGCACTACTGCCCATATACTGAAACCCTCACACCCTTCTAATATGGATGCGACACAGAAATAGCATCCCTGTAGGCTCCAGGGCGGGTTTTATCCTAGAGAGTAAAACGGCTGCAGTCTCCACATGAAAGCTCTTCTGGGAGTCATGTAGTTTGTATCCGACGCACCACTGCCTATTTACTGAAACCCTCACACTGTTCTAATTAGGATGCGACCCAGAAATTGCATTGAGATTAAATACTGTAGGCTCCAGAGCGGGTTTTATCCTAGAGAGTAAAACGGCTGCAGCCTCCACAAGAAAGCTATCCTGGGAGTCATGTAGTTTGTATCCGATGCACTACTGCCCATTTACTGAAACCCTCACACTCTTCTAATAAAGATGCGACACAGAAATAGCAGCCCTGTAGGCTCCAGGGCGGGTTTTATCCTAGAGAGTTAAACGGCTGCAGCCTACACATGAAAGCTCTCCTGGGAGTCATGTGGTTTGTATCCGACGCATTACTGCCTCTTTACTGAAACCCTCACACTCTTCTAATTAGAATGCGACACAGAAATTGCATCGAGATTAAATACTGTAGGCTCCAGAGCGGGTTTTATCCTAGAGAGTAAAACGGCTGCAGCATCCACAAGAAAGCTATCCTGGGAGTCATGTAGTTTGTATCCGACGCACTACTGCCCATTTACTGAAACCCTCACACTCTTCTAATAAGGATGCGTCACAGAAATAGCAGCCCTGTAGGCTCCAGGGCGGGTTTTATCCTAGAGAGTTAAACGGCTGCTGCCTACACATGAAAGCTCTCTGGGGAGTCATTTAGTTTGTATCCGAGGCACTACTGCCCATTTACTGAAAACCTCACACTCTTCTAATAAGGATGCGACACAGAAATTGCGTCGAGATTAAGTACTGTTGGCTCCAGGGCCGGTTTTATCCTAGAGAGTAAAACAGTTGCAGCCTTAACATGTAAGCTCTCCTGGAAGTCATGTAGTTTGTATCCGACGCACTACTGCCCAGTTTCTGAAACCCTCACACTCTTCTAATATGGATGCCTCACAGAAATTGCGTCGACATTATTTACTGTAGGCTCCAGGGCCGGTTTCATCCTAGAGAGTAAAACGGTTGCAGCCTTAACATGAAAGCTCTCCTGGGACTGATGTAGTTTGTATCCGACGCCCAACTGCCCATTTACTGAAACCCTCACACTCTTCTAATTAGGATGCGACACAGAAATTGCATCGAGATTAAGTACTGTAGGTTCCAGGGCGGGTTTTATCCTAGAGAGTTAAACGGCTGCAGCCTCCACATGAAAGCTCTCCGGGGAGACATTTAGTTCGTATCCGACGCACTACTGCCCACTTACTGAAACTCTCACACTCTTCTAATAAGGATGCGACACAGAAATTGCGTCGAGATTAAGTACTGTAGGCTCCAGGGCCGGTTTTATCCTAGTGAGTAAAACGGTTGCAGCCTTAACATGTAAGCTCTCCTGGAAGTCATGTAGTTTGTATCCGACGCACTACTGACCAGTTTCTGAAACCCTCACACTCTTCTAATATGGATGCGTCACAGAAATTGCGTCGAGATTATTTACTGTAGGCTCCAGGGCCGGTTTTATCCTAGAGAGTAAAACGGTTGCAGCCTTAACATGAAAGCTCTCCTGGGACTGATGTAGTTTGTATCCGACGCCCTACTGCCCATTTACTGAAACCCTCACACTCTTCTAATTAGGATGCGACACAGAAATTGCGTCGAATTTAAATACTGTAGCCTCCATGGCGGGTTTTATCCTAGAGAGTTAAACGGCTGCAGCCTACACATGAAAGCTCTCCGGGGAGTCATTTAGTTTGTATCCGACGCACTACGGCCCATTTACTGAAACCCTCACACTCTTCTAATATGGATGCGTCACAGAAATTGCGTCGAGATTATTTACTGTAGGCTCCAGGGCCGATTTATCCTAGAGAGTAAAACGGGTGCAGCCTTAACATGAAAGCTCTCCTGGGACTGATGTAGTTTGTATCCGACGCCCTACTGCCCATTTACTGAAACCCTCACACTCTTCTAATTAGGATGCGACACAGAAATTGCATCGAGATTAAATACTGTAGGCTCCAGAGCTGGTTTTATCCTAGAGAGTAAAACGGCTGCAGCTTCCACAAGAAAGCTATCCTGGGAGTCATGTAGTTTGTATCCGACGCACTACTGCCTATTTACTGAAACCCTCACACTCTTCTAATATGGATGCGTCACAGAAATTGCGTCGACATTATTTACTGTAGGCTCCAGGGCCGGTTTTATCCTAGAGAGTAAAACGGTTGCAGCCTTAACATGAAAGCTCTCCTGGGACTGATGTAGTTTGTATCCGACGCCCTACTGCCCATTTACTGAAACCCTCACACTCTTCTAATTAGGATGCGACACAGAAATTGCATCGAGATTTAATACTGTAGGCTCCAGAGCTGGTTTTAATCTAGAGAGTAAAACGGCTGCAGCTTCCACAAGAAAGCTATCCTGGTAAACAGAAAGTTTGTATCCCGCAGACTATTGCCTATTTACTGAAACCCTCACACTCTTCTAATATGGATGCGACACAGAAATTGCGTCGAGATTAAATACTGCAGGTTCCAGGACGGGTTTTCTCCTAGAGAGTAAATTGGCTGCAGCCTCCACATGAAAGCTCTCCTGGGAGTCATGTAGTTTGTATCCGAAGCACTACTGCCCATTTACTGAAACCCTCACGCTCCTCGAATAATGAGATGACACAGAAATTGTGTCGAGATTAAGTACTGAAGGCTCCATGGCGGGTTTTGTCCTAGAGAGTAAAACGGCTGCAGCCTCCACATGAAAGCTCTCCTGGGAGTCATGTAGCTTGTATCTGACGCACTACTGCCAATTTACTGAAACCCTCACAGTCTTCTAATAAGGATGCGACACAGAAATTGCGTCGTGATTAAATACTGTAGGCTCCAGGGCGGGTTTTATCCTAGAGAGTGAAACGGCTGCAGCCTACACATGAAAGCTCTCCGGGGTGTCATGTAGGTTGTATCCGAAGCACTACTGCCCATTTACTGTAACCCTCACACTCTTCTAATAAGGATGCGACACAGAAATTGCGTCGAGATTAAATACTGTAGCCTCAGGGCGAGTTTTATACTAGAGAGTAAAACGACAGCAGCCTCCACATGAAAGCTCGCCCGTGAGTCATGTAGTTTGTATCCGAGGCACTACTGCCTATTTACTGAAACCCTCACACTCTTCTAATATGGATGCGTCACAGAAATTGCGTCCTTATTAAGTACTGTAGGCTCCAGGGCCGGTTTTATCCTAGAGAGTAAAACGGTTGCAGCCTTAACATGAAAGTTCTCCTGGGAGTGATGTAGTTTGTATCCAACGCACTACTGCCCATTTACTGAAACCCTCACGCTCTTCTAATTAGGATGCGACACAGAAATTGCATCGAGATTAAATACTGTAGGCTCCAGAGCGGGTTTTATCGTAGAGAGTAAAACGGCTGCAGCCTCCACAAGAAAGTTATCCTGGGAGTCATGTAGTTTGTATCCGACGCACTACTGCCCATTTACTGAAACCCTCACACTCTTCTAATTAGGATGCGACACAGAAATTGCATCGAGATTAGATACTGTAGGCTCCAGAGCGGGTTTAATCCTAGAGAGTTAAACGGCTGCAGCCTCCACAAGGAAGCTATCCTGGAAGTCATGTAGTTTGTATCCGACGCACAACTGGCCAATTACTGAAACCCTCACTCTCCTCAAATAATGAGATGACACAGAAATTACGTCGAGATTAAGTACTGTAGTCTCCAGGGCGGGTTTTATCCTAGAGAGTAAATCGGCTGCAGCCTCCACATGTAAAGTCTCCTGGGAGTCATGTAGTTTGTATCCGACGCTCTACTGCAAATTTACTGAAACCCTCACACTCTTCTAATAAGGATGCGACACTGAAATTGCGTCGAGATTAAGTACTGCAGGCTCCAGGGCGTGTAAAATTCTAGAGAGTAAAGCGACTGCAGCTTCCACTTGAAAGCTATCCTGGGAGTCATGTAGTTCGTATCCGACGCACTACTGCCCACGTACTGAAACCATCACACTCCTCAAATAATGAGATGACACAGAAATTGCGTCGAGATAAAGTACTGCAGGCTCCAGGGCGGCTTTTATCGTAGAGAGTAAAGCGGCTGCAGCCTCCACATGAAAGCTCTTCCGGGACTCATTTAGTTTTTATCCGACGCACTACTGTCCATTTACTGAAACCCTCACTCTCCTCAAATAATGAGATGACACAGAAATTGCGTCGAGATTAAGTACTGTAGTCTCCAGGGCGGGTTTTATCCTAAAGAGTAAATCGGCTGCAGCCTCCACATGTAAACTCTCCTGGGAGTCATGTAGTTTGTATCCGACGCTCTACTGCAAATTTACTGAAATCCTCACACTCTTCTAATAAGGATGCGACACAAAAATTGCGTCGAGATTAAGTAATATAGTCTCAAGAGCGGGTTTTATCCTAGACAGTAAAACGGTTGCAGCGTCCACATGAATGCTCTCCTGGGAATCTTGTATTATGTATCCGACGCAATACTACCCATTTTATTAATCCCTCACACACATCTACTGAGGATGCGACACAGAAATTGCGTCCAGATTAAGTAGTACAGGCTACAGGGTAATTATTAATCAAGAGAGTAACACGGCTGTGGCCCCCAAATAAGAGCCCTCCTCAGGGACATATACTTTGTACCATACGCACTACTGCTCATATACTGCATCCCTCGCACTCTTCTAACAAGGATGCGACACAGAAATTGTTTCGACATTAAATCCTGTAGGCTCCAGGGCGGGTTTTATCCTAGAGAGTAAAACGGCTGCAGCCTACAGATGAAAGATCTCCCGGGAGTCATGTAGTTTGTATCCGAAGCACTACTGCCCATTTATTGAAACCCTCACACTCATCTAATAAGGATGCGACACAGAAATTGCATCGAGATTAAATACTGTAGCCTCCAGGGCGGGTTTTATCCTAGAGAGTGATACGGCTGCAGCCTACACATGAAAGCTCGCGCGGGAGTCATGTAGTTTGTATCCGGGGCACTACTGCCTATTTACTGAAACCCTCACACTCTTCTAATAAGGATGCGACACAGAAATTGCATCGAGATTAAGTACTGTAGGCTCCAGGGCGGCTTTTATCGTAGAGAGTAAAACGGCTGCAGCCTCCACATGTAAGCTCTTCCGGGAGTCATTTAGTTTTTATCCGACGCACTACTGTCCATTTACTGAAACCCTCACTCTCCTCAAATAATGAGATGACTCAGAAATTGCATCGAGATTAAGTACTGTAGTCTGCAGGGCGGGTTTTATCCTAGAGAGTAAATCGGCTGCAGCCTCCACATGTAAACTCTCCTGGGAGTCATGTAGTTTGTATCCGACGCTCTACTGCAAATTTACTGAAATCGTCACACTCTTATAATAAGGATGCGACACAGAAATTGCGTCGAGATTAAGTAATGTTGTCTCAAGGGCGGGTTTTATCCTAGACAGTAAAACGGTTGCAGCCTCCACATGAAAGCTCTCCTGTGAGTCTTGAAATATGTATCCGACGCAATACTACCCATTTTATTAATCCCTCACACACATCTACTGAGGATGCGACACAGAAATTGCGTCGAGATTAAGTAGTACAGGCTACAGGGTAATTATTAATCAAGAGAGTAACACGGCTGTGGCCCCCAAATAAGAGCCTTCCTCGGGGACATATACTTTGTACCATACGCACTACTGCTCATATACTGAATCCCTCGCACTCTTGTAACAATGATGCGACACAGAAATTGTTTCGACATTAAATCCTGTAGGCTCCAGGGCGGGTTTTATCCTAGAGAGTGAAACGGCTGCAGCCTCCACATGAAAGCTCTCCTGGGAGTCATGTAGTTTGTATCCGACGTACTGCTGCCTATTTACTGGAACCCTCACACTCTTCTAATAAGGATGCGACATAGAAATTGCGTCGAGATTAAGTACTGTAGGCTCCAGGGCGGGTTTAATCCTAGAGAGTAATCAGTTGCAGTCTCCACATGAAAGCTCTCCTGGGAATCATGTAGTTTGTATCCGACGCACTACTGCCCATTTAATGAAACCCTCACACTCTTCTAATAAGGATGCGACACAGAAATTGCGTCGAGATTAAAAACTGTAGGTTCCAGGGCGGGTTTTATGCTAGAGAGTAAATTGGCTGCAGCCTCCATATGGAAGGTCTCCTGGGAGTCAGGTAGTTTATATCGGACGCACTAATGCCCATTTAATGAAACCCTCACACTCCTCAAATAATGAGATGACACAGAAATTGCGTCGAGATTAAATAGTACAGCCTACTGGGCAACTGTTAATCAAGAGAGTAACACGGCTGTGGCCCCCACATAAGTACCCTCCTCGGGGACATATAGTTTGTACCATAGGCACTACTGCCCATATACTGAATCCCTCGCACTCTTCTAATAAGGATGCGACCCAGAAATAGCGTCGGGATTAAATACTGTAGCCTCCAGGGCGAGTTTTATACTTGAGAGTAAAACGGCTGCGGCCTCCACATGAAAGCTCTCCTGGGAGTCATGTAGTTTATATCCGAGGCACTACTGCCTATTTACTGAAACCCTCACACTCGTCAAATAATGATGCGACACAGAAATTGCGTCGAGATTACGTACTGTAGGCTCAAGGGCCGGTTTTGTCCTAGAGCGTGAAACGGTTGCAGCCTTAACATGAAAGCTCTCCTGGGAGTCATGTAGTTTGTATCCGACGCACTACTGCCCATTTACTGAAACCCTCACACTCTTCTAATAAGGATGCGACACAGAAATTGCGTCGAGATTAACTACTGTAGGCTCCAGGGCGGGTTTTATCCTAGAGAGTAAAACGTCTGCAGCCTACACATGAAAGCTCTCTGGGGTGTCATCTAGTTTGTATCCGAAGCACTACTGCCCATTTACTGAAACCCTCACACTCTTCTAATAAGGATGCGACACAGAAATTGCGTCAAGTTTAAGTACTGTTGGCTCCAGGGCGGTTTATATGCTAGAGAGTAAAATGGCTGCAGCCTCCACATGAAAGCTCTCCGGGGAGTCATGTAGTTTGTATCCGACGCACTACTGCCCATTTACTGAAACCCTCACACTCTTCTAACAAGGATGCAACACAGAAATTGCGTCGTGATTAAATACTGTAGGCTCCAGGGCGGGTTTTATCCTAGAGAGTAAAACGGTTGCAGCCTGCACATGAAAGCTCTCCTGGGAGTCATGTAGTTTGTATCCGAGGCACTACTGCCTATTTACTGAAAGCCTCACACTCTTCTAATAAGGATGCGACACAGAAATTGCGTCGAGATTAAGTACTGTAGGCTCCAGGGCCGGTTTTATCCTAGACAGTAAAACGGTTGCAGCCTTAACATGAAAGCTCTCCTGGGTGTCATGTAGTTTGTATCCGAAGCACTACTGCCCACTTACTGAAACCCTCACACTCTTCTAATAAGGATTCGACACAGAAATTGCGTCAAGATTAAGTACTGTAGGCTCCAGGGCGGGTCTAATCCTAGAGACTAAAACGGCTGCAGCCTCCACATGTAAGCTCTCCTGGGAGTCATGTAGTTTGCATCCGACGCACTACCGCCCATTTACTGAATTCCTCGCACTCTTCTGATAAGTATGCGACAAAGAAATTCCGTCGAGATTAAGTACTGTAGGCTCCAGGGCGGGTTTTATCCTAGAGAGTGAAACGGCTGCAGCCTCCACATGAAATCTCTCCTGGGAGTCATGTAGATTGTATCCGACGCACTACTGCAAATTGACTGAAACCCTCACACTCTTCTAATAAGGATGCGACACAGAAATTGCGTCGAGATTAAATACTATAGGCTCCATGGCGGGTTTTATCCTAGAGAGTAAAACGGCTGCAGCCTCCACATGAAAGCTCTGCCGGGAGTCATCTAGTTTGTATCCGACGCACTACTGCCATTTACTGAAACCCTCACACTCTTCTAATAAGGATGCGACACAGAAATTACGCCGAGGTTAAGAACTGTAGGCTCCAGGGCGGGTTTCATCCTAGAGAGTAAAACGGTTGCAGCCTCCACATGAAAGCTCTCCTGGGAGACTTGTATTATGTATCCGACGCAATACGACCAATTTTATTAAACCCACACACACATCTACTGAGAATGCGACAAAGAAATTGTTCGAGATTAAATAGTACAGCCCACAGGGCAACTGTGAATCAAGAGAGTAACACGACTGTGGCCCCAACATAAGAGCCCTCCTCGGGGACATATAGTTTGTACCATACGCACTATTGCCCATATACTGAATCCCTCGTACTCTTCTAATAAGGATGCGACACAGGAATTGCATCGAGATTAAATACTGTACGCTCTAGAGCGGGTTTTATCCTAGAGAATAAAACGGCTACAGCCTCCACAAGAAAGCTATCCTGGGAGTCATTTAGTTTGTATCCGACGCACTACTGCCCATATACTGAAACCCTCACACCCTTCTAATATGGATGCGACACAGAAATAGCATCCCTGTAGTCTCCAGGGCGGGTTTTATCCTAGAGAGTAAAACGGCTGCAGTCTCCACATGAAAGCTCTTCTGGGAGTCATGTAGTTTGTATCCGACGCACCACTGCCTATTTACTGAAACCCTCACACTGTTCTAATTAGGATGCGACCCAGAAATTGCATTGAGATTAAATACTGTAGGCTCCAGAGCGGGTTTTATCCTAGAGAGTAAAACGGCTGCAGCCTCCACAAGAAAGCTATCCTGGGAGTCATGTAGTTTGTATCCGATGCACTACTGCCCATTTACTGAAACCCTCACACTCTTCTAATAAAGATGCGACAAAGAAATAGCAGCCCTGTAGGCTCCAGGGCGGGTTTTATCCTAGAGAGTTTAACGGCTGCAGCCTACACATGAAAGCTCTCCTGGGAGTCATGTAGTTTGTATCCGACGCATTACTGCCTGTTTACTGAAACCCTCACACTCTTCTAATTAGGATGCGACACAGAAATTGCATCGAGATTAAATACTGTAGGCTCCAGAGCGGGTTTTATCCTAGAGAGTAAAACGGCTGCAGCATCCACAAGAAAGCTATCCTGGGAGTCATGTAGTTTGTATCCGACGCACTACTGCCCATTTACTGAAACCCTCACACTCTTCTAATAAGGATGCGTCACAGAAATAGCAGCCCTGTAGGCTCCAGGGCGGGTTTTATCCTAGAGAGTTAAACGGCTGCTGCCTACACATGAAAGCTCTCCGGGGAGTCATTTAGTTTGTATCCGAGGCACTACTGCCCATTTACTGAAAACCTCACACTCTTCTAATAAGGATGCGACACAGAAATTGCGTCGAGTTTAAGTACTGTACGCTCCAGGGCCGGTTTTATCCTAGAGAGTAAAACGGTTGCAGCCTTAACATGTAAGCTCTCCTGGAAGTCATGTAGTTTGTATCCGACGCACTACTGCCCACTTTCTGAAACCCTCACACTCTTCTAATATGGATGCGTCACAGAAATTGCGTAGAGATTATTTACTGTAGGCTCCAGGGCCGGTTTAATCCTAGAGAGTAAAACGGTTGCAGCCTTAACATGAAAGCTCTCCTGGGACTGATGTAGTTTGTATCCGACGCCCTACTGCCCATTTACTGAAACCCTCACACTCTTCTAATTAGGATGCGACACAGAAATTGCATCGAGATTAAATACTGTAGGCTCCAGAGCGGTTTTAATCCTAGAGAGTTAAACGGCTGCAGCCTCCACAAGGAAGCTATCCTGGGAGTCATATAGTTTGTATCCGACGCACAACTGGCCAATTACTGAAACCCTCACTCTCCTCAAATAATGAGATGACACAGAAATTGCGTCGAGATTAAATACTGTAGGCTCCATCGCGAGTTTTATCTTAGAGAGTAAAACGGCTGCAGTCTGCATATGAAAGCTCTCCTGGGAGTCATGTAGTTTGTATCCGACGCACAACTGGCCAATTACTGAAACCCTCACACTCTTCTAATAAGGATGCGACACAGAAATTGCGTCGAGATTAAGTACTGCAGGCTCCAGGGCGTGTAAAATTCTAGAGAGTAAAGCGACTGCAGCTTCCACTTGAAAGCTATCCTGGGAGTCATGTAGTTCGTATCCGACACACTACTGTCCACATACTGAAACCATGACGCTCCTCAAATAATGAGATGACACAGAAATTGCGTAGAGATTAAGTACTGTAGGCACCAGGGCGGCTTTTATCGAAGAGAGTAAAACGGCTGCAGCCTACACATGAAGGTCTTCCGGGAGTCATGTAGTTTTTATCCGACGCACTACTGTCCATTTACTGAATCCCTCACTCTCCTCAAATAATGAGATGACACAGAAATTGCGTCGAGATTAAATACTGTAGGCTCCATCGCGAGTTTTATCTTAGAGAGTAAAACGGCTGCAGTCTGCATATGAAAGCTCTCCTGGGAGTCATGTAGTTTGTATCCGACGCACTACTGCCCACTTTCTGAAACCCTCACACTCTTCTAATATGGATGCGTCACAGAAATTGCGTCGAGATTATTTACTGTAGGCTCCAGGGCCGGTTTAATCCTAGAGAGTAAAACGGTTGCAGCCTTAACATGAAAGCTCTCCTGGGACTGATGTAGTTTGTATCCGACGCCCTACTGCCCATTTACTGTAACCCTCACACTCTTCTAATTAGGATGCGACACAGAAATTGCATCGAGATTAGATACTGTAGGCTCCAGAGCGGTTTTAATCCTAGAGAGTTAAACGGCTGCAGCCTCCACAAGGAAGCTATCCTGGGAGTCATATAGTTTGTATCCGACGCACAACTGGCCAATTACTGAAACCCTCACTCTCCTCAAATAATGAGATGACACAGAAAATGCGTCGAGATTAAATACTGTAGGCTCCATCGCGAGTTTTATCTTAGAGAGTAAAACGGCTGCAGTCTGCATATGAAAGCTCTCCTGGGAGTCATGTAGTTTGTATCCGACGCACAACTGGCCAATTACTGAAACCCTCACACTCTTCTAATAAGGATACGACACAGAAATTGCGTCGAGATTAAGTACTGCAGGCTCCAGGGCGTGTAAAATTCTAGAGAGTAAAGCGACTGCAGCTTCCACTTGAAAGCTATCCTGGGAGTCATGTAGTTCGTATCCGACACACTACTGTCCACATACTGAAACCATGACGCTCCTCAAATAATGAGATGACACAGAAATTGCGTAGAGATTAAGTACTGTAGGCACCAGGGCGGCTTTTATCGAAGAGAGTAAAACGGCTGCAGCCTACACATGAAGGTCTTCCGGGAGTCATGTAGTTTTTATCCGACGCACTACTGTCCATTTACTGAATCCCTCACTCTCCTCAAATAATGAGATGACACAGAAATTGCGTCGAGATTAAATACTGTAGGCTCCATCGCGAGTTTTATCTTAGAGAGTAAAACGGCTGCAGCCTCCACATGTAAACTCTCCTGGGAGTCATGTAGTTTGTATCCGACGCTCTACTGCAAATTTACTGAAACTCTCACACTCTTCTAATAAGGATGCGACACAGAAATTGCGTCGAGATTAAGTACTGTAGGCACCAGGGCGGCTTTTATCGAAAAGAGTAAAACGGCTGCAGCCTCCACATGAAGCTCTTCCGGGAGTCATGCAGTTTTTATCCAACGCACTACTGTCCATTTACTGAAACCCTCACTCTCCTCAAATAATGAGATGACACAGAAATTGCGTCGTGATTAAGTACTGTAGTCTCCAGGGCGGGTTTTATCCTAGAGAGTAAATCGGCTGCAGCCTCCACATGTAAACTCTCCTGGGAGTCATGTAGTTAGTATCCGACGCTCTACTGCAAATTTACTGAAACCCTCACACTCTTCTAATAAGGATGCGACACAGAAATTGCGTCGAGATTAAGTACTGCAGGCTCCAGGGCGTGTAAAATTCTAGAGAGTAAAGCGACTGCAGCTTCCACTTGAAAGCTATCCTGGGAGTCATGTAGTTCGTATCCGACGCACTACTGCCCACGTACTGAAACCATCACGCTCCTCAAATAATGAGATGACACAGAAATTGCGTCGAGATAAAGTACTGTAGGCTCCATTGCGGCTTTTATCGTAGAGAGTAAAGCGGCTGCAGCCTCCACATGAAAGCTCTTCCGGGAGTCATTTAGTTTTTATCCGACGCACTACTGTCCATTTACTGAAACCCTCACTCTCCTCAAATAATGAGATGACACAGAAATTGCGTCGAGATTAAGTACTGTAGTCTCCAGGGCGGGTTTTATCCTAAAGAGTAAATCGCCTGCAGCCTCCACATGTAAACTCTCCTGGGAGTCATGTAGTTTGTATCCGACGCTCTACTGCAAATTTACTGAAATCCTCACACTCTTCTAATAAGGATGCGACACAAAAATTGCGTCGAGATTAAGTAATATAGTCTCAAGGGCGGGTTTTATCCTAGACAGTAAAACGGTAGCAGCGTCCACATGAAAGCTCTCCTGGGAGTCTTGTATTATGTATCCGACGCAATACTACCCATTTTATTAATCCCTCACACACATCTACTGAGGATGCGACACAGAAATTGCGTCCAGATTAAGTAGTACAGGCTACAGGGTAATTATTAATCAAGAGAGTAACACGGCTGTGGCCCCCAAATAAGAGCCCTCCTCGGGGACATATAATTTGTACCATACGCACTACTGCTCATATACTGAATCCCTCGCACTCTTCTAATAAGGATGCGACACAGAAATTGTTTCGACATTAAATCCTGTAGGCTCCAGGGCGGGTTTTATCCTAGACAGTAAAACGGCTGCAGCCTACAGATGAAAGATCTCCCGGGAGTCATGTAGTTTGTATCCGAAGCACTACTGCCCATTTATTGAAACCCTCACACTCTTCTAATAAGGATGCGACACAGAAATTGCATCGAGATTAAATACTGTAGGCTCCAGGGCGGGTTTTAACCTAGAGAGTGATACGGCTGCAGCCTACACATGAAAGCTCTCCGGGGTGTCATGTAGTTTGTATCCGAAGCACTACTGCCCGTTTACCGTAACCCTCACACTCTTCTAATAAGGATGCGACACAGAAATTGCGTCGAGATTAAATTCTGAAGCCTCCAGGACTTGTTTTATACTAGAGAGTAAAACGGCAGCAGCCTCCACATGAAAGCTCGCGCGGGAGTCTTGTAGTTTGTTTCCGGGGCACTACTGCCTATTTACTGAAACCCTCACACTCTTCTAATAAGGATGCGACACAGAAATTGCATCGAGATTAAGTACTGTAGGCTCCAGGGCGGTTTTTATCCTAGAGAGTTAAACGGCTGCAGCCTACACATGAAAGCTCTCCGGGGAGTCATTTAGTTTGTATCCGACGCACTACTGTCCACGTACTGAAACTCTCACTCTCCTCAAATAATGAGATGACACAGAAATTGCGTCGAGATTAAATACTGTAGGCTCCATCGCGAGTTTTATCTTAGAGAGTAAAACGGCTGCAGCCTCCACATGAAAGCTCTCCGGGGAGTCATGTAGTTTGTATCCGACGCACAACTGGCCAATTACTGTAACCCTCACACTCTTCTAATAAGGATGCGACACAGAAATTGCGTCGAGATTAATTACTGCAGGCTCCAGGGCGGCTTTTATCGTAGAGAGTAAAACGGCTGCAGCCTCCACATGTAAGCTCTTCCGGGAGTTATTTAGTTTTTATCCGACGCACTACTGTCCATTTACTGAAACCCTCACTCTCCTCAAATAATGAGATGACACAGAAATTTTATCGAGATTAAGTACTGTAGTCTCCAGGGCGGGTTTTATCCTAGAGAGTAAATCGGCTGCAGCCTCCACATGTAAACTCTCCTGGGAGTCATGTAGTTTGTATCCGACGCTCTACTGCAAATTTACTGAAACCCTCACACTCTTCTAATAAGGATGCGACACTGAAATTGCGTCGAGATTAAGTACTGCAGGCTCAAGGGCGTGTAAAATTCTAGAGAGTAAAGCGACTGCAGCTTCCACCTGAAAGCTATCCTGGGAGTCATTTAGTTCGTATCCGACGCACTACTGCCCATGTACTGAAACCATCACGCTCCTCAAATAATGAGATGACACAGAAATTGCGTCGAGATAAAGTACTGTAGGCTCCAGGGCGGCTTTTATCGTAGAGAGTAAAACGGCTGCAGCCTCCACATGAAAGCTCTTCCGGGAGTCATTTAGTTTCTATCCGACGCACTACTGTCCATTTACTGAAACCCTCACTCTCCTCAAATAATGATATGACACAGAAATTGCGTCGAGATTAAGTACTGTAGTCCCCAGGGCGGGTTTTATCCTAGAGAGTATATCGGCTGCAGCCTCCACATGTAAACTCTCCTGGGAGTCATGTAGTTTGTATCCGACGCTCTACTGCAAATTTACTGAAATCCTCACACTCTTCTAATAAGGATGCGACACAAAAATTGCGTCGAGATTAAGTAATATAGTCTCAAGGGCGGGTTTTATCCTAGACAGTAAAACGGTAGCAGCGTCCACATGAAAGCTCTCCTGGGAGTCTTGTATTATGTATCCGACGCAATGTTACCCATTTTATTAATCCCTCACACACATCTACTGAGGATGCGACACAGAAATTGCGTCCAGATTAAGTAGTACAGGCTACAGGGTAATTAATAATCAAGAGAGTAACACGGCTGTGGCCCCCAAATAAGAGCCCTCCTCGGGGACATATACTTTGTACCATACGCACTACTGCTCATATACTGAATCCCTCGCACTCTTCTAATAAGGATGCGACACAGAAATTGTTTCGACATTAAATCCTGTAGGCTCCAGGGCGGGTTTTATCCTAGAGAGTAAAACGGCTGCAGCCTACAGATGAAAGATCTCCCGGGAGTCATGTAGTTTGTATCCGAAGCACTACTGCCCATTTATTGAAACCCTCGCACTCTTCTAATAAGGATGCGACACAGAAATTGCATCGAGATTAAATACTGTAGGCTCCAGGGCGGGTTTTATCCTAGAGCGTGATACGGCTGCAGCCTACACATGAAAGCTCTCCGGGGTGTCATGTAGTTTGTATCCGAAGCACTACTGCCCATTTACCGTAACCCTCACACTCTTCTAATAAGGATGCGACACAGAAATTGCGTCGAGATTAAATACTGTAGCCTCCAGGACTTGTTTTATACTAGAGAGTAAAACGGCAGCAGCCTCCACATGAAAGCTCGCGCGGGAGTCTTGTAGTTTGTTTCCGGGGCACTACTGCCTATTTACTGAAACCCTCACACTCTTCTAATAAGGATGCGACACAGAAATTGCATCGAGATTAAGTACTGTAGGCTCCAGGGCGGTTTTTATCCTAGAGAGTTAAACGGCTGCAGCCTACACATGAAAGCTCTCCGGGGAGTCATTTAGTTTGTATCCGACGCACTACTGTCCACGTACTGAAACTCTCACTCTCCTCAAATAATGAGATGACACAGAAATTGCGTCGAGATTAAATACTGTAGGCTCCATCGCGAGTTTTATCTTAGAGAGTAAAACGGCTGCAGCCTCCACATGAAAGCTCTCCGGGGAGTCATGTAGTTTGTATCCGACGCACAACTGGCCAATTACTGTAACCCTCACACTCTTCTAATAAGGATGCGACACAGAAATTGCGTCAAGATTAATTACTGCAGGCTCCAGGGCGGCTTTTATCGTAGAGAGTAAAACGGCTGCAGCCTCCACATGTAAGCCCTTCCGGCAGTCATTCAGTTTTTATCCAACGCACTACAGTCCATTTACTGAAACCCTCACTCTCCTCAAATAATGAGATGACACAGAAATTGCATCGAGATTAAGTACTGTAGTCTCCAGGGCGGGTTTTATCCTAGAGAGTAAATCGGCTGCAGCCTCCACATGTAAACTCTCCTGGGAGTCACGTAGTTTGTATCCGACGCTCTACTGCAAATTTACTGAAACCCTCACACACTTCTAATAAGGATGCGACACTGAAATTGCGTCGAGATTAAGTACTGCAGGCTCAAGGGCGTGTAAAATTCTAGAGAGTAAAGCGACTGCAGCTTCCACTTGAAAGCTATCCTGGGAGTCATTTAGTTCGTATCCGACGCACTACTGCCCATGTACTGAAACCATCACGCTCCTCAAATAATGAGATGACACAGAAATTGCGTCGAGATAAAGTACTGTAGGCTCCAGGGCGGCTTTTATCGTAGAGAGTAAAACGGCTGCAGCCTCCACATGAAAGCTCTTCCGGGAGGCATTTAGTTTCTATCCGACGCACTACTGTCCATTTACTGAAACCCTCACTCTCCTCAAATAATGATATGACACACAAATTGCGTCGAGATTAAGTACTGTACTCCCCAGGGCGGGTTTTATCCTAGAGAGGATATCGGCTGCAGCCTCCACATGTAAACTCTCCTGGGAGTCATGTAGTTTGTATCCGACGCTCTACTGCAAATTTACTGAAATCGTCACACTCTTCTAATAAGGATGCGACACAGAAATTGCGTCGAGATTAAGTAATGTTGTCTCAAGGGCGGGTTTTATCCTAGACAGTAAATCGGTTGCAGCCTCCACTTGAAAGCTCTCCTGTGAGTCTTGAATTATGTATCCGACGCAATACTACCCATTTTATTAATCCCTCACACACATCTACTGAGGATGCGACACAGAAATTGCGTCGAGATTAAGTAGTACAGGCTACAGGGTAACTATTAATCAAGAGAGTAACACGGCTGTGGCCCCCAAATAAGAGCCCTCCTCGGGGACATATACTTTGTACCATACGCACTACTGCTCATATACTGAATCCCTCGCACTCTTGTAACAATGATGCGACACAGAAATTGTTTCGACAATAAATCCTGTAGGCTCCAGGGCGGGTTTTATCCTAGAGAGTGAAACGGCTGCCGCCTCCACATGAAAGCTGTCCTGGGAGTCATGTAGTTTGTATCGGACGTACTGCTGCCTATTTACTGGAACCCTCACACTCTTCTAATAAGGATGCGACATAGAAATTGCGTCGAGATTAAGTACTGTAGGCTCCAGGGCGGGTTTTATCCTAGAGAGTAATCAGTTGCAGTCTCCACATGAAAGCTCTCCTGGGAATCATGTAGTTTGTATCCGACGCACTACTGCCCATTTAATGAAACCCTCACACTCTTCTAATAAGGATGCGACACAGTAATTGCATCGAGATTAAATACTGTAGGCTCCAGGGCGAGTTTTATACTAGAGAGTAAAATGGCTGCAGCCTCCATATGAAAGCTCTCCTGGGAGTCATGTAGTTTGTATCCGACGCACTACTGCCAGTTTACTGAAACCCTCACACCCTTCTAATTAGGATGCGACACAGAAATTGCATCGAGATTAAATACTGTAGGCTCCAGGGCGGGTTTTATTCTAGAGAGTAATCAGTTGCAGTCTCCACATGAAAGCTCTCCTGGGAATCATGTAGTTTCTATCCGACGCACTACTGCCCATTTAATGAAACCCTCACACTCTTCTAATAAGGATGCGACACAGACATTGCGTCGAGATTAAATACTGTAGGTTCCAGGGCGGGTTTTATCCTAGAGAGTTAATTGGCTGTAGCCTCCCCATGAAAGTTCTCCTCTAAGTCTGTAGTTTATATTCGACGCACTACTGCCCATTTACTGAAACCCTCACACACCTCAAATAATGAGATGACGCAGAAATTGCGTCGAAATTAAGGTATGAAGGCTCCAGGGCGGGTTTTATCCTAGAGAGTAAAACGGCTGCAGCCTCCACATGAAAGCTCTCCTGGGAGTCATGTAGTTTGTGTCCGACGAGCTACTGCCTATTTCATGAAACCCTCACACTCTTCTAATTAGGATGCGACACAGAAATTGCATCGAGATTAAATACTGTAGGCTCCATGGCGGGTTTTACCGTACAGAGTAAAATGGCTGCAGCCTCCACATGAAAGCTCTACTGGGAGTCATGTAGTTTGTATCCGACGCACTACTGCCCATTTACTGAAACCCTCACGCTCTTCAAATAATGAGATGACACAGAAATTGCGTCGATATTAACTACTGAAGGCTCTAGGGCGGCTTTTATCCTAGAGAGTAAAACGGCTGCAGCCTCCACATGAAAGCTAGCCTGGGACTCATGTAGTTTGTATCCGACGCACTACCGCCCATTTACTTTAACCCTCGCACTCTTCTAATAAGGATGCGACACAGAAATTGCATCGATATTAAATACTGTTGGCTCCAGAGATGGTTTTATCCTAGAGAGTAAAACGGTTGCAGTCTTAACATGAAAGCCATTCTGGGAGTCATGTAGTTTGTATCCGACGCACTACCGCCGATTTACTTTAACCCTCGCACTCTTCTAATAAGGATGCGACACAGAAATTGCTTCGAGATTAAATACTGTAGGTCCCAGTGCGGGTTTTATCCTACAGAGTAAAACGGCTGCAGCCTCCACATGAAAGCTGTCCTGGGAGTCATGTAGTTTGTATCCGACGCACTACTGCCCATTTACTGAAACCCTCACGCTCCTCAAATAATGAAATGACCCAGAAATTGCGTCGAGATTAAGTACTGAAGGCTCTAGGGCGGGTTTTATCCTAGAGAGTAAAACGGCTGCAGCCTCCACATGAAAGTTCTCCTGGGAGTCATGTAGTTTGTATCCGACGCACTACTGCCCATTTACTGAAACCCTCACGCTCCTCAAATAATGAGATGACCCAGAAATGCGTCGAGATTAAGTACTGAAGGCTCTAGGGCGGGTTTTATCCTAGAGAGTAAAACGGCTGCAGCCTCCACATGAAAGTTCTCCTGGGAGTCATGTAGTTTGTATCCGACGCACTACTGCCCATTTAATGAAACCCTCACACCCTTCTAATTAGGATGCGACACAGAAATTGCTTCGAGATTAAATACTGTAGGTCCCAGTGCGGGTTTTATCCTACAGAGTAAAACGGCTGCCGCCTCCACATGAAAGCTGTCCTGGGAGTCATGTAGTTTGTATCGGACGTACTGCTGCCTATTTACTGGAACCCTCACACTCTTCTAATAAGGATGCGACATAGAAATTGCGTCGAGATTAAGTACTGTAGGCTCCAGGGCGGGTTTTATCCTAGAGAGTAATCAGTTGCAGTCTCCACATGAAAGCTCTCCTGGGAATCATGTAGTTTGTATCCGACGCACTACTGCCCATTTAATGAAACCCTCACACTCTTCTAATAAGGATGCGACACAGTAATTGCATCGAGATTAAATACTGTAGGCTCCAGGGCGAGTTTTATACTAGAGAGTAAAATGGCTGCAGCCTCCATATGAAAGCTCTCCTGGGAGTCATGTAGTTTGTATCCGACGCACTACTGCCAGTTTACTGAAACCCTCACACCCTTCTAATTAGGATGCGACACAGACATTGCGTCGAGATTAAATACTGTAGGTTCCAGGGCGGGTTTTATCCTAGAGAGTAAAACGGCTGCAGCCTCCACATGAAAGCTCTCCTGGGAGTCATGTAGTTTGTGTCCGACGAGCTACTGCCTATTTCATGAAACCCTCACACTCTTCTAATTAGGATGCGACACAGAAATTGCATCGAGATTAAATACTGTAGGCTCCATGGCGGGTTTTACCGTACAGAGTAAAATGGCTGCAGCCTCCACATGAAAGCTCTCCTGGGAGTCATGTAGTTTGTATCCGACGCACTACTGCCCATTTACTGAAACCCTCACGCTCTTCAAATAATGAGATGACACAGAAATTGCGTCGATATTAACTACTGAAGGCTCTAGGGCGGCTTTTATCCTAGAGAGTAAAACGGCTGCAGCCTCCACATGAAAGCTAGCCTGGGACTCATGTAGTTTGTATCCGACGCACTACCGCCCATTTACTTTAACCCTCGCACTCTTCTAATAAGGATGCGACACAGAAATTGCATCGATATTAAATACTGTTGGCTCCAGAGATGGTTTTATCCTAGAGAGTAAAACGGTTGCAGTCTTAACATGAAAGCCATTCTGGGAGTCATGTAGTTTGTATCCGACGCACTACCGCCGATTTACTTTAACCCTCGCACTCTTCTAATAAGGATGCGACACAGAAATTGCTTCGAGATTAAATACTGTAGGTCCCAGGGCGGGTTTTATCCTACAGAGTAAAACGGCTGCAGCCTCCACATGAAAGCTGTCCTGGGAGTCATGTAGTTTGTATCCGACGCACTACTGCCCATTTACTGAAACCCTCACGCTCCTCAAATAATGAAATGACCCAGAAATTGCGTCGAGATTAAGTACTGAAGGCTCTAGGGCGGGTTTTATCCTAGAGAGTAAAACGGCTGCAGCCTCCACATGAAAGTTCTCCTGGGAGTCATGTAGTTTGTATCCGACGCACTACTGCCCATTTAATGAAACCCTCACACTCTTCTAATAAGGATGCGACACAGAAATTGCATCGATACTAAATACGGTTGGCTCCAGAGATGGTTTTATCCTAGAGAGTAAAACGGTTGCAGTCTTAACATGAAAGCCATTCTGGGAGTCATGTAGTTTGTATCCGACGCACTACCGCCGATTTACTTTAACCCTCGCACTCTTCTAATAAGGATGCGACACAGAAATTGCTTCGAGATTAAATACTGTAGGTCCCAGGGCGGGTTTTATCCTACAGAGTAAAACGGCTGCAGCCTCCACATGAAAGCTGTCCTGGGAGTCATGTAGTTTGTATCCGACGCACTACTGCCCAATTACTGAAACCCTCACGCTCCTCAAATAATGAAATGACCCAGAAATTGCGTCGAGATTAAGTACTGAAGGCTCTAGGGCGGGTTTTATCCTAGAGAGTAAAACGGCTGCAGCCTCCACATGAAAGTTCTCCTGGGAGTCATGTAGTTTGTATCCGACGCACTACTGCCCATTTACTGAAACCCTCACGCTCCTCAAATAATGAGATGACCCAGAAATGCGTCGAGATTAAGTACTGAAGGCTCTAGGGCGGGTTTTATTCTAGAGAGTAAAACGGCTGCAGTCTCCACATGAAAGCTCTCCTGGGAGTCAAGTACTTTGTATCCGACGCACCACTGCCTATTTACTGAAACCCTCATACTCTTCTAATTAGGATGCGACTCAGAAATTGCATCGAGATTAAATACTGTAGGCCCCAGAGCGGGTTTTATCCTAGAGAGTAAAACGGCTGCAGCCTCCACAAGAAAGCTATCCTGGGAGTCATGTAGTTTGTATCCGACGCACTACGGCCCATTAACTGAAACCCTCACACTCTTCTAATATGGATGCGACACAGAAATAGCAGCCCTGTAGGCTCCAGGGCGGGTTTTATCCTAGAGAGTAAAACGGCTGCAGTCTCCACATGAAAGCTCTTCTGGGAGTCATGTAGTTTGTATCCGACGCACCACTGCCTATTTACTGAAACCCTCATACTCATCTAATTAGGATGCGACCCAGAAATTGCATCGAGATTAAATACTGTAGGCTCCAGAGCGGGTTTTATCCTAGAGAGTAAAACGGCTGCAGCCTCCACAAGAAAGCTATCCTGGGAGTCATGTAGTTTGTATCCGACGCACTACGGCCCATTAACTGAAACCCTCACACTCTTCTAATATGGATGCGACACAGAAATAGCAGCCCTGTAGGCTCCAGGGCGGGTTTTATCCTAGAGAGTAAAACGGCTGCAGTCCTCACATGAAAGCTCTTCTGGGAGTCATGTAGTTTGTATCCGACGCACTACTGCCAATTTACTGAAACCCTCATACTCATCTAATTAGGATGCGACCCAGAAATTGCATCGAGATTAAATACTGTAGGCTCCAGAGCGGGTTTTATCCTAGAGAGTAAAACGGCTGCAGTCTCCACATGAAAGCTCTTCTGGGAGTCATGTAGTTTGTATCCGACGCACCACTGCCTATTTACTGAAACCCTCACACTCTTCTAATTAGGATGCGACTCAGAAATTGCATCGAGATTAAATACTGTAGGCCCCAGAGCGGGTTTTATCCTAGAGAGTAAAACGGCTGCAGCCTCCACAAGAAAGCTATCCTGAGAGTCATGTAGTTTGTATCCGACGCACTACGGCCCATTAACTGAAACCCTCACACTCTTCTAATATGGATGCGACACAGAAATAGCAGCCCTGTAGGCTCCAGGGCGGGTTTTATCCTAGAGAGTAAAACGGCTGCAGTCTCCACATGAAAGCTCTTCTGGGAGTCATGTAGTTTGTATCCGACGCACCACTGCCTATTTACTGAAACCCTCATACTCATCTAATTAGGATGCGACCCAGAAATTGCATCGAGATTAAATACTGTAGGCTCCAGAGCGGGTTTTATCCTAGAGAGTAAAACGGCTGCAGTCTCCACATGAAAGCTCTTCTGGGAGTCATTTAGTTTGTATCCGACGCACCACTGCCTATTTACTGAAACCCTCATACTCATCTAATTAGGATGCGACCCAGAAATTGCATCGAGATTAAATACTGTAGGCTCCAGAGCGGGTTTTATCCTAGAGAGTAAAACGGCTGCAGCCTCCACAAGAAAGCTATCCTGGGAGTCATGTAGTTTGTATCCGACGCACTACGGCCCATTAACTGAAACCCTCACACTCTTCTAATATGGATGCGACACAGAAATAGCAGCCCTGTAGGCTCCAGGGCGGGTTTCATCCTAGAGAGTAAAACGACTGCAGTCTCCACATGAAAGCTCTTCTGGGAGTCATGTAGTTTGTATCCGACGCACTACTGCCTATTTACTGAAACCCTCATACTCATCTAATTAGGATGCGACCCAGAAATTGCATCGAGATTAAATACTGTAGGCTCCAGAGCGGGTTTTATCCTAGAGAGTAAATCGGCTGCAGCCTCCACATGTAAGCTCTTCCGGGAGTCATTTAGTTTTTATCCGACGCACTACTGTCCATTTACTGAAACCCTCACTCTCCTCAAATAATGAGATGACACAGAAATTGCATCGAGATTAAGTACTGTAGTCTCCAGGGCGGGTTTTATCCTAGAGAGTAAATCGGCTGCAGCCTCCACATGTAAACTCTCCTGGGAGTCACGTAGTTTGTATCCGACGCTCTACTGCAAATTTACTGAAACCCTCACACTCTTCTAATAAGGATGCGACACAGAAATTGCGTCGAGATTAAGTAATGTTGTCTCAAGGGCGGGTTTTATCCTAGACAGTAAAACGGTTGCAGCCTCCACTTGAAAGCTCTCCTATGAGTCTTGAATTATGTATCCGACGCAATACTACCCATTTTATTAATCCCTCACACACATCTACTGAGGATGCGACACAGAAATTGCGTCGAGATTAAGTAGTACAGGCTACAGGGTAATTATTAATCAAGAGAGTAACACGGCTGTGGCCCCCAAATAAGAGCCCTCCTAGGGGACATATACTTTGTACCATACGCACTACTGCTCATATACTGAATCCCTCGCACTCTTGTAACAATGATGCGACACAGAAATTGTTTCGACAATAAATCCTGTAGGCTCCAGGGCGGGTTTTATCCTAGAGAGTGAAACGGCCGCCGCCTCCACATGAAAGCTCTCCTGGGAGTCATGTAGTTTGTATCCGACGCACCACTGCCTATTTACTGAAACCCTCACACTCTTCTAATTAGGATGCGACTCAGAAATTGCATCGAGATTAAATACTGTAGGCCCCAGAGCGGGTTTTATCCTAGAGAGTAAAACGGCTGGAGCCTCCACAAGAAAGCTATCCTGGGAGTCATGTAGTTTGTATCCGACGCACTACGGCCCATTAACTGAAACCCTCACACTCTTCTAATATGGATGCGACACAGAAATAGCAGCCCTGTAGGCTCCAGGGCGGGTTTTATCCTAGAGAGTAAAACGGCTGCAGTCTCCACATGAAAGCTCTTCTGGGAGTCATGTAGTTTGTATCCGACGCACTACTGCCAATTTACTGAAACCCTCATACTCATCTAATTAGGATGCGACCCAGAAATTGCATCGAGATTAAATACTGTAGGCTCCAGAGCGGGTTTTATCCTAGAGAGTAAAACGGCTGCAGTCTCCACATGAAAGCTCTTCTGGGAGTCATGTAGTTTGTATCCGACGCACCACTGCCTATTTACTGAAACCCTAACACTCTTCTAATTAGGATGCGACTCAGAAATTGCATCGAGATTAAATACTGTAGGCCCCAGAGCGGATTTTATCCTAGAGAGTAAAACGGCTGCAGCCTCCACAAGAAAGCTATCCTGAGAGTCATGTAGTTTGTATCCGACGCACTACGGCCCATTAACAGAAACCCTCACACTCTTCTAATATGGATGCGACACAGAAATAGCAGCCCTGTAGGCTCCAGGGCGGGTTTTATCCTAGAGAGTAAAACGGCTGCAGTCTCCACATGAAAGCTCTTCTGGGAGTCATGTAGTTTGTATCCGACGCACTACTGCCTATTTACTGAAACCCTCATACTCATCTAATTAGGATGCGACCCAGAAATTGCTTCGAGATTAAATACTGTAGGCTCCAGAGCGGTTTTTATCCTAGAGAGTAAAACGGCTGCCGTCTCCACATGAAAGCTCTTCTGGGTGTCATGTAGTTTGTATCCGACGCACCACTGCCTATTTACTGAAACCCTCATACTCATCTAATTAGGATGCGGCCCAGAAATTGCATCGAGATTAAATACTGTAGGCTCCAGAGCGGGTTTTATCCTAGAGAGTAAAACGGCTGCAGCCTCCACAAGAAAGCTATCCTGGGAGTCATGTAGTTTGTATCCGACGCACTACGGCCCATTAACTGAAACCCTCACACTCTTCTAATATGGATGCGACACAGAAATAGCAGCCCTGTAGGCTCCAGGGCGGGTTTTATCCTAGAGAGTAAAACGGCTGCAGTCTCCACATGATAGCTCTTCTGGGAGTCATGTAGTTTGTATCCGACGCACTACTGCCTATTTACTGAAACCCTCATACTCATCTAATTAATATGCGACCCAGAAATTGCATCGAGATTAAATACTGTAGGCTCCAGAGCGGGTTTTATCCTAGAGAGTAAAACGGCTGCAGTCTCCACATGAAAGTTCTCCTGGGAGTCATGTAGTTTGTATCCGACGCACCACTGCCTATTGACTGAAACCCTCACACTCTTCTAATTAGGATGCGACTCAGAAATTGCATCGAGATTAAATACTCAGGCCCCAGAGCGGGTTTTATCCTAGAGAGTAAAACGGCTGCAGCCTCCACAAGAAAGCTATCCCGGGAGTCATGTAGTTTGTATCCGACGCACTACGGCCCATTAACTGAAACCCTCACACTCTTCTAATATGGATGCGACACAGAAATAGTAGCCCTGTAGGCTCCAGGGCGGGTTTTATCCTAGAGAGTAAAACGGCTGCAGTCTTGTAACCTCCCCACAGAAAATTTAAAGGACAATACTTAATAGAAATGGTGCCATAGCTAGGTATAAACTCCCACAAGAATATTAATGGCAAAGACAATTAAACAAAATTTAGCAATCTGACTCAAGTATAAGTTCTCCACACAAAATATAAGATAATCCCAAGACAATGAAACTACAGTGATAATCAAAACTCAATTTAACCGAAATGTCGGTCTTTGCCCTGTGCGAAACGAGAATAAATTTCTTACCTTAGTGAAACTGCATGTCAAAATTCTGCTCTTATTGTTCTCTGTTGCTTGCATGAAAAGCATTGGAAGTACCTTTTAAAAATCTTTGTTAAAAGGAAATGGAAGGAAATTTGAATGATTGTCTCTAAAATTGCTTTTAAATCAAAATTATTATTGGGGGCGATTTTTGAAAGTTAAATTACAATGAGTGTTCGTTACATTATCTGATGAGCGCAAAGCTGCATGATTATTTATTTAAATAAATTATACCTCGTCCTGAATCTCGACCATTGCGATGCCGGCGCCCGCCGACTGCTCTCCGCTACTGCTAGCAACCGACTCCAAGCACTACTGAGGACTGACTACTGCAGACTACTGACTGCTCGCTACTGCGAGTCGAGCGCAACTGCTCTGGTCAGAGATTCTACAATGTCTCAGCATCGCTGCCGCACAACATACGTGTTTCATAACCCTCCACTGGGGGGGCAAAAATTTGGCAGCGATGGTGAGTCATTTGGACTTGCCATCGTAACAAATTTTTCCTTTAATTAACAAAATATTTAGATGTATCACATGAATTAAATGTTGTGCGCATGCACCGATTACAAAACATTACAGACAAGACAAAATATAAGTACAAAACAAATCAGGAAAGATGTATATACAAATTATTTGACAGATAACAAAGTGTACACACACTAAAAAATTCTTTAGCAGTTTCATAACAGGCAAAAAAAAAAAAAAAAAAATCATGTTGACAAGTGTCATGAGTGCACATGCACTGCAGTGGAGAACATATCAGTAAAAGACGAAATGTATATACAAGAGTAACAAATGACATAAATCATAAAAGGTATACAGAATGAACACAAATCATATCGAAAATTGAGAAGAGTGCACAGGCACTGTAGTTCAGTTGAAAACATATTCACATAAGTGCACATGCACTGAAAACTTTTGAACATTTTTATAACAAATAAACGCAAGAGTAGAAAAAATTATCAAATCACAAAAAGTATATACAATATAGATGACAAGAGTGCACACATACTGCACTTCAAAACAAATCGAAAATGTCTTTAGTATTTTGACAACAAATGGCAAAAATCATGTCGACAAGTGACACAAGTGTACTCGCACTAGAGTTCAACAAATCGAGAAAAAATGTATAGGCCATGAACATCAAACATGTCTTTAGTATTTTCACTATTAGGATAGGAAAGGAAGGATTGCATCATGGTTGTAGCACTTTAGTTTGCACATAGCTGCACTGAAAGTCCATATCTTTCCACAGAATCACAACTAAGTGATACAATCTGCAGTTCCGTTCCCAGAAGTATTTATCAGCTTATCAAGACAGTGAAACGTCGTAGTAGTATTCCATACTATCATTTGGCAGTATACCAGGTACACCAAACAGTGGGACCAGAATAACGTCTTCATCGCTTACGGTGGTGGACAGCATGTCGTGTCAACACCACGCTCTTAAGAGGCGGCACACAGTGCTCCATAACAAAGTCTTGATTAGTGATTACATAAGTAATTTCTTCGCCTACAGTGGTGGACAGCATGTCGTGTCAACACCACGCTTTTAAGAGGCGGCACACCAACGTAGAATTAGTGCAAAAACCAAATATAGTGCTCCATGATAATGAGGATGGACAAGACAAATGGATGTTACAATAATTTCAGGTAGTTAGGTCAGAAGGTGAAGGACATTAACTAACACACAAGTCTTGATTAGTGATTACATAAGCAGTTTGCGGTATCCATACTCTAGTCATTGAACATTTCTGTACCATGAATGTAGTATTACAGAAAAATGTTCATTAATTAATTTAAAGACAAGAGTGGTAATCAATCGTCATCAAGTATTGAGTATTACAAAACATTTTTCCTCATTCAAATGACATATTTACAAGTAACTATTAACACTCAGTGGCCTAGCAACTTTCGATTAGTACAAAATATTTATCATCATTCAGTATTAATATGGGAAGTCATCATTGAAAACACTAACAAAACGTTAAGTTACATTAATTATTGGCACTCAGTGGCCAGCAAGTATTGAATAGTATAAAACATTATTCATCATTCAGTATTATTCATATCATTAAGAAATCATTATTAGAAAAATCAGTTAATTACAGTCATAGCATTAATAAGCATGGGCATTATAAGTTACATTAATTATGGGCACTCAGTGGCCAGCAAGTATTGAATAGTATAAAACATTAGTAGCATTAATAAGCATGGGCATTATAAGTACTCTCATTACAATAGAAAGTGGCAATTATGTTTAGGTATCATTAAGAAGTCATTATTCAAGTGACATACTATTCAGAGCTGATCAGTGTTATTCAGAATTATCATAAACTAGTGACATTATCTGGGACTGTTAATACATTTTGTTTTTTCTGCTAGCAATGCATTGCTTTGGGTAATTATAAGGGAAAGCAAGAAGAAATAAGAGAAAAAATTGCTTCTAGGTTGTTCCTATAAATGAAAAGATTGTGTAACGTCATTCGTCATGAGTCAGCTGTAGCAAGGTTATCACATTTATAAATGATAGACACAAGTGGGTAAAAAAAATGCAAGTACTAGAACAGGTATAATAAGTAACAAGTTTAGTAAGTATCATAAAAAGCTTCTCCTGAAAGAAAAATACAAAATGGATTATTGAGCTGAAAGAAGAAACGCAGACTATGCTGAAAAGTAGTGAACTTCGAATTAACAGGTAGTGAAATGTGTATAAAAAATGTGTTCCATAGCTGTCCTTTCCAAAACCTTCAGTCATCCTACTACGCAATATAACACCTGCTGTCAAAGTAAACTGCAACAAATACTTAAATAACTACATAGCATAAATACATAACTTCAACATTATCCTCATCTGTAAAGAAAAACTTCATTATTCATATCATCATAACTCCATCATTATCATCACCTGTAAACAAAAACTTCATTATTCATAGTACCATATTCTTCATCATTGTTCATTATCAGCATTCATTATCATCTGCAAAAATCATTTCATTATTCATCACACAACTATTCCTAATCCCTAGCATATTTCATCACTTAAAACTAAAATGTGTAGTTCTGTCTGACAGCTTGCATCAATCGCTTTGTATTCTGAAAGAAAAAATTAGTTAAGACTGCTATTCTGCGATGTGTATAATATATTCTGGTTAATGCTTGTTAATTCTGATCCATTTACTCGTCCTCATTAGCTTATTGCATCTTCTTTCGTTTATTCCATAGGTGAAATTCCCACTTCTGTTTAATTCATTTCCTGTACGCATCATTTATTTCTGAAATTGATGAACAAAGATTAATGTCTTGCATTTAAATCATATACCCATTAAATAGTGACTGGTTAATGGTGACTCAATTAAGCATACAACATAACATGACAGAAAACGTAATATCTCAAAGCACAGACAGTGTTTAAAGGCAAAAAGTGTACAGAGAATATCGTAATGCAGCAGCAAAAAAGGAAAATGTAAAACAGTCACGATTTGAGATATCACAAGGCAAAATGTCAAAGTCAAATGGTGTGTGTTATACCTTAACTAGTTCACAGTGCATACAAACAAAACATAAAAACAATCGTACATACATAAGAAAGACAAAATGTGACATTCGTTGTGTTCAGCTTATATGTAGTGTAGTTAATAGATGCGATAATTAAAGACTTCAATGGAGAGAGAATTTGATAAAATTAATGCGTCATTATAGAGAATTGCATAATTATTCATAAAATGCGTAAGTTCATCTGAAAAAATGCACGGTCTAGTGTGTAACGACAAGAAGAGCGACCTGCTAACCTTACCTTGCCGGGCACTTGCCAAGAAAAAATACGATAATCATCAATAGGTAGTCACATAAATGTAATTGCATAAGTGGTCACAAAATGTGTAAGTTCATCTGGAAAATATGCACGGTCTGATGTGTAACGACAAGAAAAGCGACCTGCTAACCTTACCTTGCCGGGCACTTGCCAAGAAAAAATACGATAATCATCAGTAATTAGTCATGTGAATATAATTGCATAAGTGGTCATAAAATGTGTAAACGGCCTCATAGCATGTTACATCGTAAAGTGGTTTCATTCGATAAAGGGTTTAATGTTTGACACATGATGGTTGCCTTTCGATTTTCTGGTTCTCAGAGTTTCGACGTGTACAACATTGGGGTGAGGAATGCTGCGAATCCGATATGGACCTGCGTATAGAAGTTCAAATTTACTGCACTTACCTTTTAATTTGCTGGATAAATAGTGTGTACGTACTAATATCTTCTGTCCAACGTGAAAGTCTCGGTGTCTACAAACCTGTTTTTGCTGTCTTCTCCGGCGCTCTGCGGCACGTTTGATGTTGTTCAGCGCAATGTCAATTATTTCGTGGTGTCGTAATCGACGAGATGTAGGAAAATTTACTAACTCTTTGATTTTGTTTGGTGGTTCAACGTTTTTCAGTATAACAGACGGAGGTAGCATAGTGGATTCATTTGGAATGGAATTAATTACATCTTGAAATGAGTGTACGTGTGTGTCCCAATTAACATGTCTTTTGTGGCAGTATATTCTACACAGTTTACCAATTTCTTTCATTAGTCGTTCACAAGGGTTCGAAGAAGCGTGGTACTTGGATATATAAATCGGAGAAATGTTTCTAGCTCGTAACATGCGTGTCCATATGACAGAACGAAATTGTGATCCATTGTCAGAAATTACTTTCATCACATGTCCTACATGAAATAAGAAATGCTTTACAAATGCTTTCGAAACAGTTTTAGCAGTAGCTTTGCGTAACGGAGTGAAGGTAACAAATTTTGAAGTGAGTTCAACAGCGACAAAGATGTAGCAAAAACCTCTATTAGTTCTCGGAATTGGACCAAAAATGTCTACTGCGGCCATATGTCTTAATTTAACAGGTACAATGGGATATAATGGAGGAATGTGTGAAGTGGTGTCAGACTTAGCTTTCTGGCAAATTTTACATGACGCTAAAACTCGTCGTATACGTTTTTCCATGTTTGAAAAATAACAGTTCTGTCTCAGTATCAGAAAACATTTTCTTGCTCCATAATGTGCGTAGCTTAAATGAGTGTACCAGATTAATTTGTTAACCAGTTCGTCAGGAATGCATAATAACCAATTGTTACTGTCTGGATGAGAGCGGCGAAACAGAATGTCATTGCGTACAGTGTAGTGGTTTCTAATCGTAACATTATTCTTATCTTGCCAAAGGTGTTTAATTTCTTTCCACACATTGTCTTTGCTTTGCTCTCGTGCTATGTCCTGTAATGACGATGAAATAAAATTTTCAAATGCAACTTGTTGAATGTACATGACGCTGAAATTTGCTTTGCAGAAGTTGGTTGCTACGTCTTGCTGATTGTTGCAGAGAGAACGAGAAAGTGCGTCTGCTATAACATTTTGTGTACCGGGAATGTGAACAATCGTAAAATTAAATTCCTGTAAATACAGTTTCCATCTGCTTAATCTGTCGTGAGTAAATTTAGCTGAAAGTAAAAATTGTATAGCTCTGTGATCTGTGTAAACGGTGGTATGTCTGCCATAAAGAAAGTGCCGAAATCTCGTAAAAGCCCATACAACACATAGTGTTTCCAGTTCTGTAACGGAATAATTTCGTTCAGCAGGTGACAAAATACGGCTTGCAAATGCGATGTTTTTAATTACTATTGAGCCATCTTCTTCAATTTCCTGAAAAATGTGTACGCCTAAAGCTGTGTTGGAACTGTCGGTGGCAATAGAAAAATTTCTAGTAAGGTCTGGGTGCGATAAAAGTGGTGTATTCAGCAAAGCATGTTTCAACAACATTCTCGTGAATAAGATTCTACGTGTCAAAATTATTGCTTACGTTACTGGAATATGCAACCTGTACTGTATCTGGTCAAATTCTGTCGTACGTACTGTTATTTACGGGACGATGCTGTGGCATATCGACTATTTGAACTGCTTTGTTATTTCTTACTGACGTGTTACGTTATGGATGACACCAATTGTCTGTTTCATTCGTGATAATATGTTGTTGCTGATGTTCTTGCTGCTGAAAAGATCGACTGTAATTAAATGTACGCTGAAAAATTGTGCTCATTAATTTTACGTCTCTCATGATAGTTACTTCTATACGGCGCATTGCGATACGAGTCGAAATAGTGTGTTTCTATACGTAGTTGTTTCTCTGCTGCCGTGAGTTACAATTTGTTGTAGCTGGGACTATACATGTACGCGGCGAAACATTAAAGCCTGGTTGACCTTGTGGACTGCATTGTTGGTTAGGTATGTTAACCGGTTGACTTTCATGCTGTTGTGGTGGAAAACGTCTATTGTTACAAAAATGTGGTTCCTGTTACTAATAATTTTATACACACTGATGATTACGATTTTATCTGTTATCAAAATTACGCTGGTGGTTCTGAAGTGCCTAAAGAGAATTGTCATTTTCGGTAAAAGTTTGTCTTATCGGGTTTTCATTACATTTTTCTTAATTCTAAGTAGAGCAATAGTTAAAGAGCTGTTTTGATAGATATAAAGGATAGTAGAAGAGAAGGCAGCAGTGCAGAAAACTAAAGATGAAACAGCACTACTACAGCTCGGGGCCCTATGCTCGCTACGGCACATATTCATTAAAGCGTAATGAATCCCCTGAGGTCTATTGCGCTCTGCAAATAAATTTTAGTTTTTGCGTTCCAGGCAATGTCGGTATAAATTCAGAAATAAATTGCTGTATCCATGCTAATTGTCGTTTCTGTAGTACACTCAATGCTGATAAAAATACAAAAGCAAATTGTCGTATCAGGTTCAAAGTTTGTTTCACTGTTACAGACCAAGCTGGTGAAAGTACAAAAATAAATCGACATAACCAGTTCAAATCGTGTATCTGTACTCTGTCATTATTATGTTCCTTAGATTTTCTTACAAATAAAAATTGCTCGTAATGTACGTTCTCGTCACTGAATTTAACAAAACGTTCAGGTTTGTGTGAGAATCTGTTTCTCTGTGTCATTTCTGAATCTAAGTCCCGCACTCTCTGTTGATTACCCAAATTACACGCGCTGCGTGAGTCTGGCAAATGTTCGAAAAGTGGCGTCTGCTGTGATGTGTTATTAATTGAAATGTTTTTCATCTCTGTTACTTCCTGCTGTAAGCTTGACAATTTTCTACGCAAGGTGTTATTAGATGAATCGATCTCATTAATTGTCTGCTGTAAATTTTGAAATTCAGGTGTTTGATTAAATGAAACCGGTGAAGTATCGTCTGATTTATTGTCATTAGTGGTTTCGATGACGTCAATACGACTGGCCAATTCATCACATTTTTCAGTCAGTATTTTTACCTGATCATCGGTTTTAGTGTCATTGGCATTAATCTGGTTTTGCAATTTACGTGTAGTTTCGTTCAGTTTTTTAACATCAGCTTTGACGACATCGGAATCCTGTGTTAGTTCTAATTGTTCGAGTCTATCGGTCACTGTTTGAAAATCTGTTATGTATGTGTCTGTTTTCGATTTCAGATCAGAAATTTCGTCACGTAATTCTGTGTTTGACTGTTCGATGGTATTAATTTTGTCCGAAACTGTGGCAATATTATTGTCTACATACGTTTTTGCCTTCGCAAACATTTTACGTTTGTCTTCTTGTCTCTGTGCAGTGATTGTTTCCATTACCTGGCGTTTTACTTTATTTTGATCATCAATAAATTTACGAAAACGCGTATTACTGTTTTCTATGTGAAGACTAAGACGTTCGTTAATTTGTGTGTTCTGTTGTTCGAATTTTGCGTCAATCTTTTCATCCATTGTGCGCGAAAGTTCTACCGTCATTGCTTTAAACTCGTCGCGTAATTGTGTAGCTTTTTCAGAGCATTGTTTAGCGACTGTACTGATTTCCGCTCTAAGTGTTTCTGTTGCAGCTGTTTGCAATTCCCTTAATTCCTGAGCAACAGACTTAATTTCTTCGCTACTTTTTCGTGAACAAGCCTCGATTTCCTCGCGTAACTGTTCCTTAGTGTCATGGCATTGTGCGGCAACGGCCCTAATTTGTTCACTTAACTGTCTGCAATTGTTATCCAATTTTTCATTAAACTGTTTATTATCTTCGCTCTGTTGTCTGACCTGTTCACTAAGTTGTTGTTTGAGATCTTCTTTAAGACTGTCTTGTTTTTCATTCTGTTGTTTAGCCTGTTCACTAAGTTGTTTGAGATTTACATCATTGTTGTCTTGTTTTTCAATAATTTGGTTAATTCGTTGCAGCAATAGTGCCATAATTTGATCTGAGCCAAAATTAACATTTCTATTCTCTGTACTGATTAATGGTGGATCTGGAATCGTTTCGCTTTCTGTAACCATTTGGTTATTTTGCGATTTACAAGAAGGTTTGTCAGTCAGATGTACACTGTTAGACATTATTTCGGAATTAAATAAATCCGGCGTACTCTGTGTATCCTGTTCATTTTCATTAGACAAATTTGTCTGTTCGTCATGTGAATTTAGTAGTCCGGTTGTGTTAAGCTGGGCAGCGCTCATTACAATAGGGCGCCCCTCGTCATCGATTGTCGTCAAATCAACAGAAAACACAATCGAGTTCGTTTGTTCATCATTAAAGTCTACATCATTAGAGGTTGGAACACATTGATTGTCAGTGAACGCAGGATTGTCATCATTACACTGCGTGTCACTAGTACTATTGGTGAAGTTATTTAATTCGGTCATTTCGTTCATAATACCTTGCGATACACTATTCACAGTCTTTCGCGGCATTTTCACAATAGTCACAATTATTCACAAAACAAATAAGCACAAAGCAAAAGCAACACACAAATACAACAAAGCAAAGAATTGCCGATGATCTAAGGAGAGAAAGTTACAAATTAGTAAAAGCGTTGCGCCAAATTCTAATTATATTTAAGCAAATAAGAGCAGATATCTGACTGTTTTTCAAAAGATTCACACGAAATACGATCCTGGACTGGGTGTCGCCAAGTGTAACCTCCCCACAGAAATTCTAAAAATATAACTATATTTATTAGTAATGGAGCCACAGCTAAGTGTGAACTCCCACAAGAATATTAATGGCAAAGACAATTAAACAAAATTTAGCAATCTGACTCAAGTATAAGTTCTCCACACAAAATATAAGATAATCCCAAGACAATGAAACTACAGTGATAATCAAAACTCAATTTAACCGAAATGTCGGTCTTTGCCCTGTGCGAAACGAGAATAAATTTCTTACCTTAGTGAAACTGCATGTCAAAATTCTGCTCTTATTGTTCTCTGTTGCTTGCATGAAAAGCATTGGAAGTACCTTTTAAAAATCTTTGTTAAAAGGAAATGGAAGGAAATTTGAATGATTGTCTCTAAAATTGCTTTTAAATCAAAATTATTATTGGGGGCGATTTTTGAAAGTTAAATTACAATGAGTGTTCGTTACATTATCTGATGAGCGCAAAGCTGCATGATTATTTATTTAAATAAATTATACCTCGTCCTGAATCTCGACCATTGCGATGCCGGCGCCCGCCGACTGCTCTCCGCTACTGCTAGCAACCGACTCCAAGCACTACTGAGGACTGACTACTGCAGACTACTGACTGCTCGCTACTGCGAGTCGAGCGCAACTGCTCTGGTCAGAGATTCTACAATGTCTCAGCATCGCTGCCGCACAACATACGTGTTTCAGTCTCCACATGAAAGCTCTTCTGGGAGTCATGTAGTTTGTATCCGACGCACCACTGCCTATTTACTGAAACCCTCATACTCATCTAATTAGGATGCGACCCAGAAATTGCATCGAGATTAAATACTGTAGGCTCCAGAGCGGGTTTTATCCTAGAGAGTAAAACGGCTGCAGCCTCCACAAGAAAGCTATCCTGAGAGTCATGTAGTTTGTATCCGACGCACTACTGCCCATTTACTGAAACCCTCACACTCTTCTAATAAGGATGCGACACAGAAATAGCAGCCCTGTAGGCTCCAGTGCGGGTTTTATCCTAGAGAGTTAAACGGCTGCAGCCTACACGTGAAAGCTCTCTTGGGAGTCATGTAGTTTGTATCCGACGCACTACTGCCTATTTATTGAAACCCTCACACTCTTGTAATTAGGATGCGACACAGAAATTGCATCGAGATTAAATACTGTAGGCTCCAGAGCTGATTTATCCTAGAGAGTAATACGGCTGCAGCCTCCACAAAAAAGCTCTCCTCGGAGTCATGTAGTTTGTATCCGACGCACTACTGCCCATTTACTGAAACCCTCACACTTTCTAATAAGGATGCGTCACAGAAATAGCAGTCCTGTAGGCTCCAGGGCGGGTTTAATCCTAGAGAGTTAAACGGCTGCAGCCTACACATGAAAGCTCTCCGGGTAGTCATTTAGTTTGTATCCGAGGCACTACTGCCCATTTACTGAAAACCTCACACTCTTCTAATTAGGATGCGACACAGAAATTGCGTCGAGATTAAGTACTGTAGGCTCCACGGCCGGTTTTATCCTAGAGAGTAAAACGGTTGCAGCCTTAACATTAAAAAGCTCACCTGGGAGTGATGTAGTTTGTATCCGACGCACTACTGCCCATTTACTGAAACCCTCACACTCTTCTAATTAGGATGCGACACAGATATTGCATCGAGATTAAATACTGTAGGCTCCAGAGCGGGTTTTATCCTAGAGAGTAAATGGCTGCAGCCTCCACAAGAAAGGTATCCTGGGAGTCATGTAGTTTGTATCCGACGCACTACTGCCCATTTACTGAAACCCTCACACTCTTCTAATAAGAATGCGACACAGAAATTGCATCGAGATTAAGTACTGAAGGCACCGGGGCGGGTTTTATCCTAGAGAGCAAATCGGCTGCAGCCTCCACATGAAAACTCTCCTGGGAGTCATGTAGTTTGTATCCGACGCACTACTGCCCATTTACTGAAACCCTCACGCTCCTCAAATAATGAGATGACACAGAAATTGCGTCGAGATTAAGTACTGAAGGCTCTAGGGCGGGTTCTATCCTAGAGAGTAAAACGGCTGCAGCCTCCACATGAAAGCTCTCCTGGGACTCATGTAGTTTGTATCCGACGCACTACCGCCCATTTACTTTAACCCTCGCACTCTTATAATAATGATGCGACACAGAAATTGCATCGAGATTAAATACTGTAGGCTCCAGGGCGGGTTTTATCCTACAGAGTAAAACGGGTGCAGCCAACACATGAAAGCTCTTCTGGGAGTCATGTAGTTTATATCCGACGCACTCCTGCCAATTTACTGAAACCCTCACACTCTTCTAATTAGGATGCGACACAGAAATTGCATCGAGATTAAATACCTTAGGCTCCAGTGCGGGTTTTATCCTACAGAGTAAAACGGCTGCAGCCAACACATGAAAGCACTTCTGGGAGTCATGTAGTTTGTATCCGACGCACCACTGCCTATTTACTGAAACCCTCATACTCTTCTAATTAGGATGCGACCCAGAAATTGCATCGAGATTAAATACTGTAGGCTCCAGAGCGGGTTTTATCCTAGAGAGTAAAACGGCTGCAGCCTCCACAAGAAAGCTATCCTGGGAGTCATGTAGTTTGTATCCGACGCACTACTGCCCATTTACTGAAACCCTCACACTCTTCTAATAAGGATGAGACACAGAAATAGCAGCCCTGTAGGCTCCAGGGCGGGTTTTATCCTAGAGAGTTAAACGGCTGCAGTCTCCACATAAAAGCTCTCCTGGGAGTCATGTAGATTGTATCCGACGCACTACTGCCAATTTACTGAAACCCTCACACTCTTCTAATTAGGATGCGACCCAGAAATTGCATCGAGATTAAATACTGTAGGCTCCAGAGCGGGTTTTATCCTAGAGAGTAAAACGGCTGCAGCCTCCACAAGAAAGCTATCCTGGGAGTCATGTAGTTTGTATCCGACGCACTACGGCCCATTAACTGAAACCCTCACACTCTTCTAATATGGATGCGACACAGAAATAGCAGCCCTGTAGGCTCCAGGGCGGGTTTCATCCTAGAGAGTAAAACGACTGCAGTCTCCACATGAAAGCTCTTCTGGGAGTCATGTAGTTTGTATCCGACGCACTACTGCCTATTTACTGAAACCCTCATACTCATCTAATTAGGATGCGACCCAGAAATTGCATCGAGATTAAATACTGTAGGCTCCAGAGCGGGTTTTATCCTAGAGAGTAAATCGGCTGCAGCCTCCACATGTAAGCTCTTCCGGGAGTCATTTAGTTTTTATCCGACGCACTACTGTCCATTTACTGAAACCCTCACTCTCCTCAAATAATGAGATGACACAGAAATTGCATCGAGATTAAGTACTGTAGTCTCCAGGGCGGGTTTTATCCTAGAGAGTAAATCGGCTGCAGCCTCCACATGTAAACTCTCCTGGGAGTCACGTAGTTTGTATCCGACGCTCTACTGCAAATTTACTGAAACCCTCACACTCTTCTAATAAGGATGCGACACAGAAATTGCGTCGAGATTAAGTAATGTTGTCTCAAGGGCGGGTTTTATCCTAGACAGTAAAACGGTTGCAGCCTCCACTTGAAAGCTCTCCTATGAGTCTTGAATTATGTATCCGACGCAATACTACCCATTTTATTAATCCCTCACACACATCTACTGAGGATGCGACACAGAAATTGCGTCGAGATTAAGTAGTACAGGCTACAGGGTAATTATTAATCAAGAGAGTAACACGGCTGTGGCCCCCAAATAAGAGCCCTCCTAGGGGACATATACTTTGTACCATACGCACTACTGCTCATATACTGAATCCCTCGCACTCTTGTAACAATGATGCGACACAGAAATTGTTTCGACAATAAATCCTGTAGGCTCCAGGGCGGGTTTTATCCTAGAGAGTGAAACGGCCGCCGCCTCCACATGAAAGCTCTCCTGGGAGTCATGTAGTTTGTATCCGACGCACCACTGCCTATTTACTGAAACCCTCACACTCTTCTAATTAGGATGCGACTCAGAAATTGCATCGAGATTAAATACTGTAGGCCCCAGAGCGGGTTTTATCCTAGAGAGTAAAACGGCTGGAGCCTCCACAAGAAAGCTATCCTGGGAGTCATGTAGTTTGTATCCGACGCACTACGGCCCATTAACTGAAACCCTCACACTCTTCTAATATGGATGCGACACAGAAATAGCAGCCCTGTAGGCTCCAGGGCGGGTTTTATCCTAGAGAGTAAAACGGCTGCAGTCTCCACATGAAAGCTCTTCTGGGAGTCATGTAGTTTGTATCCGACGCACTACTGCCAATTTACTGAAACCCTCATACTCATCTAATTAGGATGCGACCCAGAAATTGCATCGAGATTAAATACTGTAGGCTCCAGAGCGGGTTTTATCCTAGAGAGTAAAACGGCTGCAGTCTCCACATGAAAGCTCTTCTGGGAGTCATGTAGTTTGTATCCGACGCACCACTGCCTATTTACTGAAACCCTAACACTCTTCTAATTAGGATGCGACTCAGAAATTGCATCGAGATTAAATACTGTAGGCCCCAGAGCGGATTTTATCCTAGAGAGTAAAACGGCTGCAGCCTCCACAAGAAAGCTATCCTGAGAGTCATGTAGTTTGTATCCGACGCACTACGGCCCATTAACAGAAACCCTCACACTCTTCTAATATGGATGCGACACAGAAATAGCAGCCCTGTAGGCTCCAGGGCGGGTTTTATCCTAGAGAGTAAAACGGCTGCAGTCTCCACATGAAAGCTCTTCTGGGAGTCATGTAGTTTGTATCCGACGCACTACTGCCTATTTACTGAAACCCTCATACTCATCTAATTAGGATGCGACCCAGAAATTGCTTCGAGATTAAATACTGTAGGCTCCAGAGCGGTTTTTATCCTAGAGAGTAAAACGGCTGCCGTCTCCACATGAAAGCTCTTCTGGGTGTCATGTAGTTTGTATCCGACGCACCACTGCCTATTTACTGAAACCCTCATACTCATCTAATTAGGATGCGGCCCAGAAATTGCATCGAGATTAAATACTGTAGGCTCCAGAGCGGGTTTTATCCTAGAGAGTAAAACGGCTGCAGCCTCCACAAGAAAGCTATCCTGGGAGTCATGTAGTTTGTATCCGACGCACTACGGCCCATTAACTGAAACCCTCACACTCTTCTAATATGGATGCGACACAGAAATAGCAGCCCTGTAGGCTCCAGGGCGGGTTTTATCCTAGAGAGTAAAACGGCTGCAGTCTCCACATGATAGCTCTTCTGGGAGTCATGTAGTTTGTATCCGACGCACTACTGCCTATTTACTGAAACCCTCATACTCATCTAATTAATATGCGACCCAGAAATTGCATCGAGATTAAATACTGTAGGCTCCAGAGCGGGTTTTATCCTAGAGAGTAAAACGGCTGCAGCCTCCACAAGAAAGCTATCCTGAGAGTCATGTAGTTTGTATCCGACGCACTACTGCCCATTTACTGAAACCCTCACACTCTTCTAATAAGGATGCGACACAGAAATAGCAGCCCTGTAGGCTCCAGTGCGGGTTTTATCCTAGAGAGTTAAACGGCTGCAGCCTACACGTGAAAGCTCTCTTGGGAGTCATGTAGTTTGTATCCGACGCACTACTGCCTATTTATTGAAACCCTCACACTCTTGTAATTAGGATGCGACACAGAAATTGCATCGAGATTAAATACTGTAGGCTCCAGAGCTGATTTATCCTAGAGAGTAATACGGCTGCAGCCTCCACAAAAAAGCTCTCCTCGGAGTCATGTAGTTTGTATCCGACGCACTACTGCCCATTTACTGAAACCCTCACACTTTCTAATAAGGATGCGTCACAGAAATAGCAGTCCTGTAGGCTCCAGGGCGGGTTTAATCCTAGAGAGTTAAACGGCTGCAGCCTACACATGAAAGCTCTCTTGGGAGTCATGTAGTTTGTATCCGACGCACTACTGCCTATTTACTGAAACCCTCACACTCTTCTAATTAGGATGCGACACAGAAATTGCATCGAGATTAAATACTGTAGGCTCCAGAGCGGGTTTTATCCTAGAGAGTAAAACGGCTGCAGCCTCCACAAGAAACCTATTCTGGGAGTCATGTAGTTTGTATCCGACGCACTACTGCCCATTTACTGAAACCCTCACACTCTTCTAATAAGGATGCGACACAGAAATAGCTGCCCTGTAGGCTCCAGGGCGAGTTTTATCCTAGAGAGTTAAACGGCTGCAGCCTACACGTGAAAGCTCTCTTGGGAGTCATGTAGTTTTTATCCGACGCACTACTGCCTATTTATTGAAACCCTCACACTCTTCTAATTAGGATGCGACACAGAAATTGCATCGAGATTAAATACTGTAGGCTCCAGAGCTGATTTATCCTAGAGAGTAATACGGCTGCAGCCTCCACAAAAAAGCTCTCCTCGGAGTCATGTAGTTTGTATCCGACGCACTACTGCCCATTTACTGAAACCCTCACACTTTCTAATAAGGATGCGTCACAGAAATAGCAGTCCTGTAGGCTCCAGGGCGGGTTTAATCCTAGAGAGTTAAACGGCTGCAGCCTACACATGAAAGCTCTCCGGGTAGTCATTTAGTTTGTATCCTAGGCACTACTGCCCATTTACTGAAAACCGCACACTCTTCTAATTAGGATGCGACACAGAAATTGCGTCGAGATTAAGTACTGTAGGCTCCACGGCCGGTTTTATCCTAGAGAGTAAAACGGTTGCAGCCTTAACATTAAAAAGCTCACCTGGGAGTGATGTAGTTTGTATCCGACGCACTACTGCCCATTTACTGAAACCCTCACACTCTTCTAATTAGGATGCGACACAGATATTGCATCGAGATTAAATACTGTAGGCTCCAGAGCGGGTTTTTATCCTAGAGAGTAAATGGCTGCAGCCTCCACAAGAAAGGTATCCTGGGAGTCATGTAGTTTGTATCCGACGCACTACTGCCCATTTACTGAAACCCTCACACTCTTCTAATAAGGATGCGACACAGAAATTGCATCGAGATTAAGTACTGAAGGCACCGGGGCGGGTTTTATCCTAGAGAGCAAATCGGCTGCAGCCTCCACATGAAAGCTCTCCTGGGAGTCATGTAGTTTGTATCCGACGCACTACTGCCCATTTACTGAAACCCTCACGCTCCTCAAATAATGAGATGACACAGAAATTGCGTCGAGATTAAGTACTGAAGGCTCTAGGGCGGGTTCTATCCTAGAGAGTAAAACGGCTGCAGCCTCCACATGAAAGCTCTCCTGGGACTCATGTAGTTTGTATCCGACGCACTACCGCCCATTTACTTTAACCCTCGCACTCTTATAATAATGATGCGACACAGAAATTGCATCGAGATTAAATACTGTAGGCTCCAGGGCGGGTTTTATCCTACAGAGTAAAACGGGTGCAGCCAACACATGAAAGCTCTTCTGGGAGTCATGTAGTTTATATCCGACGCACTCCTGCCAATTTACTGAAACCCTCACACTCTTCTAATTAGGATGCGACACAGAAATTGCATCGAGATTAAATACCTTAGGCTCCAGTGCGGGTTTTATCCTACAGAGTAAAACGGCTGCAGCCAACACATGAAAGCACTTCTGGGAGTCATGTAGTTTGTATCCGACGCACCACTGCCTATTTACTGAAGCCCTCATACTCTTCTAATTAGGATGCGACCCAGAAATTGCATCGAGATTAAATACTGTAGGCTCCAGAGCGGGTTTTATCCTAGAGAGTAAAACGGCTGCAGCCTCCACAAGAAAGCTATCCTGGGAGTCATGTAGTTTGTATCCGACGCACTACTGCCCATTTACTGAAACCCTCACACTCTTCTAATAAGGATGAGACACAGAAATAGCAGCCCTGTAGGCTCCAGGGCGGGTTTTATCCTAGAGAGTTAAACGGCTGCAGTCTCCACATAAAAGCTCTCCTGGGAGTCATGTAGATTGTATCCGACGCACTACTGCCAATTTACTGAAACCCTCACACTCTTCTAATTAGGATGCGACAAAGAAATTGCATTGAGATTAAATACTGTAGGCTCCAGAGCGGGTTTTATCCTAGAGAGTAAAACGGCTGCAGCCTCCACAAGAAAGCTATCCTGGGAGTCATGTAGTTTGTATCCGACGCATTACTGCCCATTTACTGAAACCCTCACACTCTTCTAATAAGGATGGGACACAGAAATAGCAGCCCTGTAGGCTCCAGGGCGGGTTTTATCCTAGAGAGTTAAACGGCTGCAGCCTACACATGAAAGCTCTCTTGGGAGTCATGTAGTTTGTATCCGACGCACTACTGCCTATTTACTGAAACCCTCACACTCTTCTAATTAGGATGCGACACAGAAATTGCGTCGAGATTAAATACTGTAGGCTCCAGAGCTGGTTTTATCCTAGAGAGTAATACGGCTGCAGCCTCCACAAGAGAGCTATCCTGGGAGTCATGTAGTTTGTTTCCGACGCACTACTGCCCATTTACTGAAACCCTCAGACTTTCTAATAAGGATGCGTCACAGAAATAGCAGCCCTGTAGGCTCCAGGGCGGGTTATATGCTAGAGAGTTAAACGGCTGCAGCCTACACATGAAAGCTCTCCTGGGAGTCATGTAGTTTGTATCCGACGCACTACTGCCCATTTACTGAAACCCTCACGCTCCTCAAATAATGAGATGACCCAGAAATTGCGTCGAGATTAAGTACTGAAGGCTCTAGGGCGGGTTTTATCCTAGAGAGTAAAACGGCTGCAGCCTCCACATGAAAGCTCTCCTGGGACTCATGTACTTTGTATCCGACGCACCACTGCCTATTTACTGAAACCCTCATACTCTTCTAATTAGGATGCGACTCAGAAATTGCATCGAGATTAAATACTGTAGGCCCCAGAGCGGGTTTTATCCTAGAGAGTAAAACGGCTGCAGCTTCCACAAGAAAGCTATCCTGGGAGTCATGTAGTTTGTATCCGACGCACTACGGCCCATTAACTGAAACCCTCACACTCTTCTAATAAGGATGCGACACAGAAATAGCTGCCCTGTAGTCTCCATGGAGGGTTTTATCCTAGAGAGTTAAACGGCTGCAGCCTACACATGAAAGCTCTCTTGGGAGTCATGTAGTTTGTATCCGACGCACTACTGCCTATTTACTGAAACCCTCACACTCTTCTAATTAGGATGCGACACAGAAATTGCATCGAGATTAAATACTGTAGGCTCCAGAGCTAGTTTTATCCTAGAGAGTAAAACGGCTGCAGCCTCCACAAGAAAGCTATCCTGGGAATCATGTAGTTTGTATCCGACGCACTACTGCCCATTTAATGAAACCCTCACACTTTCTAATAAGGATGCGTCACAGAAATAGCAGCCCTGTAGGCTCCAGCGCGGGTTTTATCCTAGAGAGTTAAACGGCTGCAGCCTACACATGAAAGCTCTCCGGGGAGTCATTTAGATTGTGTCCGAGGCACTACTGCCCATTTACTGAAAACCTCACACTCTTCTAATTAGGATGCGACACAGAAATTGCGTCGAGATTAAGTACTGTAGGCTCCACAGCCGGTTTTATCCTAGAGAGTAAAACGGCTGCAGTCTCCACATGAAAGCTCTTCTGGGAGTCATGTAGTTTGTATCCGACGCACTACTGCCTATTTACTGAAACCCTCATACTCATCTAATTAGGATGCGACCCAGAAATTGCATCGAGATTAAATACTGTAGGCTCCAGAGCGGTTTTTATCCTAGAGAGTAAAACGGCTGCAGTCTCCACATGAAAGCTCTTCTGGGTGTCATGTAGTTTGTATCCGACGCACCACTGCCTATTTACTGAAACCCTCATACTCATCTAATTAGGATGCGGCCCAGAAATTGCATCGAGATTAAATACTGTAGGCTCCAGAGCGGGTTTTATCCTAGAGAGTAAAACGGCTGCAGCCTCCACAAGAAAGCTATCCTGGGAGTCATGTAGTTTGTATCCGACGCACTACGGCCCATTAACTGAAACCCTCACACTCTTCTAATATGGATGCGACACAGAAATAGCAGCCCTGTAGGCTCCAGGGCGGGTTTTATCCTAGAGAGTAAAACGGCTGCAGTCTCCACATGATAGCTCTTCTGGGAGTCATGTAGTTTGTATCCGACGCACTACTGCCTATTTACTGAAACCCTCATACTCATCTAATTAATATGCGACCCAGAAATTGCATCGAGATTAAATACTGTAGGCTCCAGAGCGGGTTTTATCCTAGAGAGTAAAACGGCTGCAGTCTCCACATGAAAGCTCTTCTGGGAGTCATGTAGTTTGTATCCGACGCACCACTGCCTATTTACTGAAACCCTCACACTCTTCTAATTAGGATGCGACTCAGAAATTGCATCGAGATTAAATACTGTAGGCCCCAGAGCGGGTTTTATCCTAGAGAGTAAAACGGCTGCAGCCTCCACAAGAAAGCTATCCCGGGAGTCATGTAGTTTGTATCCGACGCACTACGGCCCATTAACTGAAACCCTCACACTCTTCTAATATGGATGCGACACAGAGATAGCAGCCCTGTAGGCTCCAGGGCGGGTTTTATCCTAGAGAGTAAAACGGCTGCAGTCTCCACATGAAAGTTCTTCTGGGAGTCATGTAGTTTGTATCCGACGCACCACTGCCTATTTACTGAAACCCTCATACTCATCTAATTAGGATGCGACCCAGAAATTGCATCGAGATTAAATACTGTAGGCTCCAGAGCGGGTTTTATCCTAGAGAGTAAAACGGCTGCAGCCTCCACAAGAAAGCTATCCTGAGAGTCATGTAGTTTGTATCCGACGCACTACTGCCCATTTACTGAAACCCTCACACTCTTCTAATAAGGATGCGACACAGAAATAGCAGCCCTGTAGGCTCCAGTGCGGGTTTTATCCTAGAGAGTTAAACGGCTGCAGGCTCCACATAAGAGCCCTCCTGGGTGTCATGTAGTTTGTATCCGACGCACTACTGCCAATTTACTGAAACCCTCACACTCTTCTAATTAGGATGCGACACAGAAATTGCATCGAGATTAAATACTGTAGGCTCCAGAGCGGGTTTTATCCTAGAGAGTAAAACGGCTGCAGCCTCCACAAGAAACCTATTCTGGGAGTCATGTAGTTTGTATCCGACGCACTACTGCCCATTTACTGAAACCCTCACACTCTTCTAATAAGGATGCGACACAGAAATAGCTGCCCTGTAGGCTCCAGGGCGAGTTTTATCCTAGAGAGTTAAACGGCTGCAGCCTACACGTGAAAGCTCTCTTGGGAGTCATGTAGTTTGTATCCGACGCACTACTGCCTATTTATTGAAACCCTCACACTCTTCTAATTAGGATGCGACACAGAAATTGCATCGAGATTAAATACTGTAGGCTCCAGAGCTGATTTATCCTAGAGAGTAATACGGCTGCAGCCTCCACAAAAAAGCTCTCCTCGGAGTCATGTAGTTTGTATCCGACGCACTACTGCCCATTTACTGAAACCCTCACACTTTCTAATAAGGATGCGTCACAGAAATAGCAGTCCTGTAGGCTCCAGGGCGGGTTTAATCCTAGAGAGTTAAACGGCTGCAGCCTACACATGAAAGCTCTCCGGGTAGTCATTTAGTTTGTATCCTAGGCACTACTGCCCATTTACTGAAAACCGCACACTCTTCTAATTAGGATGCGACACAGAAATTGCGTCGAGATTAAGTACTGTAGGCTCCACGGCCGGTTTTATCCTAGAGAGTAAAACGGTTGCAGCCTTAACATTAAAAAGCTCACCTGGGAGTGATGTAGTTTGTATCCGACGCACTACTGCCCATTTACTGAAACCCTCACACTCTTCTAATTAGGATGCGACACAGATATTGCATCGAGATTAAATACTGTAGGCTCCAGAGCGGGTTTTATCCTAGAGAGTAAATTTCTGCAGCCTCCACAAGAAAGGTATCCTGGGAGTCATGTAGTTTGTATCCGACGCACTACTGCCCATTTACTGAAACCCTCACACTCTTCTAATAAGGATGCGACACAGAAATTGCATCGAGATTAAGTACTGAAGGCACCGGGGCGGGTTTTATCCTAGAGAGCAAATCGGCTGCAGCCTCCACATGAAAGCTCTCCTGGGAGTCATGTAGTTTGTATCCGACGCACTACTGCCCATTTACTGAAACCCTCACGCTCCTCAAATAATGAGATGACACAGAAATTGCGTCGAGATTAAGTACTGAAGGCTCTAGGGCGGGTTCTATCCTAGAGAGTAAAACGGCTGCAGCCTCCACATGAAAGCTCTCCTGGGACTCATGTAGTTTGTATCCGACGCACTACCGCCCATTTACTTTAACCCTCGCACTCTTATAATAATGATGCGACACAGAAATTGCATCGAGATTAAATACTGTAGGCTCCAGGGCGGGTTTTATCCTACAGAGTAAAACGGGTGCAGCCAACACATGAAAGCTCTTCTGGGAGTCATGTAGTTTATATCCGACGCACTCCTGCCAATTTACTGAAACCCTCACACTCTTCTAATTAGGATGCGACACAGAAATTGCATCGAGATTAAATACCTTAGGCTCCAGTGCGGGTTTTATCCTACAGAGTAAAACGGCTGCAGCCAACACATGAAAGCACTTCTGGGAGTCATGTAGTTTGTATCCGACGCACCACTGCCTATTTACTGAAACCCTCATACTCTTCTAATTAGGATGCGACCCAGAAATTGCATCGAGTTAAATACTGTAGGCTCCAGAGCGGGTTTTATCCTAGAGAGTAAAACGGCTGCAGCCTCCACAAGTAAGCTATCCTGGGAGTCATGTAGTTTGTATCCGACGCACTACTGCCCATTTACTGAAACCCTCACACTCTTCTAATAAGGATGAGACACAGAAATAGCAGCCCTGTAGGCTCCAGGGCGGGTTTTATCCTAGAGAGTTAAACGGCTGCAGTCTCCACATAAAAGCTCTCCTGGGAGTCATGTAGTTTGTATCCGACGCACTACTGCCAATTTACTGAAACCCTCACACTCTTCTAATTAGGATGCGACAAAGAAATTGCATTGAGATTAAATACTGTAGGCTCCAGAGCGGGTTTTATCCTAGAGAGTAAAACGGCTGCAGCCTCCACAAGAAAGCTATCCTGGGAGTCATGTAGTTTGTATCCGACGCATTACTGCCCATTTACTGAAACCCTCACACTCTTCTAATAAGGATGGGACACAGAAATAGCAGCCCTGTAGGCTCCAGGGCGGGTTTTATCCTAGAGAGTTAAACGGCTGCAGCCTACACATGAAAGCTCTCTTGGGAGTCATGTAGTTTGTATCCGACGCACTACTGCCTATTTACTGAAACCCTCACACTCTTCTAATGAGGATGCGACACAGAAATTGCGTCGAGATTAAATACTGTAGGCTCCAGAGCTGGTTTTATCCTAGAGAGTAATACGGCTGCAGCCTCCACAAGAGAGCTATCCTGGGAGTCATGTAGTTTGTTTCCGACGCACTACTGCCCATTTACTGAAACCCTCAGACTTTCTAATAAGGATGCGTCACAGAAATAGCAGCCCTGTAGGCTCCAGGGCGGGTTTTATGCTAGAGAGTTAAACGGCTGCAGCCTACACATGAAAGCTCTCCTGGGAGTCATGTAGTTTATATCCGACGCACTACTGCCCATTTACTGAAACCCTCACGCTCCTCAAATAATGAGATGACCCAGAAATTGCGTCGAGATTAAGTACTGAAGGCTCTAGGGCGGGTTTTATCCTAGAGAGTAAAACGGCTGCAGCCTCCACATGAAAGCTCTCCTGGGACTCATGTACTTTGTATCCAACGCACCACTGCCTATTTACTGAAACCCTCATACTCTTCTAATTAGGATGCGTCTCAGAAATTGCATCGAGATTAAATACTGTAGGCCCCAGAGCGGGTTTTATCCTAGAGAGTAAAACGGCTGCATCCTCCACAAGAAAGCTATCCTGGGAGTCATGTAGTTTGTATCCGACGCACTACGGCCCATTAACTGAAACCCTCACACTCTTCTAATAAGGATGCGACACAGAAATAGCTGCCCTTTAGGCTCCATTGAGAGTTTTATCCTAGAGAGTTAAACGGCTACAGCCTACACATGAAAGCTCTCTTGGGAGTCATGTAGTTTGTATCCGACGCACTACTGCCTATTTACTGAAACCCTCACACTCTTCTAATTAGGATGCGACACAGAAATTGCATCGAGATTAAATACTGTAGGCTCCAGAGCTGGTTTTATCCTAGAGAGTAAAACGGCTGCAGCCTCCACAAGAAAGCTATCCTGGGAATCATGTAGTTTGTATCCGACGCACTACTGCCCATTTACTGAAACCCTCACACTTTCTAATAAGGATGCGTCACAGAAATAGCAGCCCTGTAGGCTCCAGCGCGGGTTTTATCCTAGAGAGTTAAACGGCTGCAGCCTACACATGAAAGCTCTCCGGGGAGTCATTTAGTTTGTGTCCGAGGCACTACTGCTCATTTACTGAAAACCTCACACTCTTCTAATTAGGATGCGACACAGAAATTGCGTCGAGATTAAGTACTGTAGGCTCCACAGCCGGTTTTATCCTAGAGAGTAAAACGGCTGCAGCCTCCACAAGAAAGCTATCCTGGGAGTCATGTAGTTTGTATCCGACGCACTACTGCCTATTTACTGAAACCCTCACGCTCCTCAAATAATGAGATGACCCAGAAATTGCGTCGAGATTAAGTACTGAAGGCTCTAGGGCGGGTTTTATCCTAGAGAGTAAAACGGCTGCAGCCTCCACATGAAAGCTCTCCTGGGAGTCATGTAGTTTGTATCCGACGCACTACTGCCCATTTACTGAAACCCTCACGCTCCTCAAATAATGAGATGACCCAGAAATTGCGTCGAGATTAAGTACTGAAGGCTCTAGGGCGGGTTTTATCCTAGAGAGTAAAACGGCTGCAGCCTCCACATGAAAGCTCTCCTGGGACTCATGTACTTTGTATCCGACGCACCACTGCCTATTTACTGAAACCCTCATACTCTTCTAATTAGGATGCGACTCAGAAATTGCATCGAGATTAAATACTGTAGGCCCCAGAGCGGGTTTTATCCTAGAGAGTAAAACGGCTGCAGCTTCCACAAGAAAGCTATCCTGGGAGTCATGTAGTTTGTATCCGACGCACTACGGCCCATTAACTGAAACCCTCACGCTCTTCTAATATGGATGCGACACAGAAATAGCAGCCCTGTAGGCTCCAGGGCGGGTTTTATCCTAGAGAGTAAAACGGCTGCAGTCTCCACATGAAAGCTCTTCTGGGAGTCATGTAGTTTGTATCCGACGCACCACTGCCTATTTACTGAAACCCTCATACTCATCTAATTAGGATGCGACCCAGAAATTGCATCGAGATTAAATACTGTAGGCTCCAGAGCGGGTTTTATCCTAGAGAGTAAAACGGCTGCAGCCTCCACAAGAAAGCTATCCTGGGAGTCATGTAGTTTGTATCCGACGCACTACTGCCCATTTACTGAAACCCACACACTCTTCTAATAAGGATGCGACACAGAAATAGCAGCCCTGTAGGCTCCAGGGCGGGTTTTATCCTAGAGTCTGCAGTCTCCACATAAAAGCTCTCCTGGGAGTAATGTAGTTTGTATCCGACGCACTACTGCCAATTTACTGAAACCCTAACACTCTTCTAATTAGGATGCGACACAGAAATTGCATCAAGATTAAATACTGTAGGGTCCAGAGCGGGTTTTATCCTAGAGAGTAAAACGGCTGCATCCTCCACAAGAAAGCTATCCTGGGAGTCATGTAGTTTGTATCCGACGAACTACTGCCCATTTACTGAAACCCTCACACTCTTCTAATAAGGATGCGACACAGAAATAGCTGCCCTGTAGGCTCCATGGCGGGTTTTATCCTAGAGACTTAAACGGCTGCAGCCTACACATGAAAGCTCTCTTGGGAGTCATGTAGTTTGTATCCGACGCACTACTGTATATTTACTGAAACCCTCACACTCTTCTAATTAGGATGCGACACAGAAATTGCATCGAGATTAAATACTGTAGGCTCCAGAGCTGGTTTTATCCTAGAGAATAATACGGCTGCAGCCTCCACAAGAAAGCTATCCTGGGAGTTATGTAGTTTGTATCCGACGCACTACTGCCCATTTACTGAAACCCTCACACTTTCTAATAAGGATGCGTCACAGAAATAGCAGCCCTGTAGGCTCCAGGGCGGGTTTTATCCTAGAGAGTTAAACGGCTGCAGCCTACACATGAATGCTCTCCGGGGAATCATTTAGTTTGTGTCCGAGGCACTACTGCCCATTTACTGAAAACCTCACACTCTTCTAATTAGGATGCGACACAGAAATTGCGTCGATATTAAGTACTGTAGGCTCCACAGCCGATTTTATCCTAGAGAGTAAAACGGTTGGAGCCTTAACATTAAAAAGCTCTCCTGGGAGTGATGTAGTTTGTATCCGACGCACTACTACCCATTTACTGAAACCCTCACACTCTTCTAATAAGGATGCGACACAGAAATAGCAGCCCTGTAGGCTCCAGGGTGGGTTTTATCCTAGAGAGTTAAACGGCTGCAGCCTCCACATGAAAGCTCTCCGGGGAGTCATGTAGTTTGTATCCGACGCACTACTGCCCATTTACTGAAACCCTCACGCTCCTCAAATAATGAGATGACACAGAAATTGCGTCGAGATTAAGTACTGAAGGCACCAGGGCGGGTTTTATCCTAGAGAGTAAAACGGCTGCAGCCTCCACATGAGAGCTATCCTGGGAGTCATTTAGTTTGTGTCCGAGGCACTACTGCCCATTTACTGAAAACCTCACACTCTTCTAATTAGGATGCGACACAGAAATTGCGTCGAGATTAAGTACTGTAGGCTCCACAGCCGGTTTTATCCTAGAGAGTAAAACGGTTGCAGCCTTAACATTAAAAAGCTCTCCTGGGAGTGATGTAGTTTGTATCCGACGCACTACTGCCTATTTACTGAAACCCTCACACTCTTCTAATTAGGATGCGACACAGAAATTGCGTCGAGATTAAATACTGTAGGCTCCAGAGCTGGTTTTATCCTAGAGAGTAATACGGCTGCAGCCTCCACAAGAGAGCTATCCTTGGAGTCATGTAGTTTGTATCCGACGCACTACTGCCCATTTACTGAAACCCTCACACTTTCTAATAAGGATGCGTCACAGAAATAGCAGCCCTGTAGGCTAGAGGGCGGGTTTTATGCTAGAGAGTTAAACGGCTGCAGCCTACACATGAAAGCTCTCCGGGGAGTCATTTAGTTTGTATCCGAGGCACTACTGCCCATTTACTGAAAACCTCACACTCTTCTAATTAGGATGCGACACAGTAATTGCGTCGAGATTAAGTACTGTAGGCTCCACGGCCGATTTTATCCTAGAGAGTAAAACGGTTGCAGCCTTAACATTAAAAAGCTATCCTGGGAGTATTGTAGTTTGTATCCGACGCACTACTGCCCATTTACTGAAACCCTCACGCTCCTCAAATAATGAGATGACCCAGAAATTGCGTCGAGATTAAGTACTGAAGGCTCTAGGGCGGGTTTTATCCTAGAGAGTAAAACGGCTGCAGCCTCCACATGAAAGCTCTCCTGGGAGTCATGTAGTTTGTATCCGACGCACTACTGCCCATTTACTGAAACCCTCACGCTCCTCAAATAATGAGATGACCCAGAAATTGCGTCGAGATTAAGTACTGAAGGCTCTAGGGCGGGTTTTATCCTAGAGAGTAAATCGGCTGCAGCCTCCACATGAAAGCTCTCCTGGGAGTCATGTAGTTTGTATCCGACGCACTACGGCCCATTGACTAAAACCCTCACGCTCTTCTAATATGGATGCGACACAGAAATAGCAGCCCGGTAGGCTCCAGGGCGGGTTTTATCCTAGAGAGTAAAACGGCTGCAGTCTCCACATGAAAGCTCTTCTGGGAGTCATGTAGTTTGTATCCGACGCACCACTGCCTATTTACTGAAACCCTCATACTCATCTAATTAGGATGCGACCCAGAAATTGCATCGAGATTAAATACTGTAGGCTCCAGAGCGGGTTTTATCCTAGAGAGTAAAACGGCTGCAGCCTCCACAAGAAAGCTATCCTGGGAGTCATGTAGTTTGTATCCGACGCACTACTGCCCATTTACTGATACCCTCACACTCTTCTAATAAGGATGCGACACAGAAATAGCAGCCCTGTAGGCTCCAGGGCGGGTTTTATCCTAGAGAGTTAAACGGCTGCAGTCTCCACATAAAAGCTCTCCTGGGAGTAATGTAGTTTGTATCCGACGCACTACTGCCAATTTACTGAAACCCTCACGCTCTTCTAATTAGGATGCGACACAGAAATTGCATCGAGATTAAATACTGTAGGGTCCAGAGCGGGTTTTATCCTAGAGAGTAAAACGGCTGCAGCCTCCACAAGAAAGCTATCCTGGGAGTCATGTAGTTTGTATCCGACGAACTACTGCCCATTTACTGAAACCCTCACACTCTTCTAATAAGGATGCGACACAGAAATAGCTGCCCTGGAGGCTCCAGGGCGGGTTTTATCCTAGAGAGTTAAACGGCAGCAGCCTACACATGAAAGCTCTCTTGGGAGTAATGTAGTTTGTATCCGACGCACTACTGCCTATTTACTGAAACCCTCACACTCTTCTAATTAGGATGCGACACAGAAATTGCGTCGAGATTAAGTACTGTAGGCTCCACAGCCGGTTTTATCCTAGAGAGTAAAACGGCTGCAGCCTCCACAAGAAAGCTATCCTGGGAGTCATGTAGTTTGTATCCGACGCACTACTGCCCATTTACTGAAACCCTCACACTCTTCTAATAAGGATGGGACACAGAAATAGCAGCCCTGTAGGCTCCAGGGCGGGTTTTATCCTAGAGAGTTAAACGGCTGCAGCCTACACATGAAAGCTCTCTTGGGAGTCATGTAGTTTGTATCCGACGCACTACTGCCTATTTACTGAAACCCTCACACTCTTCTAATTAGGATGCGACACAGAAATTGCGTCGAGATTAAATACTGCAGGCTCCAGAGCTGGTTTTATCCTAGAGAGTAATACGGCTGCAGCCTCCACAAGAGAGCTATCCTGGGAGTCATGTAGTTTGTATCCGACGCACTACTGCCCATTTACTGAAACCCGCACACTTTCTAATAAGGATGCGTCACAGAAATAGCAGCCCTGTAGGCTAGAGGGCGGGTTTTATGCTAGAGAGTTAAACGGCTGCAGCCTACACATGAAAGCTCTCCGGGGAGTCATTTAGTTTGTATCCGAGGCACTACTGCCCATTTACTGAAAACCTCACACTCTTCTAATTAGGATGCGACACAGTAATTGCGTCGAGATTAAGTACTGTAGGCTCCACGGCCGATTTTATCCTAGAGAGTAAAACGGTTGCAGCCTTAACATTAAAAAGCTCTCCTTGGAGTGATGTAGTTTGTATCCGACGCACTACTACCCATTTACTGAAACCCTCACACTCTTCTAATAAGGATGCGACACAGAAATAGCAGCGCTGTAGGCTCCAGGGTGGGTTTTATCCTAGAGAGTTAAACGGCTGCAGCCTCCACATGAAAGCTCTCCGGGGAGTCATGTAGTTTGTATCCGACGCACTACTGCCCATTTACTGAAACCCACACGCTCCTCAAATAATGAGATGACACAGAAATTGCGTCGAGATTAAGTACTGAAGGCACCAGGGCGGGTTTTATCCTAGAGAGTAAAACGGCTGCAGCCTCCACATGAGAGCTATCCTGGGAGTCATTTAGTTTGTGTCCGAGGCACTACTGCCCATTTACTGAAAACTTCACACTCTTCTAATTAGGATGCGACACAGAAATTGCGTCGAGATTAAATGCTGTAGGCTCCACAGCCGGTTTTATCCTAGAGAGTAAAACGGTTGCAGCCTTAACATTAAAAATCTCTCCTGGGAGTGATGTAGTTTGTATCCGACGCACTACTGCCTATTTACTGAAACCCTCACACTCTTCTTATTAGGATGCGACACAGAAATTGCGTCGAGATTAAATACTGTAGGCTCCAGAGCTGGTTTTATCCTAGAGAGTAATACGGCTGCAGCCTCCACAAGAGAGCTATCCTGGGAGTCATGTAGTTTGTATCCGACGCACTACTGCCCATTTACTGAAACCCTCACACTTTCTAATAAGGATGCGTCACAGAAATAGCAGCCCTGTAGGCTAGAGGGCGGGTTTTATGCTAGAGAGTTAAACGGCTGCAGCCTACACATGAAAGCTCTCCGGGGAGTCATTTAGTTTGTATCCGAGGCACTACTGCCCATTTACTGAAAACCTCACACTCTTCTAATTAGGATGCGACACAGTAATTGCGTCGAGATTAAGTACTGTAGGCTCCACGGCCGATTTTATCCTAGAGAGTAAAACGGTTGCAGCCTTAACATTAAAAAGCTATCCTGGGAGTATTGTAGTTTGTATCCGACGCACTACTGCCCATTTACTGAAACCCTCACGCTCCTCAAATAATGAGATGACCCAGAAATTGCGTCGAGATTAAGTACTGAAGGCTCTAGGGCGGGTTTTATCCTAGAGAGTAAAACGGCTGCAGCCTCCACATGAAAGCTCTCCTGGGAGTCATGTAGTTTGTATCCGACGCACTACTGCCCATTTACTGAAACCCTCACGCTCCTCAAATAATGAGATGACCCAGAAATTGCGTCGAGATTAAGTACTGAAGGCTCTAGGGCGGGTTTTATCCTAGAGAGTAAAACGGCTGCAGCCTCCACATGAAAGCTTTCCTGGGACTCATGTACTTTGTATCCGACGCACCACTGCCTATTTACTGAAACCCTCATACTCTTCTAATTAGGATGCGACTCAGAAATTGCATCGAGATTAAATACTGTAGGCCCCAGAGCGGGTTTTATCCTAGAGAGTAAAACGGCTGCAGCTTCCACAAGAAAGCTATCCTGGGAGTCATGTAGTTTGTATCCGACGCACTACGGCCCATTGACTGAAACCCTCACGCTCTTCTAATATGGATGCGACACAGAAATAGCAGCCCGGTAGGCTCCAGGGCGGGTTTTATCCTAGAGAGTAAAACGGCTGCAGTCTCCACATGAAAGCTCTTCTGGGAGTCATGTAGTTTGTATCCGACGCACCACTGCCTATTTACTGAAACCCTCATACTCATCTAATTAGGATGCGACCCAGAAATTGCATCGAGATTAAATACTGTAGGCTCCAGAGCGGGTTTTATCCTAGAGAGTAAAACGGCTGCAGCCTCCACAAGAAAGCTATCCTGGGAGTCATGTAGTTTGTATCCGACGCACTACTGCCCATTTACTGAAACCCTCACACTCTTCTAATAAGGATGCGACACAGAAATAGCAGCCCTGTAGGCTCCAGGGCGGGTTTTATCTTAGAGAGTTAAACGGCTGCAGTCTCCACATAAAAGCTCTCCTGGGAGTAATGTAGTTTGTATCCGACGCACTACTGCCAATTTACTGAAACCCTCACACTCTTCTAATTAGGATGCGACACAGAAATTGCATCGAGATTAAATACTGTAGGGTCCAGAGCGGGTTTTATCCTAGAGAGTAAAACGGCTGCAGCCTCCACAAGAAAGCTATCCTGGGAGTCATGTAGTTTGTATCCGACGAACTACTGCCCATTTACTGAAACCCTCACACTCTTCTAATAAGGATGCGACACAGAAATAGCTGCCCTGTAGGCTCCAGGGCGGGTTTTATCCTAGAGAGTTAAACGGCTGCAGCCTACACATGAAAGCTCTCTTGGGAGTCATGTAGTTTGTATCCGACGCACTACTGCCTATTTACTGAAACCCTCACACTCTTCTAATTAGGATGCGACACAGAAATTGCATCGAGATTAAATACTGTAGGCTCCAGAGCTGGTTTTATCCTAGAGAGTAATACGGCTGCAGCCTCCACAAGAAAGCTATCCTGGGAGTCATGTAGTTTGTATCCGACGCACTACTGCCCATTTACTGAAACCCTCACACTTTCTAATAAGGATGCGTCACAGAAATAGCAGCCCTGTAGGCTCCAGGGCGGGTTTTATCCTAGAGAGTTAATCGGCTGCAGCCTACACATGAAAGCTCTCCGGGGAGTCATTTAGTTTGTGTCCGAGGCACTACTGCCCACTTACTGAAAACCTCACACTCTTCTAATTAGGATGCGACACAGAAATTGCGTTGAGATTAAGTACTGTAGGCTCCACAGCCGGTTTTATCCTAGAGAGTAAAACGGTTGCAGCCTTAACATTAAAAAGCTCTCCTGGGAGTGATGTAGTTTGTATCCGACGCACTACTACCCATTTACTGAAACCCTCACACTCTTCTAATAAGGATGCGACACAGAAATAGCAGCCCTGTAGGCTCCAGGGTGGGTTTTATCCTAGAGAGTTAAACGGCTGCAGCCTCCACATGAAAGCTCTCCAGGGAGTCATGTAGTTTGTATCCGACGCACTACTGCCCATTTACTGAAACCCTCACGCTCCTCAAATAATGAGATGACACAGAAATTGCGTCGAGATTAAGTACTGAAGGCACCAGGGCGGGTTTTATCCTAGAGAGTAAAACGGCTGCAGCCTCCACATGAGAGCTATCCTGGGAGTCATTTAGTTTGTATCCGACGCACTACCGCCCATTTACTGAAACCCTCGCACTCTTCTAATAAGGATGCGACACACAAATTGCGTCGAGATTAAGTACTGTAGGCTCAAGGGTGTGTTTTATCCTAGAGAGTAAAACGGTTGCAGCCTACACATGAAAGCTCTCCTGGGAGTCTTGTAATATGTACCCGACGCAATACTACCCATTTTATTAAACCCTCGCACAAATCTACTGAGGATGCGACACAGAAATTTCGTCGAGATTATATAGTACAGGCTACAGGGCAACTATTACTCAAGAGATGAACACGGCTGTGGCCCCCACATAAGAGCCCTCCTCCGGGACATATATTTTGTACCATACCCACTACTGCCCATATACTTAAACCCTCACACTCTTCTAATTAGGATGCGACATAGAAATTGCGTCGAGATTAAATACTGAAGCCTCCAGGGCGAGTTTTGTACTATAGAGTAAAACGGCTGCAGCCTCCAAAAGAAAGCTATCCTGGGAGTCATGTAGTTTATATCCGACGCACTACTGCCCATTTACTGAAACCCTCACACTCTTCTAATAAGGATGCGACACAGAAATTGCATCGAGATTAAGTACTGAAGGCACCAGGGCGGGTTTTATCCTAGAGAGCAAAACGGCTGCAGCCTCCACATGAAAGCTCTCCTGGGAGTCATGTAGTTTGTATCCGACGCACTACTGCCCATTTACTGAAACCCTCACGCTCCTCAAATAATGAGATGACACAGAAATTGCGTCGAGATTAAGTACTGAAGGATCCTGGGCGGGTTTTATCCTAGAGAGTAAAACGGCTGCAGCCTCCACATTAAAGCTCTCCTGGGACTCATGTACTTTGTATCCGACGCACTACCGCCCATTTGCTTTAACCCTCGCACTCTTATACTAATGATGCGACACAGAAATAGCAGCCCTGTAGGCTCCAGGGCGGGTTTTATCCTACAGAGTAAAACGGGTGCAGCCAACACATGAAAGCTCTCCTGGGAGTCATGTAGTTTATATCCGACGCACTACTGCCAATTTACTGAAACCCTCACACTCTTCTAATTAGGATGCGACACAGAAATTGCATCGAGATTAAATACTGTAGGCTCCATGGCGGGTTTTATCCTACAGAGTAAAACGGCTGCAGCCAACACATGAAAGCTCTTCTGGGAGTCATGTAGTTTGTATCCGACGCACCACTGCCTATTTACTGAAACCCTCATACTCTTCTAATTAGGATGCGACCCAGAAATTGCATCGAGATTAAATACTGTAGGCTCCAGAGCGGGTTTTATCCTAGAGAGTAAAACGGCTGCAGCCTCCACAAGAAAGCTATCCTGGGAGTCATGTAGTTTGTATCCGACGCACTACTGCCCATTTACTGAAACCCTCACACTCTTCTAATAAGGATGCGACACAGAAATAGCAGCCCTGTAGGCTCCAGGGCGGGTTTTATCCTAGAGAGTTAAACGGCTGCAGTCTCCACATAAAAGCTCTCCTGGGAGTCATGTAGTTTGTATCCGACGCACTACTGCCAATTTACTGAAACCCTCACACTCTTCTAATTAGGATGCGACAAAGAAATTGCATTGAGATTAAATACTGTAGGCTCCAGAGCGGGTTTTATCCTACAGAGTAAAACGGCTGCAGCCTCCACAAGAAAGCTATCCTGGGAGTCATGTAGTTTGTATCCGACGCACTACTGCCCATGTACTGAAACCCTCACACTCTTCTAATAAGGATGGGACACAGAAATAGCAGCCCTGTAGGCTCCAGGGCGGGTTTTATCCTAGAGAGTTAAACGGCTGCAGCCTACACATGAAAGCTCTCTTGGGAGTCATGTAGTTTGTATCCGACGCACTACTGCCCATTTACTGAAACCCTCACACTTTCTAATAAGGATGCGTCACAGAAATAGCAGCCCTGTAGGCTCCAGGGCGGGTTTTATGCTACAGAGTAAAACGGTTGCAGCCTTAACATTAAAAAGCTATCCTGGGAGTATTGTAGTTTGTATCCGACGCACTACTGCCCATTTACTGAAACCCTCACGCTCCTCAAATAATGAGATGACCCAGAAATTGCGTCGAGATTAAGTACTGAAGGCTCTAGGGCGGGTTTTATCCTAGAGAGTAAAACGGCTGCAGCCTCCACATGAAAGCTCTCCCGGGAGTCATGTAGTTTGTATCCGACGCACTACTGCCCATTTACTGAAACCCTCACGCTCCTCAAATAATGAGATGACCCAGAAATTGCGTCGAGATTAAGTACTGAAGGCTGTAGGGCGGGTTTTATCCTAGAGAGTAAAACGGCTGCAGCCTCCACATGAAAGCTCTCCTGGGACTCATGTACTTTGTATCCGACGCACCACTGCCTATTTACTGAAACCCTCATACTCTTCTAATTAGGATGCGACACAGAAATTGCATCGAGATTAAATACTGTAGGCTCCAGAGCGGGTTTTATCCTAGAGAGTAATACGGCTGCAGCCTCCACAAGAAAGCTATCCTGCGAGTCATGTAGTTTGTATCCGACGCACTACTGCCCATTTACTGAAACCCTCACACTTTCTAATAAGGATGCGTCACAGAAATAGCAGCCCTGTAGGCTAGAGGGCGGGTTTTATGCTAGAGAGTTAAACGGCTGCAGCCTACACATGAAAGCTCTCCGGGAGTCATTTAGTTTGTATCCGAGGCACTACTGCCCATTTACTAAAACCCTCACGCTCCTCAAATAATGAGATGACCCAGAAATTGCGTCGAGATTAAGTACTGAAGGCTCTAGGGCGGGTTTTATCCTAGAGAGTAAAACGGCTGCAGCCTCCACATGAAAGCTCTTCTGGGAGTCATGTAGTTTGTATCCGACGCACCACTGCCTATTTACTGAAACCCTCATACTCATCTAATTAGGATGCGACCCAGAAATTGCATCGAGATTAAATACTGTAGGCTCCAGAGCGGGTTTTATCCTAGAGAGTAAAACGGCTGCAGCCTCCACAAGAAAGCTATCCTGGGAGTCATGTAGTTTGTATCCGACGCACTACTGCCCATTTACTGAAACCCTCACACTCTTCTAATAAGGATGCGACACAGAAATAGCAGCCCTGTAGGCTCCAGGGCGGGTTTTATCCTAGAGAGCTAAACGGCTGCAGTCTCCACATAAAAGCTCTCCTGGGAGTAATGTAGTTTGTATCCGACGCACTACTGCCAATTTACTGAAACCCTCACACTCTTCTAATTAGGATGCGACACAGAAATTGCATCGAGATTAAATACTGAAGGGTCCAGAGCGGGTTTTATCCTAGAGAGTAAAACGGCTGCAGCCTCCACAAGAAAGCTATCCTGGGAGTCATGTAGTTTGTATCCGACGAACTACTGCCCATTTACTGAAACCCTCACACTCTTCTAATAAGGATGCGACACAGAAATAGCTGCCCTGTAGGCTCCAGGGCGGGTTTTATCCTAGAGAGTTAAACGGCTGCAGCCTACACATGAAAGCTGTCTTGGGAGTCATGTAGTTTGTATCCGACGTACTACTGCCTATTTACTGAAACCCTCACACTCTTCTAATTAGGATGCGACACAGAAATTGCATCGAGATTAAATACTGTAGGCTCCAGAGCTGGTTTTATCCTAGAGGGAAATACGGCTGCAGCCTCCACAAGAAAGCTATCCTGGGAGTCATGTAGTTTGTATCCGACGCACTACTGCCCATTTACTGAAACCCTCACACTTTCTAATAAGGATGCGTCACAGAAATAGCAGCCCTGTAGGCTCCAGGGCGGGTTTTATCCTAGAGAGTTAAACGGCTGCAGCCTACACATGAAAGCTTTCCGGGGAGTCATTTAGTTTGTGTCCGAGGCACTACTGCCCATTTACTGAAAACCTCACACTCTTCTAATTAGGATGCGACACAGATATTGCGTCGAGATTAAGTACTGTAGGCTCCACAGCCGGTTTTATCCTAGAGAGTAAAACGGTTGCAGCCTTAACATTAAAAAGCTCTCCTGGGAGTGATGTAGTTTGTATCCGACGCACTACTGCCCATTTACTGAAACCCTCACACTCTTCTAATTAGGATGCGACACAGATATTGCATCGAGATTAAATTCTGTAGGCTCCAGAGCGGGTTTTATCCTAGAGAGTAAAACGGCTGCAGCCTCCACAAGAAAGCTATCCTGGGAGTCATGTAGTTTGTATCCGACGCACTACTGCCCATTTGCTGAAACCCTCACGCTCCTCAAATAATGAGATGACACAGAAATTGCGTCGAGATTAAGTACTGAAGGCACCAGGGCGGGTTTTATCCTAGAGAGTAAAACGGTTGCAGCCTACACATGAAAGCTCTCCTGGGAGTCTTGTAATATGTACCCGACGCAATACTACACATTTTATTAAACCCTCGCACAAATCTACTGAGGATGCGACACAGAAAATTCGTCGAGATTATATAGTACAGGCTACAGGGCAACTATTAATCAAGAGATTAACACGGCTGTGGCCCCCACATAAGAGCCCTCCTCCGGGACATATATTTTGTACCATACCCACTACTGCCCATATACTGAAACCCTCACACTCTTCTAATTAGGATGCGACATAGAAATTGCGTCGAGATTAAATACTGAAGCCTCCAGGGCGCGTTTTATCCTATAGAGTAAAACGGCTGCAGCCTCCAAAAGAAAGCTACCCTGGGAGTCATGTAGTTTATATCCGACACACTACTGCCCATTTACTGAAACCCTCACACTCTTCTAATAAGGATGCGACACAGAAATTGCGTCGGGATTAAGTACTGAAGGCACCAGGGCGGGTTTTATCCTAGAGAGCAAAACGGCTGCAGCCTCCACATGAAAGCTCTCCTGGGAGTCATGCAGTTTGTATCCGACGCACTACTGCCCATTTACTGAAACCCTCACGCTCCTCAAATAATGAGATGACACAGAAATTGCGTCGAGATTAAGTACTGAAGGCTCCTGGGCGGGTTTTATCCTAGAGAGTAAAACGGCTGCAGCCTCCACATGAAAGCTCTCCTGGGACTCATGTAGTTTGTATCCGACGCACTACCGCCCATTTACTTTAACCCTCGCACTCTTATAATAATGATGCGACACAGAAATTGCATCGAGATTAAATACTGTAGGCTCCAGGGCGGGTTTTATCCTACAGAGTAAAACGGGTGCAGCCAACACATGAAAGCTCTCCTGGGAGTCATGTAGTTTATATCCGACGCACTACTGCCAATTTACTGAAACCCTCACACTCTTCTAATTAGGATGCGACACAGAAATTGCATCGAGATTAAATACTGTAGGCTCCAGGGCGCGTTTTATCCTACAGAGTAAAACGGCTGCAGCCAACACATGAAAGCTCTTCTGGGAGTCATGTAGTTTGTATCCGACGCACCACTGCCTATTTACTGAAACCCTCATACTCTTCTAATTAGGATGCGACCCAGAAATTGCATCGAGATTAAATACTGTAGGCTCCAGAGCGGGTTTTATCCTAGAGAGTAAAACGGCTGCAGCCTCCACAAGAAAACTATCCTGGGAGTCATGTAGTTTGTATCCGACGCACTACTGCCCATTTACTGAAACCCTCACACTCTTCTAATAAGGATGCGACACAGAAATAGCAGCCCTGTAGGCTCCAGGGCGGGTTTTATCCTAGAGAGTTAAACGGCTGCAGTCTCCACATAAAAGCTCTCCTGGGAGTCATGTAGTTTGTATCCGACGCACTACTGCCAATTTACTGAAACCCTCACACTCTTTTAATTAGGATGCGACAAAGAAATTGCATTGAGATTAAATACTGTAGGCTCCAGAGCGGGTTTTATCCTAGAGAGTAAAACGGCTGCAGCCTCCACAAGAAAGCTATCCTGGGAGTCATGTAGTCTGTATCCGACGCACTACTGCCCATGTACTGAAACCCTCACACTCTTCTAATAAGGATGGGACACAGAAATAGCAGCCCTGTAGGCTCCACGGCCGGTTTTATCCTAGTGAGTAAAACGGTTGCAGCCTTAACATTAAAAAGCTATCCTGGGAGTATTGTAGTTTGTATCCGACGCACTACTGCCCATTTACTGAAACCCTCACGCTCCTCAAATAATGAGATGACCCAGAAATTGCGTCGAGATTAGGTACTGAAGGCTCTATGGCGGGTTTTATCCTAGAGAGTAAAACGGCTGTAGCCTGCACATGAAAGCTCTCCTGGGAGTCATGTAGTTTGTATCCGACGCACTACTGCACATTTACTGAAACCCTCACGCTCCTCAAATAATGAGATGACCCAGAAATTGCGTCGAGATAAGTACTGAAGGCTCTATGGCGGGTTTTATCCTAGAGAGTAAAACGGCTGCAGCCTGCACATGAAAGCTCTCCTGGGAGTCATGTAGTTTGTATCCGACGCACTACTGCACATTTACTGAAACCCTCACGCTCCTCAAATAATGAAATGACCCAGAAATTGCGTCGAGATTAAGTACTGAAGGCTCTATGGCGGGTTTTATCCTAGAGAGTAAAACGGCTGCAGCCTGCACATGAAAGCTCTCCTGGGAGTCATGTAGTTTGTATCCGACGCACTACTGCCTATTTACTGAAACCCTCACACTCTTCTAATAACGATGCGACACAGAAATTGCATCGAGATTAAATACTGTAGGCTCCAGGGCGGGTTTTAGCTAGAGAGTAAACGGCTGCAGCCTCCACATGAAAGCTCTCCTGGGAGTCATGTAGTTTGTATCCGACGCACTACTGCCCATTTACTGAAACCCTCACACTCTTCTAATAACGATGCGACACAGTAATTGCGTCGTGATTAAATACTGTAGGCTCCAGGGCGAGTTTTATCCTAGAGAGTTAAACGGCTGCAGCCTACACATGAAAACTCTCTTGGGAGTCATGTAGTTTGTATCCGACGCACTACTGCCCATTTACTGAAACCCTCACACTTTCTAATAAGGATGCGTCACGGAAATAGCAGCCCTGTAGGCTCCAGGGCGGGTTTTATGCTAGAGAGTAAAACGGCTGCAGCCTCCACAAGAAAGCTATCCTGGGAGTCATGTAGTCTGTATCCGACGCACTACTGCCCATGTACTGAAACCCTCACACTCTTCTAATAAGGATGGGACACAGAAATAGCAGCCCTGTAGGCTCCACGGCCGGTTTTATCCTAGTGAGTAAAACGGTTGCAGCCTTAACATTAAAAAGCTATCCTGGGAGTATTGTAGTTTGTATCCGACGCACTACTGCCCATTTACTGAAACCCTCACGCTCCTCAAATAATGAGATGACCCAGAAATTGCGTCGAGATTAGGTACTGAAGGCTCTATGGCGGGTTTTATCCTAGAGAGTAAAACGGCTGTAGCCTGCACATGAAAGCTCTCCTGGGAGTCATGTAGTTTGTATCCGACGCACTACTGCACATTTACTGAAACCCTCACGCTCCTCAAATAATGAGATGACCCAGAAATTGCGTCGAGATAAGTACTGAAGGCTCTATGGCGGGTTTTATCCTAGAGAGTAAAACGGCTGCAGCCTGCACATGAAAGCTCTCCTGGGAGTCATGTAGTTTGTATCCGACGCACTACTGCACATTTACTGAAACCCTCACGCTCCTCAAATAATGAGATGACCCAGAAATTGCGTCGAGATAAGTACTGAAGGCTCTATGGCGGGTTTTATCCTAGAGAGTAAAACGGCTGCAGCCTGCACATGAAAGCTCTCCTGGGAGTCATGTAGTTTGTATCCGACGCACTACTGCACATTTACTGAAACCCTCACGCTCCTCAAATAATGAGATGACCCAGAAATTGCGTCGAGATAAGTACTGAAGGCTCTATGGCGGGTTTTATCCTAGAGAGTAAAACGGCTGCAGCCTGCACATGAAAGCTCTCCTGGGAGTCATGTAGTTTGTATCCGACGCACTACTGCCCATTTACTGAAACCCTCACACTCTTCTAATAACGATGCGACACAGTAATTGCATCGAGATTAAATACTGTAGGCTCCAGGGCGGGTTTTATCCTAGAGAGTTAAACGGCTGCAGCCTACACATGAAAACTCTCTTGGGAGTCATGTAGTTTGTATCCGACGCACTACTGCCCATTTACTGAAACCCTCACACTTTCTAATAAGGATGCGTCACGGAAATAGCAGCCCTGTAGGCTCCAGGGCGGGTTTTATGCTAGAGAGTTAAACGGCTGCAGCCTACAAATGAAAGCTCTCCGGGGAGTCATTTAGTTTGTATCCGAGGCACTACTGCCCATTTACTGAAAACCTCACACTCTTCTATTTAGGATGCGACACAGTAATTGCGTCGACATTAAGTACTGTAGGCTCCACGGCCGGTTTTATCCTAGAGAGTAAAACGGTTGGAGCCTTAACATTAAAAAGCTATCCTGGGAGGATTGTAGTTTGTATCCGACGCACTACTGCCCATTTACTGAAACCCTCACGCTCCTCAAATAATGAGATGACCCAGAAATTGCGTCGAGATTAAGTACTGAAGGCTCTATGGCGGGTTTTATCCTAGAGAGTAAAACGGCTGCAGCCTGCACATGAAAGCTCTCCTGGGAGTCATGTAGTTTGTATCCGACGCACTACTGCACATTTACTGAAACCCTCACGCTCCTCAAATAATGAGATGACCCAGAAATTGCGTCGAGATAAGTACTGAAGGCTCTAGGGCGGGTTTTATCCTAGAGAGTAAAACGGCTGCAGGCTCCACATGAAAGCTCTCCTGGGACTCATGTACTTTGTATCCGACGCACCACTGCCTATTTACTGAAACCCTCATACTCTTCTAATTAGGATGCGACTCAGAAATTGCATCGAGATTAAATACTGTAGGCCCCAGAGCGGGTTTTATCCTAGAGAGTAAAACGGCTGCAGCCTCCACACGAAAGCTATCCTGGGAGTCATGTAGTTTGTATCCGACGCACTACGGCCCATTAACTGAATCCCTCACACTCTTCTAATATGGATGCGACACAGAAATAGCAGCCCTGTAGGCTCCAGGGCGGGTTTTATCCTAGAGAGTAAAACGGCTGCAGTCTCCACATGAAAGCTCTTCTGGGAGTCATGTAGTTTGTATCCGACGCACCACTGCCTATTTACTGAAACCCTCCTACTCATCTAATTAGGATGCGACCCAGAAATTGCATCGCGATTAAATACTGTAGGCTCAAGGGCGGGTTTTATCCTAGAGAGTAAAACGGCTGCAGCCTCCACAAGAAAGCTATCCTGGGAGTCATGTAGTTTGTATCCGACGCACTACTGCCCATTTACTGAAACCCTCACACTCTTCTAATAAGGATGCGACACAGAAATAGCAGCCCTGTAGGCTCCAGGGCGGGTTTTATCCTAGAGAGTTAAACGGCTGCAGTCTCCACATAAAAGCTCTCCTGGGAGTAATGTAGTTTGTATCCGACGCACTACTGCCAATTTACTGAAACCCTCACACTCTTCTAATTAGGATGCGACACAGAAATTGCATCGAGATTAAATACTGTAGGCTCCAGAGCTGCTTTTATCCTAGAGAGTAATACGGCTGCAGCCTCCACAAGAAAGCTATCCTGCGAGTCATGTAGTTTGTATCCGACGCACTACTGCCCATTTACAAAACCCTCACACTTTCTAATAAGGATGCGTCACAGAAATAGCAGCCCTGTAGGCTCCAGGGCGGGTTTTATCCTAGAGAGTTAAACGGCTGCAGCCTACACATGAAAGCTCTCCGGGGAGTCATTTAGTTTGCATCCGACGCACTACTGCCCATTTACTGAAACCCACACACTCTTCTAATAAGGATGCGACACAGAAATAGCAGCCCTGTAGGCTCCAGGGCGGGTTTTATCCTAGAGAGTTAAACGGCTGCAGCCTACACATGAAAGCTCTTTGGGGAGTAATTTAGTTTGTATCCGACGCACTACTGCCCATTTACTGAAAACCTCACACTCTTCTAATAGGGATGCGACACAGAAATTACGTCGAGACTAAGTACTGCAGGTTCCAGGGCGGGTTTTCTCCTAGAGAGTAAATTGGCTGCAGCCTCCACATGAAAGCTCTCCTGGGAGTCATGTAGTTTGTATCCGACGCACTACTGCCCATTTACTGAAACCCTCACGCTTCTCAAATAATGAGAAGACACAGAAATTACGTCGAGATAAAGTACTGAAGGCACCAGGGCGGGTTTTATCCTAGAGAGCAAAACGGCTGCAGCCTCCACATGAAAGCTCTCCTGGGAGTCATGCAGGTTGTATCCGACGCACTACCGCCCATTTACTGAAACCCTCGCACTCTTCTAATAAGGATGCGACACACAAATTGCGTCGAGATTATGTACTGTAGGCTCAAGGGCGTGTTTTATCCTAGAGAGTAAAACGGTTGCAGCCGACACATGAAAGCTCTCCTGGGAGTCTTGTAATATGTACCCGACGCAATACTACCCATTTTATTAAAACCTCGCACAAATCCACTGAGGATGCGACACAGTAATTTCGTCGAGATTATATAGTACGGGCTACAGGGAAACTATAAATCAAGAGATTAACACGGCTGTGGCCCCCACATAAGAGCCCTCCTCGGGGACATATATTTTGTACCATACCCACTACTGCCCATATACTGAAACCCTCACACTCTTCTAATTAGGATGCAACACAGAAATTGCGTCGAGATTAAATACTGTAGCCTCCAGGGCGAGTTTTGTACTATAGAGTAAAACGGCTGCAGCCTCCACATGAAAGCTCTCCTGGGAGTCATGTAGTTTGTATCCGACGCACTACTGCCCATTTACTGAAACCCTCACGCTCCTCAAATAATGAGATGACACAGAAATTGCGTCGAGATTAAGTACTGAAGGCTCTAGGGCGGGTTTTATCCTAGAGAGTAAAACGGCTGCAGCCTCCACATGAAAGCTCTCCTGGGACTCATGTAGTTTGTATCTGACGCATTACTGCCCATTTACTTTAACCCTTGCACTCTTCTAATAAAGATGCGACACAGAAATTGCATCGAGATTAAATACTGTAGGCTTCAGGGCGGGTTTTATCCTACAGAGTAAAACGGCTGCAGCCAACACATGAAAGCTCTCCTGGGAGTCATGTAGTTTGTATCCGACGCACTACTGCCAATTTACTGAAACCCTCACACTCTTCTAATTAGGATGCGACTCAGAAATTGCATCGAGATTAAATACTGTAGGCTCTAGGGCGGGTTTTATCCTACAGAGTAAAACGGCTGCAGCCAACACATGAAAGCTCTCCTGGGAGTCATGTAGTTTGTATCCGACGCACTACTGCCAATTTACTGAAAACCTCACACTCTTCTAATTAGGATGCGACACAGAAATAGCATCGAGATTAAATACAGTAGGCTCCAGAGCTTGTTTTATCCTAGAGAGTAAAACGGCTGCAGCCTCCACAAGAAAGCTATCCTGGGAGTCATGTAGTTTGTATCCGACGCACTACTGCCCCTTAACTAGACCCTCACACTCTTCTAATATGGATGCGACACAGAAATAGCAGCCCTGTAGCCTCCAGTGCGCGTTTTATCCTAGAGAGTCAAACGGCTGCAGTCTCCACATGAAAGCTCTTCTGGGAGTCATGTAGTTTGTATCCGACGCACCACTGCCTATTTACTGAAACCCTCATACTCTTCTAATTAGGATGCGACCCAGAAATTGCATCGAGATTAAATACTGTAGGCTCCAGAGCGGGTTTTATCCTAGAGAGTAAAACGGCTGCAGCCTCCACAAGAAAGCTATCCTGGGAGTCATGTAGTTTGTATCCGACGCACTACTGCCCATTTACTGAAACCCTCACACTCTTCTAATAAGGATGCGACACAGAAATAGCAGCCCTGTAGGCTCCAGGGCGGGTTTTATCCTAGAGAGTTAAACGGCTGCAGTCTCCACATAAAAGCTCTCCTGGGAGTCATGTAGTTTGTATCCGACGCACTACTGCCAATTTAGTGAAACCCTCACACTCTTTTAATTAGGATGCGACAAAGAAATTGCATTGAGATTAAATACTGTAGGCTCCAGAGCGGGTTTTATCCTAGAGAGTAAAACGGCTGCAGCCTCCACAAGAAAGCTATCCTGGGAGTCATGTAGTCTGTATCCGACGCACTACTGCCCATGTACTGAAACCCTCACACTCTTCTAATAAGGATGGGACACAGAAATAGCAGCCCTGTAGGCTCCACGGCCGGTTTTATCCTAGAGAGTAAAACGGTTGCAGCCTTAACATTAAAAAGCTATCCTGGGAGTATTGTAGTTTGTATCCGACGCACTACTGCCCATTTACTGAAACCCTCACGCTCCTCAAATAATGAGATGACCCAGAAATTGCGTCGAGATTAAGTACTGAAGGCTCTATGGCGGGTTTTATCCTAGAGAGTAAAACGGCTGCAGCCTGCACATGAAAGCTCTCCTGGGAGTCATGTAGTTTGTATCCGACGCACTACTGCACATTTACTGAAACCCTCACGCTCCTCAAATAATGAGATGACCCAGAAATTGCGTCGAGATAAGTACTGAAGGCTCTAGGGCGTGTTTTATCCTAGAGAGTAAAACGGCTGCAGGCTCCACATGAAAGCTCTCCTGGGACTCATGTACTTTGTATCCGACGCACCTCTGCCTATTTACTGAAACCCTCATACTCTTCTAATTAGGATGCGACTCAGAAATTGCATCGAGATTAAATACTGTAGGCCCCAGAGCGGGTTTTATCCTAGAGAGTAAAACGGCTGCAGCCTCCACAAGAAAGCTATCCTGGGAGTCATGTAGTTTGTATCCGACGCACTACGGCCCATTAACTGAATCCCTCACACTCTTCTAATATGGATGCGACACAGAAATAGCAGCCCTGTAGGCTCCAGGGCGGGTTTTATCCTAGAGAGTAAAACGGCTGCAGTCTCCACATGAAAGCTCTTCTGGGAGTCATGTAGTTTGTTTCCGACGCACCACCGCCTATTTACTGAAACCCTCCTACTCATCTAATTAGGATGCGACCCAGAAATTGCATCGAGATTAAATACTGTAGGCTCAAGGGCGGGTTTTATCCTAGAGAGTAAAACGGCTGCAGCCTCAACAAGAAAGCTATCCTGGAAGTCATGTAGTTTGTATCCGACGCACTACTGCCCATTTACTGAAACCCTCACACTCTTCTAATAAGGATGCGACACAGAAATAGCAGCCCTGTAGGCTCCAGGGCGGGTTTTATCCTAGAGAGTTAAACGGCTGCAGCCTACACATGAAAGCTCTCTGGGGAGTCATTTAGTTTGCATCCGACGCACTACTGCCCATTTACTGAAACCCACACACTCTTCTAATAAGGATGCGACACAGAAATAGCAGCCCTGTAGGCTCCAGGGCGGGTTTTATCCTAGAGAGTTAAACGGCTGCAGCCTACACATGAAAGCTCTCTGGGGAGTAATGTAGTTTGTATCCGACGCACTACTGCCCATTTACTGAAAACCTCACACTCTTCTAATAGGGATGCGACACAGAAATTGCGTCGAGATTAAATACTGCAGGTTCCAGGGCGGGTTTTGTCCTAGAGAGTAAATTGGCTGCAGCCTCCACATGAAAGCTCTCCTGGGAGTCATGTAGTTTGTATCCGACGCACTACTGCCCATTTACTGAAACCCTCACGCTCCTCAAATAATGAGAAGACACAGAAATTACGTCGAGATTAAGTACTGAAGGCACCAGGGCGGGTTTTATCCTAGAGAGCAAAACGGCTGCAGCCTCCACATGAAAGCTCTCCTGGGAGTCATGCAGGTTGTATCCGACGCACTACCGCCCATTTACTGAAACCCTCGCACTCTTCTAATAAGGATGCGACACACAAATTGCGTCGAGATTATGTACTGTAGGCTCAAGGGCGTGTTTTATCCTAGAGAGTAAAACGGTTGCAGCCGACACATGAAAGCTCTCCTGGGAGTCTTGTAATATGTACCCGACGCAATACTACCCATTTTATTAAACCCTCGCACAAATCCACTGAGGATGCGACACAGAAATTTCGTCGAGATTATATAGTACGGGCTACAGGGAAACTATAAATCAAGAGATTAACACGGCTGTGGCCCCCACATAAGAGCCCTCCTCGGGGACATATATTTTGTACCATACCCACTACTGCCCATATACTGAAACCCTCACACTCTTCTAATTAGGATGCAACACAGAAATTGCGTCGAGATTAAATACTGTAGCCTCCAGGGCGAGTTTTGTACTATAGAGTAAAACGGCTGCAGCCTCCACATGAAAGCTCTCCTGGGAGTCATGTAGTTTGTATCCGACGCACTACTGCCCATTTACTGAAACCCTCACGCTCCTCAAATAATGAGATGACACAGAAATTGCGTCGAGATTAAGTACTGAAGGCTCTAGGGCGGGTTTTATCCTAGAGAGTAAAACGGCTGCAGCCTCCACATGAAAGCTCTCCTGGGACTCATGTAGCTTGTATCTGACGCATTACTGCCCATTTACTTTAACCCTTGCACTCTTCTAATAAAGATGCGACACAGAAATTGCATCGAGATTAAATACTGTAGGCCCCAGGGCGGGTTTTATCCTTGAGAGTAAAACGGCTGCAGCCAACACATGAAAGCTCTCCTGGGAGTCATGTAGTTTGTATCCGACGCACTACTGCCAATTTACTGAAACCCTCACACTCGTCTAATTAGGATGCGACACAGAAATTGCATCGAGATTAAATACTGTAGGCTCTAGGGCGGGTTTTATCCTACAGAGTAAAACGGCTGCAGCCAACACATGAAAGCTCTCCTGGGAGTCATGTAGTTTGTATCCGACGCACTACTGCCAATTTACTGAAAACCTCACACTCTTCTAATTAGGATGCGACACAGAAATAGCATCGAGATTAAATACTGTAGGCTCCAGAGCGGGTTTTATCCTAGAGAGTAAAACGGCTGCAGCCTCCACAAGAAAGCTATCCTGGGAGTCATGTAGTTTGTATCCGGCGCACTACTGCCCCTTAACTAGACCCTCACACTCTTCTAATATGGATGCGACACAGAAATAGCAGCCCTGTAGGCTCCAGTGCGCGTTTTATCCTAGAGAGTAAAACGGCTGCAGTCTCCACATGAAAGCTCTTCTGGGAGTCATGTAGTTTGTATCCGACGCACCACTGCCTATTTACTGAAACCCTCATACTCTTCTAATTAGGATACGACCCAGAAATTGCATCGAGATTAAATACTGTAGGCTCCAGAGCGGGTTTTATCCTAGAGAGTAAAACGGCTGCAGCCTCCACAAGAAAGCTATCCTGGGAGTCATGTAGTTTGTATCCGACGCACTACTGCCCATTTACTGAAACCCTGACACTCTTCTAATAAGGATGCGACACAGAAATAGCTGCCCTGAGGGCTCCAGGGCTGGTTTTATCCTAGAGAGTTAAACGGCTGCAGTCTCCACATAAAAGCTCTCCTGGGAGTCATGTAGTTTGTATCCGACGCACTACTGCCAATTTACTGAAACCCTCACACTCTTCTAATTAGGATGCGACACAGAAATTGCATTGAGATTAAATACTGTAGGCTCCAGAGCAGGTTTTATCCTAGAGAGTAAAACGGCTGCAGCCTCCACAAGAAAGCTATCCTGGGAGTCATGTAGTTTGTATCCGACGCACTACTGCCCATTTACTGAACCCCTCACACTCTTCTAATAAGGATGCGACACAGAAATAGCAGCCCTGTAGGCTCCAGGGCGGTTTTTATCCTAGAGAGTTAAACGGCTGCCGCCTACGCATGAAAGCTCTCTTGGGAGTCATGTAGTTTGTATCCGAGGCACTACTGCCCATTTACTGAAACCCTCACACTCTTCTAATTAGGATGCGACACAAATATTGCATCGAGATTAAATACTGTAGGCTCCAGAGCTGGTTTTATCCTAGAGAGTAAAACGGCTGCAGCCTCCACAAGAAAGCTATCCTGGGAGTCATGTAGTTTGTATCCGACGCACTACCGCCCATTTACTGAAACCCTCACACTCTTCTAATAAGGATGCGACACAGAAATAGCAGCCCTGTAGGCTCCAGGGTGGGTTTTATCCTAGAGAGTTAAACGGCTGCAGCCTCCACATGAAAGCTCTCCGGGGAGTAATTTAGTTTGTATCCGACGCACTACTGCCCATTTACTGAAAACCTCACACTCTTCTAATAAGGATGCGACAAAGAAATTGCGTCGAGATTAAATACTGCAGGTTCCAGGGCGGGTTTTGTCCTAGAGAGTAAATTGGCTGCAGCCTCCACATGAAAGCTCTCCTGGGAGTCATGTAGTTTGTATCCGACGCACTACTGCCCATTTACTGAAACCCTCACACTCTTCTAATAAGGATGCGACACAGAAATAGCAGCCCTGTAGGCTCCAGGGCGGGTTTTATCCTAGAGAGTTAAACGGCTGCAGTCTCCACATAAAAGCTCTCCTGGGAGTCATGTAGTTTGTATCCGACGCACTACTGCCAATTTAGTGAAACCCTCACACTCTTTTAATTAGGATGCGACAAAGAAATTGCATTGAGATTAAATACTGTAGGCTCCAGAGCGGGTTTTATCCTAGAGAGTAAAACGGCTGCAGCCTCCACAAGAAAGCTATCCTGGGAGTCATGTAGTCTGTATCCGACGCACTACTGCCCATGTACTGAAACCCTCACACTCTTCTAATAAGGATGGGACACAGAAATAGCAGCCCTGTAGGCTCCACGGCCGGTTTTATCCTAGAGAGTAAAACGGTTGCAGCCTTAACATTAAAAAGCTATCCTGGGAGTATTGTAGTTTGTATCCGACGCACTACTGCCCATTTACTGAAACCCTCACGCTCCTCAAATAATGAGATGACCCAGAAATTGCGTCGAGATTAAGTACTGAAGGCTCTATGGCGGGTTTTATCCTAGAGAGTAAAACGGCTGCAGCCTGCACATGAAAGCTCTCCTGGGAGTCATGTAGTTTGTATCCGACGCACTACTGCACATTTACTGAAACCCTCACGCTCCTCAAATAATGAGATGACCCAGAAATTGCGTCGAGATAAGTACAGAAGGCTCTAGGGCGGGTTTTATCCTAGAGAGTAAAACGGCTGCAGGCTCCACATGAAAGCTCTCCTGGGACTCATGTACTTTGTATCCGACGCACCACTGCCTATTTACTGAAACCCTCATACTCTTCTAATTAGGATGCGACTCAGAAATTGCATCGAGATTAAATACTGTAGGCCCCAGAGCGGGTTTTATCCTAGAGAGTAAAACGGCTGCAGCCTCCACAAGAAAGGTATCCTGGGAGTCATGTAGTTTGTATCCGACGCACTACGGCCCATTAACTGAATCCCTCACACTCTTCTAATATGGATGCGACACAGAAATAGCAGCCCTGTAGGCTCCAGGGCGGGTTTTATCCTAGAGAGTAAAACGGCTGCAGTCTCCACATGAAAGCTCTTCTGGGAGTCATGTAGTTTGTTTCCGACGCACCACCGCCTATTTACTGAAACCCTCCTACTCATCTAATTAGGATGCGACTTAGAAATTGCATCGAGATTAAATACTGTAGGCTCAAGGGCGGGTTTTATCCTAGAGAGTAAAACGGCTGCAGCCTCAACAAGAAAGCTATCCTGGGAGTCATGTAGTTTGTATCCGACGCACTACTGCCCATTTACTGAAACCCTCACACTCTTCTAATAAGGATGCGACACAGAAATAGCAGCCCTGTAGGCTCCAGGGCGGGTTTTATCCTAGAGAGTTAAACGGCTGCAGTCTCCACATAAAAGCTCTCCTGGGAGTAATGTAGTTTGTATCCGACGCACTACTGCCAATTTAGTGAAACCCTCACACTCTTTTAATTAGGATGCGACAAAGAAATTGCATTGAGATTAAATACTGTAGGCTCCAGAGCGGGTTTTATCCTAGAGAGTAAAACGGCTGCAGCCTCCACAAGAAAGCTATCCTGGGAGTCATGTAGTCTGTATCCGACGCACTACTGCCCATGCACTGAAACCCTCACACTCTTCTAATAAGGATGGGACACAGAAATAGCAGCCCTGTAGGCTCCACGGCCGGTTTTATCCTAGAGAGTAAAACGGTTGCAGCCTTAACATTAAAAAGCTATCCTGGGAGTATTGTAGTTTGTATCCGACGCACTACTGCCCATTTACTGAAACCCTCACGCTCCTCAAATAATGAGATGACCCAGAAATTGCGTCGAGATTAAGTACTGAAGGCTCTATGGCGGGTTTTATCCTAGAGAGTAAAACGGCTGCAGCCTGCACATGAAAGCTCTCCTGGGAGTCATGTAGTTTGTATCCGACGCACTACTGCACATTTACTGAAACCCTCACGCTCCTCAAATAATGAGATGACCCAGAAATTGCGTCGAGATAAGTACTGAAGGCTCTAGGGCGGGTTTTATCCTAGAGAGTAAAACGGCTGCAGGCTCCACATGAAAGCTCTCCTGGGACTCATGTACTTTGTATCCGACGCACCACTGCCTATTTACTGAAACCCTCATACTCTTCTAATTAGGATGCGACTCAGAAATTGCATCGAGATTAAATACTGTAGGCCCCAGAGCGGGTTTTATCCTAGAGAGTGAAACGGCTGCAGCCTCCACAAGAAAGCTATCCTGGGAGTCATGTAGTTTGTATCCGACGCACTACGGCCCATTAACTGAATCCCTCACACTCTTCTAATATGGATGCGACACAGAAATAGCAGCCCTGTAGGCTCCAGGGCGGGTTTTATCCTAGAGAGTAAAACGGCTGCAGTCTCCACATGAAAGCTCTTCTGGGAGTCATGTAGTTTGTTTCCGACGCACCACCGCCTATTTACTGAAACCCTCCTACTCATCTAATTAGGATGCGACTTAGAAATTGCATAGAGATTAAATACTGTAGGCTCAAGGGCGGGTTTTATCCTAGAGAGTAAAACGGCTGCAGCCTCAACAAGAAAGCTATCCTGGGAGTCATGTAGTTTGTATCCGACGCACTACTGCCCATTTACTGAAACCCTCACACTCTTCTAATAAGGAAGCGACACAGAAATAGCAGCCCTGTAGGCTCCAGGGCGGGTTTTATCCTAGAGAGTTAAACGGCTGCAGTCTCCACATAAAAGCTCTCCTGGGAGTAATGTAGTTTGTATCCGACGCACTACTGCCAATTTACTGAAACCCTCACACTCTTCTAATTAGGATGCGACACAGAAATTGCATCGAGATTAAATACTGTAGGCTCCAGAGCTGCTTTTATCCTAGAGAGTAATACGGCTGCAGCCTCCACAAGAAAGCTATCCTGCGAGTCATGTAGTTTGTATCCGACGCACTACTGCCCATTTACAAAACCCTCACACTTTCTAATAAGGATGCGTCACAGAAATAGCAGCCCTGTAGGCTCCAGGGCGGGTTTTATCCTAGAGAGTTAAACGGCTGCAGCCTACACATGAAAGCTCTCCGGGGAGTCATTTAGTTTGCATCCGACGCACTACTGCCCATTTACTGAAACCCACACACTCTTCTAATAAGGATGCGACACAGAAATAGCAGCCCTGTAGGCTCCAGGGCGGCTTTTATCCTAGAGAGTTAAACGGCTGCAGCCTCCACATGAAAGCTCTCCTGGGAGTCATGTAGTTTGTATCCGACGCACTACTGCCCATTTACTGAAACCCTCACGCTCCTCAAATAATGAGAAGACACAGAAATTACGTCGAGATTAAGTACTGAAGGCACCAGGGCGGGTTTTATCCTAGAGAGCAAAACGGCTGCAGCCTCCACATGAAAGCTCTCCTGGGAGTCATGCAGGTTGTATCCGACGCACTACCGCCCATTTACTGAAACCCTCGCACTCTTCTAATAAGGATGCGACACACAAATTGCGTCGAGATTATGTACTGTAGGCTCAAGGGCGTGTTTTATCCTAGAGAGTAAAACGGTTGCAGCCGACACATGAAAGCTCTCCTGGGAGTCTTGTAATATGTACCCGACGCAATACTACCCATTTTATTATACCCTCGCACAAATCCACTGAGGATGCGACACAGAAATTTCGTCGTGATTATATAGTACGGGCTACAGGGAAACTATAAATCAAGAGATTAACACGGCTGTGGCCCCCACATAAGAGCCCTCCTCGGGGACATATATTTTGTACCATACCCACTACTGCCCATATACTGAAACCCTCACACTCTTCTAATTAGGATGCAACACAGAAATTGCGTCGAGATTAAATACTGTAGCCTCCAGGGCGAGTTTTGTACTATAGAGTAAAACGGCTGCAGCCTCCACATGAAAGCTCTCCTGGGAGTCATGTAGTTTGTATCCGACGCACTACTGCCCATTTACTGAAACCCTCACGCTCCTCAAATAATGAGATGACACAGAAATTGCGTCGAGATTAAGTACTGAAGGCTCTAGGGGGGGTTTTATCCTAGAGAGTAAAACGGCTGCAGCCTCCACATGAAAGCTCTCCTGGGACTCATGTAGTTTGTATCTGACGCATTACTGCCCATTTACTTTAACCCTTGCACTCTTCTAATAAAGATGCGACACAGAAATTGCATCGAGATTAAATACTGTAGGCTCCAGGGCGGGTTTTATCCTTGAGAGTAAAACGGCTGCAGCCAACACATGAAAGCTCTCCTGGGAGTCATGTAGTTTGTATCCGACGCACTACTGCCAATTTACGGAAACCCTCACACTCTTCTAATTAGGATGCGACACAGAAATTGCATCGAGATTAAATACTGTAGGCTCTAGGGCGGGTTTTATCCTACAGAGTAAAACGGCTGCAGCCAACACATGAAAGCTCTCCTGGGAGTCATGTAGTTTGTATCCGACGCACTACTGCCAATTTACTGAAAGCCTCACACTCTTCTAATTAGGATGCGACACAGAAATAGCATCGAGATTAAATACTGTAGGCTCCAGAGCGGGTTTTATCCTAGAGAGTAAAACGGCTGCAGCCTCCACAAGAAAGCTATCCTGGGAGTCATGTAGTTTGTATCCGACGCACTACTGCCCCTTAACTAGACCCTCACACTCTTCTAATATGGATGCGACACAGAAATAGCAGCCCTGTAGGCTCCAGTGCGCGTTTTATCCTAGAGAGTAAAACGGCTGCAGTCTCCACATGAAAGCTCTTCTGGGAGTCATGTAGTTTGTATCCGACGCACCACTGCCTATTTACTGAAACCCTCATACTCGTCTAATTAGGATACGACCCAGAAATTGCATCGAGATTAAATACTGTAGGCTCCAGAGCGGGTTTTATCCTAGAGAGTAAAACGGCTGCAGCCTCCACAAGAAAGCTATCCTGGGAGTCATGTAGTTTGTATCCGACGCACTACTGCCCATTTACTGAAACCCACACACTCTTCTAATAAGGATGCGACACAGAAATAGCTGCCCTGAGGGCTCCAGGGCTGGTTTTATCCTAGAGAGTTAAACGGCTGCAGTCTCCACATAAAAGCTCTCCTGGGGGTCATGTAGTTTGTATCCGACGCACTACTGCCAATTTACTGAAACCCTCACACTCTTCAAATTAGGATGCGACACAGAAATTGCATTGAGATTAAATACTGTAGGCTCCAGAGCAGGTTTTATCCTAGAGAGTAAAACGGCTGCAGCCTCCACAAGAAAGCTATCCTGGGAGTCATGTAGTTTGTATCCGACGCACTACTGCCCATTTACTGAACCCCTCACACTCTTCTAATAAGGATGCGACACAGAAATAGCAGCCCTGTAGGCTCCAGGGCGGTTTTTATCCTAGAGAGTTAAACGGCTGCCGCCTACGCATGAAAGCTCTCTTGGGAGTCATGTAGTTTGTATCCGAGGCACTACTGCCCATTTACTGAAACCCTCACACTCTTCTAATTAGGATGCGACACATATATTGCATCGAGATTAAATACTGTAGGCTCCAGAGCTGGTTTTATCCTAGAGAGTAAAACGGCTGCAGCCTCCACAAGAAAGCTATCCTGGGAGTCATGTAGTTTGTATCCGACGCACTACCGCCCATTTACTGAAACTCTCACACTCTTCTAATAAGGATGCGACACAGAAATAGCAGCCCTGTAGGCTCCAGGGTGGGTTTTATCCTAGAGAGTTAAACGGCTGCAGCCTCCACATGAAAGCTCTCCGGGGAGTCATTTAGTTTGTATCCGACGCACTACTGCCCATTTACTGAAAACCTCACACTCTTCTAATAAGGATGCGACAAAGAAATTGCGTCGAGATTAAATACTGCAGGTTCCAGGGCGGGTTTTGTCCTAGAGAGTAAATTGGCTGCAGCCTCCACATGAAAGCTCTCCTGGGAGTCATGTAGTTTGTATCCGACGCACTACTGCCCATTTACTGAAACCCTCACGCTCCGCAAATAATGAGATGACACAGAAATTGCGTCGAGATTAAGTACTGAAGCCTCTAGGGCGGGTTTTATCCTAGAGAGTAAAACGGCTGCAGCCTCCACATGAAAGCTCTCCTGGGACTCATGTAGTTTGTATCTGACGCACTACCGCCCATTTACTTTAACCCTTGCACTCTTCTAATAAAGATGCGACACAGAAATTGCATCGAGATTAAATACTGTAGGCTCCAGGGCGGGTTTTATCCTACAGAGTAAAACGGCTGCAGTCAACACATGAAAGCTCTCCTGGGAGTCATGTAGTTTGTATCCGACGCACTACTGCCAATTTACTGAAACCCTCACACTCTTCTAATTAGGATGCGACACAGAAATTGCATCGAGATTAAATACTGTAGGCTCTAGGGCGGGTTTTATCCTACAGAGTAAAACGGCTGCAGCCAACACATGAAAGCTCTCCTGGGAGTCATGTAGTTTGTATCCGACGCACTACTGCCAATTTACTGAAAACCTCACACTCTTGCAATTAGGATGCGACACAGAAATTGCATCGAGATTAAATACTGTAGGCTCCAGAGCGGGTTTTATCCTAGAGAGTAAAACGGCTGCAGCCTCCACAAGAAAGCTATCCTGGGAGTCATGTAGTTTGTATCCGACGCACTACTGCCCATTAACTAGACCCTCACACTCTTCTAATATGGATGCGACACAGAAATAGCAGCCCTGTAGGCTCCAGGGCGCGTTTTATCCTAGAGAGTAAAACGGCTGCAGTCTCCACATGAAAGCTCTTCTGGGAGTCATGTAGTTTGTATCCGACGCACCACTGCCTATTTACTGAAACCCTCATACTCTTCTAATTAGGATGCGACCCAGAAATTGCATCGAGATTAAATACTGTAGGCTCCAGAGCGGGTTTTATCCTAGAGAGTAAAACGGCTGCAGCCTCCACAAGAAAGCTCTCCTGGGAGTCATGTAGTTTGTATCCGACGCACTACTGCCCATTTACTGAAACCCTCACGCTCCTCAAATAATGAGAAGACACAGAAATTACGTCGAGATTAAGTACTGAAGGCACCAGGGCGGGTTTTATCCTAGAGAGCAAAACGGCTGCAGCCTCCACATGAAAGCTCTCCTGGGAGTCATGCAGGTTGTATCCGACGCACTACCGCCCATTTACTGAAACCCTCGCACTCTTCTAATAAGGATGCGACACACAAATTGCGTCGAGATTATGTACTGTAGGCTCAAGGGCGTGTTTTATCCTAGAGAGTAAAACGGTTGCAGCCGACACATGAAAGCTCTCCTGGGAGTCTTGTAATATGTACCCGACGCATTACTACCCATTTTATTATACCCTCGCACAAATCCACTGAGGATGCGACACAGAAATTTCGTCGTGATTATATAGTACGGGCTACAGGGAAACTATAAATCAAGAGATTAACACGGCTGTGGCCCCCACATAAGAGCCCTCCTCGGGGACATATATTTTGTACCATACCCACTACTGCCCATATACTGAAACCCTCACACTCTTCTAATTAGGATGCAACACAGAAATTGCGTCGAGATTAAATACTGTAGCCTCCAGGGCGAGTTTTGTACTATAGAGTAAAACGGCTGCAGCCTCCACATGAAAGCTCTCCTGGGAGTCATGTAGTTTGTATCCGACGCACTACTGCCCATTTACTGAAACCCTCACGCTCCTCAAATAATGAGATGACACAGAAATTGCGTCGAGATTAAGTACTGAAGGCTCTAGGGCGGGTTTTATCCTAGAGAGTAAAACGGCTGCAGCCTCCACATGAAAGCTCTCCTGGGACTCATGTAGTTTGTATCTGACGCATTACTGCCCATTTACTTTAACCCTTGCACTCTTCTAATAAAGATGCGACACAGAAATTGCATCGAGATTAAATACTGTAGGCTCCAGGGCGGGTTTTATCCTTGAGAGTAAAACGGCTGCAGCCAACACATGAAAGCTCTCCTGGGAGTCATGTAGTTTGTATCCGACGCACTACTGCCAATTTACGGAAACCCTCACACTCTTCTAATTAGGATGCGACACAGAAATTGCATCGAGATTAAATACTGTAGGCTCTAGGGCGGGTTTTATCCTACAGAGTAAAACGGCTGCAGCCAACACATGAAAGCTCTCCTGGGAGTCATGTAGTTTGTATCCGACGCACTACTGCCAATTTACTGAAAGCCTCACACTCTTCTAATTAGGATGCGACACAGAAATAGCATCGAGATTAAATACTGTAGGCTCCAGAGCGGGTTTTATCCTAGAGAGTAAAACGGCTGCAGCCTCCACAAGAAAGCTATCCTGGGAGTCATGTAGTTTGTATCCGACGCACTACTGCCCCTTAACTAGACCCTCACACTCTTCTAATATGGATGCGACACAGAAATAGCAGCCCTGTAGGCTCCAGTGCGCGTTTTATCCTAGAGAGTAAAACGGCTGCAGTCTCCACATGAAAGCTCTTCTGGGAGTCATGTAGTTTGTATCCGACGCACCACTGCCTATTTACTGAAACCCTCATACTCTTCTAATTAGGATACGACCCAGAAATTGCATCGAGATTAAATACTGTAGGCTCCAGAGCGGGTTTTATCCTAGAGAGTAAAACGGCTGCAGCCTCCACAAGAAAGCTATCCTGGGAGTCATGTAGTTTGTATCCGACGCACTACTGCCCATTTACTGAAACCCACACACTCTTCTAATAAGGATGCGACACAGAAATAGCTGCCCTGAGGGCTCCAGGGCTGGTTTTATCCTAGAGAGTTAAACGGCTGCAGTCTCCACATAAAAGCTCTCCTGGGGGTCATGTAGTTTTATATCCGACGCACTACTGCCAATTTACTGAAACCCTCACACTCTTCAAATTAGGATGCGACACAGAAATTGCATTGAGATTAAATACTGTAGGCTCCAGAGCAGGTTTTATCCTAGAGAGTAAAACGGCTGCAGCCTCCACAAGAAAGCTATCCTGGGAGTCATGTAGTTTGTATCCGACGCACTACTGCCCATTTACTGAACCCCTCACACTCTTCTAATAAGGATGCGACACAGAAATAGCAGCCCTGTAGGCTCCAGGGCGGTTTTTATCCTAGAGAGTTAAACGGCTGCCGCCTACGCATGAAAGCTCTCTTGGGAGTCATGTAGTTTGTATCCGAGGCACTACTGCCCATTTACTGAAACCCTCACACTCTTCTAATTAGGATGCGACACATATATTGCATCGAGATTAAATACTGTAGGCTCCAGAGCTGGTTTTATCCTAGAGAGTAAAACGGCTGCAGCCTCCACAAGAAAGCTATCCTGGGAGTCATGTAGTTTGTATCCGACGCACTACCGCCCATTTACTGAAACTCTCACACTCTTCTAATAAGGATGCGACACAGAAATAGCAGCCCTGTAGGCTCCAGGGTGGGTTTTATCCTAGAGAGTTAAACGGCTGCAGCCTCCACATGAAAGCTCTCCGGGGAGTCATTTAGTTTGTATCCGACGCACTACTGCCCATTTACTGAAAACCTCACACTCTTCTAATAAGGATGCGACAAAGAAATTGCGTCGAGATTAAATACTGCAGGTTCCAGGGCGGGTTTTGTCCTAGAGAGTAAATTGGCTGCAGCCTCCACATGAAAGCTCTCCTGGGAGTCATGTAGTTTGTATCCGACGCACTACTGCCCATTTACTGAAACCCTAACGCTCCGCAAATAATGAGATGACACAGAAATTGCGTCGAGATTAAGTACTGAAGCCTCTAGGGCGGGTTTTATCCTAGAGAGTAAAACGGCTGCAGCCTCCACATGAAAGCTCTCCTGGGACTCATGTAGTTTGTATCTGACGCACTACCGCCCATTTACTTTAACCCTTGCACTCTTCTAATAAAGATGCGACACAGAAATTGCATCGAGATTAAATACTGTAGGCTCCAGGGCGGGTTTTATCCTACAGAGTAAAACGGCTGCAGTCAACACATGAAAGCTCTCCTGGGAGTCATGTAGTTTGTATCCGACGCACTACTGCCAATTTACTGAAACCCTCACACTCTTCTAATTAGGATGCGACACAGAAATTGCATCGAGATTAAATACTGTAGGCTCTAGGGCGGGTTTTATCCTACAGAGTAAAACGGCTGCAGCCAACACATGAAAGCTCTCCTGGGAGTCATGTAGTTTGTATCCGACGCACTACTGCCAATTTACTGAAAACCTCACACTCTTGTAATTAGGATGCGACACAGAAATTGCATCGAGATTAAATACTGTAGGCTCCAGAGCGGGTTTTATCCTAGAGAGTAAAACGGCTGCAGCCTCCACAAGAAAGCTATCCTGGGAGTCATGTAGTTTGTATCCGACGCACTACTGCCCATTAACTAGACCCTCACACTCTTCTAATATGGATGCGACACAGAAATAGCAGCCCTGTAGGCTCCAGGGCGCGTTTTATCCTAGAGAGTAAAACGGCTGCAGTCTCCACATGAAAGCTCTTCTGGGAGTCATGTAGTTTGTATCCGACGCACCACTGCCTATTTACTGAAACCCTCATACTCTTCTAATTAGGATGCGACCCAGAAATTGCATCGAGATTAAATACTGTAGGCTCCAGAGCGGGTTTTATCCTAGAGAGTAAAACGGCTGCAGCCTCCACAAGAAAGCTATCCTGGGAGTCATGTAGTTTGTATCCGACGCACTACTGCCCATTTACTGAAACCCTCACACTCTGCTAATAAGGATGCGACACAGAAATAGCTGCCCTGTAGGCTCCAGGGCGGGTTTTATCCTAGAGAGTTAAACGGCTGCAGTCTCCACATAAAAGCTCTCCTGGGAGTCATGTAGTTTGTATCCGACGCACTACTGCCAATTTACTGAAACCCTCACACTCTTCTAATTAGGATGCAACACAGAAATTGCATTGAGATTAAATACTGTAGGCTTCAGAGCAGGTTTTATCCTAGAGAGTAAAACGGCTGCAGCCTTAACATTAAAAAGCTCTCCTGGGAGTATTGTAGTTTGTATCCGAAGCACTACTGCGCATTTACTGAAACCCTCACACTCTTCTAATTAGGATGCGACACAGATATTGCATCGAGATTAAATACTGTAGGCTCCAGAGCTGGTTTTATCCTAGAGAGTAAAACGGCTGCAGCCTCCACAAGAAAGCTATCCTGGGAGTCATGTAGTTTGTATCCGACGCACTACCGCCCATTTACTGAAACCCTCACACTCTTCTAATAAGGATGCGACACAGAAACAGCAGCCCTGTAGGCTCCAGGGTGGGTTTTATCCTAGAGAGTTAAACGGCTGCAGCCTCCACATGAAAGCTCTCCGGGGAGTCATTTAGTTTGTATCCGACGCACTACTGCCCATTTACTGAAAACCTCACACACTTCTAATAAGGATGCGACACAGAAATTGCGTCGAGATTAAATACTGCAGGTTCCAGGGCGGGTTTTCTCCTAGAGAGTAAATTGGCTGCAGCCTCCACATGAAAGCTCTCCTGGGAGTCATGTAGTTTGTATCCGACGCACTACTGCCCATTTACTGAAACCCTCACGCTCCTCAAATAATGAGATGACACAAAAATTGCGTCGAGATTAAGTACTGAAGGCACCAGGGCGGGTTTTATCCTAGAGAGTAAAACGGCTGCAGCCTCCACATGAAAGCTATCCTGGGAGTCATGTAGTTCGTATCCGACGCACTACCACCCATTTACTGAAACCCTCGCAGTCTTCTAATAAGGATGCGACACACAAATTGCGTCGAGATTAAGTACTGTAGGCTCAAGGGCGTGTTTTATCCTAGAGAGTAAAACGGTTGCAGCCTACACATGAAAGCTCTGCTGGGAGTCTTGTAATATGTACGCGACGCAATTCTACCCATTTTATTAAACCCTCGCACAAATCTACTGAGGATGCGACACAGAAATTTCGTCGAGATTATATAGTAACAGGCTACAGGGCAACTATTAATCAAGAGATTAACACGGCTGTGGCCCCCACATAAGAGCCCTCCTCAGGGACATATATTTTGTACCATACCCACTACTGCCCATATACTGAAACCCACACACTCTTCAAATTAGGATGCGACATAGAAATTGCGTCGAGATTAAATACTGTAGCCTCCAGGGCGAGTTTTGTACTATAGAGTAAAACGGCTGCAGCCTCCACAAGAAAGCTATCCTGGGAGGCATGTAGTTTGTATCCGACGCACTACTGCCCATTTACTGAAACCCTCACACTCTTTTAATAAGGATGCGACACAGAAATTGCATCGAGATTAAGTACTGTAGGCTCCAGGGCGGGTTTTATCCTAAAGAGTTAAACGGCTGCAGCATACACATGAAAGCTCTCCGGGGAGTCATTTAGATTGTATCCGACGCACTACTGCCCATTTACTGAAAACCTCACACTCTTCTAATAAGGATGCGACACACAAATTGCGTCGCGATTAAGTACTGTAGGCTCAAGGGCGTGTTTTATCCTAGAGAGTAAAACGGTTGCAGCCTACACATGAAAGCTCTCCTGGGAGTCTTGTAATATGTACCCGACGCATACTACCCATTTTATTAAACCCTCACACAAATCCACTGAGGATGCGACACAGAAATTTCGTCGAGATTATATAGTACAGGCTACAGGGCAACTATTAATCAAGAGATTAACACGGCTGTGGCCCCCACATAAGAGCCCTCCTCAGGGACATATATTTTGTACCATACCCACTACTGCCCATATACTGAAATCCTCACACTCTTCTAATTAGGATGCAACACAGAAATTGCGTCGGGATTAAATAGTGTAGCCTCCAGGGCGAGTTTTGTACTATAGAGTAAAACGGCTGCAGCCTCCACATGAAAGCTCTCCTGGGAGTCATGTAGTTTGTATCCGACGCACTACTGCCCATTTATTGAAACCCTCACGCGCCTCAAATAATGAGATGACACAGAAATTGCGTCGAGATTAAGTACTGAAGGCTCTAGGGCGGTTTTATCCTAGAGAGTAAAACGGCTGCAGCCTCCACATGAGAGCTCTCCTGGGACTCATGTAGTTTGTATCCGACGCACTACCGCCCATTTACTTTAACCCTCGCACTCTTCTAATAATGATGCGACACAGAAATTGCATCGAGATTAAATACTGTAGGCTCCAGGGCGGGTTTTATCCTACAGAGTAAAACGGCTGCAGCCAACACATGAAAGCTCTCCTGGGTGTCTTGTAGTTTGTATCCGACGCACTACTGCCAATTTACTGAAACCCTCACACTCTTCTAATTAGGATGCGACACAGAAATTGCATCGAGATTAAATACTGTAGGCTCCAGAGCGGGTTTTATCCTAGAGAGTAAAACGGCTGCAGCCTCCACAAGAAAGCTATCCTGGGAGTCATGTAGTTTGTATCCGACGCACTACTGCCCATTAACTAGACCCTCACACTCTTCCAATATGGATTCGACACAGAAATAGCTGCCCTGTAGGCTCCAGGGCGCGTTTTATCCTAGAGAGTGAAACGGCTGCAGTCTCCACATGAAAGCTCTTCTGGGAGTCATGTAGTTTGCTCCGACGCACTACTGCCCATTTACTGAAACCCTCACACTCTTCTAATAAGGATTCGACACAGAAATAGCTGCCCTGTAGGCTCCAGGGCGGGTTTTATCCTAGAGAGTTAAACGGCTGCAGTCTCCACATAAAAGCTCTCCTGGGAGTCAAGTAGTTTGTATCCGACGCACTACTGCCAATTTACTGAAACCCTCACACTCTTCTAATTAGGATGCGACACAGAAATTGCATTGAGATTAAATACTGTAAGCTCCAGAGCAGGTTTTATCCTAGAGAGTAAAACGGCTGCAGCCTCCACAAGAAAGCTATCCTGGGAGTCATGTAGTTTGTATCCGACGCACTACTGCCCATTTACTGAACCCCTCACACTCTGCTAATAATAGCTGCCCTGTAGGCTCCAGGGCGCGTTTTATCCTAGAGAGTTAAACGGCTGCAGTCCCCACATAAAAGCTCTCCTGGGAGTCATGTAGTTTGCATCCCACGCACTACTGCCAATTTACTGAAACCCTCACACTCTTCTAATATGGATGCGACACAGAAATTGCATTGAGATTAAATACTGTAGGCTCCAGAGCAGGTTTTATCCTAGAGAGTAAAACGGCTGCAGCCTCCACAAGAAAGCTATCCTGGGAGTCATGTAGTTTGTATCCGACGCACTACTGCCCATTTACTGAACCCCTCACTCTCTTCTAATAAGGATGCGACACAGAAATAGCAGCCCTGTATGCTCCAGGGCGGGTTTTATCCTAGAGAGTTAAACGGCTGCAGCCTACGCATGAAAGCTCTCTTGGGAGTCATGTAGTTCGTATCCGACGCACTACTGCCTATTTACTGAAACCCTCACACTCTTCTAATTAGGATGCGACACAAAAATTGCGTCGAGATTAAATACTGTAGGCTCCAGAGCTGGTTTTATCCTAGAGAGTAATACGGCTGCAGCCTCCACAAGAAAGCTATCCTGGGAGTCATGTAGATTGTATCCGACGCACTACTGCCCATTTACTGAAACCCTCACACTTTCTAATAAGGATGCGTCACAGAAATAGCAGCCCTGTACGCTCCAGGGCGGGTTTTATCCTAGAGAGTTAAACGGCTGCAGCCTACACATGAAAGCTCTCCGGGGAGTCATTTAGTTTGTATCCGAGGCACTACTGCCCATTTACTGAAAACCTCACACTCTTCTAATTAGGATGCGACACAGATATTGAATCGAGATTAAATACTGTAGGCTCCAGAGCTGGTTTTATCCTAGAGAGTAAAACGGCTGCAGCCTCCACAAGAAAGCTATCCTGGGAGTCATGTTGTTTGTATCCGACGCACTACCGCCCATTTACTGAAACCCTCACACTCTTCTAATAAGGATGCGACACAGAAATAGCAGCCCTGTAGGCTCCAGGGCGGGTTTTATCCTAGAGAGTTAAACGGCTGCAGCCTACACATGAAAGCTCTCCGGGGAGTCATTTAGTTTGTAGCCGACGCACTACTGCCCATTTACTGATAACCTCACACTCTTCTAGTAAGGATGCGACACAGAAATTGCGTCGAGATTAAATACTGCAGGTTCCAGGGCGGGTTTTCTCCTAGAGAGTAAATTGGCTGCAGCCTCCACTTGAAAGCTCTCCTGGGAGTCATGTTGTTTGTATCCGACGCACTACTGCCCATTTACTGAAACCCTCACGCTCCTCAAATAATGAGATGACACAGAAATTGCGTCGAGATTAAGTACTGAAGGCACCAGGGCAGGTTTTATCCTAGAGAGTAAAACGGCTGCAGCCTCCACATGAAAGCTCTCCTGGGAGTCATGCAGGTTGTATCCGACGCACTACCGTCCATTTACTGAAACCCTCGCACTCTTCTAATAAGGATGCGACACACAAATTGCGTCGCGATTAAGTACTGTAGGCTCAAGGGCGTGTTTTATCCTAGAGAGTAAAACGGTTGCAGCCTACACATGAAAGCTCTCCTGGGAGTCCTGTAATATGTACCCGACGCAATACTACCCATTTTATTAAACCCTCACACAAATCCACTGAGGATGCGACACAGATATTTCGTCGAGATTATATAGTACAGGCTACAGGGCAACTATTAATCAAGAGATTAACACGGCTGTGGCCCCCACATAAGAGCCCTCCTCGGGGACATATATTTTGTACCATACCCACTACTGCCCATATACTGAAACCCTCACACTCTTCTAATTAGGATGCAACACAGAAATTGCGTCGAGATTAAATACTGTAGCCTCCAGGGCGAGTTTTGTACTACAGAGTAAAACGGCTGCAGCCTCCACATGAAAGCTCTCCTGGGAGTCATGTAGTTTGTATCCGACGCACTACTGCCCATTTATTGAAACCCTCACGCTCCTCAAATAATGAGATGACATAGAAATTGCGTCGAGATTAAGTACTGAAGGCTCTAGGGCGGGTTTTATCCTAGAGAGTATTACGGCTGCAGCCTCCACAAGAGAGCTCTCCTGGGACTCATGTAGTTTGTATCCGACGCACTACCGCCCATTTACTTTAACCCTCGCACTCTTCTAATAATGATGCGACAAAGAAATTGCATCGAGATTAAATATTGTAGGCTCCTGGGCGGGTTTTATCCTACAGAGTAAAACGGCTGCAGCCAACACATGAAAGCTGTCCTGGGAGTCATGTAGTTTGTATCCGACGCACTACTGCCAATTTACTGAAACCCTCACACTCTTCTAATTAGGATGCGACACAGAAATTGCATCGAGATTAAATACTGTAGGCTGCAGGGCGGGTTTTATCGTAGAGAGTAAAACGGCTGCAGTCTGCACATGAAAGCTCTCCTGTGAGTCATGTAGTATGTATCCGACGCACTACTGCTCATCTACTGAAACCCTCACACTCTTCTAATTAGGATGCGACACAGAAATTGCATCGAGATTAAATACTGTAGGCTCCAGGGCGGGTTTTATCCTAGAGAGTATAACTGCTGCAGCCTCCACAAGAAAGCCATCCTGGGAGTCATGTAGTTTGTATCCCACGCACTACTGCCAATTTACTGAAACCTTCACACTCTTCGAATAAGGATGCGACACAGAAATAGCAGCCCTGTAGGCTCCAGGGCGGGTTTTATCCTAGAGAGTTAAACGGCTGCAGCCTACACATGAAAGCTCTCCGGGGAGTCATTTAGTTTGTATCCGAGGCGCTACTGCCCATTTACTGAAAACCTCACACTCTTCTAATTAGGATGCGACACAGATATTGCATCGAGATTAAATACTGTAGGCTCCAGAGCTGGTTTTATCCTAGAGAGTAAAACGGCTGCAGCCTCCACAAGAAAGCTATCCTGGGAGTCATGTTGTTTGTATCCGACGCACTACCGCCCATTTACTGAAACCCTCACACTCTTCTAATAAGGATGCGACACAGAAATAGCAGCCCTGTAGGCTCCAGGGCGGGTTTTATCCTAGAGAGTTAAACGGCTGCAGCCTACACATGAAAGCTCTCCGGGGAGTCATTTAGTTTGTAGCCGACGCACTACTGCCCATTTACTGATAACCTCACACTCTTCTAATAAGGATGCGACACAGAAATTGCGTCGAGATTAAATACTGCAGGTTCCCGGGCGGGTTTTCTCCTAGAGAGTAAATTGGCTGCAGCCTCCACTTGAAAGCTCTCCTGGGAGTCATGTTGTTTGTATCCGACGCACTACTGCCCATTTACTGAAACCCTCGCGCTCCTCAAATAATGAGATGACACAGAAATTGCGTCGAGATTAAGTACTGAAGGCACCAGGGCAGGTTTTATCCTAGAGAGTAAAACGGCTGCAGCCTCCACATGAAAGCTCTCCTGGGAGTCATGCAGGTTGTATCCGACGCACTACCGTCCATTTACTGAAACCCTCGCACTCTTCTAATAAGGATGCGACACACAAATTGCGTCGCGATTAAGTACTGTAGGCTCAAGGGCGTGTTTTATCCTAGAGAGTAAAACGGTTGCAACCTACACATGAAAGCTCTCCTGGGAGTCTTGTAATATGTACCCGACGCAATACTGCCCATTTTATTAAACCCTCACACAAATCCACTGAGGATGCGACACAGAAATTTCGTCGAGATTATATAGTACAGGCTACAGGGCAACTATTAATCAAGAGATTAACACGGCTGTGGCCCCCACATAAGAGCCCTCCTCGGGGACATATATTTTGTACCATACCCACTACTGCCCATATACTGAAACCCTCACACTCTTCTAATTAGGATGCAACAGAGAAATTGCGTCGAGATTAAATACTGTAGCCTCCAGGGCGAGTTTTGTACTACAGAGTAAAACGGCTGCAGCCTCCACATGAAAGCTCTCCTGGGAGTCATGTAGTTTGTATCCGACGCACTACTGCCCATTTATTGAAACCCTCACGCTCCTCAAATAATGAGATGACACAGAAATTGCGTCGAGATTAAGTACTGAAGGCTCTAGGGCGGGTTTTATCCTAGAGAGTAAAACGGCTGCAGCCTCCACATGAGAGCACTCCTGGGACTCATGTAGTTTGTATCCGACGCACTACCGCCCATTTACTATAACCCTCGCACTCTTCTAATAATGATGCGACAAAGAAATTGCATCGAGATTAAATATTGTAGGCTCCTGGGCGGGTTTTATCCTACAGAGTAAAACGGCTGCAGCCAACACATGAAAGCTGTCCTGGGAGTCATGTAGTTTGTATCCGACGCACTACTGCCAATTTACTGAAACCCTCACACTCTTCTAATTAGGATGCGACACAGAAATTGCATCGAGATTATATACTGTAGGCTGCAGGGCGGGTTTTATCGTAGAGAGTAAAACGGCTGCAGTCTGCACATGAAAGCTCTCCTGTGAGTCATGTAGTATGTATCCGACGCACTACTGCTCATTTACTGAAACCCTCACACTCTTCTAATTAGGATGCGACACAGAAATTGCATCGAGATTAAATACTGTAGGCTCCAGAGCGGGTTTTATCCTAGAGAGTATAACTGCTGCAGCCTCCACAAGAAAGCCATCCTGGGAGTCATGTAGTTTGTATCCGACGCACTACTGCCAATTTACTGAAACCTTCACACTCTTCGAATAAGGATGCGACACAGAAATAGCAGCCCTGTAGGCTCCAGGGCGGGTTTTATCCTAGAGAGTTAAACGGCTGCAGCCTACACATTAAAGCTCTCCTGGGAGTCATGTAGTTTGTATCCGACGCACTACTGCCCATTTATTGAAACCCTCACGCTCCTCAAATAATGAGATGACACAGAAATTGCGTCGAGATTAAGTACTGAAGGCTCCAGGGCGGGTTTTATCCTAGAGAGTAAAACGGCTGCAGCCTCCACATGAAAGCTCTCCTGGGAGTCATGTAGTTTGTATCCGACGCACTACTGCCCATTTACTGAAACCCTCACGCTCCTCAAATAATGAGATGACACAGAAATTGCGTCGAGATTAAGTACTGAAGGCTCCAGGGCGGGTTTTATCCTAGAGAGTAAAACGGCTGCAGCCTCCACATGAAAGCTCTCCTGGGAGTCATGTAGTTTGTATCCGACGCACTACTGCCCATTTACTGAAACCCTCACACTCTTGTAATAAGGATGCGACACAGAAATAGCAGCCCTCTAGGCTCCAGGGCGGGTTTTATCCTAGAGAGTTAAACGGCTGCAGCCTACACATGAAAGCTCGCCGGGGAGTCATTTAGTTTGTATCCGACGCTTTACTGCCCATTTACTGAAAACCTCACACTCTTCTAATAAGGATGCGACACAGAAATTGCGTCGAGATTAAGTACTGCAGGTTCCAGGGCGGGTTTTCTCCTAGAGAGTAAATTGGCTGCAGCCTCCACATGAAAGCTCTCCTGGGAGTCATTTAGTTTGTATCCGACGCACTACTGCCCATTTACTGAAACCCTCACTCTCCTCAAATCATTAGATGACTCAGAAATTGCGTCGAGATTAAGTACTGAAGGCTCCAGGGCGGGTTTAATCCTAGAGAGTAAAACGGCTGCAGCCTACACATGAAAGCTCTCCGGGGAGTCATTTAGTTATTATCCGACGCACTACTGCCCATTTACTGAAAACCTCACACACTCCTAATAAGGATGCGACACAGAAATTGCGTCGAGATTAAATACTGCAGGTTCCAGGGCGGGTTTTCTCCTAGAGAGTAAATAGGCTGCAGCCTCCACATGAAAGCTCTCCTGGGAGTCATGTAGTTTGTATCCGACGCACTACTGCCCATTTACTGAAACCCTCACGCTCCTCAAATAATGAGATGACACAGAAATTGCTCCAGGGCGGGTTTTTCCCCTAGAGAGTAAAACGGCTGCAGCCTCCACATGAAAGCTGTCGTGGGACACATGTAGTTTGTATCCGACGCACTACTGCCCATTTACTGAAACTCTTACACTCTTCTAATAAGGATGCGACACAGAAATTGCGACGTGATTAAATACTGTAGCCTGCAGGGCGAGTTTTGTACTAGAGAGTAAAAGGGCTGCAGCCTCCACATGAAAGCTCTCCTGGGAGTCATGTAGTTTGTGTCCGTCAAACTACCACCCATTTACTGAAACCCTCGCACTCTTCTAATAAGGATGCGACACACAAACTGCGTCGAGATTAAGTACTGTAGGCTCAAGGGTGTGTTTTATCCTAGAGAGTAAAACGGTTGCAGCCTACACATGAAAGCTCTAATGGGAGTCTTGTAATATGTACCCGACGCAATACTACCCATTTTATTAAACACTCACACAAATCTACTGAGGATGCGACACAGAAATTGCGTCGAGATTGCGTAGTACAGGCTACAGAGCAACTATTAATCAAGAGATTAACACTGCTGTGGCCCCCACATAGGAGCCCTCCTCAGGGACATATATTTTGTACCATACGCACTACTGCCCATATACTGAAACCCACACACTCTTCTAATTAGGATGCGACACAGAAATTGCGTCGTGATTAAATACTGTAGCCTCCAGGGCGAGTTTTGTAGTAGAGAGTAAAACGGCTGCAGCCTCCTGATGAAAGCTCTCCTGGGAGTCATGTAGTATGTATCCGACGCACTACTTCAAACATACTGAAACCCTCACACCCTTCTAATTAGGATGCGACACAGAAATTGCGTCGAGATTAAATACTGTAGGTTCCAGGGGGGTTTTATCCTAGAGAGTTAATTGGCTGTAGCCTCCATATAAAAAGTTCTCTTTGAAGTCATGTAGTTTATATTCGACGCACTACTGCCCATATACTGAAACCCTCACACTCCTCAAATAATGAGATGACACAGAAATTGCGTCTAGATTAAGTACTGAAGGCTCCAGGGCGTGTTTTATCCTAGAGAGTAAAACGGCTGCAGCCTCCACATGAAAGCTCTCCTGGGAGTCATGTAGTTTGTATCCGACGCACTACTGCCCATTTACTGAAACCCTCACGCTCTTCTAATTAGGATGCGACACAGAAATTGCATCGAGATAAAATACTGTAGGCTCCAGAGCTGGTTTTATCCTAGAGAGTAAAACGGTTGCAGGCCTAACATGAAAGCTATCCTGGGAGTCATGTAGTTTGTATCCGACGCACTACTGCCCATTTACTGAAACCCTCACACTCTTCTAATTAGGAAGCGACACAGAAATTGCATCGAGATTAAATACTGTAGGCTCCAGAGTGGGATTTATCCTAGAGAGTAAAACGGCTGCAGCCCCCACAAGAAAACTATCCTGGGAGTCATGTAGTTTGTATCCGACGCACTACTGCCCATTTACTGAAACCCTCACGCTCCTCAAATAATGAGATGACACAGAAATTGCGTCGAGATTAAGTACTGAAGGCTCTAGGGCGGGTTTTATCCTAGAGAGTAAAACGGCTGCAGCCTCCACATGAAAGCTATCCTGGGACTCATGTAGTTTGTATCCGACGCACTATCGCCCATATACTTTAACCCTCGCCCTCTTCTAATAAGGATGCGACACAGAAATTGCATCGAGATTAAATACTGTAGGCTCCAGAGCTGGTTTTATCCTAAAGAGTAAAGCGGTTGCAGGCTTAACATGAAAGCTATTCTGCGAGTCATGTAGTTTGTATCCGACGCACAACCGCCCATTTACTTTAAACCTCGCACTCTTCTAATAAGGATGCGACACAGAAGTTGCATCGAGATTAAATACTGTAGGCTCCAGGGCGGGTTTTATCCTACAGAGTAAAACCCCTGCAGCCAAAACATGAAAGCTCTCCTGGGAGTCATGTAGTTTGCATCCGACGCACTACTGCCTATTTACTGAAACCCTCACACTCTTCTATTTAGGATGCGACACAGAAATTGCATCGAGATTAAATACTGTAGGCTCCAGGGCCGGTTTTATCCTAGAGAGTAAAACGGCTGATGCCTCCAGAAGAAAGCTATCCTGGGAGTCATGTAGTTTGTATGCGACGCACTACTGCCCATTTACTGAAACCCTCAGACTCCTTTAATAAGGAAGCGACACAGAAATAGCAGCCGTGTAGCCTCCAGGGCGGGTTATATCCTAGAGAGTTAAACGGCTGCAGCCTACACATGAAAGCTCGCCGGGAAGTCATTTAGTTTGTATCCGACGCAATACTGCCCATTTACTGAAAACCTCACACTCTTCTAATAAGGATGCGACACAGAAATTGCGTCGAGATTAAATACTGCATGTTCCAGGGCGAGTTTTCTCCTAGAGAGTAAATAGGCTGCAGCCTCCACATGAAAGCTCTCCTGGGAGTCATGTAGTTTGTATCCGACGCACTACTGCCCATTTACTGAAACCCTCACGCTCCTCAAATAATGAGATGACACAGAAATTGTTCCAGGCCGGGTTTTCTCCTAGAGAGTAAAACGGCTGCAGCCTCCACATGAAAGCTGTCCTGGGACACATGTAGTTTGTATCCGACGCACTACTGCCCATTTACTGAAACCCTCACACTCTCCTAATAAGGATGCGACACAGAAATTGCGTCGTGATTAAATACTGTAGCCTCCAGGGCGAGTTTTGTACTAGAGAGTAAAAGGGCTGCAGCCTCCACATGAAAGCTCTCCTGGGAGTCATGTAGTTTGTATCCGTCAAACTACCGCCCATTTACTGAAACCCTCGCACTCTTCTAATAAGGATGCGACACACAAATTGCGTCGGGATTAAGTACTGTAGGCTCAAGGGTGTGTTTTATCCTAGAGAGTAAAACGGTTGCAGCCTACACATGAAAGCTCTAATGGGAGTCTTGTAATATGTACCCGACACAATACTACCCATTTTATTAAACACTCACACAAATCTACTGAGGATGTGACACAGAAATTGCGTCGAGATTGCGTAGTACAGGCTACAGAGCAACTATTAATCAAGAGATTAACACTGCTGTGGCCCCCACATAAGAGCCCTCCTCAGGGACATATATTTTGTACCATACGCACTACTGCCCATATACTGAAACCCACACACTCTTCTAATAAGGATGCGACACAGAAGTTGCATCGAGATTAAATACTGTAGGCTCCAGGGCGGGTTTTATCCTACAGAGTAAAACGGCTGCAGCCAACACATGAAAGCTCTCCTGGGAGTCATGTAGTTTGTATCCGACGCACTACTGCCCATTTACTGAAAACCTCACACTCTTCTAATAACGATGCGACACAGAAACTGCGTCGGGATTAAATACTGCAGGTTCCAGGGCGGGTTTTCTCCTAGAGAGTAAATTGGCTGCAGCCTACACATGAAAGCTCTCCTGGGAGTCATGTAGTTTGTATCCGGCGCACTACTGCCCATTTACTGAAACCCTCACACTCTTCTAATAAGGATGCGACACAGAAATTGCATCGAGATTAAATACTGTAGGCTCCAGAGCTGGTTTTATCCTAGATAGTAAAACGGTTGCAGGCTTAACATGAAAGCTATCCTGGGAGTTATGTAGTTTGTATCCGACGCACTCCTGTCTATTTACTGAAACCCTCACACTCTTCTAATTATGATGTGACACAGAAATTGCGTCGAGATTAAGTACTGTAGGCTCAAGGGCGGGTTTATCCTAGAGAGTAAAACGGTTGCAGCCTCCACATGAAAGCTCTGCTGGGAGTCTTGTATTATGTATCCGACGCAATACTACCCATCTTATTAATCCCTCACACACATCTACTGAGGATGCGACACATAAATTGCGTCGAGATTGCGTAGTACAGGCTACAGAGCAACTATTAATCAAGAGATTAACACTGCTGTGGCCCCCACATAAGAGCCCTCCTCAGGGACATATATTTTGTACCATACGCACTACTGCCCATATACTGAAACCCACACACTCTTCTAATAAGGATGCGACACAGAAGTTGCATCGAGATTAAATACTGTAGGCTCCAGGGCGGGTTTTATCCTACAGAGTAAATTGGCTGCAGCCAACACATGAAAGCTCTCCTGGGAGTCATGTAGTTTGTATCCGACGCACTACTGCCCATTTACTGAAACCCACACACTCTTCTAATAAGGATGCGACACAGAAGTTGCATCGAGATTAAATACTGTAGGCTCCAGGGCGGGTTTTATCCTACAGAGTAAAACGGCTGCAGCCAACACATGAAAGCTCTCCTGGGAGTCATGTAGTTTGTATCCGACGCACTACTGCCCATTTACTGAAACCCTCACGCACCTCAAATAATGAGATGACACAGAAATTGCGTCGAGATTAAGTACTGAAGGCTCTAGGGCGGGTTTTATCATAGAGAGTATAACGGCTGCAGCCTCCACATGAAACCTCTCCTGGGACTCATGTAGTTTGTATCCGACGCACTACCGCCCATTCACTTTAACCCTCGCACTCTTCTAATAAGGATGCGACACAGAAGTTGCATCGAGATTAAATACTGTAGGCTCCAGGGCGGGATTTATCCTACAGAGTAAAACGGCTGCAGCCAACACATGAAAGCTGTCCTGGGAGTCATGTAGTTTGTATCCGACGCACTACTGCCTATTTACTGAAACCCTCACACTCTTCTAATTAGGATGCGACAGAAATTGCATCGAGTATCCAGGGCCGGTTTTATCCTAGAGAGTAAAACGGTTGCAGGCTTAACATGAAAGTTCTCCTGGGAGTGATGAATTTTGTATCCGACGCACTACCGCCCATTTACTTTAACCCTCGCCCTCTTCTAATAAGGATGCGACACAGAAATTACTTCGAGATTAAATACTGTAGGCTCCAGGGCGGGGTTTATCCTACAGAGTAAAACGGCTGCAGCCAACACATGAAAGCTCTCCTGGGAGTCATGTAGTTTGTATCCGACGCACTACTGCCTATTTACTGAAACCCTCACACTCTTCTAATTAGGATGCGACACAGAAATTGCATCGAGATTAAATACTGTAGGCTCCAGGGCCGGTTTTATCCTAGAGAGTAAAACGGTTGCAGGCTTAACATGAAAATACTCCTGGGAGTGATGTAGTTTGTATCCGACGCACTACCGCCCAATTACTGAAATCCTCACACTCTTCTAATTAGGATGCGACACAGAAATTGCATCGAGATTAAATACTGTAGGCTCCAGAGCGGGTTTTATCCTAGAGAGTTGAACGGCTGCAGCCTCCACAAGAAAGCTATACTGGGAGTCATGTAGTTTGTATCCGACGCACTACTGCCCATTTACTGAAACCCTCACACTCCTGTAATATGGATGCGACACAGAAATAGCAGCCCTGTAGGCTCCAGGGCAGGTTTTATCCTAGAGAGTAAAACGGCTGCAGTCTCCACATAAAAGCTCTTCTGGGAGTCATGTAGTTTGTATCCGACGCACCACTGCCTATTTACTGAAACTCTCATACTCTTCTAATTAGGATGCGACCCAGAAATTGCATCGAGATTAAATACTTAGGCTCCAGAGCGGATTTCATCCTATGGAGTGAAACGGCTGCATCCTCCACAAGAAAGCTATCGTGGGAGTCATGTAGTTTGTATCCGACGCACTACTGCCCATTTACTGAAACCCTCACACTCTTCTAATAAAGATGCGACACACTAATTGCGTCGAGATTATGTACTGTAGGCACCAGGGCGGCATTTATCGTAGAGAGTAAAACGGCTGCAGCCTCCACAAAAAAGCTCTCCTGGGACACATGTAGTTTGTATCCGACACACTTCTGTCCATTTACTGAAACCCTCACTCTCCTCAAATAATGAGATGGCACGGAAATTGCGTCGAGATTAAGTACTGAAAACTCAAGGGCGGGTTTTATCCTAGAGAGTAAAACGGCTGCAGCCTCCACAAGAAAGCTATCCTGGGAGTCTTGTAGTTTGTATCTGACGCACTACTGCCCATTTACTGAAACCCTCACACTCTTCTAATAAGGATGCGTCACAGAAATAGCAGCCCTGTAGGCTCCAGGGCGGGTTTTATCCTAGAGAGTTAAACGGCTGCAGCCTACACATGAAAGCTCTCCGGGGAGTCATTTAGTTTGTATCCGAGGCACTACTGCCCATTTACTGAAAACCTCACACTCTTCTAATTAGGATGCGACACAGAAATTGCGTCGAGATTAAGTACTGGAGCCTCCAGGGCCGGTTTTATCCTAGAGAGTAAAACGGTTGCAGCCTTAACATGAAAGCTCTCCTGGGAGTGATGTATTTTGTATCCGACGCACTACTGCCCTTTTACAGAAACCCTCACACCCTTCTAATTAGGATGCGACACAGAAATTGCGTCGAGATTAAATACTGTGGGCTCCAGAGCTGGTTTTATCCTTGAGAGTAAAACGACAGCAGCCTCCACAAGAAAGCTATCCTGGGAGTCATGTAGTTTGTATCCGACGCACTACTGCCCATTTATTGGAACCCTCACACTCTTCTAATAAGGATGCGACACACAAATTGCGTCGAGATTATGTACTGTAGGCACCATGGCGGCATTTATCGTAGAGAGTAAAACGGCTGCAGCCTCCACAAAAAAGCTCTCCTGGGACTCATGTAGTTTGTATCCGACACACTTCTGTCCATTTACTGAAACCCTCACTCTCCTCAAATAATGAGATGGCACGGAAATTGCGTCGAGATTAAGTACTGAAAACTCAATGGCGGGTTTTATCCTAGAGAGTAAAACGGCTGCAGCCTCCACAAGAAAGCTATCCTGGGAGTCTTGTAGTTTGTATCTGACGCACTACTGCCCATTTACTGAAACCCTCACACTCTTCTAATAAGGATGCGTCACAGAAATAGCAGCCCTGTAGGCTCCAGGGCGGGTTTTATCCTAGAGAGTTAAACGGCTGGAGCCTACACATGAAAGCTCTCCGGGGAGTCATTTAGTTTGCATCCGACGCACTACTGCCCATTTACTGAAACCCTCAATCTCCTCAAATAATGAGATGACACAGAAATTGCGTCGAGATTAAGTACTGAAGGCTCCAGGGCGGGTTTTATCCTAGAGAGTTAAACGGCTGCAGCCTACACATGAAAGCTCTCCGGGGATTCATTTAGTTTGTATCCGACGCACTACTGCCCATTTACTGAAAACCTCACACTCTTCTAATAAGGATGCGACACATAAATTGCGTCGAGATTAAATACTGCAGGTTCCAGGTCGGGTTTTCTCCTAGAGAGTAAATTGGCTGCAGCCTCCACATGAAAGCTCTCCTGGGAATCATGTAGTTTGTTTCCGACGCACTACTGCCCATTTATTGAAACCCTCGCGCTCTTCTAATAAGGATGCGACACACAAATTGCGTCGCGATTAAGTACTGTAGGCTCAAGGGCGTGTTTTATCCTAGAGAGTAAAACGGATGCAGCCTACACATGAAAGCTCTCCTGGGAGTCTTGTAATATGTACCCGACGCAATACTACCCATTTTATTAAACCCTCACACAAATCTACTGAGGATGCGACACAGAAATTGCGTCGAGATTGTATAGTACAGGCTACAGGGCAACTATTAATCAAGAGATTAACACTGCCGTGGCCCCCACTTAAGAGCCTTCCTCGGGGACCTATATTTTGTACCACACGCACTACTGCCCATATACTGAAACCCTCACACTCTTCTAATTAGGATGCGACACAGAAATTGCGTCGAGATTAAACACTGTAGCCTCCAGGGCGAGTTTTGTACTATAGAGTAAAACGGCTGCAGCCTACACATGAAAGCTCTCCGGGGAGTCATTTAGTTTGCATCCGACGCACTACAGCCCTTTTACTGAAAGTCTCACACTCTTCTAATAAGGATGCAACACAGAAATTGCGTCGAGATTAAGTACTGTAGGCTCCAGGGCGGGTTTTATCCTAGAGAGTTAAACGGCTGCAGCCTACTCATGAAAGCTCTCCGGGGAGTCATTTAGTTAGCATCCGACGCACTACTGCCCATTTACTGAAACTCTCACACTCTTCTAATAAGGATGCGACACAGGAATTGCGTCGAGATTAAATACTGCAGGTTCCAAGGCGGGTTTTCTCCTAGAGAGTAAATTGGCTGCAGCCTCCACATGAAAGCTCTCCTGGGAGTCATGTAGTTTGTTTCTGACGCACTACTGCCCATTCACTGAAACCCTCACACTCTTCTAATAAGGATGCGACACAGAAATAGCAGCCCTGTAGGCTCCTGGGCGGGTTTTATCCTAGAGAGTTAAACGGCTGCAGCGTACACATGAAAGCTCACTCATGTAGTTTGTTTCCGACGCACTACCGCCCATTTACTGAAACCCTCACACTCTTCTAATTAGGATGCGACACAGAAATTGCATCGAGATAACATACTGTACGCTCCAGAGCGTGTTTTATCCTAGAGAGTAAAACGGCTGCAGCCTCCACATGAAAGCTCTCCTGAGAGTCATGTAGCTTGTATCCGACGCACTACTGCCCATTTACTGAAACCCTCACGCTTCTCAAATAATGAGATGACACAGAAATTGCGTCGAGATTAAATACTGTAGGCTCCAGGGCGGGTTTTATCCTACAGAGTAAAACGGCTGCAGTCTCCACATGAAAGCTCTCCTGGGAGTCATGTAGTTTGTATCCGACGCATTACTGCCTATTTACTGAAACCCTCACACTGTTCTAATTAGGATGCGACACAGAAATTGCATCGAGATTAAATACTGGAGGCTCAAGGGCGGGTTTTATCCTAGAGAGTAAAACGGCTGCAGCCTCCACAAGAAAGCTATCCTAGGAGTCCTGTAGTTTGTATCCGACGCACTACTGCCCATTTACTGAAACCCTCACACTCACCTAATATGAATGCGACACAGAAATAGCAGCCCTGTAGGCTCCAGGGCTGGTTTTATCCTAGAGAGTAAAACGGCTGCAGTCTCCACATGAAAGCTCTTCTGGGAGTCATGTAGTTTGTATCCGACGCACCACCTCCTATTTACTGAAACCCTCACACTCTTCTAATTAGGATGCGACCCAGAAATTGCATCGAGATTAAATACTGTAGGCTCCAGAGCGGGTATTATCCTAGAGAGTAAAACGGCTGCAGCCTCCACAAGAAAGCTATCCTGGGAGTATTGTAGTTTGTATCCGACGCACTACTGCCGATTTACTGAAACCCTCACACACTTCTAATAAGGATGCGACACAGAAATAGCAGCCCTGTAGGCTCCAGGACGGGTTTTATCCTAGAGAGTTAAACGGCTGCAGTCTTCATTGAAAGCTCTCCTGGGAGTCATGTAGTTTGTATCCGACGCACTACTGCCCATTTACTGAAACCCTCACACTCTTCTAATTACGATGCGACACAGAAATTGCATCGAGATTAAATACTGTAGGCTCCAGAGCGGCTTTTATCCTAGAGAGTAAAACGGCTGCAGCCTCCACAAGAAAGCTATCCTGGGAGTATTGTAGTTTGTATCCGACGCACTACTGCCCATTTACTGAAACCCTCACACTCTTCTAATAAGGATGCGACACAGAAATAGCAGCCCTGTAGGCTCCAGGGTGGGTTTTATCCTAGAGAGTTAAACGGCTGCAGTCTCCACATGAAAGCTCTCCAGGGAGTCATGTAGTTTGTATCCGACGCACTACTGCCTATTTACTGAAACCCTCACACTCTTCTAATTAGGATGCGACACAGAAATTGCGTCGAAGTTAAGTACTGTAGGCTCCAGGGCCGGTTTTATCCTAGAAAGTAAAACGGTTGCAGCCTACACATAAAAGGTCTCCTGGGAGTGATGTAGTTTGTATCCGACGCACTTCTGCCCATTTACTGAAACCCTCACACCCTTCTAATTAGGATGCGACACAGAAATTGCATCGAGATTAAATACTGTAGGCTCCAGAGCTGGTTTTATCCTAGAGAATAAAACGGTTGCAGGCTTAACATGAAGGCTATTCTGGGAGTCATGCAGTTTGTATCCGACGCACTGCTGCCCATTTACTGAAACCCTCAATCTCCTCAAATAATGAGATGACACAGAAATTGCGTCGAGATTAAGTACTGAATGCTCCAGGGCGGGTTTTATCCTAGAGAGTTAAACGGCTGCAGCCTACACATGAAAGCTCTCCAGGGAGTCATTTAGTTTGTATCCGACGCACTACTGCCCATTTACTGAAAACCTCACACTCTTCTAATAAGGATGCGACACAGAAATTGCGTCGTGATTAAATACTGTAGCCTCCAGGGCGAGTTTTGTACTAGAGAGTAAAAGGGCTGCAGCCTCCACATGAAAGCTCTCATGGGATTCATGTAGTTTGTATACGACGCACTACCGCCCATTTACTGAAACCCTCGCATTCTTCTAATAAGGATGCGACACACAAATTGCGTCGAGATTAAGTACTGTAGGCTCAACGGTGTGTTTTATCCTAGAGAGTGAAACGGCTGCAGTCTCCACATGGAAGCTCTTCTGGGAGTCATGTAGTTTGTATCCGACGCACCACTGCCTATTTACTGAAACCCTCACACTCTTCTAATTAGGATGCGACACAGAAATTGCATCGAGATAACATACTGTACGCTCCAGAGCGTGTTTTATCCTAGAGAGTAAAACGGCTGCAGCCTCCACATGAAAGCTCTCCTGAGAGTCATGTAGCTTGTATCCGACGCACTACTGCCCATTTACTGAAACCCTCACGCTTCTCAAATAATGAGATGACACAGAAATTGCGTCGAGATTAAATACTGTAGGCTCCAGGGCGGGTTTTATCCTACAGAGTAAAACGGCTGCAGTCTCCACATGAAAGCTCTCCTGGGAGTCATGTAGTTTGTATCCGACGCATTACTGCCTATTTACTGAAACCCTCACACTGTTCTAATTAGGATGCGACACAGAAATTGCATCGAGATTAAATACTGGAGGCTCAAGGGCGGGTTTTATACTAGAGAGTAAAACGGCTGCAGCCTCCACAAGAAAGCTATCCTAGGAGTCCTGTAGTTTGTATCCGACGCACTACTGCCCATTTACTGAAACCCTCACACTCACCTAATATGAATGCGACACAGAAATAGCAGCCCTGTAGGCTCCAGGGCGGGTTTTATCCTAGAGAGTAAATTGGCTGCAGCCTCCACATGAAAGCTCTCCTGGGAGTCATTTAGTTTGTATCCGACGCACTACTGCCCATTTACTGAAACCCTCACGCTCCTCAAATAATGAGATGACACAGAAATTGCGTCGAGATTAAGTACTAAAGGCTCCAGGGCGGGTTTTATCCTTGAGAGTAAAACGGCTGCAGCCTCCACATGAAAGCTCTCCTGGGACACATGTAGTTTGTATCCGACGAACTACTGCCCATTTACTGAAACCCTCACACTCTTCTAATAAGGATGCGACACAGAAATTGCGTCGTGATTAATTACTGTAGCCTCCAGGGCGAGTTTTGTACTAGAGAGTAAAAGGGCTGCAGCCTCCACATGAAAGCTCTCATGGGAGTCATGTAGTTTGTATCCGACGCACTACCGGCCATTTACTGAAACCCTTCTAATAAGGATGCGACACACAAATTGCGTCGAGATTAAGTACTGTAGGCTCAAGGGCGTGTTTTATCCTAGAGAGTAAAACGGTTGCAGTCTACACACGAAAGCTCTCCTGGGAGTCATGTAGTTTGTATCCGGCGCACTACTGCCCATTTACTGAAACCCTCACACTCTTCAAATAAGGATGCGACACAGAAGCTGCGTCGAGATTAAATACTGTAGGCGCCAGGGCGGGTTTTATCCTACAGAGTAAAACGGCTGCAGCCTCCACATGAAAGCTCTCCTGGGAGTCATGTAGTTTGTATCCGACGCACTACTGCCCATTTACTGAAACCCTCACACTCATCTAATATGGATGCGACACAGAAATAGCAGCCCTGTAGGCTCCAGGGCGGGTTTTATCCTAGAGAGTAAAACGGCTGCAGTCTCCACATGAAAGCTCTTCTGGGAGTCATGTAGTTTGTATCCGACGCACCACTGCCTATTTACTGAAACCCTCACACTCTTCTAATTAGGATGCGACACAGAAATTGCATCGAGATTAAATACTGTAGGCTCCAGAGCGGGTTTTATCCTAGAGAGTAAAACGGCTGCAGCCTCCACAAGAAAGGTATCCTGGGAGTATTGTAGTTTGTATCCGACGCACTACTGCCGATTTACTTAAACCCTCACACTCTTCTAATAAGGATGCGAGACAGAAATAGCAGCCCTGTAGGCTCCAGGGCGGGTTTTATCCTAGAGAGTAAAACGGCTGCAGCCCCCAATGAAAGCTATCCTGGGAGTCATGTAGTTTGTATCCGACGCACTACCGCCCATTTACTGAAACCCTCAATCTCCTCAAATAATGAGATGACACAGAAATTGCGTCGAGATTAAGTACTGAAGGCTCCAGGGGGGGTTTTGTCCTAGAGAGTTAAACGGCTGCAGCATACACATGAAAGCTCTCCGGGGAGTCATATAGTTTGTATCCGACGCACTACTGCCCATTTACTGAAAACCTCACACTCTTCTAATAAGGATGCGACACAGAAAATGCGTCGAGATTAAATACTGCAGGTTCCAGGGCGGGTTTTCTCCTAGAGCGTAAATTGGCTGCAGCCTGCACATGGAAGCTCTCCTGGGAGTCATGTAGTTTGTATCCGACGCACTACTGCCCATTTACTGAAACCCTCACGCTCCTCAAATAATGAGATGACACAGAAATTGCGTCGAGATTAAGTACTAAAGGCTCCAGGGCGGGTTTTATCCTTGAGAGTAAAACGGCTGCAGCCTCCACATGAAAGCTCTCCTGGGACCCATGTAGTTTGTATCCGACGCACTACTGCCCATTTACTGAAACCCTCACACTCTTCTAATTAGGATGCGAAACAGAAATTGCATCGAGATTAAGTACTGTAGGCTCCAGGGGGGATTTTATCCTAGAGAGTTAAACGGCTGCAGCCTACACATGAGAGCTCTCCGGGGAGTCATTTAGTTTGCATCCGACGCACTACTGCCCATTTACTGAAACCCTCACACTCTTCTAATGAGGATGCGACACAGAAATTGCATCGAGATTAAATACTGCAGGCGCCAGGGCGGGTTTTATCCTACAGAGTAAAACGGCTGCAGCCAACACATGAAAGCTCTCCTGGGACTCATGTAGTTTGTATCCGCCGCACTACCGCCCATTTACTTTAACCCTCGCACTCTTCTAATAAGGATGCGACACAGAAATTGCATCGAGATTAAATACTGTAGGCTCCAGGGCGGGTTTTATCCTAGAGAGTAAAACGGCTGCAGTTTCCACATGAAAGCTCTTCTGGGAGTCATGTAGTTTGTATCCGACGCACCACTGCCTATTTACTGAAACCCACACACTCTTGTAATTAGGATGCGACCCAGAAATTGCATCGAGATTAAATACTGTAGGCTCCAGAGCAGGTTTTATCCTAGAGAGTAAAACGGCTGCAGCCTCCACAAGAAAGCTATCCTGGGAGTCATGTAGTTTGTATCCGACGCACTACTGCCCATTTACTGAAACCCTCACACTCTTCTAATAAGGATGCGACACAGAAATAGCAGCCCTGTAGGCTCCAGGGCGGGTTTTATCCTAGAGAGTTAAACGGCTGCAGCCTACACATGAAAGCTCTCCTGGGAGGCATGTAGTTTGTATCCGACGCACCACTGCCTATTTACTGAAACCCTCACACTCTTCTAATAAGGATGCGACACAGAAGTTGCATCGAGATTAAATACTGTAGGCTCCAGGGCGGGTTTTATCCTACAGAGTAAAACGGCTGCAGCCAACACTTGAAAGCTCTCCTGGGAGTTATGTAGTTTGTATCCGACGCACTACTGCCCATTTACTGAAACCCTCACGCACCTCAAATAATGAGATGACACAGAAATTGCGTCGAGATTAAGTACTGAAGGCTCTAGGGCTGGTTTTATCCTAGAGAGTATAACGGCTGCAGCCTCCACATGAAAGCTCTCCTGGGACTCATGTAGTTTGTATCCGACGCACTACCGCCCATTCACTTTAACCCTCGCACTCTTCTAATAAGGATGCGACACAGAAGTTGCATCGAGATTAAATACTGTAGGCTCCAGGGCGGGATTTATCCTACAGAGTAAAACGGCTGCAGCCAACACATGAAAGCTGTCCTGGGAGTCATGTAGTTTGTATCCGACGCACTACTGCCTATTTACTGAAACCCTCACACTCTTCTAATTAGGATGCGACAGAAATTGCATCGAGTATCCAGGGCCGGTTTTATCCTAGAGAGTAAAACGGTTGCAGGCTTAACATGAAAGTTCTCCTGGGAGTGATGAATTTTGTATCCGACGCACTACCGCCCATTTACTTTAACCCTCGCCCTCTTCTAATAAGGATGCGACACAGAAATTACTTCGAGATTAAATACTATAGGCTCCAGGGCGGGGTTTATCCTACAGAGTAAAACGGCTGCAGCCAACACATGAAAGCTCTCCTGGGAGTCATGTAGTTTGTATCCGACGCACTACTGCCTATTTACTGAAACCCTCACACTCTTCTAATTAGGATGCGACACAGAAATTGCATCGAGATTAAATACTGTAGGCTCCAGGGCCGGTTTTATCCTAGAGAGTAAAACGGTTGGAGGCTTAACATGAAAATTCTCCTAAGAGTGATGTAGTTTGTATCCGACGCACTACCGCCCAATTACTGAAATCCTCACACTCTTCTAATTAGGATGCGACACAGAAATTGCATCGAGATTAAATACTGTAGGCTCCAGAGCGGGTTTTATCCTAGAGAGTTGAACGGCTGCAGCCTCCACAAGAAAGCTATCCTGGGAGTCTTGTAGTTTGTATCCGACGCACTACTGCCCATTTACTGAAACCCTCACACTCTTCTAATAAGGATGCGTCACAGAAATAGCAGCCCTGTAGGCTCCAGGGCGGGTTTTATCCTAGAGAGTTAAACGGCTGCAGCCTACACATGAAAGCTCTCCGGGGAGTCATTTAGTTTGTATCCGAGGCACTACTGCCCATTTACTGAAAACCTCACACTCTTCTAATTAGGATGCGACACAGAAATTGCGTCGAGATTAAGTACTGGAGCCTCCAGGGCCGGTTTTATCCTAGAGAGTAAAACGGTTGCAGCCTTAACATGAAAGCTCTCCTGGGAGTGATGTATTTTGTATCCGACGCACTACTGCCCATTTACAGAAACCCTCACACCCTTCTAATTAGGATGCGACACAGAAATTGCGTCGAGATTAAATACTGTGGGCTCCAGAGCTGGTTTTATCCTTGAGAGTAAAACAACTGCAGCCTCCACAAGAAAGCTATCCTGGGAGTCATGTAGTTTGTATCCGACGCACTACTGCCCATTTATTGAAACCCTCACACTCTTCTAATAAGGATGCGACACACAAATTGCGTCGAGATTATGTACTGTAGGCACCAGGGCGGCATTTATCGTAGAGAGTAAAACGGCTGCAGCCTCCACAAAAAAGCTCTCCTGGGACACATGTAGTTTGTATCCGACACACTTCTGTCCATTTACTGAAACCCTCACTCTGCTCAAATAATGAGATGGCACGGAAATTGCGTCGAGATTAAGTACTGAAAACTCAAGGGCGGGTTTTATCCTAGAGAGTAAAACGGCTGCAGCCTCCACAAGAAAGCTATCCTGGGAGTCTTGTAGTTTGTATCTGACGCACTACTGCCCATTTACTGAAACCCTCACACTCTTCTAATAAGGATGCGTCACAGAAATAGCAGCCCTGTAGGCTCCAGGGCGGGTTTTATCCTAGAGAGTTAAACGGCTGGAGCCTACACATGAAAGCTCTCCGGGGAGTCATTTAGTTTGCATCCGACGCACTACTGCCCATTTACTGAAACCCTCAATCTCCTCAAATAATGAGATGACACAGAAATTGCGTCGAGATTAAGTACTGAAGGCTCCAGGGCGGGTTTTATCCTAGAGAGTTAAACGGCTGCAGCCTACACATGAAAGCTCTCCGGGGATTCATTTAGTTTGTATCCGACGCACTACTGCCCATTTACTGAAAACCTCACACTCTTCTAATAAGGATGCGATACATAAATTGCGTCGAGATTAAATACTGCAGGTTCCAGGTCGGGTTTTCTCCTAGAGAGTAAATTGGCTGCAGCCTCCACATGAAAGCTCTCCTGGGAGTCATGTAGTTTGTTTCCGACGCACTACTGCCCATTTATTGAAACCCTCACACTCTTCTAATAAGGATGCGACTAAGAAATTGCGTCGTGATTAAATAATGTAGTCTCCAGGGCGAGTTTTGTACTAGAGAGTAAAAGGGCTGCAGCCTCCCCATGAAATCTCTCCTGGGAGTCATGTAGTTTGTATCCGACGCACTACTGCCCATTAACTGAAACCCTCACACTCCTGTAATATGGATGCGACACAGAAATAGCAGCCCTGTAGGCTCCAGGGCAGGTTTTATCCTAGAGAGTAAAACGGCTGCAGTCTCCACATAAAAGCTCTTCTGGGAGTCATGTAGTTTGTATCCGACGCACCACTGCCTATTTACTGAAACTCTCATACTCTTCTAATTAGGATGCGACCCAGAAATTGCATCGAGATTAAATACTGTAGGCTCCAGAGCGGATTTCATCCTATGGAGTGAAACGGCTGCATCCTCCACAAGAAAGCTATCGTGGGAGTCATGTAGTTTGTATCCGACGCACTACTGCCCATTTACTGAAACCCTCACACTCTTCTAATAAGGATGCGACACACAAATTGCGTCGAGATTATGTACTGTAGGCACCAGGGCGGCATTTATCGTAGAGAGTAAAACGGCTGCAGCCTCCACAAAAAAGCTCTCCTGGGACACATGTAGTTTGTATCCGACACACTTCTGTCCATTTACTGAAACCCTCACTCTCCTCAAATAATGAGATGGCACGGAAATTGCGTCGAGATTAAGTACTGAAAACTCAAGGGCGGGTTTTATCCTAGAGAGTAAAACGGCTGCAGCCTCCACAAGAAAGCTATCCTGGGAGTCTTGTAGTTTGTATCTGACGCACTACTGCCCATTTACTGAAACCCTCACACTCTTCTAATAAGGATGCGTCACAGAAATAGCAGCCCTGTAGGCTCCAGGGCGGGTTTTATCCTAGAGAGTTAAACGGCTGCAGCCTACACATGAAAGCTCTCCGGGGAGTCATTTAGTTTGTATCCGAGGCACTACTGCCCATTTACTGAAAACCTCACACTCTTCTAATTAGGATGCGACACAGAAATTGCGTCGAGATTAAGTACTGGAGCCTCCAGGGCCGGTTTTATCGTAGAGAGTAAAACGGTTGCAGCCTTAACATGAAAGCTCTCCTGGGAGTGATGTATTTTGTATCCGACGCACTACTGCCCATTTACAGAAACCCTCACACCCTTCTAATTAGGATGCGACGCAGAAATTGCGTCGAGATTATATTCTGTGGGCTCCAGAGCTGGTTTTATCCTTGAGAGTAAAACGACTGCAGCCTCCACAAGAAAGCTATCCTGGGAGTCATGTAGTTTGTATCCGACGCAGTACTGCCCATTTATTGAAACCCTCACACTCTTCTAATAAGGATGCGACACACAAATTGCGTCGAGATTATGTACTGTAGGCACCAGGGCGGCATTTATCGTAGAGAGTAAAACGGCTGCAGCCTCCACAAAAAAGCTCTCCTGGGACACATGTAGTTTGTATCCGACACACTTCTGTCCATTTACTGAAACCCTCACTCTCCTCAAATAATGAGATGGCACGGAAATTGCGTCGAGATTAAGTACTGAAAACTCAAGGGCGGGTTTTATCCTAGAGAGTAAAACGGCTGCAGCCTCCACAAGAAAGCTATCCTGGGAGTCTTGTAGTTTGTATCTGACGCACTACTGCCCATTTACTGAAACCCTCACACTCTTCTAATAAGGATGCGTCACAGAAATAGCAGCCCTGTAGGCTCCAGGGCGGGTTTTATCCTAGAGAGTTAAACGGCTGGAGCCTACACATGAAAGCTCTCCGGGGAGTCATTTAGTTTGCATCCGACGCACTACTGCCCATTTACTGAAACCCTCAATCTCCTCAAATAATGAGATGACACAGAAATTGCGTCGAGATTAAGTACTGAAGGCTCCAGGGCGGGTTTTATCCTAGAGAGTTAAACGGCTGCAGCCTACACATGAAAGTTCTCCGGGGATTCATTTAGTTTGTATCCGACGCACTACTGCCCATTTACTGAAAACCTCACACTCTTCTAATAAGGATGCGATACATAAATTGCGTCGAGATTAAATACTGCAGGTTCCAGGTCGGGTTTTCTCCTAGAGAGTAAATTGGCTGCAGCCTCCACATGAAAGCTCTCCTGGGAGTCATGTAGTTTGTTTCCGACGCACTACTGCCCATTTATTGAAACCCTCACACTCTTCTAATAAGGATGCGACTAAGAAATTGCGTCGTGATTAAATAATATAGTCTCCAGGGCGAGTTTTGTACTAGAGAGTAAAAGGGCTGCAGCCTCCCCATGAAAGCTCTCCTGGGAGTCATGTAGTTTGTATCCGACGCACTACTGCCCATTTACTGAAACCCTCACACTCTTCTAATTACGATGCGACACAGAAATTGCATCGAGATTAAATACTGTAGGCTCCAGAGCGGCTTTTTTCCTAGAGAGTAAAACGGCTGCAGCCTCCACAAGAAAGCTATCCTGGGAGTATTGTAGTTTGTATCCGACGCACTACTGCCCATTTACTGAAACCCTCACACTCTTCTAATAAGGATGCGTCACAGAAATAGCAGCCCTGTAGGCTCCAGGGCGGGTTTTATCCTAGAGAGCTAAACGGCTGCAGCCTACACATGAAGGCTCTCCGGGGAGTCATTTAGTTTGCATCCGACGGACTACTGCCCATTTACTGAAACCCTCAATCTCCTCAAATAATGAGATTACACACAAATTGCGTCGAGATTAAGTACTGTAGGCTCAAGGGCGTGTTTTATCCTAGAGAGTAAAACGGATGCAGCCTACACATGAAAGCTCTCCTGGGAGTCTTGTAGTTTGTATCTGACGCACTACTGCCCATTTACTGAAACCCTCACACTCTTCTAATAAGGATGCGTCACAGAAATAGCAGCCCTGTAGGCTCCAGGGCGGGTTTTATCCTAGAGAGTTAAACGGCTGCAGCCTACACATGAAAGCTCTCCGGGGAGTCATTTAGTTTGCATCCGACGGACTACTGCCCATTTACTGAAACCCTCAATCTCCTCAAATAATGAGATTACACACAAATTGCGTCGAGATTAAGTACTGTAGGCTCAAGGGCGTGTTTTATCCTAGAGAGTAAAACGGATGCAGCCTACACATGAAAGCTCTCCTGGGAGTCTTGTAATATGTACCCGACGCAATACTACCCATTTTATTAAACCCTCACACAAATCTACTGAGGATGCGACACAGAAATTGCGTCGAGATTGTATAGTACAGGCTACAGGGCAACTATTAATCAAGAGATTAACACTGCTGTGGCCCCCACTTAAGAGCCCTCCTCGGGGACCTATATTTTGTACCACACGCACTACTGCCCATATACTAAAACCCTCACACTCTTCTAATTAGGATGCGACACAGAAATTGCGTCGAGATTAAACACTGTAGCCTCCAGGGCGAGTTTTGTACTATAGAGTAAAACGGCTGCAGCCTACACATGAAAGCTCTCCGGGGAGTCATTTAGTTTGCATCCGACGCACTACAGCCCTTTTACTGAAAGTCTCACACTCTTCTAATAAGGATGCAACACAGAAATTGCGTCGAGATTAAGTACTGTAGGCTCCAGGGCGGGTTTTATCCTAGAGAGTTAAACGGCTGCAGCCTACTCATGAAAGCTCTCCGGGGAGTCATTTAGTTAGCATCCGACGCACTACTGCCCATTTACTGAAACTCTCACACTCTTCTAATAAGGATGCGACACAGGAATTGCGTCGAGATTAAATACTGCAGGTTCCAAGGCGGGTTTTCTCCTAGAGAGTAAATTGGCTGCAGCCTCCACATGAAAGCTCTCCTGGGAGTCATGTAGTTTGTTTCTGACGCACTACTGCCCATTTACTGAAACCCTCACACTCTTCTAATAAGGATGCGACACAGAAATAGCAGCCCTGTAGGCTCCTGGGCGGGTTTTATCCTAGAGAGTTAAACGGCTGCAGCGTACACATGAAAGCTCACTCATGTAGTTTGTTTCCGACGCACTACCGCCCATTTACTGAAACCCTCACACTCTTCTAATTAGGATGCGACACAGAAATTGCATCGAGATAAAATACTGTACGCTCCAGAGCGTGTTTTATCCTAGAGAGTAAAACGGCTGCAGCCTCCACATGAAAGCTCTCCTGAGAGTCATGTAGCTTGTATCCGACGCACTACTGCCCATTTACTGAAACCCTCACGCTTCTCAAATAATGAGATGACACAGAAATTGCGTGGAGATTAAATACTGTAGGCTCCAGGGCGGGTTTTATCCTACAGAGTAAAACGGCTGCAGTCTCCACATGAAAGCTCTCCTGGGAGTCATGTAGTTTGTATCCGACGCATTACTGCCTATTTACTGAAACCCTCACACTGTTCTAATTAGGATGCGACACAGAAATTGCATCGAGATTAAATACTGGAGGCTCAAGGGCGGGTTTTATCCTAGAGAGTAAAACGGCTGCAGCCTCCACAAGAAAGCTATCCTAGGAGTCCTGTAGTTTGTATCCGACGCACTACTGCCCATTTACTGAAACCCTCACACTCACCTAATATGAATGCGACACAGAAATAGTAGCCCTGTAGGCTCCAGGGCGGGTTTTATCCTAGAGAGTAAAACGGCTGCAGTCTCCACATGAAAGCTCTTCTGGGAGTCATGTAGTTTGTATCCGACGAACTACTGCCCATTTACTGAAACCCTCACACTCTTCTAATAAGGATGCGACACAGAAATTGCGTCGTGATTAATTACTGTAGCCTCCAGGGCGAGTTTTGTACTAGAGAGTAAAAGGGCTGCAGCCTCCACATGAAAGCTCTCATGGGAGTCATGTAGTTTGTATCCGACGCACTACCGGCCATTTACTGAAACCCTTCTAATAAGGATGCGACACACAAATTGCGTCGAGATTAAGTACTGTAGGCTCAAGGGCGTGTTTTATCCTAGAGAGTAAAACGGTTGCAGTCTACACACGAAAGCTCTCCTGGGAGTCATGTAGTTTGTATCCGGCGCACTACTGCCCATTTACTGAAACCCTCACACTCATCTAATATGGATGCGACACAGAAATAGCAGCCCTGTAGGCTCCAGGGCGGGTTTTATCCTAGAGAGTAAAACGGCTGCAGTCTCCACATGAAAGCTCTTCTGGGAGTCATGTAGTTTGTATCCGACGCACCACTGCCTATTTACTGAAACCCTCACACTCTTCTAATTAGGATGCGACACAGAAATTGCATCGAGATTAAATACTGTAGGCTCCAGAGCGGGTTTTATCCTAGAGAGTAAAACGGCTGCAGCCTCCACAAGAAAGCTATCCTGGGAGTATTGTAGTTTGTATCCGACGCACTACTGCCGATTTACTTAAACCCTCACACTCTTCTAATAAGGATGCGAGACAGAAATAGCAGCCCTGTAGGCTCCAGGGCGGGTTTTATCCTAGAGAGTAAAACGGCTGCAGCCCCCAATGAAAGCTATCCTGGGAGTCATGTAGTTTGTATCCGACGCACTACCGCCCATTTACTGAAACCCTCAATCTCCTCAAATAATGAGATGACACAGAAATTGCGTCGAGATTAAGTACTGAAGGCTCCAGGGGGGGTTTTGTCCTAGAGAGTTAAACGGCTGCAGCATACACATGAAAGCTCTCCGGGGAGTCATATAGTTTGTATCCGACGCACTACTGCCCATTTACTGAAAACCTCACACTCTTCTAATAAGGATGCGACACAGAAAATGCGTCGAGATTAAATACTGCAGGTTCCAGGGCGGGTTTTCTCCTAGAGCGTAAATTGGCTGCAGCCTGCACATGGAAGCTCTCCTGGGAGTCATGTAGTTTGTATCCGACGCACTTCTGCCCATTTACTGAAACCCTCACGCTCGTCAAATAATGAGATGACACAGAAATTGCGTCGAGATTAAGTACTAAAGGCTCCAGGGCGGGTTTTATCCTTGAGAGTAAAACGGCTGCAGCCTCCACATGAAAGCTCTCCTGGGACACATGTAGTTTGTATCCGACGCACTACTGCCCATTTACTGAAACCCTCACACTCTTCTAATTAGGATGCGAAACAGAAATTGCATCGAGATTAAGTACTGTAGGCTCCAGGGGGATTTTATCCTAGAGAGTTAAACGGCTGCAGCCTACACATGAGAGCTCTCCGGGGAGTCATTTAGTTTGCATCCGACGCACTACTGCCCATTTACTGAAACCCTCAATCTCCTCAAATAATGAGATGACACTGAAATTGCGTCGAGATTAAGTACTGAATGCTCCAGGGCGGGTTTTATCCTAGAGAGTTAAACGGCCTCAGCCTACACATGAAAGCTCTCCGGGGAGTCATTTAGTTTGTATCCGACGCACTACTGTCCATTTACCGAAAACCTCACACTCTTCTAATAAGGATGCGACACAGAAATTGCGTCGTGATTAAATACTGTAGCCTCCAGGGCGAGTTTTGTACTAGAGAGTAAAAGGGCTGCAGCCTCCACATGAAAGCTCTCATGGGATTCATGTAGTTTGTATACGACGCACTACCGCCCATTTACTGAAACCCTCGCATTCTTCTAATAAGGATGCGACACACAAATTGCGTCGAGATTAAGTACTGTAGGCTCAACGGCGTGTTTTATCCTAGAGAGTAAAACGGCTGCAGTCTCCACATGGAAGCTCTTCTGGGAGTCATGTAGTTTGTATCCGACGCACCACTGCCTATTTACTGAAACCCTCACACTCTTCTAATTAGGATGCGACCCAGAAATTGCATCGAGATTAAATACTGTAGGCTCCAGAGCGGATTTTATCCTAGAGAGTAAAACGGCTGCAGCCTCCACAAGAAAGCTATCCTGGGAGTATTGTAGTTTGTATCCGAAGCACTACTGCCGATTTACTGAAACCCTAACACTCTTCTAATAAGGATGCGACACAGAAATAGCAGCCCTGTAGGCTCCAGGGCGGGTTTTATCCTCGAGAGTAAAACGGCTGCAGCCTCCACATGAAAGCTATCCTGGGAGTCATGTAGTTTGTATCCGACGCACTACCGCCCATTTACTGAAACCCTCGCACTCTTCTAATAAGGATGCGACACACAATTTAAGTCGAGATTAAGTACTGACGGCTCTAGGACGGGTTTTATCCTAGAGAGTAAAACGGCTGCAGCCTCCACATGAAAGCTCTCCTGGGACTCATGTAGTTTGTATCCGACGCACTACTGGCCATTTACTGTAACCCTCGCACTCTTCTAATAAGGATGCGACATAGAAATTGCATCGAGATTAAATACTGTAGGCTCCAGAGCTGGTTTTATCCTAGAGAGTAAAACGGTTGCAGACTTAACACGAAAACTATCCTGGGAGTCATGTAGTTTGTATCCGACGCACTACTGCCCATTTACTGAAACCCTCACACTCTTCTAATTAGGATGCGACACAGAAATTGCATCGAGATTAAATACTGCAGGCGCCAGGGCGGGTTTTATCCTACAGAGTAAAACGGCTGCAGCCAACACATGAAAGCTCTCCTGGGACTCATGTAGTTTGTATCCGACGCACTACCGCCCATTTACTTTAACCCTCGCACTCTTCTAATAAGGATGCGACACAGAAATTGCATCGAGATTAAATACTGTAGGCTCCAGGGCGGGTTTTATCCTAGAGAGTAAAACGGCTGCAGTTTCCACATGAAAGCTCTTCTGGGAGTCATGTAGTTTGTATCCGACGCACCACTGCCTACTTACTGAAACCCACACACTCTTGTAATTAGGATGCGACCCAGAAATTGCATCGAGATTAAATACTGTAGGCTCCAGAGCAGGTTTTATCCTAGAGAGTAAAACGGCTGCAGCCTCCACAAGAAAGCTATCCTGGGAGTCATGTAGTTTGTATCCGACGCACTAATGCCCATTTACTGAAACCCTCACACTCTTCTAATAAGGATGCGACACAGAAATAGCAGCCCTGTAGGCTCCAGGGCGGGTTTTATCCTAGAGAGTTAAACGGCTGCAGCCTACACATGAAAGCTCTCCTGGGAGGCATGTAGTTTGTATCCGACGCACTACTGCCCATTTACTGAAACCCTCACACTCTTCTAATTAGGATGCGACACAGAAATTGCATCGAGATTAAATACTGTACGCTCCAGAGCGGGTTTTATCAGAGAGTAAAACGGCTGCAGCCTCCACAAGAAAGCTATCCTGGGAGTCATGTACTTTGTATCCGACGCACTACTGCCCATTTACTGAAACCCTCACACTCTTCTAATTAGGATGCGACACAGAAATTGCATTGAGATCAAATACTGTACGCTCCAGAGCGCGTTTTATCCTAGAGAGTAAAACGGCTGCAGCCTCCACAAGAAAGCTATCCTGGGAGTCATGTAGTTTGTATCCGACGCAATACTGCCCATTTACTGAAACCCTTACACTCTTCTAATAAGAATGCGACACAGAAATTGCGTCGAGATTAAATACTGTAGGGGCCAGGGCGGGTTTTATCCTAGAGAGTAAAACGGTTGCAGCCTCCACATGAAAGCTCTCCTGGGAGATATGTAGTTTGTATCCGACGCACTACTGCCCATTTACTGAAACCCTCACACTCTTCTAATTAGGATGCGACACAGAAATTGCATCGAGATTAAATACTGTACGCTCCAGAGGGGTTTTTATCAGAGAGTAAAACGGCTGCAGCCTGTACAAGAAAGCTATCCTGGGAGTCATGTAGTTTGTATCCGACGCACTACTGCCCATTTACTGAAACCCTCACGCTCCTCAAATAATGAGATGACACAGAAATTGCGTCGAGATTATGTACTGAAGGCTCTAGGGCGGGTTTTATCCTAGAGAGTAAAACGGCTGCTTCCGCCACATGAAACCTCTCCTGGGACTCATGTAGTTTGTATCCGACGCACTACCGCCCATTTACTGTAACCCTCGCACTCTTCTAATAAGGATGCGACACAGAAATTGCATCGAGATTAAATACTGTAGGCTCCAGAGCTGGTTTTACCTTGGGAGTAAAACGGTTGCAGACTTAACACGAAAGCTATCCTGGGAGTCATGTAGTTTGTATCCGACGCACTACTGCCCATTTACTGTAACCCTCACACTCTTCTAATAAGGATGCGACACAGACATTACGTCTCGGTTAAGAACTGTGGTCTCCAGGGCGGGTTTTATCCTAGAGAGTAAAACGGCTGCTTCCTCCACATGAAACCTCTCCTGGGACTCATGTAGTTTGTATCCGACGCACTACCGCCCATTTACTGTAACCCTCGCACTCTTCTAATAAGGATGCGACACAGAAATTGCATCGAGATTAAATACTGTAGGCTCCAGAGCTGGTTTTACCTTGGGAGTAAAACGGTTGCAGACTTAACACGAAAGCTATCCTGGGAGTCATGTAGTTTGTATCCGACGCACTACTGCCCATTTACTGAAACCCTCACACTCTTCTAATTAGGATGCGACACAGAAATTGCATTGAGATCAAATACTGTACGCTCCAGAGCGGGTTTTATCCTAGAGAGTAAAACGGCTGCAGCCTCCACAAGAAAGCTATCCTGGGAGTCATGTAGTTTGTATCCGACGCAATACTGCCCACTTACTGAAACCCTTACACTCTTCTAATAAGGATGCGACACAGAAGCTGCGTCGAGATTAAATACTGTAGGGGCCAGGGCGCGTTTTATCCTAGAGAGTAAAACGGTTGCAGCCTCCACATGAAAGCTCTCCTGGGAGATATGTAGTTTGTATCCGACGAACTACTGCTCATTTACTGAAACCCTCACACTCTTCTAATTAGGATGCGACACAGAAATTGCATCGGGATTAAATACTGTACGCTCCAGAGGGGTTTTTATCAGAGAGTAAAACGGCTGCAGCCTCTACAAGAAAGCTATCCTGGGAGTCATGTAGTTTGTATCCGACGCACTACTGCCCATTTACTGAAACCCTCACGCTCCTCAAATAATGAGATGACACAGAAATTGCGTCGATATTATGTACTGAAGGCTCTAGGGCGTGTTTTATCCTAGAGAGTAAAATGGCTGCTTCCTCCACATGAAACCTCTCCTGGGACTCATGTAGTTTGTATCCGACGCATTACCGCCCATTTACTGTAACCGTCGCACTCTTCTTATAAGGATGCGACACAGAAATTGCATCGAGATTAAATACTGTAGGCTCCAGAGCTGGTTTTATCCTAGAGAGTAAAACGGTTCAGACTTAACACGAAAGCTATCCTGGGAGTCATGTAGTTTGTATCCGACGCACTACTGCCCATTTACTGAAACCCTCACACTCTTCTAATTAGGATGCGACACAGATATTGCATCGAGATTAAATACTGTAGGCTCCAGGGCGGGTTTTATCCTAGAGAGTAAAACGGCTGCAGCCTCCACAAGAAAGCTATCCTGGGAGTCATGTAGTTTGTATCCGACGCACTACTGCCCATTTACTGAAACCCTCACACTCTTCCAATAAGGATGCGACACAGAAATAGCAGCCCTGTAGGCTCCAGGGCAGGTTTTATCCTAGAGAGTTAAACGGCTGCAGCCTACACATGAAAGCTCTCCTGGGAGTCATGTAGTTTGTATCCGACGCATTACTGCCCATTTACTGAAACCCTCACACTCTTCTAATTAGGATGCGACACAGAAATTGCATCGAGATTAAATACTGTACGCTCCAGAGCGGGTTTTATCAGAGAGTAAAACGGCTGCAGCCTCCACAAGATAGCTATTCTGGGAGTCATGTAGTTTGTATCCGACGCACTACTGCCCATTTACTGAAACCCTCACGCTCCTCAAATAATGAGATGACACAGAAATTGCGTCGAGATTATGTACTGAAGGCTCTAGGGCGGGTTTTATCCTAGAGAGTAAAAGGGCTGCTTCCTCCACATGAAACCTCTCCTGGGACTCATGTAGTTTGTATCCGACGCACTACCGCCCATTTACTGTAACCCTCGCACTCTTCTAATAAGGATGCGACACAGAAATTGCATCGAGATTAAATACTGTAGGCTCCAGAGCTGGTTTTATCCTAGAGAGTAACACGGCTGCAGCCTCTACAAGAAAGCTATCCTGGGAGTCATGTAGTTTGTATCCGACGCACTACTGCCCATTTACTGAAACCCTCACGCTCCTCAAATAATGAGATGACACCGAAATTGCGTCGAGATTATGTACTGAAGGCTCTAGGGCGGGTTTTATCCTAGAGAGTAAAACGGCTGCAGCCTCCACAAGAAAGCTATCCTGGGACTCATGTAGTTTGTATCCGACGCACTACTGCCCATTTACTGAAACCCTCACACTCTTCTAATAAGGATGCGACACAGAAATTGCATCGAGATTAAATACTGTAGGCTCCAGAGCTGGTTTTACCTTGGGAGTAAAACGGTTGCAGACTTAACACGAAAGCTATCCTGGGAGTCATGTAGTTTGTATCCGACGCACTACTGCCCATTTACTGTAACCCTCACACTCTTCTAATAAGGATGCGACACAGAAGCTGCGTCGAGATTAAATACTGTAGGGGCCAGGGCGGGTTTTATCCTAGAGAGTAAAACGGCTGCAGCCTCCACAAGAAAGCTATCCTGGGAGTCATGTAGTTTGTATCCGACGCACTACTGCCCATGTACTGAAACCCTCACACTCTTCTAATAAGGATGCGACACAGAAATAGCAGCCCTGTAGGCTCCAGGGCGGGTTTTATCCTAGAGAGTTAAACGGCTGCGGCCTACAAGTGAAAACTCTCCTGGGACTCACGTAGTTTGTATCCGACGCACTACCGCCCATTTACTGAAACCCTCACACTCTTCTAAATTAGGATGCGACACAGAAATTGCATCGAGATTAAATACTGTACCCTCCAGAGCGGGTTTTATCCTAGAGAGTAAAACGGCTGCAGCCTCCACATGAAAGCTCTCCTGGGAGTCATGTAGTTTGTATCCTACGCACTACTGCCCGTTTACTGAAACCCTCACACTCTTCTAATAAGGATGCGACACAGAAATTGCATCGAGATTAAATACTGTAGGCGCCAGGGCGGGTTTTATCCTACAGAGTAAAACGGCTGCAGCCTCCACATGAAAGCTCTCCTGGGAGTCATGTAGTTTGTATCCGACGCACTACTGCCCATTTACTGAAACCCTCACACTCTTCTAATAAGGATGCGACACAGAAATTGCTTCGAGATTAAATACTGCAGGCGCCAGGGCGGGTTTTATCCTACAGAGTAAAACGGCTGCACCCAACACATGAAAGCTCTCCTGGGACTCATGTAGTTTGTATCCGACGCACTACCGCCCATTTACTTTAACCCTCGCACTCTTCTAATAAGGATGCGACACAGAAATTGCATCGAGATTAAATACTGTAGGCTCCAGGGCGGGTTTTATCCTAGAGAGTATAACGGCTGCAGTCTCCACATGAAAGCTCTCCTGGGAGTCATGTAGTTTGTATCCGACGCACTACTGCCTATTTACTGAAACCCTCACACTCTTCTAATTAGGATGCGTCACCGAAATTGCATCGAGATTAAATACTTTAGGCAACAGGGCGGGTTTTATCCTAGAGAGTAAAGGGCTGCAGCCTCCACATGAAAGCTCTCCTGGGAGTCATGTAGTTTGTATCCGACGCACAACTGCGAATTTACTGAAACACTCACATTCTTGTAATAAGGATGCGACACAGAAATTGCATCGAGATTAAATACTGTAGGCTCCAGGGCGTGTTTTATACTAGAGAGTAAACGGCTGCAGCCTCCACATGAAAGCTCTCCTGGGAGTCATGTGGTTTGTATCCGACGCAATACTGCCCATTTACTGAAACCCTCACACTCTTCTAATAAGGATGCGACACAGAAATTGCATCGAGATTAAATACTGTAGGCTCCAGGGCGGGATTTATCCTAGAGAGTTAAACGGCTGTAGTCTCCACATGAAAGCTCTCCTGGGAGTCATGTAGTTTGTATCCGACGCACTACTGCCAATTTACTGAAACCCTCACACTCTTCTAATTAGGATGCGACACAGAAATTGCATCGAGATTAAATACTGTAGGCTCCAGAGCGGGTTTTATCCTAGAGAGTAAAACGGCTGCAGCCTCCACAAGAAAGCTATCCTGGGAGTCATGTAGTTTGTATCCGACGCACTACTGCCCATTTACTGAAACCCTCACACTCTTCCAATAAGGATGCGACACAGAAATAGCAGCCCTGTAGGCTCCAGGGCAGGTTTTATCCTAGAGAGTTAAACGGCTGCAGCCTACACATGAAAGCTCTCCTGGGAGTCATGTAGTTTGTATCCGACGCATTACTGCCCATTTACTGAAACCCTCACACTCTTCTAATTAGGATGCGACACAGAAATTGCATCGAGATTAAATTCTGTACGCTCCAGAGCGGGTTTTATCAGAGAGTAAAACGGCTGCAGCCTCCACAAGATAGCTATCCTGGGAGTCATGTAGTTTGTATCCGACGCACTACTGCCCATTTACTGAAACCCTCACGCTCCTCAAATAATGAGATGACACAGAAATTGCGTCGAGATTATGTACTGAAGGCTCTAGGGCGGGTTTTATCCTAGAGAGTAAAACGGCTGCTTCCTCCACATGAAACCTCTCCTGGGACTCATGTAGTTTGTATCCGACGCACTACCGCCCATTTACTGTAACCCTCGCACTCTTCTAATAAGGATGCGACACAGAAATTGCATCGAGATTAAATACTGTAGGCTCCAGAGCTGGTTTTATCCTAGAGAGTAAAACGGTTGCAGACTTAACACGAAAGCTATCCTGGGAGTCATGTAGTTTGTATCCGACGCACTACTGCCCATTTACTGAAACCCTCACACTCTTCTAATTAGGATGCGACACAGAAATTGCATTGAGATCAAATACTGTACGCTCCAGAGCGGGTTTTATCCTAGAGAGTAAAACGGCTGCAGCCTCCACAAGAAAGCTATCCTGGGAGTCATGTAGTTTGTATCCGACGCAATACTGCCCATTTACTGAAACCCTTACACTCTTCTAATAAGGATGCGACACAGAAGCTGCGTCGAGATTAAATACTGCAGGGGCCAGGGCGGGTTTTATCCTACAGAGTAAAACGGCTGCAGCCTCCACATGAAAGCTCTCCTGGGAGTCATGTAGTTTGTATCCGACGCTCTACTGCCCATTTACTGAAACCCTCACGCTCCTCAAATAATGAGATGACACAGAAATTGCGTCGAGATTAAGTACTGAAGGCTCTAGGGCGGGTTTTATCCTAGAGAGTAAAACGGGTGCAGCCTCCACATGAAAGCTCTCCTGGGACTCATGTAGTTTGTATCCGTCGCACTACCGCCCATTTACTTTAACCCTCGCACTCTTCTAATAAGGATGCGACACAGAAATTGCATCGAGAATAAATACTGTAGGCTCCAGAGCGGGTTTTATCCTAGAGAGTAAAACGGCTGCAGCCTCCACAAGAAAGCTATCCTGGGAGTCATGTAGTTTGTATCCGACGCACTACTGCCCATTTACTGAAACCCTCACACTCTTCTAATAAGGATGCGACACAGAAATAGCAGCCCTGTAGGCTCCAGGGCGGGTTTTATCCTAGAGAGTTAAACGGCTGCGGCCTACAAGTAAAATTTCTCCTGGGACTCATGTAGTTTGTATCCGACGCACTACCGCCAATTTACTGAAACCCTCACACTCTTCTAAATTAGGATGCGACACAGAAATTGTATCGAGATTAAATACTGTACCCTCCAGAGCGGGTTTTATCCTAGAGAGTAAAACGGTTGCAGCCTCCACATGAAAGCTCTCCTGGGAGTCATTTAGTTTGTATCCGACTCACTACTGCCCATTTACTGAAACCCTCACACTCTTCTAATAAGGATGCGACACAGAAATTGCATCGAGATTAAATACTGTAGGCGCCAGGGCGGGTTTTATCCTACAGAGTAAAACGGCTGCAGCCTCCACATGAAAGCTCTCCTGGGAGTCATGTAGTTTGTATCCGACGCACTACTGCCCATTTACTGAAACCCTCACACTCTTCTAATAAGGATGCGACACAGAAATTGCATCGAGATTAAATACTGTAGGCTCCAGGGCGGGTTTTAAACTACAGAGAAAAACGACTGCAGCCAACACACGAAAGCTCTCCTGGGAGTCATGCAGTTTGTATCCGACGCATTACTGCCTATTTACTGAAACCCTCACACTCTTCTAATTAGGATGCGACACAGAAATTGCATCGAGATTAAATACTGTAGGCTCCAGGGCGCGTTTTATCCTAGAGAGTATAACGGCTGCAGTCTCCACATGAAAGCTCTCCTGGGAGTCATGTAGTTTGTATCCGACGCACTACTGCCTATTTACTGAAACCCTCACACTCTTCTAATTAGGATGCGACACAGAAATTGCATCGAGATTAAATGCTGTAGACTCCAGAGCGGGTTTTATCCTAGGGAGTGAAACGGCTGCAGCCTCCACAAGAAAGCTATCCTGGGAGTCAAGTAGTTTGTATCCGACGCACTACTGCCCATTTAATGAAACCCTCACACTCTTCTAATATGGATGTGACACAGAAATAGCAGCCCTGTAGGCTCCAGGGCGGGTTTTATCCTAGAGAGTAAAACGGCTGCAGTCTCCACATGAAAGCTCTTCTGGGAGTCATGTAGCTTGTATCCGACGCACCACTGCCCATTTACTGAAACCCTCACACTCTTCTAATTAGGATGCGACACATAAATTGCATCGAGATTAAATACTGTAGGCTCCAGAGGGGTTTTATCCTAGAGAGTAAAACGGCTGCAGCCTCCACAAGAAAGCTATCCTGGGAGTCATGTAGTTTGTATCCGACGCACAACTGCCCATTTACTGAAACCCTCACACTCTTCTAATAAGGATGCGACACAGAAATAGCAGCCCTGTAGGCTCCAGGGCGGGTTTTATCCTAGAGAGTTAAACGGCTGCGGCCTACAAGTGAAAACTCTCCTGGGACTCACGTAGTTTGTATCCGACGCACTACCGCCCATTTACTGAAACCCTCACACTCTTCTAAATTAGGATGCGACACAGAAATTGCATCGAGATTAAATACTGTACCCTCCAGAGCGGGTTTTATCCTAGAGAGTAAAACGGCTGCAGCCTCCACATGAAAGCTCTCCTGGGAGTCATGTAGTTTGTATCCTACGCACTACTGCCCGTTTACTGAAACCCTCAAACTCTTCTAATAAGGATGCGACACTGAAATTGCATCGAGATTAAATACTGTAGGCGCCAGGGCGGGTTTTATCCTACAGAGTAAAACGGCTGCAGCCTCCACATGAAAGCTCTCCTGGGAGTCATGTAGTTTGTATCCGAAGCACTACTGCCCATTTACTGAAACCCTCACACTCTTCTAATAAGGATGCGTCACCGAAATTGCATCGAGATTAAATACTGTAGGCTCCAGGGCGGGTTTTATCCTAGAGAGTATAACGGCTGCAGTCTCCACATGAAAGCTCTCCTGGGAGTCATGTAGTTTGTATCCGACGCACTACTGCCTATTTACTGAAACCCTCGCACTCTTCTAATTAGGATGCGTCACCGAAATTGCATCGAGATTAAATACTGTGGGCTCCAGAGCGGGTTTTATCCTAGAGAGTAAAACGGCTGCAGCCTCCACAAGAAAGCTATCCTGGGAGTCAAGTAGTTTGTATCCGACGCACTACTGCCCATTTAATGAAACCCTCACACTCTTCTAATACGGATGTGACACAGAAATAGCAGACCTGTAGGCTCCAGGGCGGGTTTTATCCTAGACAGTAAAACGGCTGCAGTCTCCACATGAAAGCTCTTCTGGGAGTCATGTAGTTTGTATCCGACGCACCACTGCTCTATTTACTGAAACCCACACACTCTTCTAATTAGGATGTGACCCAGAAATTGCATCGAGATTAAATACTGTAGGCTCCAGAGCGGGTTTTATCCTAGAGAGTAAAACGGCTGCAGCCTCCACAAGAAAGCTATCCTGGGAGTCATGTAGTTTGTATCCGACGCCCTACTGCCCATTTACTGAAACCCTCACACTCTTCTAATAAGGATGCGACACAGAAATAGCAGCCCTGTAGGCTCCAGGGCGGGTTTTATCCTAGAGAGTTAAACGGCTGCAGTCTCCACATGAAAGCTCTCCTGGGAGTCATGTAGTTTGTATCCGACGCACTACTGCCAATTTACTGAAACCCTCACACTCTTCTAATTAGGATGCGACACAGAAATTGCATCGAGATTAAGTACTGTAGGCTCCAGAGCGGGTTTTATCCTAGAGAGTAAAACGGCTGCAGCCTCCACAAGAAAGCTATCCTGGGAGTCATGTAGTTTGTATCCGACGCACTACTGCCCATTTACTGAAACCCTCACACTCTTCCAATAAGGATGCGACACAGAAATAGCAGCCCTGTAGGCTCCAGGGCAGGTTTTATCCTAGAGAGTTAAACGGCTGCAGCCTACACATGAAGGCTCTCCTGGGAGTCATGTAGTTTGTATCCGACGCACTACTGCCCATTTACTGAAACCCTCACACTCTTCTAATTAGGATGCGACACAGAAATTGCATCGAGATTAAATACTGTACGCTCCAGAGCGGGTTTTATCAGAGAGTAAAACGGCTGCAGCCTCCACAAGATAGCTATCCTGGGAGTCATGTAGTTTGTATCCGACGCACTACTGCCCATTTACTGAAACCCTCACGCTCCTCAAATAATGAGATGACACAGAAATTGCGTCGAGATTATATACTGCTCTAGGGCGGGTTTTATCCTAGAGAGTAAAAGGGCTGCTTCCTCCACATGAAACCTCTCCAGGGACTCATGTAGTTTGTATCCGACGCACTACCGCCCATTTACTGTAACCCTCGCACTCTTCTAATAAGGATGCGACACAGAAATTGCATCGAGATTAAATACTGTAGGCTCCAGAGCTTGTTATATCCTAGAGAGTAAAACGGTTGCAGACTTAACACGAAAGCTATCCTGGGAGTCATGTAGTTTGTATCCGACGCACTACTGCCCATTTACTGAAACCCTCACACTCTTCTAATTAGGATGCGACACAGAAATTGCATTGAGATCAAATACTGTACGCTCCAGAGCGGGTTTTATCCTAGAGAGTAAAACGGCTGCAGCCTCCACAAGAAAGCTATCCTGGGAGTCATGTAGTTTGTATCCGACGCAATACTGCCCATTTACTGAAACCCTTACACTCTTCTAATAAGGATGCGACACAGAAGCTGCGTCGAAATTAAATACTGTAGGGGCCAGGGCGGGTTTTATCCTAGAGAGTAAAACGGCTGCAGCCTCCACATGAAAGCTCTCCTGGGAGTCATGTAGTTTGTATCCGACGCTCTACTGCCCATTTACTGAAACCCTCACGCTCCTCAAATAATGAGATGACACAGAAATTGCGTCGAGATTAAGTACTGAAGGCTCTAGGGCGGGTTTTATCCTAGAGAGTAAAACGGTTGCGGCCTCCACATGAAAGCTCTCCTGGGACTCATGTAGTTTGTATCCGACGCACTACTGCCCATTTACTGAAACCCTCACACTCTTCTAATAAGGATGCGACACAGAAATAGCAGCCCTGTAGGCTCCAGGGCGGGTTTTATCCTAGAGAGTTAAACGGCTGCGGCCTACAAGTGAAAACTCTCCTGGGACTCATGTAGTTTGTATCCGACGCACTACCGCCCATTTACTGAAACCCTCACACTCTTCTAAATTAGGATGCGACACAGAAATTGCATCGAGATTAAATACTGTAGGCTCCAGAGCTGGTTTTATCCTAGAGAGTAAAACGGTTGCAGGCTTAACATGAAAGCTATCCTGGGAGTCATGTAGTTTGTATCCGACTCACTACTGCCCATTTACTGAAACCCTCACACTCTTCTAATTACGATGCGGCACAGAAATTGCATCGAGAATAAATACTGTAGGCTCCAGAGCGGGTTTTATCCTAGAGAGTAAAACGGCTGCAGCCTCCAGAAGAAAGCTATCCTGGGACTCATGTAGTTTGTATCCGACGCACTACCGCCCATTTACTGAAACCCTCACACTCTTCTAAATTAGGATGCGACACAGAAATTGCATCGAGATTAAATACTGTAGGCTCCAGAGCTGGTTTTATCCTAGAGAGTAAAACGGTTGCAGGCTTAACATGAAAGCTATCCTGGGAGTCATGTAGTTTGTATCCGACTCACTACTGCCCATTTACTGAAACCCTCACACTCTTCTAATTACGATGCGGCACAGAAATTGCATCGAGAATAAATACTGTAGGCTCCAGAGCGGGTTTTATCCTAGAGAGTAAAACGGCTGCAGCCTCCAGAAGAAAGCTATCCTGGGAGTCATGTAGTTTGTATCCGACGCACTACTGCCCATTTACTGAAACCCTCACACTCTTCTAATTAGGATGCGACACAGAAATAGCAGCCCTGTAGGCTCCAGGGCGGGTTTTATCCTAGAGAGTTAAACGGCTGCGGCCTACAAGTGAAAACTCTCCTGGGACTCATGTAGTTTGTATCCGACGCACTACCGCCCATTTACTGAAACCCTCACACTCTTCTAAATTAGGATGCGAAACAGAAATTGCATCGAGATTAAATACTGTACCCTCCAGAGCGGGTTTTATCCTAGAGAGTAAAACGGTTGCAGCCTCCACATGAAAGCTCTCCTGGGAGTCATGTAGTTTGTATCCGACGCTCTACTGCCCAGTTACTGAAACCCTCACGCTCCTCAAATAATGAGATGACACAGAAATTGCGTCGAGATTAAGTACTGAAGGCTCTAGGGCGGGTTTTATCCTAGAGAGTAAAACGGGTGCGGCCTCCACATGAAAGCTCTCCTGGGACTCATGTAGTTTGTATCCGACGCACTACTGCCCATTTAGTGAAACCCTCACACTCTTCTAATAAGGATGCGACACAGAAATAGCAGCCCTGTAGGCTCCAGGGCGGGTTTTATCCTAGAGAGTTAAACGGCTGCGGGCTACAAGTGAAAACTCTCCTGGGACTCATGTAGTTTGTATCCGACGCACTACCGCCCATTTACTGAAACCCTCACACTCTTCTAAATTAGGATGCGACACAGAAATTGCATCGAGATTAAATACTGTAGGCTCCAGAGCTGGTTTTATCCTAGAGAGTAAAACGGTTGCAGGCTTAACATGAAAGCTATCCTGGGAGTCATGTAGTTTGTATCCGACGAACTACTGCCCATTTACTGAAACCCTCACACTCTTCTAATTACGATGCGACACAGAAATTGCATCGAGAATAAATACTGTAGGCTCCAGAGCGGGTTTTATCCTAGAGAGTAAAACGGCTGCAGCCTCCAGAAGAAAGCTATCCTGGGAGTCATGTAGTTTGTATCCGCGCACTACTGCCCATTTACTGAAACCCTCACACTCTTCTAATAAGGATGCGACACAGAAATAGCAGCCCTGTAGGCACCAGGGCGGGTTTTATCCTAGAGAGTTAAACGGCTGCGGCCTACAAGTGAAAACTCTCCTGGGACTCATGTAGTTTGTATCCGACGCACTACCGCCCATTTACTGAAACCCTCACACTCTTCTAAATTAGGATGCGAAACAGAAATTGCATCGAGATTAAATACTGTACCCTCCAGAGCGGGTTTTATCCTAGAGAGTAAAACGGTTGCAGCCTCCACATGAAAGCTCTCCTGGGAGTCATGTAGTTTGTATCCGACTCACTACTGCCCATTTACTGAAACCCTCACACTCTTCTAATAAAGATGCGACACAGAAATTGCATCGAGATTAAATACTGTAGGCGCCAGGGCGGGTTTCATCCTACAGAGTAAAACGGCTGCAGCCTCCACATGAAAGCTCTCGTGGGACTCATGTAGTTTGTATCCGACTCACTACTGCCCATTTACTGAAACCCTCACACTCTTCTAATAAGGATGCGACACAGAAATAGCAGCCCTGTAGGCTCCAGGGCGGGTTTTATCCTAGAGAGTTAAACGGCTGCGGCCTACACGTGAAAACTCTCCTGGGACTCATGTAGTTTGTATCCGACGCACTACCGCCCATTTACTGAAACCCTCACACTCTTCTAAATTAGGATGCGACACAGAAATTGCATCGAGATTAAATACTGTACCCTCCAGAGCGGGTTTTATCCTAGAGAGTAAAACGGTTGCAGCCTCCACATGAAAGCTATCCTGGGAGTCATGTAGTTTGTATCCGACTCACTACTGCCCATTTACTGAAACCCTCACACTCTTCTAATAAAGATGCGACACAGAAATTGCATCGAGATTAAATACTGTAGGCGCCAGGGCGGGTTTCATCCTACAGAGTAAAACGACTGCAGCCTCCACATGAAAGCTCTCCTGGGACTCATGTAGTTTGTATCCGACTCACTACTGCCCATTTACTGAAACCCTCACACTCTTCTAATAAGGATGCGACACAGAAATAGCAGCCCTGTAGGCTCCAGGGCGGGTTTTATCCTAGAGAGTTAAACGGCTGCGGCCTACAAGTGAAAACTCTCCTGGGACTCATGTAGTTTGTATCCGACGCACTACCGCCCATTTACTGAAACCCTCACACTCTTCTAAATTAGGATGCGACACAGAAATTGCATCGAGATTAAATACTGTAGGCTCCAGAGCTGGTTTTATCCTAGAGAGTAAAACGGTTGCAGGCTTAACATGAAAGCTATCCTGGGAGTCATGTAGTTTGTATCCGACGAACTACTGCCCATTTACTGAAACCCTCACACTCTTCTAATTACGATGCGACACAGAAATTGCATCGAGAATAAATACTGTAGGCTCCAGAGCGGGTTTTATCCTAGAGAGTAAAACGGCTGCAGCCTCCAGAAGAAAGCTCTCCTGGGAGTCATGTAGTTTGTATCCGACTCACTACTGCCCATTTACTGAAACCCTCACACTCTTCTAAATTAGGATGCGAAACAGAAATTGCATCGAGATTAAATACTGTACCCTCCAGAGCGGGTTTTATCCTAGAGAGTAAAACGGTTGCAGCCTCCACATGAAAGCTCTCCTGGGAGGCATGTAGTTTGTATCCGACGCACTACTGCCCATTTACTGAAACCCTCACACTCTTCTAATAAGGATGCGACACAGAAATAGCAGCCCTGTAGGCTCCAGGGCGGGTTTTATCCTAGAGAGTTAAACGGCTGCGGCCTACAAGGGAAAACTCTCCTGGGACTCATGTAGTTTGTATCCGACGCACTACTGCCCATTTACTGAAACCCTCACACTCTTCTAAATTAGGATGCGACACAGAAATTGCATCGAGATTAAATACTGTAGGCTCCAGAGCTGGTTTTATCCTAGAGAGTAAAACGGTTGCAGGCTTAACATGAAAGCTATCCTGGGAGTCATGTAGTTCGTATCCGATGAACTACTGCCCATTTACTGAAACCCTCACACTCTTCTAATTACGATGCGACACAGAAATTGCATCGAGAATAAATACTGTAGGCTCCAGAGCGGGTTTTATCCTAGTGAGTAAAACGGCTGCAGCCTCCAGGAGAAAGCTATCCTGGGAGTCATGTAGTTTGTATCCGACGCACTACTGCCCATTTACTGAAACCCTCACACTCTTCTAATAAGGATGCGACACAGAAATAGCAGCCCTGTAGGCTCCAGGGCGGGTTTTATCCTAGAGAGTTAAACGGCTGCGGCCTACAAGTGAAAACTCTCCTGGGACTCATGTAGTTTGTATCCGACGCACTACCGCCCATTTACTGAAACCCTCACACTCTTCTAAATTAGGATGCGAAACAGAAATTGCATCGAGATTAAATACTGTACCCTCCAGAGCGGGTTTTATCCTAGAGAGTAAAACGGTTGCAGCCTCCACATGAAAGCTCTCCTGGGAGTCATGTAGTTTGTATCCGACTCACTACTGCCCATTTACTGAAACCCTCACACTCTTCTAATAAAGATGCGACACAGAAATTGCATCGAGATTAAATACTGTAGGCGCCAGGGCGGGATTCATCCTACAGAGTAAAACGGCTGCAGCCTCCACATGAAAGCTCTCGTGGGACTCATGTAGTTTGTATCCGACTCACTACTGCCCATTTACTGAAACCCTCACACTCTTCTAATAAGGATGCGACACAGAAATAGCAGCCCTGTAGGCTCCAGGGCGGGTTTTATCCTAGAGAGTTAAACGGCTGCGGCCTACAAGTGAAAACTCTCCTGGGACTCATGTAGTTTGTATCCGACGCACTACCGCCCAGTTACTGAAACCCTCACACTCTTCTAAATTAGGATGCGACACAGAAATTGCATCGAGATTAAATACTGTAGGCTCCAGAGCTGGTTTTATCCTAGAGAGTAAAACGGTTGCAGGCTTAACATGAAAGCTATCCTGGGAGTCATGTAGTTTGTATCCGACGAACTACTGCCCATTTACTGAAACCCTCACACTCTTCTAATTACGATGCGACACAGAAATTGTATCGAGAATAAATACTGTAGGCTCCAGAGCGGGTTTTATCCTAGAGAGTAAAACGGCTGCAGCCTCCAGAAGAAAGCTCTCCTGGGAGTCATGTAGTTTGTATCCGACTCACTACTGCCCATTTACTGAAACCCTCACACTCTTCTAAATTAGGATGCGAAACAGAAATTGCATCGAGATTAAATACTGTACCCTCCAGAGCGGGTTTTATCCTAGAGAGTAAAACGGTTGCAGCCTCCACATGAAAGCTCTCCTGGGAGGCATGTAGTTTGTATCCGACGCACTACTGCCCATTTACTGAAACCCTCACACTCTTCTAATAAGGATGCGACACAGAAATAGCAGCCCTGTAGGCTCCAGGGCGGGTTTTATCCTAGAGAGTTAAACGGCTGCGGCCTACAAGTGAAAACTCTCCTGGGACTCATGTAGTTTGTATCCGACGCACTACTGCCCATTTACTGAAACCCTCACACTCTTCTAAATTAGGATGCGACACAGAAATTGCATCGAGATTAAATACTGTAGGCTCCAGAGCTGGTTTTATCCTAGAGAGTAAAACGGTTGCAGGCTTAACATGAAAGCTATCCTGGGAGTCATGTATTTCGTATCCGATGAACTACTGCCCATTTACTGAAACCCTCACACTCTTCTAATTACGATGCGACACAGAAATTGCATCGAGAATAAATACTGTAGGCTCCAGAGCGGGTTTTATCCTAGAGAGTAAAACGGCTGCAGCCTCCAGGAGAAAGCTATCCTGGGAGTCATGCAGTTTGTATCCGACGCACTACTGCCCATTTACTGAAACCCTCACACTCTTCTAATAAGGATGCGACACAGAAATAGCAGCCCTGTAGGCTCCAGGGCGGGTTTTATCCTAGAGAGTGAAACGGCTGCGGCCTACAAGTGAAAACTCTCCTGGGACTCATGTAGTTTGTATCCGACGCACTACCGCCCATTTACTGAAACCCTCACACTCTTCTAAATTAGGATGCGAAACAGAAATTGCATCGAGATTAAATACTGTAGGCTCCAGAGCGGGTTTTATCCTAGAGAGTAAAACGGTTGCAGCCTCCACATGAAAGCTCTCCTGGGAGTCATGTAGTTTGTATCCGACTCACTACTGCCCATTTACTGAAACCCTCACACTCTTCTAATAAAGATGCGACACAGAAATTGCATCGAGATTAAATACTGTAGGCGCCAGGGCGGGATTCATCCTACAGAGTAAAACGGCTGCAGCCTCCACATGAAAGCTCTCGTGGGACTCATGTAGTTTGTATCCGACTCACTACTGCCCATTTACTGAAACCCTCACACTCTTCTAATAAGGATGCGACACAGAAATAACAGCCCTGTAGGCTCCAGGGCGGGTTTTATCCTAGAGAGTTAAACGGCTGCGGCCTACAAGTGAAAACTCTCCTGGGACTCATGTAGTTTGTATCCGACGCACTACCGCCCAGTTACTGAAACCCTCACACTCTTCTAAATTAGGATGCGACACAGAAATTGCATCGAGATTAAATACTGTACCCTCCAGAGCGGGTTTTATCGTAGAGAGTAAAACGGTTGCAGCCTCCATATGAAAGCTATCCTGGGAGTCATGTAGTTTGTATCCGACTCACTACTGCCCATTTACTGAAACCCTCACACTCTTCTAATAAAGATGCGACACAGAAATTGCATCGAGATTAAATACTGTAGGCGCCAGGGCGGGTTTCATCCTACAGAGTAAAACGGCTGCAGCCTCCACATGAAAGCTCTCCTGGGACTCATGTAGTTTGTATCCGACTCACTACTGCCCATTTACTGAAACCCTCACACTCTTCTAATAAGGATGCGACACAGAAATAGCAGCCCTGTAGGCTCCAGGGCGGGTTTTATCCTAGAGAGTTAAACGGCTGCGGCCTACAAGTGAAAACTCTCCTGGGACTCATGTAGTTTGTATCCGACGCACTACCGCCCATTTACTGAAACCCTCACACTCTTCTAAATTAGGATGCGACACAGAAATTGCATCGAGATTAAATACTGTAGGCTCCAGAGCTGGTTTTATCCTAGAGAGTAAAACGGTTGCAGGCTTAACATGAAAGCTATCCTGGGAGTCATGTAGTTTGTATCCGACGAACTACTGCCCATTTACTGAAACCCTCACACTCTTCTAATTACGATGCGACACAGAAATTGCATCGAGAATAAATACTGTAGGCTCCAGAGCGGGTTTTATCCTAGAGAGTAAAACGGCTGCAGCCTCCAGAAGAAAGCTCTCCTGGGAGTCATGTAGTTTGTATCCGACTCACTACTGCCCATTTACTGAAACCCTCACACTCTTCTAAATTAGGATGCGAAACAGAAATTGCATCGAGATTAAATACTGTACCCTCCAGAGCGGGTTTTATCCTAGAGAGTAAAACGGTTGCAGCCTCCACATGAAAGCTCTCCTGGGAGGCATGTAGTTTGTATCCGACACACTACTGCCCATTTACTGAAACCCTCACACTCTTCTAATAAGGATGCGACACAGAAATAGCAGCCCTGTAGGCTCCAGGGCGGGTTTTATCCTAGAGAGTTAAACGGCTGCGGCCTACAAGTGAAAACTCTCCTGGGACTCATGTAGTTTGTATCCGACGCACTACTGCCCATTTACTGAAACCCTCACACTCTTCTAAATTAGGATGCGACACAGAAATTGCATCGAGATTAAATACTGTAGGCTCCAGAGCTGGTTTTATCCTAGAGAGTAAAACGGTTGCAGGCTTAACATGAAAGCTATCCTGGGAGTCATGTAGTTCGTATCCGATGAACTACTGCCCATTTACTGAAACCCTCACACTCTTCTAATTACGATGCGACACAGAAATTGCATCGAGAATAAATACTGTAGGCTCCAGAGCGGGTTTTATCCTAGAGAGTAAAACGGCTGCAGCCTCCAGGAGAAAGCTATCCTGGGAGTCATGTAGTTTGTATCCGACGCACTACTGCCCATTTACTGAAACCCTCACACTCTTCTAATAAGGATGCGACACAGAAATAGCAGCCCTGTAGGCTCCAGGGCGGGTTTTATCCTAGAGAGTTAAACGGCTGCGGCCTACAAGTGAAAACTCTCCTGGGACTCATGTAGTTTGTATCCGACGCACTACCGCCCATTTACTGAAACCCTTACACTCTTCTAAATTAGCATGCGAAACAGAAATTGCATCGAGATTAAATACTGTACCCTCCAGAGCGGGTTTTATCCTAGAGAGTAAAACGGTTGCAGCCTCCACATGAAAGCTCTCCTGGGAGTCATGTAGTTTGTATCCGACTCACTACTGCCCATTTACTGAAACCCTCACACTCTTCTAATAAAGATGCGACACAGAATATGCATCGAGATTAAATACTGTAGGCGCCAGGGCGGGTTTCATCCTACAGAGTAAAACGGCTGCAGCCTCCACATGAAAGCTCTCCTGGGAGTCAGGTAGTTTGTATCCGACGCTCTACTGCCCATTTACTGAAACCCTCACGCTCCTCAAATAATGAGATGACACAGAAATTGCGTCGAGATTAAGTACTGAAGGCTCTAGGGCGGGTTTTATCCTAGTGAGTAAAACGGGTGCAGCCTCCACATGAAAGCTCTCCTGGGACTCATGTAGTTTGTATCCGACGCACTACTGCCCATTTACTGAAACCCTCACACTCTTCTAATAAGGATGCGACACAGAAATAGCAGCCCTGTAGGCTCCAGGGCGGGTTTTATCCTAGAGAGTTAAACGGCTGCGGCCTACAAGTGAAAACTCTCCTGGGACTCACGTAGTTGTATCCGACGCACTACCGCCCATTTACTGAAACCCTCACACTCATCTAAATTAGGATGCGACACAGAAATTGCATCGAGATTAAATACTGTAGGCGCCAGGGCGGGTTTCATCCTACAGAGTAAAACGGCTGCAGCCTCCACATGAAAGCTCTCCTGGGACTCATGTAGTTTGTATCCGACTCACTACTGCCCATTTACTGAAACCCTCACGCTCCTCAAATAATGAGATGACACAGAAATTGCGTCGAGATTAAGTACTGAAGGCTCTAGGGCGGGTTTTATCCTAGAGAGTAAAACGGGTGCAGCCTCCACATGAAAGCTCTCCTGGGACTCATGTAGTTTGTATCCGACTCACTACTGCCCATTTACTGAAACCCTCACACTCTTCTAATAAGGATGCGACACAGAAATTGCATCGAGATTAAATACTGTAGGCGCCAGGGCGGGTTTTATCCTAGAGAGTAAAACGGCTGCAGCCTCCACATGAAAGCTCTCCTGGGAGTCATGTAGTTTGTATCCGACGCTCTACTGCCCATTTACTGAAACCCTCACGCTCCTCAAATAATGAGATGACACAGAAATTGCGTCGAGATTAAGTACTGTATGCTCTAGGGCGGGTTTTATCCTAGAGAGTAAAACGGGTGCAGCCTCCACATGAAAGCTCTCCTGGGACTCATGGAGTTTGTATCCGACGCACTACTGCCCATTTACTGAAACCCTCACACTCTTCTAATAAGGATGCGACACAGAAATAGCAGCCCTGTAGGCTCCAGGGCGGGTTTTATCCTAGAGAGTTAAACGGCTGCGGCCTACAAGTGAAAACTCTCCTGGGACTCATGTAGTTTGTATCCGACGCACTACCGCCCATTTACTGAAACCCTCACACTCTTCTAAATTAGGATGCGACACAGAAATTGCATCGAGATTAAATACTGTAGGCTCCAGAGCTGGTTTGATCCTAGAGAGTAAAACGGTTGCAGGCTTAACATGAAAGCTATCCTGGGAGTCATGTAGTTTGTATCCGACGAACTACTGCCCATTTACTGAAACCCTCACACTCTTCTAATTACGATACGACACAGAAATTACATCGAGAATAAATACTGTAGGCTCCAGAGCGGGTTTTATCCTAGAGAGTAAAACGGCTGCAGCCTCCAGAAGAAAGCTATCCTGGGAGTCATGTAGTTTGTATCCGACGCACTACTGCCCATTTACTGAAACCCTCACACTCTTCTAATAAGGATGCGACACAGAAATAGCAGCCCTGTAGGCTCCAGGGCGGGTTTTATCCTAGAGAGTTAAACGGCTGCGGCCTACAAGTGAAAACTCTCCTGGGACTCATGTAGTTTGTATCCGACGCACTACCGCCCATTTACTGAAACCCTCACACTCTTCTAAATTAGGATGCGAGACAGAAATTGCATCGAATTTAAATACTGTACCCTCCAGAGCGGGTTTTATCCTAGAGAGTAAAACGGTTGCAGGCTCCACATGAAAGCTCTCCTGCGAGTCATGTAGTTTGTATCCGACGCACTACTGCCCATTTACTGAAACCCTCACGCTCTTCTAATAAGGATGCGACACAGAAATTGCATCGAGATTAAATACTGTAGGCTCCAGGGCGGGTTTTAAACTACAGAGAAAAACGACTGCAGCCAACACACGAAAGCTCTCCTGGGAGTCATGCAGTTTGTATCCGACACATTACTGCCTATTTACTGAAACCCTCACACTCTTCTAATTAGGATGCGACACAGAAATTGCATCGAGATTAAATACTGTAGGCTCCAGGGCGCGTTTTATCCTAGAGAGTATAACGGCTGCAGTCTCCACATGAAAGCTCTCCTGGGAGTCATGTAGTTTGTATCCGACGCACTACTGCCTATTTACTGAAACCCTCACACTCTTCTAATTAGGATGCGTCACCGAAATTGCATCGAGATTAAATGCTGTAGGCTCCAGAGCGGGTTTTATCCTAGAGAGTAAAACGGCTGCAGCCTCCACAAGAAAGCTATCCTGGGAGTCAAGTAGTTTGTATCCGACGCACTACTGCCCATTTAATGAAACCCTCACACTCTTCTAATATGGATGTGACACAGAAATAGCAGCCCTGTAGGCTCCAGGGCGGGTTTTATCCTAGAGAGTAAAACGGCTGCAGTCTCCACATGAAAGCTCTTCTGGGAGTCATGTAGTTTGTATCCGACGCACCACTGCCTATTAACTGAAACCCACACACTCTTCTAATTAGGATGCGACCCAGTAATTGCATCGAGATTAAATACTGTAGGCTCCAGAGCGGGTTTTATCCTAGAGAGTAAAACGGCTGCAGCCTCCACAAGAAAGCTATCCTGGGAGTCATGTAGTTTGTATCCGACGCACTACTGCCCATTTACTGAAACCCTCACACTCTTCTATTAAGGATGCGACACAGAAATAGCAGCCCTGTAGGCTCCAGGGCGGGTTTTATACTAGAGAGTTAAACGGCTGCAGTCTCCACATGAAAGCTCTCCTGGGAGTCATGTAGTTTGTATCCGACGCACTACTGCCAATTTACTGAAACCCTCACACTCTTCTAATTAGGATGCGACACAGAAATTGCATCGAGATTAAATACTGTAGGCTCCAGAGCGGGTTTTATCCTAGAGAGTAAAACGGCTGCAGCCTCCACAAGAAAGCTATCCTGGGAGTCATGTAGTTTGTATCCGACGCACTACTGCCCATTTACTGAAACCCTCACACTCTTCTAATAAGGATGCGACACAGAAATAGCAGCCCTGTAGGGTCCAGGGCAGGTTTTATCCTAGAGAGTTAAACGGCTGCAGCCTACACATGAAAGCTCTCCTGGGAGTCATGTAGTTTGTATCCGATGCACTACTGCCCATTTACTGAAACCCTCACGCTCCTCAAATAAAGAGATGACACAGAAATTGCGTCGAGATTAAGTACTGAAGGCACCAGGGCGGGTTTTATCCTAGAGAGTAAATTGGCTGCAGCCTCCACATGAAAGCTCTCCTCGGAGTCATGTAGTTTGTATCCGACGCCCTACTGCCCATTTACTGAAACCCTCACACTCTTCCAATAAGGATGCGACACAGATTGTGCGACGTGATTAAATACTGTAGCCTCCAGGGAGAGTTTTGTACTAGACAGTAAAACGGCTGCAGCCTCCACATGAAAGCTGTCCTGGGAGTCTTGTAATATGTACCCGTCTCAATACTACCCTTTTTATTAAACCCTCACACAAATCTACTGACGATGCGACACATAAATTGCGTCGAGATTATATAGTAAAAGCTACAGGGCAACTATTAATCAAGAGATTAACACGACTGTGGCCCCCACGTAAGAGCCCTCGTCGGGGACATATATTTTGTACCATACGCACTACTGCCCACATACTGAAACCCTCACACTCTTCTAATTAGGATGCGACACAGAAATTGCATCGAGATTAAGTACTGTAGGCTCCAGGGCGGGTTTTATCCTAGAGAGTTAAACGGCTGCAGCCTACAAATGAAAGCTCTCCGGGGAGTCATTTAGTTTGCATCCGACGCACTACTGCCCATTTACTGAAACTCTCACACTCTTCTAATTAGGATGCGACACAGAAATTGCGTCGAGATTAAATACTGTAGCCTCCAGGGCGAGTTTTGTACTATAGAGTAAAACGGCTGCGGCCTCCACATGAAAGCTATCCTGGGAGTCATGTAGTTTGTATCCGACGCACTACTGCCCATTTACTGAAACCCTAACACTCTTCTAATAAGGATGCGACACACAAATTGCATCGAGATTAAGTACTGTAGGCTCCAGAGCTGGTTTTATCCTAGAGAGTAAAACGGTTGCGAGCTTAACATGAAAGCTATCCTGGGAGTCATGTAGTTTGTATCCGACGCACTACTGCCCATTTACTGAAACCCTCACACTCTTCTAATTAGGATGCGACACAGAAATTGCATCGAGATTAAATACTGTACGCCCCAGAGCGGGTTTTATCCTAGAGAGTAAAACGGCTGCAGCCTCCACAAGAAAGCTCTCCTGGGAGTCATGTAGTTTGTATCCGACGCACTACTGCCCATTTACTGAAAACCTCACACTCTTCTAATAAGGATGCGACACAGAAATTGCATCGAGATTAAGTACTGTAGGCTCCAGAGCGGGTTTTATCCTAGAGAGATAAACGCATGCAGCCTACACACGAAAGCTCTCCGGGGAGTCATTTAGTTTGCATCCGACGCACTACTGCCCATTTACTGAAACTCTAACACTCTTCTAATAAGGATGCGACATAGAAATTGCGTCGAGATTAAATACTGCAGGTTCCAGGGCGGGTTTTCTCCTAGAGAGTAAATTGGCTGCAGCCTCCACATGAAACCTCTCCTGGGAGTCATGTAGTTTGTATCCGACGCACTCCTGCCCATGTACTGCAACCCTCGCACTCTTCTAATAAGGATGCGACACACAAATTGCGTCGAGATTATGTACTGTAGGCTCAAGGGCGTGTTTTATCCTAGAGAGTAAAACGGTTGCAGCCTACACATGAAAGCTCTCCCGGGAGTATTGTAATATGTACCCGACGCAATACTACCCATTTTATTAAACCCTCACACAAATCTACTGAGGATGCGACACAGAAATTGCGTCGTGATTGCATAGTACAGGCTACAGGGCAACTATTAATCAAGAGATTAACACAGCTGTGGCCCCCACATAAGAGCCCTCCTCGGGGACATATATTTTGTACCATACTTACTACTGCCCATATACTGAAACCCTCACACTCTTCTAATAAGGATGCGGCACAGAAATTTCATCGAGATTAAGTACTGTAGGCCACAGGGCGGCTTTATCCTAGAGAATTAAACGGTTGCAGCCTACACATGAAAGCTCTCCGGGGAGTCATTTAGTTTGCATCCGACGCACTACTGCCCATTTACTGAAACCCTCACTCTCCTCAATGAGATGACACAGAAATTGCGTCGAGATTAAGTACTGAAGGCACCAGTGCGGGTTTTATCCTAGGGAGTTAAACGGCTGTAGCCTCCACATGAAAGCTCTCCTGGGAGTCATTTAGTTTGCATCCGACGCACTACTGCCCATTTACTGAAACCCTCACTCTCCTCAAATAATGAGATGACACAGAAATTGCGACGAGATTAAGTACTGAAGGCTCCAGGGCGGGTTTTATCCTAGAGAGTTAAACGGCTGCAGCGTACACATGAAAGCTCTCCGGGGAGTCATTGAGTTTGTATCCGACGCACTACTGCCCATTTACTGAAACTCTCACACTCTTCTAATAAGGATCCGACACAGAAATTGCATCGAGATTAAATACTGCAGGTTCCAGGGCGGGTTTTCTCCTAGAGAGTAAATTGGCTGCAGCCTCCACATGAAAGCTCTCCTGGGAGTCATGTAGTTTGTATCCGACGCACTACTGCCCATTTACTGAAACTCTCACACTCTTCTAATAAGGATGCGACACAGAAATTGCATCGAGATTAAGAACTGTAGGCTCCAGGGCGGGTTTTATCCTAGAGAGATAAACGGCTGCAGCCTACACATGAAAGCTCTCCGGGGAGTCATTTAGTTTGCATCCGACGCACTACTGCCCATTTACTGAACTCTCACAGTCTTCTAATAAGGATGCGACACAGAAATTGCGTCGTGATTAAATACTGTAGCCTCCAGAGCGGGTTTTGTACTAGAGAGTAAAAGGGCTGCAGCCCCCACATGAAAGCTCTCCTGGGAGTCATGTAGTTTGTATCCGACGCACTACTGCCCATTTACTGAAACCCTCACACTCTTCTAATAAAGATGCGACACAGAAATTGCATCGAGATTAAGTACTGTAGGCTCCAGGGCAGGTTTTATCCTAGAGAATTAAACGGCTGCAGCCTACACATGAAAGCTCCCCGGGGAGTCATTTAGTTTGCATCCGTCGCACTACTGCCCATTTACTGAAACTCTCACACTCTTCTAATAAGGATCCGACACAGAAATTGCGTCGAGATTAAATACTGCAGGTTCCAGGGCGGGTTTTCTCCTAGAGAGTAAATTGGCTGCAGCCTCCACATGAAAGCTCTCCTGGGAGTCATGTAGTTTGTATCCGACGCACTACTGCCCATTTACTGAAACTCTCACACTCTTCTAATAAGGATGCGACACAGAAATTGCATCGAGATTAAGAACTGTAGGCTCCAGGGCGGGTTTTATCCTAGAGAGATAAACGGCTGCAGCCTACACATGAAAGCTCTCCGGGGAGTCATTTAGTTTGCATCCGACGCACTACTGCCCATTTACTGAACTCTCACAGTCTTCTAATAAGGATGCGACACAGAAATTGCGTCGTGATTAAATACTGTAGCCTCCAGAGCGAGTCTTGTACTAGAGAGTAAAAGGGCTGCAGCCTCCACATGAAAGCTCTCCTGGGAGTCATGTAGTTTGTATCCGACGCACTACTGCCCATTTACTGAAACCCTCACACTCTTCTAATAAAGATGCGACACAGAAATTGCATCGAGATTAAGTACTGTAGGCTCCAGGGCAGGTTTTATCCTAGAGAATTAAACGGCTGCAGCCTACACATGAAAGCTCTCCGGGGAGTCATTTAGTTTGCATCCGACGCAGTACTGCCCATTTACTGAAACCCTCACGCTCCTCAAATAATGAGATGACACAGAAATTGCGTCAGGATTAAGTACTGAAGGCTCTAGGGCGGGTTTTATCCTAGAGAGTAAAACGGCTGCAGCCTCCACATGAAAGCTCTCCTGGGACTCATGTAGTTTGTATACGACGCACTACCGCCCATTTACTTTAACCCTCGCACTCTTCTAATAAGGATGCGACACAGAAATTGCATCGAGATTAAATACTGTAGGCTCCAGAGCTGGTTTTATCCTAGAGAGTAAGACGGTTGCAGGCTTAACATGAAAGCTATCCTGGGAGTCATGTAGTTTGTATCCGACGCACTACTGCCCATTTACTGAAACCCTCACACTCTTCTAATTAGGATGCGACACAGAAATTGCATCAAGATTAAATACTGTACGCTCCAGAGCGGGTTTTATCCTAGAGAGTAAAACGGCTACAGCCTCCACAAGAAAGCTATCCTGGGAGTCATGTAGTTTGTATCCGACGCACTACTGCCCATTTACTGAAACCCTCACACTCTTCTAATAAGGATGCGACACAGATATTGCATCGCGATTAAGTACTGTAGGCTCCAGGGCGGGTTTTATCCAAGAGAGTTAAACGGCTGCAGCCTACACATGAAAGCTCTCCGGGGAGTCATTTAGTTTGCATCCGACGCACTACTGCCCATTTACTGAACTCTCACAGTCTTCTAATAAGGATGCGACACAGAAATTGCGTCGTGATTAAATACTGTAGCCTCCAGAGCGAGTCTTGTACTAGAGAGTAAAAGGGCTGCAGCCTCCACATGAAAGCTCTCCTGGGAGTCATGTAGTTTGTATCCGACGCACTACTGCCCATTTACTGAAACCCTCACACTCTTCTAATAAGGATGCGACACAGAAACTGCATCGATTTTAAGTACTGTAGGCTCCAGGGCGGGTTTTATCCTAGAGAGTAAAACGGTTGCAGCCTACACATGAAAGCTCTCCTGGGAGTCTTGTAATATGTACCCGACGCAATACTACCCATTTCATTAAACCCTCACACAAATCTACTGAGGATGCAACACAGAAATTGCGACCAGATTATATCGTACAGTCTACAGGGCAACTATTAATCAAGAGTTTAACACGGCTGTGGCCCCCACATAAGAGCCATCCTCGGGGACAAATATTTTGTACCATACGCACTACTGCCCATATACTGAAACCCTCACACTCTTCTAATTAGGATGCGACACAGAAATTGCATCGAGATTAAATACTGCAGGCTCCAGAGCGGGTTTTATCCTAGAGAGTAAAACGATTGCAGCCTCCACAAGAAAGCTATCCTGGGAGTCATGTAGTTTGTATCCGACGCACTACTGCCCATTTACTGAAACCGTCACACTCTTCTAATAAGGATGCGTCACAGAAATAGCAGCCCTGTAGGCTCCAGGGCGGGTTTTATACTAGACAGTTAAACGGCTGCAGCCTACACGAAAGCTCTCCGGGGAGTCATTTAGTTTGTATCCGACGCACTACTGCCCATTTACTGAAACTCTCTCACTCTTCTAATAAGGATGCGACACAGAAATTGCGTCGAGATTAAATACTGCAGGTTCCAGGGCGGGTTTTCTCCTAGAGAGTAAATTGGCTGCAGCCTCCACATGAAAGCTCTCCTGGGAGTCTTGTAATATGTACCCGACGCAATACTACCCATTATACTAAACCCTCACACAAATCTACTGAGGATGCGACACAGAAATTCCTTTGAGATTATATAGTACAGGCTACAGGGCAACTATTAATCAAGAGATTAACACGGCTGTGGCCCCCACATAAGAGCCCTCCTCGGGGACATATACTTTGTACCATACGCACTACTGCCCATATACTGAAACCCTCACACTCTTCTAATTAGGATGCGACACAGAAATTGCGTCGAGATTAAATACTGTAGCCTCAAGGGCGAGTTTTGTACTATAGAGTAAAACGGCTGCAGCCTCCACAAGAAAGCTATCCTGGGAGTCATGTAGTTTGTATCCGACGAACTACTGCCCATTTACTGAAACCCTCACACTCTTCTAATAAGGATGCGACACAGAAATTGCATCGAGATTAAGTACTGTAGGCTCCAGGGCGGGTTTTATCCTAGAGAGTTAAACGGCTGCAGCCTACACATGAAAGCTCTCCGGGTAGTCATTTAGTTTGCATCCGACGCACTACTGCCCATTTACTGAAACTCTCACACTCTTCTAATAAGGATGCGACACAGAAATTGCGTCGAGATTAAATACTGCAGGTTCCAGGGCGGGTTTTCTCCTAGAGAGTAAATTGGCTGCAACCTCCACATGAAAGCTCTCCTGGGAGTCATGTAGTTTGTATCCGACGCACTACTGCCCATTTACTGAAACCCTCACACTTTTCTAATAAGGATGCGACACAGAAACTGCATCGAGATTAAGTACTGTAGGCTCCAGGGCGGGTTTTATCCTAGGGAGTTAAACGGCTGCAGCCTACACATGAAAGCTCTCCGGGGAGTCATTTATTTTGCATCCGACGCACTACTGCCCATTTACTGAAACCCTCACACTCCTCAAATAATGAGATGACACAGAAATTGCGTCGAGATTAAGTACTGAAGGCTCCAGGGCGGGTTTTATCCTAGAGAGTTAAACGGCTGTAGACTACACATGAAAGCTCTCCGGGGAGTCATTTAGTTTGTATCCCACGCACTACTGCCCATTTACTGAAAACCTCACACTCTTCTAATAAGGATGCGACACAGAAATTGCGTCGAGATTAAATTCTGCAGGTTCCAGGGTGGGTTTTCTCCTAGAGAGTAAATTGGCTGCAGCCTCCACATGAAAGCTCTCCTGGGAGTCATGTAGTTTGTATCCGACGCACTACTGCCCATTTACTGAAACCCTCACACTCTTCTAATAAGGATGCGACACAGAAATTGCGTCGTGATTAAATACTGTAGCCTCCAGGGCGAGTTTTGTACTAGAGAGTAAAAGGGCTGCAGCCTCCACATGAAAGCTCTCCTGGGAGTAATGTAGTTTGTATCCGACGCACTACAGCCCATTTACTGAAACCCTCGCACTCTTCTAATAAGGATGCGACAAACAAATTGCGTCGAGATTAAGTACTGTGGCTCAAGGGCGTGTTTTATCCTAGAGAGTAAAACGGTTGCTGCTTACACATGAAAGCTCTCCTGGGGGTCTTGTAATATGTACCCGACGCAATACTACCCATTTCATTAAACCCTCACACAAATCTACTGAGGATGCGACACAGAAATTGCGACCAGATTATATCGTACAGGCTACAGGGCAACTATTAATCAAGAGATTACCACGGCTGTGGCCCCCACATAAGAGCCATCCTTGGGGACATATATTTTGTACCATACGCACTACTGCCCATATACTGAAACCCACACACTCTTCTAATTAGGATGCGACACAGAAATTGCGTCGAGATTAAATACTGTAGCCTCCAGGGCGAGTTTTGTACTATAGAGTAAAACGGCTGCAGCCTCCACAAGAAAGCTATCCTGGGAGTCATGTAGTTTGTATCCGACGCACTACTGCCCATTTACTGAAACCCTCACACTCTTCTAATAAGGATGCGACACAGAAATTGCATCGAGATTAAGTACTGTAGGCTCCGGCTGGTTTTATCCTAGAGAGTTAAACGGCTGCAGCCGATACATGAAAGCTCTCCGGGGAGTCATTTAGTTTGCATCCGACGCACTACTGCCGATTTACTGAAACCCTCACACTCTTCTAATATGGATGCGACACACAAATTGCATCGAGATTAAGTACTGTAGGTTCCAGAGCTGGTTTTATCGTAGAGAGTAAAACGGTTGCAGGCTTAACATGAAAGGTATCCTGGGAGTCATGTAGTTTGTATCCGACGCACTACTGCCCATTTACTGAAACCCTCACTCTCTTCTAATTAGGATGCGATACAGAAATTGCATCGAGATTATATACTGTACGCCCCAGAGCGGGTTTTATCCTAGAGAGTAAAACGGCTGCAGCCTCCACAAGAAAGCTATCCTGGGAGTCATGTAGTTTGTATCCGACGCACTACTGCCCATCTCCTGAAACCCTCACACTCTTCTATTAAGGATGCGACACAGAAATTGCGTCGAGATTAAGTACTGTAGGCTCCAGGGCGGGTTTTCTCCTAGAGAGTAAATTGGCTGCAGCCACCATATGAAATATCTCCTGGGAGTCAAGTAGTTTATATCCGACGCACTACTGAACATTTACTGAAACCCTCACACTCTTTTAATAAGGATGCGACACAGAAATTGCGTCGAGATTAATTACTGTAGCCTCCATGGCGAGTTTTATACTAGGGAGTAAAACGGCTGCAGCCTCCACATGAAAACTCACCTGGCAGTCATGTAGTTTGTATCCGAGGCACTACTGCCTATTTACTGAAACCGTCACACTCTTCTAATAAGGATGCGACACAGAAATTGCGTCGAGATTAAGTACTGTAGGCTCCAGGGCCGGTTTTATCCTTGAGAGTAAAACGGCTGCAGCCTCCACATGAAAGCTCTCCTGGGAGTCATGTAGTTTGTATCCGACGCACTACTGCCCATTTACTGTAACCCTCACACTCTTCTAATAAGGACGCGACACTGAAATTGCGTCGTGATTTAATACTGTACCCTCCAGGGCGAGTTTTGTACTAGAGAGTAAAACGGCTGCAGCCTCCACATGAAAGCTCTCCTGGTAGTCATGTAGCTTGTATCCGACGCACTACCGCCCATTTACTGAAACCCTCGCACTCTTCTAATAGGGATGCGACACAGAAATTGCGTCGAGATTAAGTACTGTAGGCTCAAGGGAGAATTTTATCCTAGAGAGTAAAACGGTTGCAGCTTTTACATGAAAGCTCTCCTGGGAGTCATGTAGTTTGTATCCGACGCACTACTGCCCATTTACTGAAACCCTCACACTCTTCTAATAAGGACGCGACACTGAAATTGCGTCGTGATTAAATACTGTACCCTCCAGGGCGAGTTTTGTACTAGAGAGTAAAACGGCTGCAGCCTCCACATGAAAGCTCTCCTGGTAGTCATGTAGCTTGTATCCGACGCACTACCGCCCATTTACTGAAACCCTCGCACTCTTCTAATAGGGATGCGACACAGAAATTGCGTCGAGATTAAGTACTGTAGGCTCAAGGACGAATTTTATCCTAGAGAGTAAAACGGTTGCAGCCTACACATGAAAGCTCTCCTGGGAGTCTTGTAATATGTACCCGACGCAATACTACCCATTTTATGAAAACCCTCACACACATCTACTTAGGATGCGACACAGAAATTGCGTCGAGATTTTATAGTACAGGTTACAGGGCTACTATTAATCAAGAGAGTAAATCGGCTGTGGGCCCCACATAAGAGCCCTCCTCGGGGACATATAGTTTGTACCATACGCACTACAGCCCATATGCAGAAACCCTCACACTCTTGTAATAAGGATGCGACACAGAAATTGCGTCGAGGTTAAATACTGTAGCCTCCAGGGCGTGTTTTGTACTAGAGAGTAAAACGGCTGCAGCCTCCACATTAAAGCTCTCCTGGGAGTCATGTAGTTTGTACACGAGGCACTACTGCCTATTTACTGAAACCCTCACACTCTTATAATAAGGTGCGACACAGAAATTGCGTCGGGATTAAGTACTGTAGGCTCCAGGTCCGGTTTTATCCTAGAGAGTAAAACGGTTGCAGCCTTAACATGAAAGCTCTCCTGGGAGTCATGTAGTTTGTATCCGACGCACTACTGCCCATTTACTGAAACCCTCACACTCTTCTAATAAGGATGCGACACAGAAATTGCATCGAGATTAGATACTGTAGGCTCCAGGACGGGTTTTACGCTAGAGAGTAAAACGGCTGCAGCCTCCACAAGAAAGCTATCTTGGGAGTCGTGTAGTTTGTATCCGACGCACCACTGCGCATTTAGTGAAACCCTCACACTCTTCTAATAAGGATGCGACACAGAAATTGTGTCGAGATTAAGTACTGTAGGCTCCAGGGCGGTTTATATCCTAGAGAGTAAAACGGCTGCAGCCTCCACATGACAGCTCTCCTGGGAGTCATGTAGTTTGTATGCGACGCACTACTGCAAATTTACTGAAACCCTCACACACTTCTAATAAGGATGCGACACAGAAATTGCTTCGAGATTAAATACTGTAGTTTCCAGGGCGGGTTTTATGCTAGAAAGTAAATTGGCTGCAGCCACCATATGAATGTTCTCCTGGGAGTCAAGTAGTTTATATCCGACGCACTACTGAACATTTACTGAAACCCTCACACTCTTCTAATAGGGATGCGACACAAAAATTGCTTCGAGATTAAGTACTGTAGGCTGCAGGGCGGGTTTTGTCCTAGAGAGTAAAACGGCTGCAGCCTCCACATAAAGCTCTCCTGGAAGTCATATAGTTTGTAGCCGACGCACTACTGCCCATTTTATGAAACCATCGCACACATCTACTGAGAATGCGACACACAAATTGCCTCGAGATTAAATAGCACAGGCCACAGGGCAACTATTCATCAATAGAGTAATACAGCTGTGGCCTCCACATAAAAGCCCTCCTCGGAGAAATGAGGATTGTATCAGACGCACTACCGCCCATTTACTGATACCCTCGCACTCTTCTAATAAGGATGCGACACAGAAATTGCGTCGAGATTAAGTACTGTAGGCTCAAGGGCGGGTTTTATCCTAGAGAGTAAAACGGTTGCAGCCTCCACATGAAAGCTCTCCAGGGAGTCATGTAGTTTGTATCCGACGCACTGCTGCAAATTTAATGAAACCCTCACACTCTTCTAATAAGAATGCGACACAGAAATTGCGTCGAGATTAAATACTGTAAATTCCAGGGCGGGTTTTAACCTAGAGAGTAAAACGGCTGCAGCCTCCACATGAAAGCTCTCCTGGGAGTCATGTAGTTTGTATCCGACGCACTACTGCCTATTTACTGAAACCCTCACACTCTTCTAATAAGGATGCGTCACAGAAATTGCGTTGAGATTAAGTACTGTAGGCTCCAGGGCCGGTTTTATCCTAGAGAGTAAAACGTTTGCAGCCTTAACATGAAAGCTCTCCTGGGAGTCATGTAGTTTGTATCCGACGCACTACTGCCCATTTACTGAAACCCTCACACTCTTCTAATAAGGATGCGACACAGAAGTAGCAGCCCTGTAGGCTCCAGGGCGGGTTTTATCCTAGAGTGTTAAACGGCTGCAGCCTACACATGAAAGCTCTCCGGGGAGTCATTTAGTTTGTATCCGACGCACTACTGCCCATTTGCTGAAACCCTCACACTCTTCTAATAAGGATGCGACACAGAAATTGCGTCGAGATTAAATACTTCAGGTTCCAGGGCGGGTTCTCTCCTAGAGAGTAAATTGACTGCAGCCACCACATGAAAGCTGTCCTAAGAGTAATGTAGTTTGTATCCGACGCACTACTGCCCATTTACTGAATCCCTCACGCTCCTCAAATAATGCGATGACACAGAAATTGCGTCGAGATTAAGTACTGAAGGCTCCAGGGTGGGTTTTATCCTAGAGAGTAAAATGGCTGCAGCCTCCACATGAAAGCTCTCCTGGGACTCATGTAGTTTGTATCCGACGCACTACTGCCCATTTACTGAAACCTTCACACTCTTCTAATAACGATGCGACACTGAAATTGCGTCGTGATTAAATACTGTAGCCTCCAGGGCGAGTTTTGTACTAGAGAGTAAAACGGCTGCAGCCTCCACATGAAAGCTCTCCTGGGAGTCAAGTAGTTTTTATCCGAGGCACTACTGCCTATTTACTGAAACCCTCACACTCTTATAATAAGGTGCGACACAGAAATTGCGTCGAGATTAAGTACTGTAGGCTCCAGGGCCAGTTTTATCCTAGAGAGTAAAACGGTTGCAGCTTTAACATGAAAGCTCTCCTGGGAGTCATGTAGTTTGTATCCGACGCACTACTGCCGATTTACTGAAACCCTCACACTCTTCTAATTAGGATGCGACACAGAAATTGCATCGAGATTAGATACTGTAGGCTCCAGAGCGGGTTTAATCCTAGAGAGTAAAGCGGCTGCAGCCTCCACAAGAAAGCTATCCTGGGAGTCATGTCGTTTGTATCCGACGCACTACTGCCCACATACTGAAACCCTCACACTCTTCTAATAAGGAGGCGACACAGGAATTGGGTCGAGATTATGTACTGTATGCTCCAGTGCGTGTTTTAACCTTGAGAGTAAAACGGCTGCAGCCTCCACATGAAAGCTCTCCTGGGAGTCATGTAGTTTGTATCCGACGCACTACTGCCCATTTACTGAAACCCTCACACTCTTCTAATAAGGAAGCGACACTGAAATTGCGTCGTGATTAAATACTGTACCCCCTCAGGGCGAGTTTTATACTAGAGAGTAAAACGGCTGCAGCCTCCACATGAAAGCTCTCCTGGGAGTCATGTAGTTTGTATGCGACGAACTACCGCCCATTTACTGAAACCCTCACATTCTTCTAATAAGGATGCGACACAGAAATTGCGTAGAGATTAAGTACTGTAGGATCCAGGGCCGGTTTTATCCTAGAGAGTAAAACGGCTGCAGCCTACACGTGAAAGCTCTCCGGGGAGTCATTCAGTTTGTATGCGACTCACTACTGCAAATTTACTGAAACCCTCACACTCTTCTAATAAGGATGCGACACAGAAATTGCGTCGAGATTAAGTACTGTAGGCTCAAGGGCGGGTTTTATCCTAGAGAGTAAAACGGTTGCAGCCTCCACATGAAAGCTCTCCTGGGACTCTAGTATTATGTATCCGACGCAATACTACCCGTTTTATTAATCCCTCACACATATCTACTGAGGGTGCGACACAGAAATTGCGTCGAGGTTAAGTAGTACAGGCTATAGGGTAATTATTAATCAAGCGAGTAACACGGCTGTGGCCCCCAAATAAGAGCCCTCCTCGTGGACATATACTTTGTACCATACGCACTACTGCCCATATACTGAATCCCTCGCACTCTTCTAATAATGATGCGACACAGAAATTGTTTCGACATTAAATCCTGTAGGCTCCAGGGCGGGTTTTATCCTAGAGAGTAAAACGGCTGCAGCCTACAGATGAAAGCTCTCCCGGGAGTCATGTAGTTTGTACCCAACGCACTACTGCCCATTTACTGAAACCCTCACACCCTTCTAATTAGGATGCGACACAGAAATTGCATCGAGATTAAATACTGTAGGCTCCAGGGCGGGTTTTATCCTACAGAGTTAAACGGCTGCAGCCTCTACATGAAAGCTCTCCTGGGAGTCATGTAGTTTGTATCCGACGCACTACTGCCCATTTACTGAAACCCTCACACTCCTCAAATAATGAGATGACACAGAAATTGCGTCGAGATTAAATACTGTAGGTTCCAGGGCGTGTTTTATCCTAGAAAGTTAATTGGCTGTAGCCTCGCCACGAAAGTTCTCTTTGAAGTCATGTAGTTTATATTCGACGCACTACTGCCCATTCACTGAAACCCTCACACTCCTCAAATAATGAGATGACACAGAAATTGCGTCGAGATTAAGTTATGAAGGCTCCAGGTCGGGTTTTATCCTAGAGAGTAAAACGGCTGCAGCCTCCACATGAAAGCTCTCCTGGGAGTCATGTGGTTTGTATCCGACGCGCTACTGCCTATTTACTGAAACCCTCACACTCTTCTAATAAGGATGCGACACAGAAATTGCGTCGAGATTAAATACTGTAGGTTCCAGGGCGGGTTATATCCTAGAGAGTTAATTGGCTGTAGCCTCCACATAAAAGTTCTCTTTGAAGTCATGTACGTAGTTTATATTCGACGCACTACTGCCCATTTACTGAAACCCTCACACTCCTCAAATAATGAGATGACACAGAAATTGCGTCGAGATTAAGTACTGAAGGCTCCAGGGCGGGTTTTATCCTAGAGAGTAAAACGGCTGCAGCCTCCACATGAAAGCTCTCCTGGGTGTCATTTGGTTTGTATCCGACGCGCTACTGCCTATTTACTGAAACCCTCACACTCTACTAATTAGGATGCGACACAGAAATTGCATCGAGGCTGTAGGCTCCAGGGCGGGTTCTATCGTTACAGTAAAGCGGCTGCAGCCTCCTCATGAAAGCTCTCCTGGGAGTCATGTAGTTTGTATCCGACGCACTACTGGAAATTTACTGAAACCCTCACACTCTTCTAATAAGAATGCGACACAGAAATTGCGTCGAGATTAAATACTGTAGGTTCCAGGGCGGGTTTTATCCTAGAAAGTTAATTGGCTGTAGCCTCCACATAAAAGTTCTCTTTGAAGTCATGTACGTAGTTTATATTCGACGCACTACTGCCCATTTACTGAAACCCTCACACTCCTCAAATAATGAGATGACACAGAAATTGCGTCGAGATTAAATACTGTAGGTTCCAGGGCGTGTTTTATCCTAGAAAGTTAATTGGCTGTAGCCTCGCCACGAAAGTTCTCTTTGAAGTCATGTAGTTTATATTCGACGCACTACTGCCCATTCACTGAAACCCTCACACTCCTCAAATAATGAGATGACACAGAAATTGCGTCGAGATTAAGTTATGAAGGCTCCAGGTCGGGTTTTATCCTAGAGAGTAAAACGGCTGCAGCCTCCACATGAAAGCTCTCCTGGGAGTCATGTGGTTTGTATCCGACGCGCTACTGCCTATTTACTGAAACCCTCACACTCTTCTAATAAGGATGCGACACAGAAATTGCGTCGAGATTAAATACTGTAGGTTCCAGGGCGGGTTATATCCTAGAGAGTTAATTGGCTGTAGCCTCCACATAAAAGTTCTCTTTGAAGTCATGTACGTAGTTTATATTCGACGCACTACTGCCCATTTACTGAAACCCTCACACTCCTCAAATAATGAGATGACACAGAAATTGCGTCGAGATTAAGTACTGAAGGCTCCAGGGCGGGTTTTATCCTAGAGAGTAAAACGGCTGCAGCCTCCACATGAAAGCTCTCCTGGGTGTCATTTGGTTTGTATCCGACGCGCTACTGCCTATTTACTGAAACCCTCACACTCTTCTAATTAGGATGCGACACAGAAATTGCATCGAGGCTGTAGGCTCCAGGGCGGGTTCTATCGTTACAGTAAAGCGGCTGTAGCCTCCAAATGAAAGCTCTCCTGGGAGTCATGTAGTTTGTATCCGACGCACTACTGCAAATTTACCGAAACCCTCACACTCGTCTAATAAGAATGCGACACAGAAATTGCGTCGAGATTAAATACTGTAGGTTCCAGGGCGGGTTTTATCCTAGAGAGTTAATTGGCTGTAGCCTCCACATAAAAGTTCTCTTTGAAGTCATGTTCACTCCTGGAAATTGAAATAAGAACACCGTGAATTCATTGTCCCAGGAAGGGGAAACTTTATTGACACATTCCTGGGCTCAGATACATCACATGATCACACTGACAGAACCACAGGCACATAGACACAGGCAACAGAGCATGCACAATGTCGGAACTAGTACAGTGTATATCCACCTTTCGCAGCAATGCAGGCTGCTATTCTCCCATAGAGACGATCGTAGAGATGCTGGATGTAGTCCTGTGGAACGGCTTGCCATGCCATTTCCACCTGGCGCCTCAGTTGGACCAGCGTTCGTGCTGGACGTGCAGACCGCGTAAGACGACGCTTCATCCAGTCCCAAACATGCTCAATGGGGGACAGATCCGGAGATCTTGCTGGCCAGGGTAGTTGACTTACACCTTCTAGAGCACGTTGGGTTGCACGGGATACATGCGGACGTGCATTGTCCTGTTGGAACAGCAAGTTCCCTTGCCGGTCTAGGAATGGTAGAACGATGGGTTCGATGACGGTTTGGATGTACCGTGCACTATTCAGTGTCCCCTCGACGATCACCAGTGGTGTACGGCCAGTGTAGGAGATCGCTCCCCACACCATGATGCCGGGTGTGGGCCCTGTGTGCCTCGGTCGTATGCAGTCCTGATTGTGGCGCTCACCTTCACGGCGCCAAACACGCATACGACCATCATTGGCACCAAGGCAGAAGCGACTCTCATCGCTGAAGACGACACGTCTCCATTCGTCCCTCCATTCACGCCTGTCGCGACACCACTGGAGGCGGGCTGCACGATGTTGGGGCGTGAGCGGAAGACGGCCTAACGGTGTGCGGGACCGTAGCCCAGCTTCATGGAGACGGTTGCGAATGGTCCTCGCCGATACCCCAGGAGCAACAGTATCCCTAATTTGCTGGGAAGTGGCGGTGCGGTCCCCTACGGCACTGCGTAGGATCCTACGGTCTTGGCGTGCATCCGTGCGTCGCTGCGGTCCGGTCCCAGGTCGACGGGCACGTGCACCTTCCGCCGACCGCTGGCGACAACATCGATGTACTGTGGAGACATCACGCCCCACGTGTTGAACAATTCGGCGGTACGTCCACCCGGCCTCCCGCATGCCCACTATACGCCCTCGCTCAAAGTCCGTCAACTGCATATACGGTTCACGTCCACGCTGTCGCGGCGTGCTACCAGTGTTAAAGACTGCGATGGAGATCCGTATGCCAAGGCAAACTGGCTGACACTGACGGCGGCGGTGCACAAATGCTGCGCAGCTAGCGCCATTCGACGGCCAACACCGCGGTTCCTGGTGTGTCCGCTGTGCCGTGCGTGTGATCATTGCTTGTACAGCCCTCTCGCAGTGTCCGGAGCAAGTATGGTGGGTCTGACACACCGGTGTCAATGTGTTCTTTTTTCCATTTCCAGGAGTGTAGTTTATATTCGACGCACTACTGTCCATTTACTGAAACCCTCACACTCCTCAAATAATGAGATGACACAGATATTGCGTCGAGATTAAGTACTGAAGGCTCCAGGGCGGGTTTTATCCAAGAGAGTAAAACGGCTGCAGCCTCCACATGAAAGCTCTCCTGGGAGTCATGTAGTTTGTATCCGACGGGCTACTGCCTATTTACTGAAACCCTCACACTTTTCTAATTAGGATGCGACACAGAAATTGCATCGAGATTAAATACTGTAGGCTCCAGGGCGGGTTTTATCGTTAGAGTAAAACGGCTGCAGCCTCCACATGAAAGCTCTCCTGGGAGTCATGTAGTTTGTATCCGACGCACTACTGCCCATTTACTGAAACCCTCACGCTCCTCAAATAATGAGATGACACAGAAATTGCGTCGAGATTAAGTACTGAAGGCTCAAGGGCGGGTTTTATCCTACAGAGTAAAACGGCTGCAGCCTCCACATGAAAGCTCTCCTGGGAGTCATGTAGTTTCTATTCGACGCATACCGCCCATTTACTTTAACCCTCGCACTCTTATAATAAGGATGCGACACAGTAATTGCATCGAGATTAAATACTGTAAGCTCCAGGGGGGGTTTTATCATACAGAGTAAAACGGCTGCAGCCTCCACATGAAAGCTCTCCTCGGAGTCATGTAGTTTGTATCCGACGCACTACTGCCCATTTACTGAAACCCTCACACTCTTCTAATAGGGATGCGACACAGTAATTGCATCGAGATTAAATACTGTAAGCTCCAGGGGGGGTTTTATCCTACAGAGTAAAACGGCTGCAGCCTCCACATGAAAGTTCTCTTTGAAGTCATGTAGTTTATATTCGACGCACTACTGCCCATTTACTGAAACCCTCACACTCCTCAAATAATGAGATGACACAGAAATTGCATCGAGATTAGGTACTGAAGGCTCCAGGGCGGGTTTTATCCTAGAGAGTAAACGGCTGCAGCCTCCACATGAAAGCTCTCCTGGGAGTCATGTAGTTTGTATCAGACGCACTACTGCCCATTTACGGAAACCCTCACACTCTTCTAATAAGCATGCGACACAGAAATAGCAGCCCTGTAGGCTCCAGGGCGGGTTTTATCCCAGAGAGTAAAACGGCTGCAGTCTCCACATGAAAGCTCTCCTGGGAGTCATGTAGTTTGTATCCGACGCACTACTGCCCATTTACTGAAACCATCACGCTCCTCAAAAAATGGGATGACACAGAAATTGCGTCGAGATTAAGTACTGAAGGCTCGAGGGCGGGTTTTATCCTAGAGAGTAAAACGGCTGCAGCCTCCACATGAAAGCTCTCCTGGGAGTCATGTAGTTTGTATCAGACGCACTACTGCCCATTTACGGAAACCCTCACACTCTTCTAATAAGCATGCGACACAGAAATAGCAGCCCTGTAGGCTCCAGGGCGGGTTTTATCCCAGAGAGTAAAACGGTGCAGTCTCCACATGAAAGCTCTCCTGGGAGTCATGTAGTTTGTATCCGACGCACTACTGCCCATTTACTGAAACCATCACGCTCCTCAAAAAATGAGATGACACAGAAATTGCGTCGAGATTAAGTACTGAAGGCTCGAGGGCGGGTTTTATCCTAGAGAGTAAAACGGCTGCAGCCTCCACATGAAAGCTCTCCTGGGAGTCATGTAGTTTCTATCCGACGCACTACTGCCCATTTACGGAAACCCTCACACTCTTCTAAATATGGATGCGACACAGAAATAGCAGCCCTGTAGGCTCCAGGGCGGGTTTTATCCTAGAGAGTAAAACGGCTGCAGTCTCCACATGAAAGCTCTCCTGGGAGTCATGTAGTTTGTATCCGACGCACTACTGCCCATTTACTGAAACCATCACGCTCCTCAAAAAATGAGATGACACAGAAATTGCGTCGAGATTAAGTACTGAAGGCTCGAGGGCGGGTTTTATCCTAGAGAGTAAAACGGCTGCAGCCTCCACATGAAAGCTCTCCTGCGAGCCATGTACTTTGTATCCGACGCACTACTGCCCATTTACGGAAACCCTCACACTCTTCTAATAAGGATGCGACACAGAAATAGCAGCCCTGTAGGCTCCAGGGCGGGTTTTATCCTAGAGAGTAAAACGGCTGCAGTCTCCACATGAAAGCTCTTCTGGGAGTCATGTAGTTTGTATCCAACGCACCACTGCCTTTTTACTGAAACCCTCACACTCTTCTAATTAGGATGCGACCCAGAAATTGCATCGAGATTAAATACTGTAGCCTCCAGGGCGGGTTTTATCCTAGAGAGTAATACGGTTGCAGCCTCCACCAGAAAGCTATCCTGGGAGTCATGTAGTTTGTATCCGACGCACTACTGCCCATTTACTCAAACCCTCACACTCTTCTAATAAGGATGCGACACAAAAATAGCAGCCCTGTAGGCTCCAGGGCGGGTTTTATCCTAGAGAGTTAAACGGCTGCAGCCTACACATGAAAGCTCTCCGGGGAGTCATGTAGTTTGTATCCGACGCACTACTGCCTATTAACTGAAACCCTCACACTCTTCTAATTAGGATGCGACACAGAAATTGCATCGAGATGAAATACTGTAGGCTCCAGAACGGGTTTAATCCTAGACAGTAAAACGGCTGCAGCCTCCACAAGAAAGCTATCCTGGGAGTCATGTAGTTTGTATCCGACGCACTACTGCCCATTTACTGAAACCCTCACACTGTTCTAATAAGGATGCGTCACAGAAATAGCAGCCCTGTAGGCTCCAGGGCGGGTTTTATCCTAGAGAGTTAAACGGCTGCAGCCTACACATGAAAGCTCTCCGGGGAGTCATTTAGTTTGTATCCGAGGCACTACTGCCCATTTACTGAAACCCTAACACGCTTATAATAAGGTGCGACACAGAAATTGCGTCGCGATTAAGTACTGTAGGCTCCAGGGCCGGTTTTATCCTAGAGAGTAAAACGGTTGCAGCCTTAACATGAAAGCTCTCCTGGGAGTCATGTAGTTTGTATCCGACGCACAACTGCCCAATTACTGAAACCCTCACACTCTTCTAATAAGGATGCGACACAGAAATTGCGTCGAGATTAAGTACTGTAGGATCCATGGCCGGTTTTATTCTGGAGAGAAAAACGGCTGCAGCCTACACATGAAAGCACTCCGGGGAGTCATTTAGTTTGTATGCGACGCACTACTGCAAATTTACTGAAACCCTGACACTCTTCTAATAAGTATGCGACACAGAAATTGCGTCGAGATTAAATACTGTAGTTTCCAGGGCGGGTTTTATGCTAGAAAGTAAATTGGCTGCAGCCTCCACATGAAAGCTCTCCTGGGAGTCATGTAGTTTTAGCCGACGCACTACTGCCTATTTTATGAAACCTTCGCACACATCTACTGAGAATGTGACACAGAAATTGCGTCGAGATTAAATAGCACAGGCCACAGGGAAACTATTAATCAATAGAGTAAGACAGCCACATAAAAGCCCTCCTCGGAGAAATGAGGATTGTATCATACGCACTACCGCCCGTTTACTGAAAGCCTCACACTCCTCTAATTTGGATGCGACACAGAAATTGCATCGAGATTAAATACTGTAGGCTCCAGGGCGGGTTTTAACGAAGAGAGTAAAACGGCTGCAGCCTAAACAAGAAAGCCATCCTGGGAGTCATGTAATTCGTATCTGACGCACTGCTGCCCATTTACTGAAACCTTCACACTCTTCTAATAAGGATTCGACACAGAAATAGCAGCCCCGTAGGCTCCAGGGCGGGTTTTATCCTAGAGAGTTAAACGGTTGCAGCCTTAACATGAAAGCTCTCCTGGGAGTCATGTAGTTTGTATGCGACGCACTACTGCCCATTTACTGAAACCCTCACATTCTTCTAATTAGGATGCGACAAAGAAATTGCATCGAGATTAGATACTGTAGGCTCCAGAGCGGGTTTAATCCTAGAGAGTAAAACGGCTGCAGCCTCCACAAGAAAGCAATCCTAGGAGTCATGTAGTTTGTATCCGACGCACTACTGCCCATTTACTGAAACCCTCACACTCTTCTAATAAGGATGCGACACAGAAATTGCATCGAGATTAAGTACTGAAAGCTCCAAGGGCGGGTTTTATCCTAGAGAGAAAAACGGCTGCAGCCTCCACATGAAAGCTCTCCTGGGAGTCATGTAGTTTGTATCCGACGAACTACTGCCCATTTACTGAAACCCTCACACTCTTCTAATAAGGATGCGACACAGAAATTGCGTCGTGATTAAATACTGTAGCCTCCAGGGCGAGTTTTGTACTAGAGAGTAAAACGGCTGCAGCCTCCACATGAAAGCTCTCCTGGGAGTCATGTAGTTTGTATCCGACGCACTACTGCCCATTTACTGAAACCGTCACACTCTTCTAATAAGGATGCGACACTGAAATTGCGTCGTGATTAAATACTGTAGCCTCCAGGGCGAGTTTTGTACTAGAGAGTAAAACGGCTGCAGCCTCCACATGAAAGCTCTCCTGGGAGTCATGTAGTTTGTATCCGACGCACTACTGCCCATTTACTGAAACCCTCACACTCTTCTAATAAGGATGCGACACAGAAATTGCGTCGTGATTAAATACTGTAGCCTCCAGGGAGAGTTTTGTACTAGAGAGTAAAACGGCTGCAGCCTCCACATGAAAGCTCTCCAGGGAGTCATGTAGTTTGTATCCGACGCACTACTGCCCACTTACTGAAACCCTCACACTCTTCTAATAAGGATGCGACACTGAAATTGCGTCGTGATTAAATACTGTAGCCTCCAGGGCGAGTTTTGTACTAGAGAGTAAAACGGCTGCAGCCTACACATGAAAGCTCTCCGGGGAGTCATTTAGTTTGTATCCGACGCACTACTGCCCATTTACTGAAACCCTCACACTCTTCTAATAAGGATGCGGCACTGAAATTGCGTCGTGATTAGGTACTGTAGGCTCCAGGCCCGTTTTATCCTAGAGAGTAAAACGGTAGCAGCCTTAACAAGAAAGCTCTACTGGGAGTCATGTAGTTTGTATCCGACGCACTACTGCAAATTTACTGAAATCCTCACACTCTTCTAATAAGGATGCGACAAAGAAATTGCGTCTAGATTAAGTACTGTAGTCTCCAGGGCGGGTTTTAACCTAGAGAGTAAATCGGCTGCAGCCTCCACATGTAAACTCTCCTGGTAGTCATATAGTTTGTATCCGACGCTCTACCGCCCATATTATGAAAACCTCGCACACATCTACTGAGAATGCGACACAGAAAATGCGTCGAGATTAAATACTATAGGCTCCAGATCGGGTTTTATCCTAGAGAGTAAAACGGCTGCAGCCTACACATGAAAGCTATCCTGGGAGTCATGTCGTTTGTATCCGACGCACTACTGCAAATTTACTGAAACCTTCACGCTCTTCTAATAAGGATGCGATACAGAAATTGCGTCGAGATTAAGTACTGTAGCCTCCATGGCGGGTTTTATCCTAGAGAGTAAAACGGCTGCAGCCTACACATGAAAGCCCTCCGGGGAGTCGTATAGTTTGTATGCGACGCACTACTGCAAATTTACTGAAACCCTCACACCCTTCTAATAAGGATGCGACACAGAAATTGCTTCGAGATTAAATACTGTAGTTTCCAGGGCGGGTTTAATGCTAGAAAGTAAATTGGCTGCAGCTACCATATGTAAGTTCTCTTGGGAGTCAAGTAGTTTATATCCGACGCACTACCGCCCATTTGCTGAAACTCTCGCACACTTCTAATAAGGATGCGACACAGAAATCGCATCGAGATTAAATACTGTAGACTCTAGGGCGGGTTTTATCCTACAGAGTAAACGGCTGCAGCCCCCACATGAAAGCAATCCTGGGAGACATGTAGATCGTATCCGACGCACTACTGCCCATTTACTGAAACCCTCACACTCTTCTAATTAGGATGCGATAAAGAAATTGCGTCTACATTAAGTACTGTAGTCTCCAGGGCATGTTTTATCCTAGAGAGAAAATCGGCTGCAGCCTCCACATGTAAACTCTCCTGGGAGTCATATAGTTTGTATCCGACGCTCTACTGCCCATATTATGAAACCCTCGCACACATCTACTGAGAATGCGACACAGAAAATGCGTCGAGATTAAATACTATAGGCTCCAGAGCGGGTTTTATCCTAGAGAGTAAACGGCTGCAGCCTCGACATGAAAGCTATCCTGGGAGTCATGTAGATCGTATCCGACGCACTAGTGCCCATTTACTGAAACCCTCACACTCATCTAATTAGGATGCGACAAAGAAATTGCGTCTAGATTAAGTACTGTAGTCTCCAGGGCGGGTTTTAACCTAGAGAGTAAATCGGCTGCAGCCTCCACATGTAAACTCTCCTGGTAGTCATATAGTTTGTATCCGACGCTCTACCGCCCATATTATGAAAACCTCGCACACATCTACTGAGAATGCGACACAGAAAATGCGTCGAGATTAAATACTATAGGCTCCAGAGCGGGTTTTATCCTAGAGAGTAAAACGGCTGCAGCCTACACATGAAAGCTATCCTGGGAGTCATGTCGTTTGTATCCGACGCACTACTGCAAATTTACTGAAACCTTCACGCTCTTCTAATAAGGATGCGATACAGAAATTGCGTCGAGATTAAGTACTGTAGCCTCCATGGCGGGTTTTATCCTAGAGAGTAAAACGGCTGCAGCCTACACATGAAAGCTCTCCGGGGAGTCATTTAGTTTGTATGCGACGCACTACTGCAAATTTACTGAAACCCTCATACCCTTCTAATAAGAATGCGACACAGAAATTGCTTCGAGATTAAATACTGTAGTTTCCAGGGCGGGTTTTATGCTAGAAAGTAAATTGGCTGCTGCTACCATATGAAAGTTCTCCTGGGAGTCAAGTAGTTTATATCCGACGCACTACTGCCCATTTACTGAAACTCTCGCACTCTTCTAATGAGGATGGGACACAGAAATTGCGTCGAGATTAAGTACTGTAGGCTCAAGGGTGGGTTTTATCCTAGAGAGTAAAACGCTTGCAGCCTCCACATGAAAGCTCTCCTGGGAGTCTTGTATTATGTATCCGACGCAATACTACCCATTTTACTAAACCGTCACACACATCTACTGATGATGCGACACAGAAATTGCGTCGAGATTAAATACTGGAGGCTCCAGGGCGGGTTTTATCCTAGAGAGTAAAACGGCTGCATCCTACAGATGAAAACTCTCCCGGGAGTCATGTAGTTTGTATCCGACGCACTACTGCCCATTTACTGAAACTCTCACACTCTTCTAATAAGGATGCACTACAGATATTGCATCGAGATTAAGTACTGTAGGCTGCAGGGCGGGTTTAAACCTAGAGAGTAAAACGGCTGCAGCCTACAGATGAAAGCTCTCCCTGGAGTCATGTAGTTTGTATCCGACGCACGACTGCTCATTTACTGAAACCCTCACACTCTTCTAATAAGGATGCGATACAGAAATTGCGTCGAGATTAAATACTGTAGCCGCCAGGGCGAGTTTTATACTAGAGAGTAAAACGGCTGCAGCCTCCACATGAAAGCTCTCCTGGGAGTCATGTAGTTTGTATCCGACGCACTACTGCCTATTTACTGAAACCCTCACACTCTTCTAATAAGGATGCGACACCGAAATTGCGTCGAGATTACGTACTGTAGGCTCCAGGGGGGGTTTTATCCTAGAGAGTAAAACGGTTGCAGCTTCCACATGAAAGCTCTTCTGGGAGTCATGTAGTTTGTATCCGACGCACTACTGCCCGTTTACTGAAACCCTCACACTCTTCTACAAAGGATGCGACACAGAAATTGCATCGAGACTAATACTGTAGGCTCCAGGGCGGGTTTTATCCTAGAGAGTAAAACGGCTGCAGCCTCCACATGAAAGCTATCCTGGGAGTCATGTAGTTTGTATCCGACGCACTTCTGCCCATTTACTGAAACCCTCACACTCTTCTAATAAGAATGCGACACCGAAATTGCGTCGAGATTACGTACTGTAGGCTCCAGGGCGGGTTTTATCCTAGAGAGTAAAACGGCTGCAGCCTCCACAAGCAAGCTATCCTGGGAGTCATGTAGTTTGTATCCGACGCACTACTGCCCATTTACTGAAACCCTCACACTCTTCTAATAAGGATGCGACACAGAAATTGCGTCGAGATTAAATATGGCAGGTTCCAGGGCGGGATTTATCCTAGAGAGTAAATTAGCTGCAGCTTCTACATGAAAGCTCTCCTGGGAGTCATGTAGTTGGTATCCGACGCACTACTGTCCATTTACTGAAACCATCATACTACTCAAATAATGAGATGACACAGATATTGCGTGGAGATTAAGTACTGAAGGCTCCAGGGCGGGTTTTATCCTAGGGAGTAAAACGGCTGCAACCTACACATGAAAGCTCCCCGGGGAGTCATGTAGTTTGTATCCGACGCACTACTGCAAATTTACTGAAACCCTCACACTCTTCTAATAAGGATGCGACACGGAAATTGCGTCGAGATTAAGTACTGTAGGTTGCAGGGCGGGTTTTAACCTAGAGAGTAAAACGGCTGCAGCCTCCACAAGAAAGCTCTGCTGGGAGTCATCTAGTTTGTATCCGACGCACTACTGCCATTTACTGAAACCCTCACAGTCTTCTAATAAGTATGCGACACAGAAGTTGCGTCGGGATTAAGTACTGTAGGCTCAAGGGCGGGTTTTATCCTAGAGAGTAAAACGGTTGCAGCCTCCACATGAAAGCTCTCCTGGGAGTCATGTAGTTTGTATCCGACGCACTACTGCCCATTTACTGAAACCATCATACTACTCAAATAATGAGGTGTCACAGAAATTGCGTGGAGATTAAGTACTGAAGGCTCCAGGGCGGGTTTTGTCCTAGAGAGTGAAACGGCTGCAACCTACACATGAAAGCTCTCCTGGGAGTCATGTAGTTTGTATCCGACGCACTACTGCCCATTTACTGAAACCATCATACTACTCAAATAATGAGATGACACAGAGATTGCGTGGAGATTAAGTACTGAAGGCTCCAGGGCGGGTTTTATCCTAGAGGGTAAAACGGCTGCAACCTACACATGAAAGCTCTCCTGGGAGTCAAGTAGTTTATATCCGACGCACTACTGCCCATTTAATGAAACCCTCACACTCTTGTAATAAGAATGCAACACAGAAATTGCGTTGAGATTAAATAGGACAGGCTACAGGGCAACTATTAATCAAGAGGGTAACAGGGCTGTTGCCCCCACATAACAGCCCTCCTCGGGGACATATAGTTTGTACCATACGCACTACTGCCCATTTACTGAAACCCTCACACTCTTCTAATTAGGATGCGACACAGATATTGCATCGAGATTAAGTACTGTAGACTGCAGGGCGGGTTTTATCCTAGAGAGTAAAAGGACTGCAGGTTCCACATTAAAGCTCTCCTGGGAGTCATGTAGTTTGTATCTGACGCACTACTGCCCATTTACTGAAACCCTCACACTCTTCTAATAAGGATGCGACACAGAAATTGCGTCGAGATTACGTACTGTAGGCTCCATGAACCATGGACCTTGCCGTTGGTGGGGAGGCTTGCGTGCCTCAGCGATACAGATGGCCGTACCGTAGGTGCAACCATAACGGAGGAGTATCTGTTGAGAGGCCAGACAAACATGTGGTTCCTGAAGAGGGGCAGCAGCCTTTTCAGTAGTTGCTGGATGATTGACTGATCTGGCCTTGTAACATTAACCAAAACGGCCTTGCTGTGCTGGTACTGCGAACGGCTGAAAGCAAGGGGAAACTACTGCATCGAGATCAAGTACTGTAGGCTGCAGGGCAGGTTTTATCCTAGAGAGTAAAACGGCTGCAGCCTGCACATGAAAGCTCTCCCGGGAGTCATATAGTTTGTATCCGACGCACTACTGCCCATTTACTGAAACTCTCACACTCTTCTAATAAGGATTCGCTACAGATACTGCATCGAGATCAAGTACTGTAGGCTGCAGGGCAGGTTTTATCCTAGAGAGTAAAACGGCTGCAGCCTACAGATGAAAGCTCTCCCTGGAGTTATTTAGTTTGTATCCGACGCACTACTGCCCATTTACTGAAACCCTCACACTCTTCTAATAAGGATGCGACGCAGAAATTGTGTCTAGATTAAATACTGTAGGCTCCAGGGCGAGTTTTATGCTAGAGAGTAAAACGGCTGCAGCCTCCACATGAAAGCTCTCCTGGGAGTCATGTAGTTTGTATCCGACGCACTACTGCCCATTTACTGAAACCCTCTCACTCTTCTAATAAGGATGCGACACAGAAATTGCGTCGAGATTAAATACTGCAGGTTCCAGGGCGGGTTTTCTCCTAGAGAGTAGAACGGCTGCAGCCTCCACATGAAAGGTCTCCTGGGAGTCATGTAGTTTGTAACCGTAGAACAACAGCCCATTTACTGAAACCCTCACACTCGTCTAATAAGGATGCGACACATAAATCGCATCGAGATTAAATACTGTAGCCTCCAATGCGGGTTTTATCCTAGAGAGTAAACGGCTGCAGCCTCCACATGAAAGCTATCCTGGGAGTCATGTAGATCGTATCCGACGCACTACTGCCCATTTATTGAAACCCTCACACTGTTCTAATAAACATGCGACACAGAAATTGCGTCGAGATTATATACTGTAGGTTACAGGGCGGGTTTTATCCTAGAGAGTAAAACGGCTGCGGCCTCCACATGAAACCTATCCTGGGAGTCATATAGTTTGTATTAGACGCTCTACCGCCCATTTTATGAACCCCTCGCACACATCTACTGAGAATGCGAACAGAAAATGCGTCGAGATTAAATACTATAGGCTCCAGAGCGGGTTTTATTTTAGAGAGTAAAACGGCTGCAGCCTTAACATGAAAGCTATCCTGGGAGTCATGTTGTTTGTATGCGACGCACTACTGCAAATTTACTGAAACCATCACACCCTTCTAATAAAGATGCGACACAGAAATTGCTTCGAGTTTAAATACTGTTGTTTCCTGGGCGGGTTTTATGCTAGAAAGTAAATTAGCTGCAGCCACCATATGAATGTTATCCTGGGAGTCAAGTAGTTTATATCCGACGCACTACTGCCCATTTACTGAAACCCTCACACTATTCTAATAAGGATGCGACACAAATATTGCTTCGAGATTAAGTACTGTAGGCTGCAGGGCGGGTTTTATCCTAGAGAGTAAAACGGCTGCAGCCTCCACATGAGAGCTATCCTGGGAGTCATGTAGATTGTAGCCGACGCACTACTGCCCATTTTATGAAACCCTCGCACACATCTACTGAGAATGCGACACAGAAATTGCGTCGAGATTAAATAATACAGGCTACAGTGCAATTATTAATCAAGAGAGTAACACGGCTGTGGCCCCCAAATAAGAGCCCTCCTCGGGGACATATGCTTTGTACCATACGCACTACTGCCCATTTACTGAATCCCTCGCACTCTTCTAATAAGGATGCGACACAGAATTTGCGTCTAGATTAAATACTGTAAGCCCCAGGGCGAGTTTTATACTAGAGAGTAAAACGGCTGCAGAGTCCACATTAAAGCTCTCCGGGGAGTCATGTAGTTTGTATCCGACGCACTACTGCAAATTTATTGAACCCCTCACGCTCTTCTAATAATGATGCGATACAGATATTGCGTCGAGATCAAGTACTGTAGCCTCCAGGGCGGGTTTTATCCTAGAGAGTAAAACGACTGCAGCCTCCACATGAAAGCTATCCTGGGAGTCATGTAGTTTGTAGCCGACGCACTACTGCCCATTTACTGGAACTCTCACACTCTTCTAATAAGGATGCGACACAGATATTGCATCGAGATTAAGTACTGTAGCCTCCAGGGCGGGTTTTATCCTAGAGAGTAAAACGGCCGCAGCCTACAGATGAAAGCTCCCCCGGGAGTCATGTAGTTTGTATCCGACGCACTACTGCCCATTAATGAAACCCTCACACTCTTCTAATAGGGATGCGAAACAGAAATTGCGTCTAGATTAAATACTGTAGGCTCCAGGGCCGGTTTTATCCTAGAGAGTAAACGGTTGCAGTCTCCACATGAAAGCTCTCCTGGGAATCATGTAGTTTGTATCCGAAGCACACTGCCCATTTAATGAAACCCCCACACTCTTCTAATAAGGATGCGACACAGTAATTGCATGGAGATTAAATACTGTAGGCTCCAGGGCGGGTTTTATCCTGGAGAGTAAAACGGCTGCAGCCTCCACATGAAAGGTATCCTGGGAGTCGTGTAGTTTGTATCCGACGCACTACTGCCCATTGACTGAAACCCTCACACTCTTCTAATTCGGATGCGACACAGAAATTGCGTCGAGATTAAGTACTGTAGGCTCCAGGGCGGGTTTTATCCTAGAGAGTAAAACGGCTGCAGCCTCCACCCGTAAGCAATCCTGGGAGTCATGTAGTTTGTATCCGACGAAATACTGCACGTTTACTGAAACCCTCACGCTCTTCTAATTAGGATGCGACAAAGAAATTGCGTCGAGATAAAGTACTGAAGGCTCCAGTGCGAGTTTTATCCAAGAGAGTAAAACAGCTCCAGCCTCCACATGAAAGGTCTCCTGGGAGTCATGTAGTTTGTATCCGACGCACTACTGCCCATTTACTGAAACCCTAACACTCTTCTAATAAGGATGCGACACAGGAATTGCGTCGAGATTAAATAATGTAGGCTCCAGGGCGCGATTTATCCTAGAGAGTAAAACGGCTGCAGCCTCCACATGAAAGCTCTCTTGAGAGTCATGTAGTTTGTATCCGACGCACTACTGCAAATTTACTGAAACCCTCACATTCTTCTAATAAGGATGCGATACAGAAATTGCGTCGAGGTTAAGTACTGTAGGTTCCATGGCGGGTTTTATCCTAGAGAGTAAAACGGCTGCAGCCTACACATGAAAGCTCTCCGGGGAGTCATGTAGTTTGTATGCGAAGCACTACTGCAAATTTACTGAAACCCTCACACTTTTCTAATAAGGATGCGACACCGAAATTGCGTCGCGAATGAATACTGTAGTTCCAGGGCGGTTTTTATGCTAGGGAGTAAATTGGCTGCAGCCTCTATATGAAAGTACACCTGGGAGTCAAGTAGTTTATATCCGACGCACTACTGCCCATTTAATGAAACCCTCACACTCCTCGAACAATGAGATGACACAGAAATTGCGTCGAGATTAAGTACTGTAGGCAGCAGGGCGGGTCTAATCCTAGAGAGTAATACGGCTACAGCCTACACATGAAAGCTCTCTGGGGAGTCATGTAGTTTGTATCCGAGGCACTACTGCAAATTTATTGAACCCCTCACGCTCTTCTAATAAGGATGCGATACAGAAATTGCGTCGAAATTAAGTACTGTAGGGTCCATGGCGGGTCTAATCCTAGAGAGTAAAACGGCTGCAGCCTACACATGAAAGCTCTCCGGGGAGTCATTTAGTTTGTATGCGACGCACTATTGCAAATTTACTGAAACCCTCACACTCTTCTAATAAGGATGCGACACGGAATTTGCGTCGAGATTAAATACTGAAGTTTCCAATGCGGCTTTTATGCTAGAAAGTAAATTGGCTGCAGCCACGATATGAAAGTTCTCCTGGGAGACAAGTAGTTTATATCCGACGCACTACTGCCCATTTACTGAAACCCTCACACTCTTCTAATAAGGATGCGACACAAAAATTGTTTCGAGATTAAGTACTGTAGGCTGCAGGGCGGGTTTTATCCTAGAGAGTAAAACGGTTGCAGCCTCCACATGAAAGCTCTCCTGGGAGTCCTGTAGTTTGTTACCGACGCACTACTGCCCATGTACTGAAACCCTCACACTCTTCTAATAAGCCTGCGACACAAAAATTGCGTCGAGATTAAGTACTGTGGCTGCAGGGCGGGTTTTAACCTAGAGAGTAAAATGGCTGCAGCCTCCACATGAAAGCTCTGCTGGGAGTCATCTAGTTTGTATCCGACGCACTACTGCCATTGGCTGAAACCCTCACACTCTTCTAATAAGGATGCGACACAGAAATTACGCCGAGGTTAAGAACTGTACTCTCCAGGGCGGGTTTCATCCTAGAGAGGAAAACGGTTGCAGCCTCCACATGAAAGCTCTGCTGGGAGTCTTGTATTATGTATCCGACGCAATACTACCCATTTTATTAAACCCACACACACATCTACTGAGGATGCGACAAAGAAATTGCGTCGAGATTAAATAGTACAGGCTACAGGGCAACTGTTAATCAAGAGACTAACACGGCTGTGGCCCCCACATAAGAGCCATCCTCGGGGACATATAGTTTGTACCATACGCACTACTGCCCATATACTGAATCCCTCGCACTCTTCTAATAAGGATGCGACAAAGAAATTGCGTCGAGATTAAATACTGTAGGCTCCAGGGCGAGTTTTATACTAGAGAGTAAAGCGGCTGGAGCTTCCACATGAAAGCTCTCCTGGGAATCATGTACTTTGTATCCGACGCACTACTGCCCATTTACTGAAACCCTCACACTCTTCTAATAAGGATGCGACAGTGAAATTGCGTCGAGATTAAATACTGTAGCCTCCAGGGCGAGTTTTATCCTAGAGAGTAAAACGGTTGCTGAATCCACATGAAAGCTTTCCTGGAAGTCATGTAGTTTGTAACCGACGCACTACTGCCCATGTACTGAAACCCTCACACTCTTCTAATAAGGATGCGACACAGAAATTACATCGAGATTAAAATCGGGTAGGCTACAGGGCGGGTTTTATCCTAAAGAGTAAACGGCTGCAGCCTCCACATGAAAGCTCTCCTGGGAGTCTTGTAGTTTGTATCCGACGCACTACTGCCCATTTACTGATACTCTCACACTCATCTAATAAGGATGCGACACAGAATTTGCGTCGAGATTAAGTACTGCAGGCTCCAGGGCGGTTTTTATCCTAGAGAGTAAATCGGCTGGAGCCTCCACATGAAAGTTCTCCTGGGAGTCATGTAGTTTGTATCCGACGCACTACTGGCCATTAACTGAAACCCTCACACTCTTCTAATAAGGATACGACACAGAAATTGCATCGAGATTAAAATCGGGTAGGCTCCAGGGCGGGTTTTATCCTAGAGAGTAAACGGCTGCAGCCTTCACATGAAAGGTATCCTGGGAGTCGTCTAGTTTGTATCCGACGCACTACTGCCCATTTACTGAAACCCTCACACTCTTCTAATTCGGATGCGACACAGAAATTGCGTCGAGATTAGTACTGTAGGCTCCAGGGCGGGTTTTATCCTAGAGAGTAAAACGACTGCAGCCTCCACCCGTAAGCAATCCTGGGAGTCATGTAGTTTGTATCCGACGAAATACTGCTCGTTTACTGAAACCCTCACGCTCTTCTAATTAGGATGCGACAAAGAAATTGCGTCGAGATAAAGTACTGAAGGCTCCAGTGCGAGTTTTATCCAAGAGAGTAAAACGGCTGCAGCCTCCACATGAAAGGTCTCCTGGGAGTCATGTAGTTTGTATCCGACGCACTACTGCCAATTTACTGAAACCATCATACTACTCAAATTTTGAGATGACACAGAAAGTGCGTCGAGATTAAGTACTGAAGGCTCCAGGGCGGGTTTTATCATAGAGAGTAAAACGGCTGCAGCCTCCACATAAATGCTCTCCTAAAAATCATGTAGTTTGTATCCGACGCACTACTGCCCATTTACTGAAATCCTAACACTCTTCTAATAAGGATGCGACACAGGAACTGCGTCGAGATTAAATAATGTAGGCTCCAGGGCGGGATTAATCGTAGAGAGTAAAACGGCTGCAGCCTCCACATGAAAGCTCTCTTGAGAGTCATGTAGTTTGTATCCGACGCACTACTGCAAATTTACTGAAACCCTCACATTCTTCTAATAAGGATGCGACACAGAAATTGCGTCGAGTTTAAGTACTGTACCATGGCGGGTTTTCTCCTAGAGAGTAAAACGGCTGCAGCCTACATATGAAAGCTCTCCGGGGAGTCATGTAGTTTTATGCGACGCTCTACTGCAAATTTACTGAAACCCTCACACTTTTCTAATAAGGGTGCGACACAGAAATTGCGTCGCGATTGAATACTGTAGTTCCAGGATGGGTTTTATGCTAGGGAGTAAATTGGCTGCAGCCTCTATATGAAAGTGCACCTGGGAGTCAAGTAGTTTATATCCGACGCACTACTGCCCATTTAGTGAAACCCTCACACTCCTCGAACAATGAGATGATACAGAAATTGCGTCGAGATTAAGTACTGTAGGCTGCAGGGCGGGTTTTATCCTGGAGAGTAAAACGGCTGCAGCTTCCACACGAAAGCAATCCTGGGAGTCATGTAGTTTGTATCCGACGGAATACTGCCCGTTTATTGAAACCCTCACACTCTTCTAATTAGGATGCGACACAGAAATTGCTTCGAGATCAAGTCCTGAAGGCTCCAGCGCTTGTTTTACCCAAGAGAGTAAAACGGATGCAGCCTCCACATGAAAGGTCTCCTGGGAGTCATGTAGTTTGTATCCGACGCACTAGTGCCCATTTTCTGAAAAACTCACACTCTTCTAATAAGGATGCGACACAGAAATTGCGTCGAGATTAAATATGGCTGGTTCCAGGGTAGGATTTATCCTAGAGAGTAAATTGGCTGCAGCCTCCACATAAAAGCTCTCCTGGGAGTCATGTAGTTTGTATCCGACGCACTACTGCCCATTTACTGAAACCATCATACTACTCAAATTATGAGATGACACAGAAATTGCGTCGAGATTAAGTACTGAAGTCTCCAGGGCGGGTTTTATCCTAGAGAGTAAAACGGCTGCAGACTCCACATGAAAGCTCTCCTGGGAATCATGTAGTTTGTATCCGACGCACTACTGCCCATTTACTGAAACCCTCATACTCTTCTAATATGGATGCGACACAGGAATTGCGTCGAGATTAAATAATGTAGGCTCCAGGGCGGGATTTAACCTAGAGAGTAAAACGGCTGCAGCCTCCACATGAAAGCTCTCTTGGGAGTCATGTAGTTTGTATGCGACGCTCTACTGCAAATTTACTGATACCCTCACACTTTTCTAATAAGGATGCGACACAGAAATTGCGTCGAGATTGAATACTGTTGGTTCCATTGTGGGTATTATGCTAGAGAGTAAATTGGCTGCAGCCTCTATATGAAAGTACTCCTGGGAGTCAAGTAGTTTATATCCGACGCACTACTGCCAATTTAATGAAACTCTCACGCTCCTCGAATAATGAGATGACACAGAAATTGCGTCGAGAATAAGTACTGTAGGCTCCAGGGCGGGATTAATCCTAGAGAGTAAAACGGTTGCTGCCTCCACATGAAAGCTCTCTTGGGAGTCCTGTAGTTTGTAACCGACGCACTACTGCCAATGTACTGAAACCCTCACACTCCTCTAATAAGCCTGCGACACAAAAATTGCGTCGAGATTAAGTACTGTAGGCTGCAGGGCGGGTTTTAACCTAGAGAGTAAAAGGGCTGCAGCCTCCACATGAAAGCTCTGCAGGGAGTCATCTAGTTTGTATCCGACGCACTACTGCCATTAACTGAAACCCTCACACTCTTCTAATAAGGATGCGACACAGAAATTACGCCGAGGTTAAGAACTGTACTCTCCAGGGCGGGTTTCATCCTAGAGAGGAAAACGGTTGCAGTCTCCACATGAAAGCTCTGCTGGGAGTCTTGTATTAAGTATCCGACGCAATACTACCCATTTTATTAAACCCACACACTCATCTACTGAGGAAGCGACAAAGAAATTGCGTCGAGATTAAATACTGTAGCCTCCAGGACGAGTTTTATACTAGAGAGTAAAGCGGCTGCAGCTTCCACATGAAAGCTCTCCTGGGAGTCATGTAGTTTGTATCCGACGCACTACTGCCCATTTACTGAAACCCTCACACTCTCCTAATAAGGATGCGACAATGAAATTGCGTCGAGATTAAATACTGTAGCCTCCAGGGCGAGTTTTATCCTAGAGAGTAAAACGGTTGCTGAATCCACATGAAAGCTCTCCTGGGAGTCATGTAGTTTGTAACCGACGCACTACTGCCCATGTACTGAAACCCTCACACTCTTCTAATAAGGATGCGACACAGAAGTTACATCGAGATTAAAATCGGGTAGGCTACAGGGCGGGTTTTATCCTAGAGTGTAAACGGCTGCAGCCTCCACATGAAAGCTCTCCTGGGAGTCATGTAGTTTGTATCCGACGCACTACTGCCCATTTACTGAAACCCTCATACTCTTCTAATAAGGATGCGACACAGAAATTGCATCGAGATTAAAATCGGGTAGGCTCCAGGGCGGGTTTTATCCTAGAGAGTAAACGGCTGCAGCCTCCACATGAAAGCTCTCCTGGGAGTCATGTAGTTTGTATCCGACGCACTACTGCCCATTTACTGAAACCCTCACACTCTTCTAATATGGATGCGACACAGAAATTGTGTCGTGATTAAATACTGTACACTCCAGCGCGAGTTATATCCTAGAGAGTAAAACGGTTGCAGGCTCCACATGAAAGCTCTCCTGGGAGTCATGTAGTTTGTATCCGACGCACTACTGGCCATTTACTGAAACCCTCACACTCTTCTAATAAGGATGCGACACAGATATTGCATCGAGATTAAATACTTTAGGCTCCAGGGCGGGATTTATCCTAGAGAGTAAAGGGCTGCAGCCTCCACATGAAAGCTCTCCTGGCAGTCATGTAGTTTGTATGCGACGCACTACTGCAAATTTACTGAAACCCTCACATTCTTCTAATAAGGATGCGACACAGAAATTGCGTCGAGTTTATGTACCGTAGGCTCCATGGCGGGTTTTATCCTACAGAGTAAAACGGCTGCAGCCTACACATGAAAGCTCTCCAGGGAGTCATGTTGTTTGTATGCGACGCACTACTGCAAATTATCTGATACCCTCACACTTTTCTAAGAAGGATGCGACACAGAAATTGCGTCGAGATTGAATACTGTTGGTTCCATTGCGGGTATTATGCTAGAGAGTAAATTGGCTGCAGCCTCTATATGAAAGTACTCCTGGGAGTCAAGTAGTTTATATCCGACGCCCTACTGCCAATTTAATGAAACTCTCACGCTCCTCGAATAATGAGATGACACAGAAATTGCGTCGAGATTAAGTACTGTAGGCCCCAGGGCGGGATTAATCCTAGAGAGTAAAACGGTTGCTGCCTCCACATGAAAGCTCTCTTGGGAGTCCTGTAGTTTGTAACCGACGCACTACTGCCAATGTACTGAAACCCTCACACTCTTCTAATAAGCCTGCGACACAAAAATTGCGTCGAGATTAAGTACTGTAGGCGGCAGGGCGGGTTTTAACCTAGAGAGTAAAAGGGCTGCAGCCTCCACATGAAAGCTCTAAAGGGAGTCATCTAGTTTGTATCCGACGCACTACTGCCATTAACTGAAACCCTCACACTCTTCTAATAAGGATGCGACACAGAAATTACGCCGAGGTTAAGAACTGAACTCTCCAGGGCGGGTTTCATCCTAGAGAGGAGACCGGTTGCAGTCTCCACATGAGAGCTCTGCTGGGAGTCTTGTATTAAGTATCCGACGCAATACTACCCATTTTATTAAACCCACACACTCATCTACTGAGGATGCGACAAAGAAATTGCGTCGAGATTAAATAGTACAGGCTACAGGGCAACTGTTAATCAAGAGACTAACACGGCTGTGGCCCCCACATAAGAGCCATCCTAGGGGACATATAGTTTGTACCATACGCACTACTGCCCATATACTGAATCCCTCGCACTCTTCTAATAAGCATGCGACAAAGAAATTGCGTCGAGATTAAATACTGTAGCCTCCAGGGCGAGTTTTATAATAGAGAGTAAAGCGGCTGCAGCTTCCACATGAAAGCTCTCCTGGGAGTCATGTAGTTTGTATCCGACGCACTACTGCCCATTTACTGAAACCCTCACACTCTTCTAATAAGGATGCGACAATGAAATTGCGTCGAGATTAAATACTGTAGCCTCCAGGGCGAGTTTTATCCTAGAGAGTAAAACGGTTGCTGAATCCACATGAAAGCTCTCCTGGGAGTCATGTAGTTTGTAACCGACGCACTACTGCCCATGTACTGAAACCCTCACACTCTTCTAATAAGGATGCGACACAGAAGTTACATCGAGATTAATATCGGGTAGGCTACAGGGCGGGTTTTATCCTAGAGAGTAAACGGCTGCAGCCTCCACATGAAAGTTCTCCTGGGAGTCTTGTAGTTTGTATCCGACGCACTACTGCCCATTTACTGATACCCTCACACTCATCTAATAAGGATGCGACACAGAATTTGCGTCGAGATTAAGTACTGCAGGCTCCAGGGTGGGTTTTATCCTAGAGAGTAAATCGGCTGCAGCCTCCACATGAAAGTTCTCCTGGGAGTCATGTAGTTTGTATCCGACGCAGTACTGCCCATTTACTGAAACCCTCACACTCTTCTAATAAGGATACGACACAGAAATTGCATCGAGATTAAAATCGGGTAGGCTCCAGGGCGGGTTTTATCCTAGAGAGTAAACGGCTGCAGCCTCCACATGAAAGCTCTCCTGGGAGTCTTGTAGTTTGTATCCGACGCACTACTGCCCATTTACTGATACCCTCACACTCATCTAATAAGGATGCGACACAGAATTTGCGTCGAGATTAAGTACTGCAGGCTCCAGGGCGGGTTTTATCCTAGAGAGTAAATCGGCTGCAGCCTCCACATGAAAGTTCTCCTGGGAGTCATGTAGTTTGTATCCGACGCACTACTGGCCATTTACTGAAACCCTCACACTCTTCTAATATGGATGCGACACAGAAATTGTGTCGTGATTAAATACTGTACACTCCAGGGCGAGTTATATCCTAGAGAGTAAAACGGTTGCAGCCTCCACATGAAAGCTCTCCTGGGAGTCATGTAGTTTGTATCCGACGCACTACTGCCCATTTACTGAAACCCTCATACTCTTCTAATAAGGATGCGACACAGAGATTGCATCGAGATTAAAATGCGGTAGGCTCCAGGGCGGGTTCCATCCTAGAGAGTAACCGGCTGCAGCCTCCACATGAAAGCTCCCCTGGGAGTCATGTAGTTTGTATGCGACGCACTACTGCCCATTTACTGAAACCCTCACACTCTTCTAATAAGGATACGACACAGAAATTGCATCGAGATTAAAATCGGGTAGGCTCCAGGGCGGGTTTTATCCTAGAGAGTAAACGGCTGCAGCCTCCACATGAAAGCTCTCCTGGGAGTCTTGTAGTTTGTATCCGACGCACTACTGCCCATTTACTGATACCCTCACACTCATCTAATAAGGATGCGACACAGAATTTGCGTCGAGATTAAGTACTGCAGGCTCCAGGGCGGGTTTTACCCTAGAGAGTAAATCGGCTGCAGCCTCCACATGAAAGTTCTCCTGGGAGTCATGTAGTTTGTATCCGACGCACTACTGGCCATTTACTGAAACCCTCACACTCTTCTAATATGGATGCGACACAGAAATTGTGTCGTGATTAAATACTGTACACTCCAGGGCGAGTTATATCCTAAAGAGTAAAACGGTTGCAGCCTCCACATGATAGCTCTCCTGGCAGTCATGTAGTTTGTATGCGACGCACTACTGGCCATTTACTGATACCCTCACACTCACCTAATAAGGATGCGACACAGAATTTGCGTCGAGATTAAGTACTGCAGGCTCCAGGGTGGGTTTTATCCTAGAGTGTAAATCGGCTGCAGCCTCCACATGAAAGTTCTCCTGGGAGTCATGTAGTTTGTATCCGACGCAGTACTGCCCTATTACTGAAACCCTCACACTCTTCTAATAAGGATACGACACAGAAATTGCATCGAGATTAAAATCGGGTAGGCTCCAGGGCGGGTTTTATCCTAGAGAGTAAACGGCTGCAGCCTCCACATGAAAGCTCTCCTGGGAGTCTTGTAGTTTGTATCCGACGCACTACTGCCCATTTACTGAAACCCTCACACCCTTCTAATATGGATTCGACACAGAAATTGTGTCGTGATTAAATACTGTACACTCCAGGGCGAGTTATATCCTAGAGAGTAAAACGGTTGCAGCCTCCACATGAAAGCTCTCCTGGGAGTCATGTAGTTTGTATCCGACCCACTACTGCCCATTTACTGAAACCCTCACACTCTTCTAATATGGATGCGACACAGAAATTGTGTCGTGATTAAATACTGTACACTCCAGGGCGAGTTATATCCTAGAGAGTAAAACGGCTACAGCCTCCACATGAAAGCTCCCCTGGGAGTCATGTAGTTTGTATCCGACGCACTACTGGCCATTTACTGAAACCCTCACACTCTTCTAATATGGATGCGACACAGAAATTGTGTCGTGATTAAATACTGTACACTCCAGGGCGAGTTATATCCTAGAGAGTAAAACGGTTGCAGCCTCCACATGAAAGCTCTCCTGGGAGTCATGTAGTTTGTATCCGACGCACTACTGCCCATTTACTGAAACCCTCACACTCTTCTAATATGGATGCGACACAGAAATTGTGTCGTGATTAAATACTGTACACTCCAGGGCGAGTTATATCCTAGAGAGTAAAACGGTTGCAGCCTCCACATGAAAGCTCCCCTGGGAGTCATGTAGTTTGTATCCGACGCACTACTGGCCATTTACTGAAACCCTCACACTCTTCTAATATGGATGCGACACAGAAATTGTGTCGTGATTAAATACTGTACACTCCAGGGCGAGTTATATCCTAGAGAGTAAAACGGTTGCAGCCTCCACATGAAAGCTCTCCTGGGAGTCATGTAGTTTGTATCCGACGCACTACTGGCCATTTACTGAAACCCTCACACTCTTCTAATATGGATGCGACACAGAAATTTGATTAAATACTGTACACTCCAGGGCGAGTTATATCCTAGAGAGTAAAACGGTTGCAGCCTCCACATGAAAGCTCTCCTGGGAGTCATGTAGTTTGTATCCGACGCACTACTGCCCATTTACTGAAACCCTCACACTCTTCTAATATGGATGCGACACAGAAATTGTGTCGTGATTAAATACTGTACACTCCAGGGCGAGTTATATCCTAGAGAGTAAAACGGTTGCAGCCTCCACATGAAAGCTCCCCTGGGAGTCATGTAGTTTGTATCCGACGCACCACTGCCCATTTACTGAAACCCTCACACTCTTCTAATATGGATGCGACACAGAAATTGCATCGAGATTAAAATGCGGAAGGCTCCAGGGCGGGTTCCATCCTAGAGAGTAAACGGCTGCAGCCTCCACATGAAAGCTCCCCTGGGAGTCATGTAGTTTGTATCCGACGCACTACTGGCCATTTACTGAAACCCTCACACTCTTCTAATAAGGATGCGACACAGAAATTGCATCGAGATTAAAATGCGGTAGGCTCCAGGGCGGGTTCCATCCTAGAGAGTAAACGGTTGCAGCCTCCACATGAAAGCTCCCCTGGGAGTCATGTAGTTTGTATCCGACGCACTACTGCCCATTTACTGAAACCCTCATACTCTTCTAATAAGGATGCGACACAGAAATTGCATCGAGATTAAAATGCGGTAGGCTCCAGGGCGGGTTCCATCCTAGAGAGTAAACGGCTGCAGCCTCCACATGAAAGCTCCCCTGGGAGTCATGTAGTTTGTATCCGACGCACTACTGACCATTTACTGAAACCCTCACACTCTTCTAATAAGGATGCGACACAGAAATTGCATCGAGATTAAAATGCGGTAGGCTCCAGGGCGGGTTCCATCCTAGAGAGTAAACGGCTGCAGCCTCCACATGAAAGCTCCCCTGGGAGTCATGTAGTTTGTATCCGACGCACTACTGCCCATTTACTGAAACCCTCATACTCTTCTAATAAGGATGCGACACAGAAATTGCATCGAGATTAAAATGCGGTAGGCTCCAGGGCGGGTTCCATCCTAGAGAGTAAACGGCTGCAGCCTCCACATGAAAGCTCCCCTGGGAGTCATGTAGTTTGTATCCGACGCACTACTGGCCATTTACTGAAACCCTCACACTCTTCTAATATGGATGCGACACAGAAATTGTGTCGTGATTAAATACTGTACACTCCAGGGCGAGTTATATCCTAGAGAGTAAAACGGTTGCAGCCTCCACATGAAAGCTCTCCTGGGAGTCATGTAGTTTGTATCCGACGCACTACTGCCCATTTACTGAAACCCTCACACTCTTCTAATATGGATGCGACACAGAAATTGTGTCGTGATTAAATACTGTACACTCCAGGGCGAGTTATATCCTAGAGAGTAAAACGGTTGCAGCCTCCACATGAAAGCTCTCCTGGGAGTCATGTAGTTTGCATCCGACGCACTACTGCCCATTTACTGAAACCCTCACACTCTTCTAATATGGATGCGACACAGAAATTGTGTCGTGATTAAATACTGTACACTCCAGGGCGAGTTATATCCTAGAGAGTAAAACGGTTGCAGCCTCCACATGAAAGCTCTCCTGGGAGTCATGTAGTTTGTATCCGACGCACTACTGCCCATTTACTGAAACCCTCATACTCTTCTAATAAGGATGCGACACAGAAATTGCATCGAGATTAAAATGCGGTAGGCTCCAGGGCGGGTTCCATCCTAGAGAGTAAACGGCTGCAGCCTCCACATGAAAGCTCTCCTGGGAGTCATGTAGTTTGTATGCGACGCACTACTGCCCATTTACTGAAACCCTCACGCTCTTCTAATAAGGATGCGACACAGATATTGCATCGAGATTAAATACTTTAGGCTCCAGGGCGGGATTTATCCTAGAGAGTAAAGGGCTGCAGCCTCCACATGAAAGTTCTCCTGGGAGTCATGTAGTTTGTATCCGACGCACTACTGGCCATTTACTGAAACCCTCACACTCTTCTAATATGGATGCGACACAGAAATTGTGTCGTGATTAAATACTGTACACTCCAGGGCGATATATATCCTAGAGAGTAAAACGGTTGCAGCCTCCACATGAAAGCTCTCCTGGGAGTCATGTAGTTTGTATGCGACGCACTACTGCCCATTTACTGAAACCCTCACACTCTTCTAATAAGGATGCGACACAGATATTGCATCGAGATTAAATACTTTAGGCTCCAGGGCGGGATTTATCCTAGAGAGTAAAGGGCTGCAGCCTCCACATGAAAGTTCTCCTGGGAGTCATGTAGTTTGTATCCGACGCACTACTGGCCATTTACTGAAACCCTCACACTCTTCTAATATGGATGCGACACAGAAATTGTGTCGTGATTAAATACTGTACACTCCAGGGCGAGTTATATCCTAGAGAGTAAACGGCTGCAGCCTCCACATGAAAGCTCCCCTGGGAGTCATGTAGTTTGTATCCGACGCACTACTGGCCATTTACTGAAACCCTCACACTCTTCTAATATGGATGCGACACAGAAATTGTGTCGTGATTAAATACTGTACACTCCAGGGCGAGTTATATCCTAGAGAGTAAAACGGTTGCAGCCTCCACATGAAAGCTCTCCTGGGAGTCATGAAGTTTGTATCCGACGCACTACTGCCCATTTACTGAAACCCTCATACTCTTCTAATAAGGATGCGACACAGAAATTGCATCGAGATTAAAATGCGGTAGGCACCAGGGCGGGTTCCATCCTAGAGAGTAAACGGCTGCAGCCTCCACATGAAAGCTCCCCTGGGAGTCATGTAGTTTGTATCCGACGCACTACTGGCCATTTACTGAAACCCTCACACTCTTCTAATATGGATGCGACACAGAAATTGTGTCGTGATTAAATACTGTACACTCCAGGGCGAGTTATTTCCTAGAGAGTAAAACGGTTGCAGCCTCCACATGAAAGCTCTCCTGGGAGTCATGTAGTTTGCATCCGACGCACTACTGCCCATTTACTGAAACCCTCACACTCTTCTAATATGGATGCGACACAGAAATTGTGTCGTGATTAAATACTGTACACTCCAGGGCGAGTTATATCCTAGAGAGTAAAACGGTTGCAGGCTCCACATGAAAGCTCTCCTGGGAGTCATGTAGTTTGTATCCGACGCACTACTGCCCATTTACTGAAACCCTCATACTCTTCTAATAAGGATGCGACACAGAAATTGCATCGAGATTAAAATGCGGTAGGCTCCAGGGCGGGTTCCATCCTAGAGAGTAAACGGCTGCAGCCTCCACATGAAAGCTCACCTGGGAGTCATTTAGTTTGTATCCGACGCACTACTGCCCATTTACTGAAACCCTCATACTCTTCTAATAAGGATGCGACACAGAAATTGCATCGAGATTAAAATGCGGTAGGCTCCAGGGCGGGTTCCATCCTAGAGAGTAAACGGCTGCAGCCTCCACATGAAAGCTCCCCTGGGAGTCATGTAGTTTGTATCCGACGCACTACTGGCCATTTACTGAAACCCTCACACTCTTCTAATATGGATGCGACACAGAAATTGTGTCGTGATTAAATACTGTACACTCCAGGGCGAGTTATATCCTAGAGAGTAAAACGGTTGCAGCCTCCACATGAAAGCTCTCCTGGGAGTCATGTAGTTTGTATCCGACGCACTACTGGCCATTTACTGAAACCCTCACACTCTTCTAATATGGATGCGACACAGAAATTGTGTCGTGATTAAATACTGTACACTCCAGGGCGAGTTATATCCTAGAGAGTAAAACGGTTGCAGCCTCCACATGAAAGCTCTCCTGGGAGTCATGTAGTTTGTATCCGACGCACTACTGCCCCTTTACTGAAACCCTCATACTCTTCTAATAAGGATGCGACACAGAAATTGCATCGAGATTAAAATGCGGTAAGCTCCAGGGCGGGTTCCATCCTAGAGAGTAAACGGCTGCAGCCTCCACATGAAAGCTCCACTGGGAGTCATGTAGTTTGTATCCGACGCACTACTGCCCATTTACTGAAACCCTCACACTCTTCTAATATGGATGCGACACAGAAATTGTGTCGTGATTAAATACTGTACACTCCAGGGCGATATATATCCTAGAGAGTAAAACGGTTGCAGCCTCCACATGAAAGCTCTCCTGGGAGTCATGTAGTTTGTATCCGACGCACTACTGGCCATTTACTGAAACCCTCACACTCTTCTAATATGGATGCGACACAGAAATTGTGTCGTGATTAAATACTGTACACTCCAGGGCGAGTTATATCCTAGAGAGTAAAACGGTTGCAGCCTCCACATGAAAGCTCTCCTGGGAGTCATGTAGTTTGTATCCGACGCACTACTGCCCCTTTACTGAAACCCTCATACTCTTCTAATAAGGATGCGACACAGAAATTGCATCGAGATTAAAATGCGGTAAGCTCCAGGGCGGGTTCCATCCTAGAGAGTAAACGGCTGCAGCCTCCACATGAAAGCTCCACTGGGAGTCATGTAGTTTGTATCCGACGCACTACTGCCCATTTACTGAAACCCTCACACTCTTCTAATATGGATGCGACACAGAAATTGTGTCGTGATTAAATACTGTACACTCCAGGGCGAGTTATATCCTAGAGAGTAAAACGGTTGCAGCCTCCACATGAAAGCTCTCCTGGGAGTCATGTAGTTTGTATCCGACGCACTACTGCCCATTTACTGGAACCCTCATACTCTTCTAATAAGGATGCGACACAGAAATTGCATCGAGATTAAAATGCGGTAGGCTCCAGGGCGGGTTCCATCCAAGAGAGTAAACGGCTGCAGCCTCCACATGAAAGTTCTCCTGGGAGTCATGTAGTTTGTATCCGACGCACTACTGGCCATTTACTGAAACCCTCACACTCTTCTAATATGGATGCGACACAGAAATTGTGTCGTGATTAAATACTGTACACTCCAGGGCGATATATATCCTAGAGAGTAAAACGGTTGCAGCCTCCACATGAAAGCTCTCCTGGGAGTCATGTAGTTTGTATGCGACGCACTACTGCCCATTTACTGAAACCCTCACACTCTTCTAATAAGGATGCGACACAGATATTGCATCGAGATTAAATACTTTAGGCTCCAGGGCGGGATTTATCCTAGAGAGTAAAGGGCTGCAGCCTCCACATGAAAGTTCTCCTGGGAGTCATGTAGTTTGTATCCGACGCACTACTGGCCATTTACTGAAACCCTCACACTCTTCTAATATGGATGCGACACAGAAATTGTGTCGTGATTAAATACTGTACACTCCAGGGCGATATATATCCTAGAGAGTAAAACGGTTGCAGCCTCCACATGAAAGCTCTCCTGGGAGTCATGTAGTTTGTATCCGACGCACTACTGCCCATTTACTGAAACCCTCACACTCTTCTAATATGGATTCGACACAGAAATTGTGTCGTGATTAAATACTGTACACTCCAGGGCGAGTTATATCCTAGAGAGTAAAACGGTTGCAGCCTCCACATGAAAGCTCTCCTGGGAGTCATGTAGTTTGTATCCGACGCACTACTGCCCATTTACTGAAACCCTCATACTCTTCTAATAAGGATGCGACACAGAAATTGCATCGAGATTAAAATGCGGTAGGCTCCAGGGCGGGTTCCATCCTAGAGAGTAAACGGCTGCAGCCTCCACATGAAAGCTCTCCTGGGAGTCATGTAGTTTGTATGCGACGCACTACTGCCCATTTACTGAAACCCTCACACTCTTCTAATAAGGATGCGACACAGATATTGCATCGAGATTAAATACTTTAGGCTCCAGGGCGGGATTTATCCTAGAGAGTAAAGGGCTGCAGCCTCCACATGAAAGTTCTCCTGGGAGTCATGTAGTTTGTATCCGACGCACTACTGGCCATTTACTGAAACCCTCACACTCTTCTAATATGGATGCGACACAGAAATTGTGTCGTGATTAAATACTGTACACTCCAGGGCGAGTTATATCCTAGAGAGTAAAACGGTTGCAGCCTCCACATGAAAGCTCTCCTGGGAGTCATGAAGTTTGTATCCGACGCACTACTGCCCATTTACTGAAACCCTCATACTCTTCTAATAAGGATGCGACACAGAAATTGCATCGAGATTAAAATGCGGTAGGCACCAGGGCGGGTTCCATCCTAGAGAGTAAACGGCTGCAGCCTCCACATGAAAGCTCCCCTGGGAGTCATGTAGTTTGTATCCGACGCACTACTGGCCATTTACTGAAACCCTCACACTCTTCTAATATGGATGCGACACAGAAATTGTGTCGTGATTAAATACTGTACACTCCAGGGCGAGTTATTTCCTAGAGAGTAAAACGGTTGCAGCCTCCACATGAAAGCTCTCCTGGGAGTCATGTAGTTTGCATCCGACGCACTACTGCCCATTTACTGAAACCCTCACACTCTTCTAATATGGATGCGACACAGAAATTGTGTCGTGATTAAATACTGTACACTCCAGGGCGAGTTATATCCTAGAGAGTAAAACGGTTGCAGGCTCCACATGAAAGCTCTCCTGGGAGTCATGTAGTTTGTATCCGACGCACTACTGCCCATTTACTGAAACCCTCATACTCTTCTAATAAGGATGCGACACAGAAATTGCATCGAGATTAAAATGCGGTAGGCTCCAGGGCGGGTTCCATCCTAGAGAGTAAACGGCTGCAGCCTCCACATGAAAGCTCCCCTGGGAGTCATGTAGTTTGTATCCGACGCACTACTGGCCATTTACTGAAACCCTCACACTCTTCTAATATGGATGCGACACAGAAATTGTGTCGTGATTAAATACTGTACACTCCAGGGCGAGTTATATCCTAGAGAGTAAAACGGTTGCAGCCTCCACATGAAAGCTCTCCTGGGAGTCATGTAGTTTGTATCCGACGCACTACTGGCCATTTACTGAAACCCTCACACTCTTCTAATATGGATGCGACACAGAAATTGTGTCGTGATTAAATACTGTACACTCCAGGGCGAGTTATATCCTAGAGAGTAAAACGGTTGCAGCCTCCACATGAAAGCTCTCCTGGGAGTCATGTAGTTTGTATCCGACGCACTACTGCCCCTTTACTGAAACCCTCATACTCTTCTAATAAGGATGCGACACAGAAATTGCATCGAGATTAAAATGCGGTAAGCTCCAGGGCGGGTTCCATCCTAGAGAGTAAACGGCTGCAGCCTCCACATGAAAGCTCCACTGGGAGTCATGTAGTTTGTATCCGACGCACTACTGCCCATTTACTGAAACCCTCACACTCTTCTAATATGGATGCGACACAGAAATTGTGTCGTGATTAAATACTGTACACTCCAGGGCGAGTTATATCCTAGAGAGTAAAACGGTTGCAGCCTCCACATGAAAGCTCTCCTGGGAGTCATGTAGTTTGTATCCGACGCACTACTGGCCATTTACTGAAACCCTCACACTCTTCTAATATGGATGCGACACAGAAATTGTGTCGTGATTAAATACTGTACACTCCAGGGCGAGTTATATCCTAGAGAGTAAAACGGTTGCAGCCTCCACATGAAAGCTCTCCTGGGAGTCATGTAGTTTGTATCCGACGCACTACTGCCCCTTTACTGAAACCCTCATACTCTTCTAATAAGGATGCGACACAGAAATTGCATCGAGATTAAAATGCGGTAAGCTCCAGGGCGGGTTCCATCCTAGAGAGTAAACGGCTGCAGCCTCCACATGAAAGCTCCACTGGGAGTCATGTAGTTTGTATCCGACGCACTACTGCCCATTTACTGAAACCCTCACACTCTTCTAATATGGATGCGACACAGAAATTGTGTCGTGATTAAATACTGTACACTCCAGGGCGAGTTATATCCTAGAGAGTAAAACGGTTGCAGCCTCCACATGAAAGCTCTCCTGGGAGTCATGTAGTTTGTATCCGACGCACTACTGCCCATTTACTGGAACCCTCATACTCTTCTAATAAGGATGCGACACAGAAATTGCATCGAGATTAAAATGCGGTAGGCTCCAGGGCGGGTTCCATCCTAGAGAGTAAACGGCTGCAGCCTCCACATGAAAGTTCTCCTGGGAGTCATGTAGTTTGTATCCGACGCACTACTGGCCATTTACTGAAACCCTCACACTCTTCTAATATGGATGCGACACAGAAATTGTGTCGTGATTAAATACTGTACACTCCAGGGCGATATATATCCTAGAGAGTAAAACGGTTGCAGCCTCCACATGAAAGCTCTCCTGGGAGTCATGTAGTTTGTATGCGACGCACTACTGCCCATTTACTGAAACCCTCACACTCTTCTAATAAGGATGCGACACAGATATTGCATCGAGATTAAATACTTTAGGCTCCAGGGCGGGATTTATCCTAGAGAGTAAAGGGCTGCAGCCTCCACATGAAAGTTCTCCTGGGAGTCATGTAGTTTGTATCCGACGCACTACTGGCCATTTACTGAAACCCTCACACTCTTCTAATATGGATGCGACACAGAAATTGTGTCGTGATTAAATACTGTACACTCCAGGGCGATATATATCCTAGAGAGTAAAACGGTTGCAGCCTCCACATGAAAGCTCTCCTGGGAGTCATGTAGTTTGTATCCGACGCACTACTGCCCATTTACTGAAACCCTCACACTCTTCTAATATGGATTCGACACAGAAATTGTGTCGTGATTAAATACTGTACACTCCAGGGCGAGTTATATCCTAGAGAGTAAAACGGTTGCAGCCTCCACATGAAAGCTCTCCTGGGAGTCATGTAGTTTGTATCCGACGCACTACTGCCCATTTACTGAAACCCTCATACTCTTCTAATAAGGATGCGACACAGAAATTGCATCGAGATTAAAATGCGGTAGGCTCCAGGGCGGGTTCCATCCTAGAGAGTAAACGGCTGCAGCCTCCACATGAAAGCTCTCCTGGGAGTCATGTAGTTTGTATGCGACGCACTACTGCCCATTTACTGAAACCCTCACACTCTTCTAATAAGGATGCGACACAGATATTGCATCGAGATTAAATACTTTAGGCTCCAGGGCGGGATTTATCCTAGAGAGTAAAGGGCTGCAGCCTCCACATGAAAGTTCTCCTGGGAGTCATGTAGTTTGTATCCGACGCACTACTGGCCATTTACTGAAACCCTCACACTCTTCTAATATGGATGCGACACAGAAATTGTGTCGTGATTAAATACTGTACACTCCAGGGCGAGTTATATCCTAGAGAGTAAAACGGTTGCAGCCTCCACATGAAAGCTCTCCTGGGAGTCATGAAGTTTGTATCCGACGCACTACTGCCCATTTACTGAAACCCTCATACTCTTCTAATAAGGATGCGACACAGAAATTGCATCGAGATTAAAATGCGGTAGGCACCAGGGCGGGTTCCATCCTAGAGAGTAAACGGCTGCAGCCTCCACATGAAAGCTCCCCTGGGAGTCATGTAGTTTGTATCCGACGCACTACTGGCCATTTACTGAAACCCTCACACTCTTCTAATATGGATGCGACACAGAAATTGTGTCGTGATTAAATACTGTACACTCCAGGGCGAGTTATTTCCTAGAGAGTAAAACGGTTGCAGCCTCCACATGAAAGCTCTCCTGGGAGTCATGTAGTTTGCATCCGACGCACTACTGCCCATTTACTGAAACCCTCACACTCTTCTAATATGGATGCGACACAGAAATTGTGTCGTGATTAAATACTGTACACTCCAGGGCGAGTTATATCCTAGAGAGTAAAACGGTTGCAGGCTCCACATGAAAGCTCTCCTGGGAGTCATGTAGTTTGTATCCGACGCACTACTGCCCATTTACTGAAACCCTCATACTCTTCTAATAAGGATGCGACACAGAAATTGCATCGAGATTAAAATGCGGTAGGCTCCAGGGCGGGTTCCATCCTAGAGAGTAAACGGCTGCAGCCTCCACATGAAAGCTCACCTGGGAGTCATTTAGTTTGTATCCGACGCACTACTGCCCATTTACTGAAACCCTCATACTCTTCTAATAAGGATGCGACACAGAAATTGCATCGAGATTAAAATGCGGTAGGCTCCAGGGCGGGTTCCATCCTAGAGAGTAAACGGCTGCAGCCTCCACATGAAAGCTCCCCTGGGAGTCATGTAGTTTGTATCCGACGCACTACTGGCCATTTACTGAAACCCTCACACTCTTCTAATATGGATGCGACACAGAAATTGTGTCGTGATTAAATACTGTACACTCCAGGGCGAGTTATATCCTAGAGAGTAAAACGGTTGCAGCCTCCACATGAAAGCTCTTCTGGGAGTCATGTAGTTTGTATCCGACGCACTACTGGCCATTTACTGAAACCCTCACACTCTTCTAATATGGATGCGACACAGAAATTGTGTCGTGATTAAATACTGTACACTCCAGGGCGAGTTATATCCTAGAGAGTAAAACGGTTGCAGCCTCCACATGAAAGCTCTCCTGGGAGTCATGTAGTTTGTATCCGACGCACTACTGCCCCTTTACTGAAACCCTCATACTCTTCTAATAAGGATGCGACACAGAAATTGCATCGAGATTAAAATGCGGTAAGCTCCAGGGCGGGTTCCATCCTAGAGAGTAAACGGCTGCAGCCTCCACATGAAAGCTCCACTGGGAGTCATGTAGTTTGTATCCGACGCACTACTGCCCATTTACTGAAACCCTCACACTCTTCTAATATGGATGCGACACAGAAATTGTGTCGTGATTAAATACTGTACACTCCAGGGCGAGTTATATCCTAGAGAGTAAAACGGTTGCAGCCTCCACATGAAAGCTCTCCTGGGAGTCATGTAGTTTGTATCCGACGCACTACTGGCCATTTACTGAAACCCTCACACTCTTCTAATATGGATGCGACACAGAAATTGTGTCGTGATTAAATACTGTACACTCCAGGGCGAGTTATATCCTAGAGAGTAAAACGGTTGCAGCCTCCACATGAAAGCTCTCCTGGGAGTCATGTAGTTTGTATCCGACGCACTACTGCCCCTTTACTGAAACCCTCATACTCTTCTAATAAGGATGCGACACAGAAATTGCATCGAGATTAAAATGCGGTAAGCTCCAGGGCGGGTTCCATCCTAGAGAGTAAACGGCTGCAGCCTCCACATGAAAGCTCCACTGGGAGTCATGTAGTTTGTATCCGACGCACTACTGCCCATTTACTGAAACCCTCACACTCTTCTAATATGGATGCGACACAGAAATTGTGTCGTGATTAAATACTGTACACTCCAGGGCGAGTTATATCCTAGAGAGTAAAACGGTTGCAGCCTCCACATGAAAGCTCTCCTGGGAGTCATGTAGTTTGTATCCGACGCACTACTGCCCATTTACTGGAACCCTCATACTCTTCTAATAAGGATGCGACACAGAAATTGCATCGAGATTAAAATGCGGTAGGCTCCAGGGCGGGTTCCATCCTAGAGAGTAAACGGCTGCAGCCTCCACATGAAAGCTCCCCTGGGAGTCATGTAGTTTGTATCCGACGCACTACTGGCCATTTACTGAAACCCTCACACTCTTCTAATATGGATGCGACACAGAAATTGTGTCGTGATTAAATACTGTACACTCCAGGGCGAGTTATATCCTAGAGAGTAAAACGGTTGCAGCCTCCACATGAAAGCTCTCCTGGGAGTCATGTAGTTTGTATCCGACGCACTACTGGCCATTTACTGAAACCCTCACACTCTTCTAATATGGATGCGACACAGAAATTGTGTCGTGATTAAATACTGTACACTCCAGGGCGAGTTATATCCTAGAGAGTAAAACGGTTGCAGCCTCCACATGAAAGCTCTCCTGGGAGTCATGTAGTTTGTATCCGACGCACTACTGCCCATTTACTGAAACCCTCATACTGTTCTAATAAGGATGCGACACAGAAATTGCATCGAGATTAAAATGCGGTAGGCTCCAGGGCGGGTTCCATCCTAGAGAGTAAACGGCTGCAGCCTCCACATGAAAGCTCCCCTGGGAGTCATGTAGTTTGTATCCGACGCACTACTGCCCATTTACTGAAACCCTCATACTCTTCTAATAAGGATGCGACACAGAAATTGCATCGAGATTAAAATGCGGTAGGCTCCAGGGCGGGTTCCATCCTAGAGAGTAAACGGCTGCAGCCTCCACATGAAAGCTCCCCTGGGAGTCATGTAGTTTGTATCCGACGCACTACTGGCCATTTACTGAAACCCTCACACTCTTCTAATATGGATGCGACACAGAAATTGTGTCGTGATTAAATACTGTACACTCCAGGGCGAGTTATATCCTAGAGAGTAAAACGGTTGCAGCCTCCACATGAAAGCTCTCCTGGGAGTCATGTAGTTTGTATCCGACGCACTACTGGCCATTTACTGAAACCCTCACACTCTTCTAATATGGATGCGACACAGAAATTGTGTCGTGATTAAATACTGTACACTCCAGGGCGAGTTATATCCTAGAGAGTAAAACGGTTGCAGCCTCCACATGAAAGCTCTCCTGGGAGTCATGTAGTTTGTATCCGACGCACTACTGCCCATTTACTGAAACCCTCATACTCTTCTAATAAGGATGCGACACAGAAATTGCATCGAGATTAAAATGCGGTAGGCTCCAGGGCGGGTTCCATCCTAGAGAGTAAACGGCTGCAGCCTCCACATGAAAGCTCCACTGGGAGTCATGTAGTTTGTATCCGACGCACTACTGCCCATTTACTGAAACCCTCATACTCTTCTAATAAGGATGCGACACAGAAATTGCATCGAGATTAGAATGCGGTAGGCTCCAGGGCGGGTTCCATCCTAGAGAGTAAACGGCTGCAGCCTCCACATGAAAGCTCCCCTGGGAGTCATGTAGCTTGTATTCGACGCACTACTGCCCATTTACTGAAACCCTCACACTCTTCTAATCAGGATGCGACACAGAAATTGCATCGAGATTAAAATGCGCTAGGCTAAGGGCGGGTTCCATCCTAGAGAGTAAACGGCTGCAGCCTCCACATGAAAGCTCCACTGGGAGTCATGTAGTTTGTATCCGACGCACTACTGCCCATTTACTGAAACCCTCATACTCTTCTAATAAGGATGCGACACAGAAATTGCATCGAGATTAAAATGCGGTAGGCTCCAGGGCGGGTTCCATCCTAGAGAGTAAACGGCTGCAGCCTCCACATGAAAGCTCCACTGGGAGTCTTGTAGTTTGTATCCGACGCAGTACTGGCCATTTACTGAAACCCTCACACTCTTCTAATATGGATGCGACACAGAAATTGTGTCGTGATTAAATACTGTACACTCCAGGGCGAGTTATATCCTAGAGAGTAAAACGGTTGCAGCCTCCACATGAAAGCTCTCCTGGGAGTCATGTAGTTTGTATCCGACGCACTACTGGCCATTTACTGAAACCCTCACACTCTTCTAATATGGATGCGACACAGAAATTGTGTCGTGATTAAATACTGTACACTCCAGGGCGAGTTATATCCTAGAGAGTAAAACGGTTGCAGCCTCCACATGAAAGCTCTCCTGGGAGTCATGTAGTTTGTATCCGACGCACTACTGGCCATTTACTGAAACCCTCATACTCTTCTAATAAGGATGCGACACAGAAATTGCATCGAGATTAAAATGCGGTAGGCTCCAGGGCGGGTTCCATCCTAGAGAGTAAACGGCTGCAGCCTCCACATGAAAGCTCCACTGGGAGTCATGTAGTTTGTATCCGACGCACTACTGCCCATTTACTGAAACCCTCACACTCTTCTAATATGGATGAGACACAGAAATTGTGTCGTGATTAAATACTGTACACTCCAGGGCGAGTTATATCCTAGAGAGTAAAACGGTTGCAGCCTCCACATGAAAGCTCTCCTGGGAGTCATGTAGTTTGTATCCGACGCACTACTGCCCATTTACTGAAACCCTCATACTCTTCTAATAAGGATGCGACACAGAAATTGCATCGAGATTAAAATGCGGTAGGCTCCAGGGCGGGTTCCATCCTAGAGAGTAAACGGCTGCAGCCTCCACATGAAAGCTCTCCTGGGAGTCATGTAGTTTGTATCCGACGCACTACTGCCCATTTACTGAAACCCTCATACTCTTCTAATAAGGATGCGACACAGAAATTGCATCGAGATTAAAATGCGGTAGGCTCCAGGGCGGGTTCCATCCTAGAGAGTAAACGGCTGCAGCCTCCACATGAAAGCTCCACTGGGAGTCATGTAGTTTGTATCCGACGCACTACTGCCCATTTACTGAAACCCTCATACTCTTCTAATAAGGATGCGACACAGAAATTGCATCGAGATTAGAATGCGGTAGGCTCCAGGGCGGGTTCCATCCTAGAGAGTAAACGGCTGCAGCCTCCACATGAAAGCTCCCCTGGGAGTCATGTAGCTTGTATTCGACGCACTACTGCCCATTTACTGAAACCCTCACAGTCTTCTAATCAGGATGCGACACAGAAATTGCATCGAGATTAAAATGCGCTAGGCTCCAGGGCGGGTTCCATCCTAGAGAGTAAACGGCTGCAGCCTCCACATGAAAGCTCCACTGGGAGTCATGTAGTTTGTATCCGACGCACTACTGCCCATTTACTGAAACCCTCATACTCTTCTAATAAGGATGCGACACAGAAATTGCATCGAGATTAAAATGCGGTAGGCTCCAGGGCGGGTTCCATCCTAGAGAGTAAACGGCTGCAGCCTCCACATGAAAGCTCTCCTGGGAGTCATGTAGTTTGTATCCGACGCAGTACTGGCCATTTACTGAAACCCTCACACTCTTCTAATATGGATGCGACACAGAAATTGTGTCGTGATTAAATACTGTACACTCCAGGGCGAGTTATATCCTAGAGAGTAAAACGGTTGCAGCCTCCACATGAAAGCTCTCCTGGGAGTCATGTAGTTTGTATCCGACGCACTACTGGCCATTTACTGAAACCCTCACACTCTTCTAATATGGATGCGACACAGAAATTGTGTCGTGATTAAATACTGTACACTCCAGGGCGAGTTATATCCTAGAGAGTAAAACGGTTGCAGCCTCCACATGAAAGCTCTCCTGGGAGTCATGTAGTTTGTATCCGACGCACTACTGGCCATTTACTGAAACCCTCATACTCTTCTAATAAGGATGCGACACAGAAATTGCATCGAGATTAAAATGCGGTAGGCTCCAGGGCGGGTTCCATCCTAGAGAGTAAACGGCTGCAGCCTCCACATGAAAGCTCCACTGGGAGTCATGTAGTTTGTATCCGACGCACTACTGCCCATTTACTGAAACCCTCACACTCTTCTAATATGGATGAGACACAGAAATTGTGTCGTGATTAAATACTGTACACTCCAGGGCGAGTTATATCCTAGAGAGTAAAACGGTTGCAGCCCCCACATGAAAGCTCTCCTGGGAGTCATGTAGTTTGTATCCGACGCACTACTGGCCATTTACTGAAACCCTCACACTCTTCTAATAAGGATGCGACACAGAAATTGCATCGAGATTAAAATGCGGTAGGCTCCAGGGCGGGTTCCATCCTAGAGAGTAAACGGCTGCAGCCTCCACATGAAAGCTCCACTGGGAGTCATGTAGTTTGTATCCGACGCACTACTGCCCATTTACTGAAACCCTCACACTCTTCTAATATGGATGAGACACAGAAATTGTGTCGTGATTAAATACTGTACACTCCAGGGCGAGTTATATCCTAGAGAGTAAAACGGTTGCAGCCTCCACATGAAAGCTCTCCTGGGAGTCATGTAGTTTGTATCCGACGCAGTACTGGCCATTTACTGAAACCCTCACACTCTTCTAATATGGATGAGACACAGAAATTGTGTCGTGATTAAATACTGTACACTCCAGGGCGAGTTATATCCTAGAGAGTAAAACGGTTGCAGCCTCCACATGAAAGCTCTCCTGGGAGTCATGTAGTTTGTATCCGACGCACTACTGGCCATTTACTGAAACCCTCATACTCTTCTAATAAGGATGCGACACAGAAATTGCATCGAGATTAGAATGCGGTAGGCTCCAGGGCGGGTTCCATCCTAGAGAGTAAACGGCTGCAGCCTCCACATGAAAGCTCTCCTGGGAGTCATGTAGTTTGTATCCGACGCACTACTGGCCATTTACTGAAACCCTCACACTCTTCTAATATGGATGCGACACAGAAATTGTGTCGTGATTAAATACTGTACACTCCAGGGCGAGTTATATCCTAGAGAGTAAAACGGTTGCAGCCTCCACATGAAAGCTCTCCTGGGAGTCATGTAGTTTGTATCCGACGCACTACTGGCCATTTACTGAAACCCTCACACTCTTCTAATATGGATGCGACACAGAAATTGTGTCGTGATTAAATACTGTACACTCCAGGGCGAGTTATATCCTAGAGAGTAAAACGGTTGCAGCCTCCACATGAAAGCTCTCCTGGGAGTCATGTAGTTTGTATCCGACGCACTACTGCCCATTTACTGAAACCCTCATACTCTTCTAATAAGGATGCGACACAGAAATTGCATCGAGATTAAAATGCGGTAGGCTCCAGGGCGGGTTCCATCCTAGAGAGTAAACGGCTGCAGCCTCCACATGAAAGCTCTCCTGGGAGTCATGTAGTTTGTATCCGACGCAGTACTGGCCATTTACTGAAACCCTCACACTCTTCTAATATGGATGCGACACAGAAATTGTGTCGTGATTAAATACTGTACACTCCAGGGCGAGTTATATCCTAGAGAGTAAAACGGTTGCAGCCTCCACATGAAAGCTCTCCTGGGAGTCATGTAGTTTGTATCCGACGCACTACTGGCCATTTACTGAAACCCTCACACTCTTCTAATATGGATGCGACACAGAAATTGTGTCGTGATTAAATACTGTACACTCCAGGGCGAGTTATATCCTAGAGAGTAAACGGCTGCAGCCTCCACATGAAAGCTCTCCTGGGAGTCATGTAGTTTGTATCCGACGCACTACTGGCCATTTACTGAAACCCTCACACTCTTCTAATATGGATGCGACACAGAAATTGTGTCGTGATTAAATACTGTACACTCCAGGGCGAGTTATATCCTAGAGAGTAAAACGGTTGCAGCCTCCACATGAAAGCTCTCCTGGGAGTCATGTAGTTTGTATCCGACGCACTACTGGCCATTTACTGAAACCCTCACACTCTTCTAATATGGATGCGACACAGAAATTGTGTCGTGATTAAATACTGTACACTCCAGGGCGAGTTATATCCTAGAGAGTAAAACGGTTGCAGCCTCCACATGAAAGCTCTCCTGGGAGTCATGTAGTTTGTATCCGACGCACTACTGCCCATTTACTGAAACCCTCATACTCTTCTAATAAGGATGCGACACAGAAATTGCATCGAGATTAAAATGCGGTAGGCTCCACTGCGGGTTCCATCCTAGAGAGTAAACGGCTGCAGCCTCCACATGAAAGCTCTCCTGGGAGTCATGTAGTTTGTATCCGACGCAGTACTGGCCATTTACTGAAACCCTCACACTCTTCTAATATGGATGCGACACAGAAATTGTGTCGTGATTAAATACTGTACACTCCAGGGCGAGTTATATCCTAGAGAGTAAAACGGTTGCAGCCTCCACATGAAAGCTCTCCTGGGAGTCATGTAGTTTGTATCCGACGCACTACTGGCCATTTACTGAAACCCTCACACTCTTCTAATATGGATGCGACACAGAAATTGTGTCGTGATTAAATACTGTACACTCCAGGGCGAGTTATATCCTAGAGAGTAAACGGCTGCAGCCTCCACATGAAAGCTCCCCTGGGAGTCATGTAGCTTGTATTCGACGCACTACTGCCCATTTACTGAAACCCTCACACTCTTCTAATCAGGATGCGACACAGAAATTGCATCGAGATTAAAATGCGCTAGGCTCCAGGGCGGGTTCCATCCTAGAGAGTAAACGGCTGCAGCCTCCACATGAAAGCTCCACTGGGAGTCATGTAGTTTGTATCCGACGCACTACTGCCCATTTACTGAAACCCTCATACTCTTCTAATAAGGATGCGACACAGAAATTGCATCGAGATTAAAATGCGGTAGGCTCCAGGGCGGGTTCCATCCTAGAGAGTAAACGGCTGCAGCCTCCACATGAAAGCTCCACTGGGAGTCATGTAGTTTGTATCCGACGCACTACTGCCCATTTACTGAAACCCTCATACTCTTCTAATAAGGATGCGACACAGAAATTTCATCGAGATTAAAATGCGGTAGGCTCCAGGGCGGGTTCCATCCTAGAGAGTAAACGGCTGCAGCCTCCACATGAAAGCTCTCCTGGGAGTCATGTAGTTTGTATCCGACGCACTACTGCCCATTTACTGAAACCCTCATACTCTTCTAATAAGGATGCGACACAGAAATTTCATCGAGATTAAAATGCGGTAGGCTCCAGGGCGGGTTCCATCCTAGAGAGTAAACGGCTGCAGCCTCCACATGAAAGCTCTCCTGGGAGTCATGTAGTTTGTATCCGACGCACTACTGCCCATTTACTGAAACCCTCATACTCTTCTAATAAGGATGCGACACAGAAATTTCATCGAGATTAAAATGCGGTAGGCTCCAGGGCGGGTTCCATCCTAGAGAGTAAACGGTTGCAGCCTCCACATGAAAGCTCTCCTGGGAGTCATGTAGTTTGTATCCGACGCACTACTGCCCATTTACTGAAACCCTCATACTCTTCTAATAAGGATGCGACACAGAAATTTCATCGAGATTAAAATGCGGTAGGCTCCAGGGCGGGTTCCATCCTAGAGAGTAAACGGCTGCAGCCTCCACATGAAAGCTCTCCTGGGAGTCATGTAGTTTGTATCCGACGCAGTACTGGCCATTTACTGAAACCCTCACACTCTTCTAATATGGATGCGACACAGAAATTGTGTCGTGATTAAATACTGTACACTCCAGGGCGAGTTATATCCTAGAGAGTAAAACGGTTGCAGCCTCCACATGAAAGCTCTCCTGGGAGTCATGTAGTTTGTATGCGACGCACTACTGCCCATTTACTGAAAGCCTCACACTCTTCTAATAAGGATGCGACTCAGACATTATGTCGCGGTTAAGAACTGTGCGCTTCAGTGCGGGTTTTATCCTAGAGAGTAAAACGGTTGCAGGCTCCACATGAAAGGTCTCCTGGGAGTCATGTAGTTTGTTTCCGACGCACTACTGGCCATTTACTGAAACCCTCACACACTTCTAATAAGGATGCGACACAGAAATTGCATCGAGATTAAAATCGAGTAGGCTCCAGGGCGGGTTTTATCCTAGAGAGTAAACGGCTGCAGCCTCCACATGAAAGCTCTCCTGGGAGTCATGTAGTTTGTATCCGACGCACTACTGCCCATTTACTATAACCGTCACACTCTTCTAATAAGGATGCGACACAGAAATTGCGTCGAGACTATGTACTGCAGGCTCCAGGGCGGGTTTTGTCCTAGAGAATAAAACGGCTGCATCCTCCACATGGAAGCTCTCCTGGGAGTCATGTAGTTTGTATCCGACGCACTACTGAACATTTACTGAAACCCTCACACTCTTCTAATCAGGATGCGACACAGAAATTGCATCGAGTTTAAATACTGTACGCTCCAGGGCGGGTTTTATACTAGAGAGTAAACGGCTGCAGCCTCCACATGAAAGCTCTCCTGGGAGTCATGTAGTTTGTATCCGACGCACTACCGCCCATTTACTGAAACCCTCACACTCTTCTAATAAGGATGCGACAGAGACATTGCATCGAGATTAAATACTGTAGGCTCCAGGGCGGGTTTTATCCTAGAGAGTAAACGGCTTCTGCCTCCACATGAAAGCTCTCCTGGGAGTCATGTAGTTTGTATCCGACGCACTACTGCCCATTTACTGAAATCCTCATACTCTTCTAATAAGGATGCGACACAGAAATTGCATCGACATTAAAATCCGGTAGGCTCCAGGGCGGCTTCCATCCTAGAGAGTAAACGGCTGCAGCCTCCACATGAAAGCTCTCCTGGGAGTCATGTAGTTTGTATCCGACGCACTACTGCCCATTTACTGAAACCCTCACACTCTTCTAATAAGGATGCGACACAGATATTGCATCGAGATTAAATACTTAAGGCTAAAGGGCGGTATTTATCCTAGAGAGTATAGGGCTGCAGCCTCCACATGAAAGCTCTCCTGTGAGTCTTGTAGTTTGTATCCGACGCACTACTGCCCATTTACTGCAACCGTCACACTCTTCTAATAAGGATGCGACACAGAAATTGCGTCGAGACTATGTACTTCAGGCTCCAGGGCGGGTTTTATCCTAGAGAAGAAAACGGCTGCAGCCTCCACATGAAAGCTCTCCTGGGAGTCATGTAGTTTTTATCCGACGCACTACTGCCCATTTACTGAAACCCTCACACTCTTCTAATAAGGATGCGACACAGAAATTGCATCAAGATTAAATATTAGAGGCTCCACGGCGGGTTTTATCCTAGAGAGTAAACGGCTTCTGCCTCCACATGAAAGCTCTCCTGGGAGTCATGTAGTTTGTATCCGACGCACTACTGCCCATTTACTGAAATCCTCATACTCTTCTAATAAGGATGCGACACAGAAATTGCATCGACATTAAAATCCGGTAGGCTCCAGGGCGGCTTCCATCCTAGAGAGTAAACGGCTGCAGCCTCCACATGAAAGCTCTCCTGGGAGTCATGTAGTTTGTATCCGACGCACTACTGGCCATTTACTGAAACCCTCACACTCTTCTAATAAGGATGCGACACAGATATTGCATCGAGATTAAATACTTTAGGCTCCAGGGCGGGATTTATCCTAGAGAGTAAAGGGCTGCAGCCTCCACATGAAAGCTCTCCTGGCAGTCATGTAGTTTGTATGCGACGCACTACTGCCCATTTACTGAAAGCCTCACACTCTTCTAATAAGGATGCGACTCAGACATTATGTCGCGGTTAAGAACTGTGCGCTCCAGTGCGGGTTTTATCCCAGAGAGTAAAACGGTTGCAGGCTCCACATGAAAGGTCTCCTGGGAGTCATGTAGTTTGTTTCCGACGCACTACTGGCCATTTACTGAAACCCTCACACACTTCTAATAAGGATGCGACACAGAAATTGCATCGAGATTAAAATCGAGTAGGCTCCAGGGCGGGTTTTATCCTAGAGAGTAAACGGCTGCAGCCTCCACATGAAAGCTCTCCTGGGAGTCATGTAGTTTGTATCCGACGCACTACTGCCCATTTACTATAACCGTCACACTCTTCTAATAAGGATGCGACACAGAAATTGCGTCGAGACTATGTACTGCAGGCTCCAGGGCGGGTTTTGTCCTAGAGAATAAAACGGCTGCATCCTCCACATGGAAGCTCTCCTGGGAGTCATGTAGTTTGTATCCGACGCACTACTGAACATTTACTGAAACCCTCACACTCTTCTAATCAGGATGCGACACAGAAATTGCATCGAGTTTAAATACTGTACGCTCCAGGGCGGGTTTTATACTAGAGAGTAAACGGCTGCAGCCTCCACATGAAAGCTCTCCTGGGAGTCATGTAGTTTGTATCCGACGCACTACCGCCCATTTACTGAAACCCTCACACTCTTCTAATAAGGATGCGACAGAGAAATTCCATCGAGATTAAATACTGTAGGCTCCAGGGCGGGTTTTATCCTAGAGAGTAAACGGCTTCTGCCTCCACATGAAAGCTCTCCTGGGAGTCATGTAGTTTGTATCCGACGCACTACTGCCCATTTACTGAAATCCTCATACTCTTCTAATAAGGATGCGACACAGAAATTGCATCGACATTAAAATCCGGTAGGCTCCAGGGCGGCTTCCATCCTAGAGAGTAAACGGCTGCAGCCTCCACATGAAAGCTCTCCTGGGAGTCATGTAGTTTGTATCCGACGCACTACTGCCCATTTACTGAAACCCTCACACTCTTCTAATAAGGATGCGACACAGATATTGCATCGAGATTAAATACTTAAGGCTCCAGGGCGGTATTTATCCTAGAGAGTATAGGGCTGCAGCCTCCACATGAAAGCTCTCCTGTGAGTCTTGTAGTTTGTATCCGACGCACTACTGCCCATTTACTGCAACCGTCACACTCTTCTAATAAGGATGCGACACAGAAATTGCGTCGAGACTATGTACTTCAGGCTCCAGGGCGGGTTATATCCTAGAGAAGAAAACGGCTGCAGCCTCCACATGAAAGCTCTCCTGGGAGACATGTAGTTTTTATCCGACGCACTACTGCCAATTTACTGAAACCCTCACACTCTTCTAATAAGGATGCGACACAGAAATTGCATCAAGATTAAATACTAGAGGCTCCACGGCGGGTTTTATCCTAGAGAGTAAACGGCTGCAGCCTCCACATGAAAGCTCTCCTGGGAGTCATGTAGTTTGTATCCGACGCACTACTGCGAATTTACTGAAACCCTCACAATCTTCTAATAAGGATGCGACACAGAAATTGCATCGAGATGAAATACTGTAAGCTCCAGGGCGGGATTTATCCTAGAGATTAAACGGCTGCAGCCTCCACATGAAAGCTCTCCTGTGAGTCATGTAGTTTGTATCCGACGCACTACTGCCCATTTACTGCAACCCTCTCACTCTTCTAATAAGGATACGACACAGAAATTGCGTCGAGACTAAGTACTGCAGGCTCGAGGGCGGGTTTTATCCTATAGAGTAAAACGGCTGCAGCATCCACATGAAAGCTCTCCTGGGAGTCATGTAGTTTGTATCCGACGCACTACTGCCCATTTACTGAAACCCTCACACCCTTCTAATAAGGATGCGACACTGAAATTGCATCGAGAGTAAAATCGGGTAGGCTCCAGGGCGGGTTTTATCCTAGAGAGTAAACGGCTGCAGCCTCCACATGAAAGCTCTCCTGGGAGTCATGTAGTTTGTATCCGACGCACTACTGCCCATTTAGTGCAACCCTCACACTCTTCTAATAAGGATGCGACACAGAAATTGCGTCGAGACTATGTACTGCAGGCTCCAGGGCGGGTTTTATCCTAGAGAATAAAACGGCTGCAGCCTCCACATGAAAGCTCTCCTGGGAGTCATGTAGTTTGTATCCGACGCACTACTGCCCATTTAGTGCAACCCTCACACTCTTCTAATAAGGATGCGACACAGAAATTGCATCGAGATTAAATACTTTAGGCTCCAGGGCGGGATTTATCTTAGAGAGTAAAGGGCTGCTGCCTCCACATGCAAGCTCTCCTGGCAGTCATGTAGTTTGCATCCGACGCACTACTGCCCATTTACTGAAACCCTCACACTCTTCTAATAAGGATGCGACTCAGACATTACGTCGCGGTTAAGAACTGTGGGCTCCAGTGCGGGTTTTATCCTAGAGAATAAAACGGTTGCAGGCTCCACATGAAAGGTCTCCTGGGAGTCATGTAGTTTGTATCCGACGCACTACTGCCCATGTACTGCAACCCTCACACTCTTCTAATAAGGATGCGACAGAGAAATTGCATCGAGATTAAATACTTTAGGCTCCAGGGCGGGATTTATCCTAGAGAGTAAAGGGCTGCAGCCTCCACATGAAAGCTCTCCTGGCAGTCATGTAGTTTGCATCCGACGCACTACTGCCCATTTACTGAAACCCTCATACTCTTCTAATATGGATGCGACACAGGAATTGCGTCGAGATTAAATAATGTAGGCTCCAGGGCGGGATTTAACCTAGAGAGTAAAACGGCTGCAGCCTCCACATGAAAGCTCTCTTGGGAGTCATGTAGTTTGTATGCGACGCACTACTGCAAATTTACTGAAACCCTCACATTCTTCTAATAAGGATGCCACACAGAAATTGCGTCGAGTTTAAGTACCGTAGGCTCCATGGCGGGTTTTATCCTACAGAGTAAAACGGCTGCAGCCTACACATGAAAGCTCTCCAGGGAGTCATGTTGATTGTATGCGACGCACTACTGCAAATTATCTGATACCCTCACACTTTTCTAATAAGGATGCGACACAGAAATTGCGTCGAGATTGAATACTGTTGGTTCCATTGCGGGTATTATGCTAGAGAGTAAATTGGCTGCAGCCTCTATATGAAAGTACTCCTGGGAGTCAAGTAGTTTATATCCGACGCACTACTGCCAATTTAATGAAACTCTCACGCTCCTCGAATAATGAGATGACACAGAAATTGCGTCGAGATTAAGTTATGTAGGCTCCAGGGCGGGATTAATCCTGGAGAGTAAAACGGTTGGTGCCTCCACATGAAAGCTCTCTTGGGAGTCCTGTAGTTTGTATCCGACGCACTACTGCCATTAACTGAAACCCTCACACTCTTCTAATAAGGATGCGACACAGAAATTACGCCGAGGTTAAGAACTGTACTCTCCAGGGCGGGTTTCATCCTAGAGAGGAAAACGGTTGCAGTCTCCACATGAAAGCTATGCTGGTAGTCTTGTATTAAGTATCCGACGCAATACTACCCATTTTATTAAACCCACACACTCATCTACTGAGGATGCGACAAAGAAATTGCGTCGAGATTAAATAGTACAGGCTACAGGGCAACTGTTAATCAAGAGACTAACACGGCTGTGGCCCCCACATAAGAGCCATCCTCGGGGACATATAATTTGTACCATACGCACTACTGCCCATATACTGAATCCCTCGCACTCTTCTAATAAGCATGCGACAAAGAAATTGCGTCAAGATTAAATACTGTAGCCTCCAGGGCGAGTTTTATACTAGAGAGTAAAGCGGCTGCAGCTTCCACATGAAAGCTCTCCTGGGAGTCATGTAGTTTGTATCCGACGCACTACTGCCCATTTACTGAAACCCTCACACTCTTCTAATAAGGATGCGACAATGAAATTGCGTCGAGATTAAATACTGTAGCCTCCAGGGCGAGATTTATCCTAGAGAGTAAAACGGTTGCTGAATCCACATGAAAGCTCTCCTGGGAGTCATGTAGTTTGTAACCGACGCACTACTGCCCATGTACTGAAACCCTCACACTCTTCTAATAAGGATGCGACACAGAAGTTACATCGAGATTAAAATCGGGTAGGCTACAGGGCGGGTTTTATCCTAGAGAGTAAACGGCTGCAGCCTCCACATGAAAGCTCTCCTGGGAGTCTTTTAGTTTGTATCCGACGCACTACTGCCCATTTACTGATACCCTCACACTCATCTAATAAGGATGCGACACAGAATTTGCGTCGAGATTAAGTACTGCAGGCTCCAGGGTGGGTTTTATCCTAGAGAGTAAATCGGCTGCAGCCTCCACATGAAAGTTCTCCTGGGAGTCATGTAGTTTGTATCCGACGCAGTACTGCCCATTTACAGAAACCCTCACACTCTTCTAATAAGGATACGACACAGAAATTGCATCGAGATTAAAATCGGGTACGCTCCAGGGCGGGTTTTATACTAGAGAGTAAACGGCTGCAGCCTCCACATGAAAGCTCTCCTGGGAGTCTTGTAGTTTGTATCCGACACACTACTGCCCATTTACTGATACCCTCACACTCATCTAATAAGGATGCGACACAGAATTTGCGTCGAGATTAAGTACTGCAGGCTCCAGGGCGGGTTTTATCCTAGAGAGTAAATCGGCTGCAGCCTCCACATGAAAGTTCTCCTGGGAGTCATGTAGTTTGTATCCGACGCACTACTGGCCATTTACTGAAACCCTCACACTCTTCTAATATGGATGCGACACAGAAATTGTGTCGTGATTAAATACTGTACACTCCAGGGCGAGTTATATCCTAGAGAGTAAAACGGTAGCAGCCTCCACATGAAAGCTCTCCTGGGAGTCATGTAGTTTGTATCCGACGCACTACTGCCCATTTACTGAAAGCCTCACACTCTTCTAATAAGGATGCGACTCAGACATTATGTCGCGGTTAAGAACTGTGCGCTCCAGTGCGGGTTTTATCCTAGAGAGTAAAACGGTTGCAGGCTCCACATGAAACGTCTCCTGGGAGTCATGTAGTTTGTATCCGACGCACTACTGGCCATTTACTGAAACCCTCATACTCTTCTAATAAGGATGCGACACAGAAATTGCATCGAGATTAAAATGCGGTAGGCTCCAGGGCGGGTTCCATCCTAGAGAGTAAACGGCTGCAGCCTCCACATGAAAGCTCCACTGGGAGTCATGTAGTTTGGATCCGACGCACTACTGCCCATTTACTGAAACCCTCATACTCTTCTAATAAGGATGCGACACAGAAATTGCATCGAGATTAGAATGCGGTAGGCTCCAGGGCGGGTTCCATCCTAGACAGTAAACGGCTGCAGCCTCCACATGAAAGCTCCCCTGGGAGTCATGTAGCTTGTATTCGACGCACTACTGCCCATTTACTGAAACCCTCACACTCTTCTAATCAGGATGCGACACAGAAATTGCATCGAGATTAAAATCCGGTAGGCTCCAGGGCGGCTTCCATCCTAGAGAGTAAACGGCTGCAGCCTCCACATGAAAGCTCTCCTGGGAGTCATGTAGTTTGTATCCGACGCACTACTGCCCATTTACTATAACCGTCACACTCTTCTAATAAGGATGCGACACAGAAATTGCGTCGAGACTATGTACTGCAGGCTCCAGGGCGGGTTTTGTCCTAGAGAATAAAACGGCTGCATCCTCCACATGGAAGCTCTCCTGGGAGTCATGTAGTTTGTATCCGACGCACTACTGAACATTTACTGAAACCCTCACACTCTTCTAATCAGGATGCGACACAGAAATTGCATCGAGTTTAAATACTGTACGCTCCAGGGCGGGTTTTATACTAGAGAGTAAACGGCTGCAGCCTCCACATGAAAGCTCTCCTGGGAGTCATGTAGTTTGTATCCGACGCACTACCGCCCATTTACTGAAACCCTCACACTCTTCTAATAAGGATGCGACAGAGAAATTGCATCGAGATTAAATACTGTAGGCTCCAGGGCGGGTTTTATCCTAGAGAGTAAACGGCTTCTGCCTCCACATGAAAGCTCTCCTGGGAGTCATGTAGTTTGTATCCGACGCACTACTGCCCATTTACTGAAATCCTCATACTCTTCTAATAAGGATGCGACACAGAAATTGCATCGACATTAAAATCCGGTAGGCTCCAGGGCGGCTTCCATCCTAGAGAGTAAACGGCTGCAGCCTCCACATGAAAGCTCTCCTGGGAGTCATGTAGTTTGTATCCGACGCACTACTGCCCATTTACTGAAACCCTCACACTCTTCTAATAAGGATGCGACACAGATATTGCATCGAGATTAAATACTTAACCCTCCAGGGCGGTATTTATCCTAGAGAGTATAGGGCTGCAGCCTCCACATGAAAGCTCTCCTGTGAGTCTTGTAGTTTGTATCCGACGCACTACTGCCCATTTACTGCAACCGTCACACTCTTCCAATAAGGATGCGACACAGAAATTGCGTCGAGACTATGTACTTCAGGCTCCAGGGCGGGTTTTATCCTAGAGAAGAAAACGGCTGCAGCCTCCACATGAAAGCTCTCCTGGGAGTCATGTAGTTTTTATCCGACGCACTACTGCCCATTTACTGAAACCCTCACACTCTTCTAATAAGGATGCGACACAGAAATTGCATCAAGATTAAATACTAGAGCTCCACGGCGGGTTTTATCCTAGAGAGTAAACGGCTTCTGCCTCCACATGAAAGCTCTCCTGGGAGTCATGTAGTTTGTATCCGACGCACTACTGCCCATTTACTGAAATCCTCATACTCTTCTAATAAGGATGCGACACAGAAATTGCATCGACATTAAAATCCGGTAGGCTCCAGGGCGGCTTCCATCCTAGAGAGTAAACGGCTGCAGCCTCCACATGAAAGCTCTCCTGGGAGTCATGTAGTTTGTATCCGACGCACTACTGGCCATTTACTGAAACCCTCACACTCTTCTAATAAGGATGCGACACAGATATTGCATCGAGATTAAATACTTTAGGCTCCAGGGCGGGATTTATCCTAGAGAGTAAAGGGCTGCAGCCTCCACATGAAAGCTCTCCTGGCAGTCATGTAGTTTGTATGCGACGCACTACTGCCCATTTACTGAAAGCCTCACACTCTTCTAATAAGGATGCGACTCAGACATTATGTCGCGGTTAAGAACTGTGCGCTCCAGTGCGGGTTTTATCCCAGAGAGTAAAACGGTTGCAGGCTCCACATGAAAGGTCTCCTGGGAGTCATGTAGTTTGTTTCCGACGCACTACTGGCCATTTACTGAAACCCTCACACACTTCTAATAAGGATGCGACACAGAAATTGCATCGAGATTAAAATCGAGTAGGCTCCAGGGCGGGTTTTATCCTAGAGAGTAAACGGCTGCAGCCTCCACATGAAAGCTCTCCTGGGAGTCATGTAGTTTGTATCCGACGCACTACTGCCCATTTACTATAACCGTCACACTCTTCTAATAAGGATGCGACACAGAAATTGCGTCGAGACTATGTACTGCAGGCTCCAGGGCGGGTTTTGTCCTAGAGAATAAAACGGCTGCATCCTCCACATGGAAGCTCTCCTGGGAGTCATGTAGTTTGTATCCGACGCACTACTGAACATTTACTGAAACCCTCACACTCTTCTAATCAGGATGCGACACAGAAATTGCATCGAGTTTAAATACTGTACGCTCCAGGGCGGGTTTTATACTAGAGAGTAAACGGCTGCAGCCTCCACATGAAAGCTCTCCTGGGAGTCATGTAGTTTGTATCCGACGCACTACCGCCCATTTACTGAAACCCTCACACTCTTCTAATAAGGATGCGACAGAGAAATTGCATCGAGATTAAATACTGTAGGCTCCAGGGCGGGTTTTATCCTAGAGAGTAAACGGCTTCTGCCTCCACATGAAAGCTCTCCTGGGAGTCATGTAGTTTGTATCCGACGCACTACTGCCCATTTACTGAAATCCTCATACTCTTCTAATAAGGATGCGACACAGAAATTGCATCGACATTAAAATCCGGTAGGCTCCAGGGCGGCTTCCATCCTAGAGAGTAAACGGCTGCAGCCTCCACATGAAAGCTCTCCTGGGAGTCATGTAGTTTGTATCCGACGCACTACTGCCCATTTACTGAAACCCTCACACTCTTCTAATAAGGATGCGACACAGATATTGCATCGAGATTAAATACTGAAGGCTCCAGGGCGGTATTTATCCTAGAGAGTATAGGGCTGCAGCCTCCACATGAAAGCTCTCCTGTGAGTCTTGTAGTTTGTATCCGACGCACTACTGCCCATTTACTGCAACCGTCACACTCTTCTAATAAGGATGCGACACAGAAATTGCGTCGAGACTATGTACTTCAGGCTCCAGGGCGGGTTTTATCCTAGAGAAGAAAACGGCTGCAGCCTCCACATGAAAGCTCTCCTGGGAGACATGTAGTTTTTATCCGACGCACTACTGCCCATTTACTGAAACCCTCACACTCTTCTAATAAGGATGCGACACAGAAATTGCATCAAGATTAAATACTAGAGGCTCCAGGGCGGGTTTTATCCTAGAGAGTAAACGGCTGCAGCCTCCACATGAAAGCTCTCCTGGGAGTCATGTAGTTTGTATCCGACGCACTACTGCCCATTTAGTGCAACCCTCACACTCTTCTAATAAGGATGCGACACAGAAATTGCGTCGAGACTATGTACTGCAGGCTCCAGGGCGGGTTTTATCCTAGAGAATAAAACGGCTGCAGCCTCCACATGAAAGCTCTCCTGGGAGTCATGTAGTTTGTATCCGACGCACTACTGCCCATTTAGTGCAACCCTCACACTCTTCTAATAAGGATGCGACACAGAAATTGCATCGAGATTAAATACTTTAGGCTCCAGGGCGGGATTTATCCTAGAGAGTAAAGGGCTGCTGCCTCCACATGAAAGCTCTCCTGGCAGTCATGTAGTTTGCATCCGACGCACTACTGCCCATTTACTGAAACCCTCACACTCTTCTAATAAGGATGCGACTCAGACATTACGTCGCGGTTAAGAACTGTGGGCTCCAGTGCGGGTTTTATCCTAGAGAATAAAACGGTTGCAGGCTCCACATGAAGGTCTCCTGGGAGTCATGTAGTTTGTATCCGACGCACTACTGCCCATGTACTGCAACCCTCACACTCTTCTAATAAGGATGCGACAGAGAAATTGCATCGAGATTAAATACTTTAGGCTCCAGGGCGGGATTTATCCTAGAGAGTAAAGGGCTGCAGCCTCCACATGAAAGCTCTCCTGGCAGTCATGTAGTTTGCATCCGACGCACTACTGCCCATTTACTGAAACCCTCATACTCTTCTAATATGGATGCGACACAGGAATTGCGTCGAGATTAAATAATGTAGGCTCCAGGGCGGGATTTAACCTAGAGAGTAAAACGGCTGCAGCCTCCACATGAAAGCTCTCTTGGGAGTCATGTAGTTTGTATGCGACGCACTACTGCAAATTTACTGAAACCCTCACATTCTTCTAATAAGGATGCGACACAGAAATTGCGTCGAGTTTAAGTACCGTAGGCTCCATGGCGGGTTTTATCCTACAGAGTAAAACGGCTGCAGCCTACACATGAAAGCTCTCCAGGGAGTCATGTTGATTGTATGCGACGCACTACTGCAAATTATCTGATACCCTCACACTTTTCTAATAAGGATGCGACACAGAAATTGCGTCGAGATTGAATACTGTTGGTTCCATTGCGGGTATTATGCTAGAGAGTAAATTGGCTGCAGCCTCTATATGAAAGTACTCCTGGGAGTCAAGTAGTTTATATCCGACGCACTACTGCCAATTTAATGAAACTCTCACGCTCCTCGAATAATGAGATGACACAGAAATTGCGTCGAGATTAAGTTATGTAGGCTCCAGGGCGGGATTAATCCTGGAGAGTAAAACGGTTGCTGCCTCCACATGAAAGCTATCTTGGGAGTCCTGTAGTTTGTATCCGACGCACTACTGCCATTAACTGAAACCCTCACACTCTTCTAATAAGGATGCGACACAGAAATTACGCCGAGGTTAAGAACTGTACTCTCCAGGGCGGGTTTCATCCTAGAGAGGAAAACGGTTGCAGTCTCCACATGAAAGCTATGCTGGTAGTCTTGTATTAAGTATCCGACGCAATACTACCCATTTTATTAAACCCACACACTCATCTACTGAGGATGCGACAAAGAAATTGCGTCGAGATTAAATAGTACAGGCTACAGGGCAACTGTTAATCAAGAGACTAACACGGCTGTGGCCCCCACATAAGAGCCATCCTCGGGGACATATAATTTGTACCATACGCACTACTGCCCATATACTGAATCCCTCGCACTCTTCTAATAAGCATGCGACAAAGAAATTGCGTCAAGATTAAATACTGTAGCCTCCAGGGCGAGTTTTATACTAGAGAGTAAAGCGGCTGCAGCTTCCACATGAAAGCTCTCCTGGGAGTCATGTAGTTTGTATCCGACGCACTACTGCCCATTTACTGAAACCCTCACACTCTTCTAATAAGGATGCGACAATGAAATTGCGTCGAGATTAAATACTGTAGCCTCCAGGGCGAGATTTATCCTAGAGAGTAAAACGGTTGCTGAATCCACATGAAAGCTCTCCTGGGAGTCATGTAGTTTGTAACCGACGCACTACTGCCCATGTACTGAAACCCTCACACTCTTCTAATAAGGATGCGACACAGAAGTTACATCGAGATTAAAATCGGGTAGGCTACAGGGCGGGTTTTATCCTAGAGAGTAAACGGCTGCAGCCTCCACATGAAAGCTCTCCTGGGAGTCTTTTAGTTTGAATCCGACGCACTACTGCCCATTTACTGATACCCTCACACTCATCTAATAAGGATGCGACACAGAATTTGCGTCGAGATTAAGTACTGCAGGCTCCAGGGTGGGTTTTATCCTAGAGAGTAAATCGGCTGCAGCCTCCACATGAAAGTTCTCCTGGGAGTCATGTAGTTTGTATCCGACGCAGTACTGCCCATTTACTGAAACCCTCACACTCTTCTAATAAGGATACGACACAGAAATTGCATCGAGATTAAAATCGGGTAGGCTCCAGGGCAGGTTTTATACTAGAGAGTAAACGGCTGCAGCCTCCACATGAAAGCTCTCCTGGGAGTCTTGTAGTTTGTATCCGACACACTACTGCCCATTTACTGATACCCTCACACTCATCTAATAAGGATGCGACACAGAATTTGCGTCGAGATTAAGTACTGCAGGCTCCAGGGCGGGTTTTATCCTAGAGAGTAAATCGGCTGCAGCCTCCACATGAAAGTTCTCCTGGGAGTCATGTAGTTTGTATCCGACGCACTACTGGCCATTTACTGAAACCCTCACACTCTTCTAATATGGATGCGACACAGAAATTGTGTCGTGATTAAATACTGTACACTCCAGGGCGAGTTATATCCTAGAGAGTAAAACGGTAGCAGCCTCCACATGAAAGCTCTCCTGGGAGTCATGTAGTTTGTATCCGACGCACTACTGCCCATTTACTGAAAGCCTCACACTCTTCTAATAAGGATGCGACTCAGACATTATGTCGCGGTTAAGAACTGTGCGCTCCAGTGCGGGTTTTATCCTAGAGAGTAAAACGGTTGCAGGCTCCACATGAAAGGTCTCCTGGGAGTCATGTAGTTTGTATCCGACGCACTACTGGCCATTTACTGAAACCCTCACACACTTCTTATAAGGATGCGACAAAGAAATTGCATCGAATTTAAAATCGAGTAGGCTCCAGGGCGGGTTTTATCCTAGAGAGTAAACGGCTGCAGCCTCCACATGAAAGCTCTCCTGGGAGTCATGTAGTTTGTATCCGACGCACTACTGCCCATTTACTATAACCGTCACACTCTTCTAATCAGGATGCGACACAGAAATTGCGTCGAGACTATGTACTGCAGGCTCCAGGGCGGGTTTTGTACTAGAGAATAAAACGGCTGCATCCTCCACATGAAAGCTCTCCTGGGAGTCATGTAGTTTGTATCCGACGCACTAATGAACATTTACTGAAACCCTCACACTCTTCTAATCAGGATGCGACACAGAAATTGCATCGAGTTTAAATACTGTACGCTCCAGGGCGGGTTTTATACTAGAGAGTAAACGGCTGCAGCCTCCACATGAAAGCTCTCCTGGGAGTCATGTAGTTTGTATCCGACGCACTACCGCCCATTTACTGAAACCCTCACACTCTTCTAATAAGGATGCGACAGAGAAATTGCATCGAGATTAAATACTGTAGGCTCCAGGGCGGGTTTTATCCTAGAGAGTAAACGGCTTCTGCCTCCACATGAAAGCTCTCCTGGGAGTCATGTAGTTTGTATCCGACGCACTACTGCCGATTTACTGAAATCCTCATACTCTTCTAATAAGGATGCGACACAGAAATGGCATCGACATTAAAATCCGGTAGGCTCCAGGGCGGCTTCCATCCTAGAGAGTAAACGGCTGCAGCCTCCACATGAAAGCTCTCCTGGGAGTCATGTATTTTGTATCCGACGCACTACTGCACATTTACTGAAACCCTCACACTCTTCTAATAAGGATGCGACACAGATATTGCATCGAGATTAAATACTATAGGCTCCACGGCGGGTTTTATCCTAGAGAGTAAACGGCTGCAGCCTCCACATGAAAGCTCTCCTGGGAGTCATGTAGTTTGTATCCGACGCACTACTGCGAATTTACTGAAACCCTCACAATCTTCTAATAAGGATGCGACACAGAAATTGCATCGAGATTAAATACTGTAGGCTCCAGGGCGGGATTTATCCTAGAGATTAAACGGCTGCAGCCTCCACATGAAAGCTCTCCTGTGAGTCATGTAGTTTGTATCCGACGCACTACTGCCCATTTACTGCAACCCTCTCACTCTTCTAATAAGGATGCGACACAGAAATTGCGTCGAGACTAAGTACTGCAGGCTCGAGGGCGGGTTTTATCCTAGAGAGTAAAACGGCTGCAGCCTCCACATGAAAGCTCTCCTGGGAGTCATGTAGTTTGTATCCGACGCACTACTGCCCATTTACTGAAACCCTCACACTCTTCTAATAAGGATGCGACTCAGACATTATGTCGCGGTTAAGAACTGTGCGCTCCAGTGCGGGTTTTATCCTAGAGAATAAAACGGCTGCAGCCTCCACATGAAAGCTCTCCTGGGAGTCATGTAGTTTGTATCCGACGCACTACTGCCCATTTACTGAAACAGTCACACACTTCTAATAAGGATGCGACACAGAAATTGCGTCGGGATTAAATACTGTAGGCTCCAGGGCGAGTTTTTTCCTAGGTAGTAAAACGGTTGCAGCCTCCACATGAAAGCTCTCCTGGGAGCCAAGTAGTTTGTATCCGACGCACTACTGCCCATGTACTGCAACCCTCACACTCTTCTAATAAGGATGCGACAGAGAAATTGCATCGAGATTAAATACTTTAGGCTCCAGGGCGGGATTTATCCTAGAGAGTAAAGGGCTGCAGCCTCCACATGAAAGCTCTCCTGGCAGTCATGTAGTTTGCATCCGACGCACTACTGCCCATTTACTGAAACCCTCACACTCTTCTAATAAGGATGCGACTCAGACATTACGTCGCGGTTAAGAACTGTGGGCTCCAGTGCGGGTTTTATCCTAGAGAGTAAAACGGTTGCAGGCTCCACATGAAAGGTCTCCTGGGAGTCATGTAGTTTGTATCCGACGCACTACTGCCCATTTACTGAAACCCTCAGACTCTTCTAATAAGGATGCGACACAGAAATTGCATCGAGATTAAAATCGAGTAGGCTCCAGGGCGGGTTTTATCCTAGAGAGTAAACGGCTGCAGCCTCCACATGAAAGCTCTCCTGGGAGTCATGTAGTTTGTATCCGACGCACTACTGCCCATTTACTATAACCGTCACACTCTTCTAATAAGGATGCGACACAGAAATTGCGTCGAGACTATGTACTGCAGGCTCCAGGGCGGGTTTTGTCCTAGAGAATAAAACGGCTGCATCCTCCACATGAAAGCTCTCCTGGGAGTCATGTAGTTTGTATCCGACGCACTACTGAACATTTACTGAAACCCTCACACTCTTCTAATCAGGATGCGACACAGAAATTGCATCGAGTTTAAATACTGTACGCTCCAGGGCGGGTTTTATACTAGAGAGTAAACGGCTGCAGCCTCCACATGAAAGCTCTCCTGGGAGTCATGTAATTTGTATCCGACGCACTACCGCCCATTTACTGAAACCCTCACACTCTTCTAATAAGGATGCGACAAAGAAATTGCATCGAGATTAAATACTGTAGGCTCCAGGGCGGGTTTTATCCTAGAGAGTAAACGGCTTCTGCCTCCACATGAAAGCTCTCCTGGGAGTCATGTAGTTTGTATCCGACGCACTACTGCCCATTTACTGCAATCCTCACACTCTTCTAATAAGGATGCGACACTGAAATTGCGTCGAGACTATGTATTGCAGGCTCCAGGGCGGGTTTTATCCTACAGAGTAAAACGGCTGCAGCCTACACATGAAAGCTCTCCAGGGAGTCATGTTGATTGTATGCGACGCACTACTGCAAATTATCTGATACCCTCACACTTTTCTAATAAGGATGCGACACAGAAATTGCGTCGAGATTGAATACTGTTGGTTCCATTGCGGGTATTATGCTAGAGAGTAAATTGGCTGCAGCCTCTATATGAAAGTACTCCTGGGAGTCAAGTAGTTTATATCCGACGCACTACTGCCAATTTAATGAAACTCTCACGCTCATCGAATAATGAGATGACACAGAAATTGCGTCGAGATTAAGTTATGTAGGCTCCAGGGTGGGATTAATCCTGGAGAGTAAAACGGTTGCTGCCTCCACATGAAAGCTCTCTTGGGAGTCCTGTAGTTTGTATCCGACGCACTACTGCCATTAACTGAAACCCTCACCCTCTGCTAATAAGGATGCGACACAGAAATTACGCCGAGGTTAAGAACTGTACTCTCCAGGGCGGGTTTCATCCTAGAGAGGAAAACGGTTGCAGTCTCCACATGAAAGCTCTGCTGGGAGTCTTGTATTAAGTATCCGACGCAATACTACCCATTTTATTAAACCCACACACTCATCTACTGAGGATGCGACAAAGAAATTGCGTCGAGATTAAATAGTACAGGCTACAGGGCAACTGTTAATCAAGAGACTAACACGGCTGTGGCCCCCACATAAGGGCCATCCTCGGGGACATATAATTTGTACCATACGCACTACTGCCCATATACTGAATCCCTCGCACTCTTCTAATAAGCATGCGACAAAGAAATTGCGTCAAGATTAAATACTGTAGCCTCCAGGGCGAGTTTTATACTAGAGAGTAAAGCGGCTGCAGCTTCCACATGAAAGCTCTCCTGGGACTCATGTAGTTTGTATCCGACGCACTACTGCCCATTTACTGAAACCCTCACACTCTTCTAATAAGGATGCGACAATGAAATTGCGTCGAGATTAAATACTGTAGCCTCCAGGGCGAGTTTTATCCTAGAGAGTAAAACGGTTGCTGAATCCACATGAAAGCTCTCCTGGGAGTCATGTAGTTTGTAACCGACGCACTACTGCCCATGTACTGAAACCCTCACACTCTTCTAATAAGGATGCGACACAGAAGTTACATCGAGATTAAAATCGGGTAGGCTACAGGGCGGGTTTTATCCTAGAGAGTAAACGGCTGCAGCCTCCACATGAAAGCTCTCCTGGGAGTCTTTTAGTTTGTATCCGACGCACTACTGCCCATTTACTGATACCCTCACACTCATCTAATAAGGATGCGACACAGAATTTGCGTCGAGATTAAGTACTGCAGGCTCCAGGGTGGGTTTTATCCTAGAGAGTAAATCGGCTGCAGCCTCCACATGAAAGTTCTCCTGGGAGTCATGTAGTTTGTATCCGACGCAGTACTGCCCATTTACTGAAACCCTCACACTCTTCTAATAAGGATACGACACAGAAATTGCATCGAGATTAAAATCGGGTAGGCTCCAGGGCGGGTTTTATCCTAGAGAGTAAACGGCTGCAGCCTCCACATGAAAGCTCTCCTGGGAGTCTTGTAGTTTGTATCCGACGCACTACTGCCCATTTACTGATACCCTCACACTCATCTAATAAGGATGCGACACAGAATTTGCGTCGAGATTAAGTACTGCAGGCTCCAGGGCGGGTTTTATCCTAGAGAGTAAATCGGCTGCAGCCTCCACATGAAAGTTCTCCTGGGAGTCATGTAGTTTGTATCCGACGCACTACTGGCCATTTACTGAAACCCTCACACTCTTCTAATATGGATGCGACACAGAAATTGTGTCGTGATTAAATACTGTACACTCCAGGGCGAGTTATATCCTAGAGAGTAAAACGGTTGCAGCCTCCACATGAAAGCTCTCCTGGGAGTCATGTAGTTTGTATCCGACGCACTACTGCCCATTTACTGAAAGCCTCACACTCTTCTAATAAGGATGTGACTCAGACATTATGTCGCGGTTAAGAATTGTGCGCTCCAGTGCGGGTTTTATCCTAGAGAGTAAAATGGGTTGCAGGCTCCACATGAAAGGTCTCCTGAGAGTCATGTAGTTTGTATCCGACGCACTACTGGCCATTTACTGAAACCCTCACACACTTCTAATAAGGATGCGACAAAGAAATTGCATCGAATTTAAAATCGAGTAGGCTCCAGGGCGGGTTTTATCCTAGAGAGTAAACGGCTGCAGCCTCCACATGAAAGCTCTCCTGGGAGTCATGTAGTTTGTATCCGACGCACTACTGCCCATTTACTATAACCGTCACACTCTTCTAATAAGGATGCGACACAGAAATTGCGTCGAGACTATGTAGTACAGGCTCCAGGGCGGGTTTTGTACTAGAGAATAAAACGGCTGCATCCTCCACATGAAAGCTCTCCTGGGAGTCATGTAGTTTGTATCCGACGCACTACTGAACATTTACTGAAACCCTCACACTCTTCTAATCAGGATGCGACACAGAAATTGCATCGAGTTTAAATACTGTACGCTCCAGGGCGGGTTTTATACTAGAGAGTAAACGGCTGCAGCCTCCACATGAAAGCTCTCCTGGGAGTCATGTAGTTTGTATCCGACGCACTACCGCCCATTTACTGAAACCCTCACACTCTTCTAATAAGGATGCGACAGAGAAATTGCATCGAGATTAAATACTGTAGGCTCCAGGGCGGGTTTTATCCTAGAGAGTAAACGGCTTCTGCCTCCACATGAAAGCTCTCCTGGGAGTCATGTAGTTTGTATCCGACGCACTACTGCCGATTTACTGAAATCCTCATACTCTTCTAATAAGGATGCGACACAGAAATGGCATCGACATTAAAATCCGGTAGGCTCCAGGGCGGCTTCCATCCTAGAGAGTAAACGGCTGCAGCCTCCACATGAAAGCTCTCCTGGGAGTCATGTAGTTTGTATCCGACGCACTACTGCACATTTACTGAAATCCTCACACTCTTCTAATAAGGATGCGACAAAGATATTGCATCGAGATTAAATACTATAGGCTCCACGGCGGGTTTTATCCTAGAGAGTAAACGGCTGCAGCCTCCACATGAAAGCTCTCCTGGGAGTCATGTAGTTTGTATCCGACGCACTACTGCGAATTTACTGAAACCCTCACAATCTTCTAATAAGGATGCGACACAGAAATTGCATCGAGATTAAATACTGTAGGCTCCAGGGCGGGATTTATCCTAGAGATTAAACGGCTGCAGCCTCCACATGAAAGCTCTCCTGTGAGTCATGTAGTTTGTATCCGACGCACTACTGCCCATTTACTGCAACCCTCTCACTCTTCTAATAAGGATGCGACACAGAAATTGCGTCGAGACTAAGTACTGCAGGCTCGAGGGCGGGTTTTATCCTAGAGAGTAAAACGGCTGCAGCCTCCACATGAAAGCTCTCCTGGGAGTCATGTAGTTTGTATCCGACGCACTACTGCCCATTTACTGAAACCCTCACACTCTTCTAATAAGGATGCGACACTGAAATTGCATCGAGAGTAAAATCGGGTAGCCTCCAGGGCGGGTTTTATCCTAGAGAGTAAACGGCTGCAGCCTCCACATGAAAGCTCTCCTGGGAGTCAAGTAGTTTGTATCCGACGCACTACTACCCATTTACTGCAATCCTCACACACTTCTAATAAGGATGCGACACTGAAATTGCGTCGAGACTATGTATTGCAGGCTCCAGGGCGGGTTTTATCCTAGAGAGTAAAACGGCTGCAGCCTCCACATGAAAGCTCTCCTGGGAGTCATGTAGTTTGTATCCGACGCACTACTGCCCATTTAGTGCAACCCTCACACTCTTCTAATAAGGATGCGACACAGAAATTGCGTCGAGACTATGTACTGCAGGCTCCAGGGCGGGTTTTATCCTAGAGAATAAAACGGCTGCAGCCTCCACATGAAAGCTCTCCTGGGAGTCATGTAGTTTGTATCCGACGCACTACTGCCCATTTACTGAAACAGTCACACACTTCTAATAAGGATGCGACACAGAAATTGCGTCGGGATTAAATACTGTAGGCTCCAGGGCGAGTTTTTTCCTAGGTAGTAAAACGGTTGCAGCCTCCACATGAAAGCTCTCCTGGGAGTCAAGTAGTTTGTATCCGACGCACTACTGCCCATGTACTGCAACCCTCACACTCTTCTAATAAGGATGCGACAGAGAAATTGCATCGAGATTAGATACTTTAGGCTCCAGGGCGGGATTTATCCTAGAGAGTAAAGGGCTGCAGCCTCCACATGAAAGCTCTCCTGGCAGTCATGTAGTTTGCATCCGACGCACTACTGCCCATTTACTGAAACCCTCACACTCTTCTAATAAGGATGCGACTCAGACATTACGTCGCGGTTAAGAACTGTGGGCTCCAGTGCGGGTTTTATCCTAGAGAGTAAAACGGTTGCAGGCTCCACATGAAAGGTCTCCTGGGAGTCATGTAGTTTGTATCCGACGCACTACTGCCAATTTACTGAAACCCTCACACTCTTCTAATAAGGATGCGACACAGAAATTGCATCGAGATTAAAATCGAGTAGGCTCCAGGGCGGGTTTTATCCTAGAGAGTAAACGGCTGCAGCATCCACATGAAAGCTCTCCTGGGAGTCATGTAGTTTGTATCCGACGCACTACTGCCCATTTACTATAACCGTCACACTCTTCTAATAAGGATGCGACACAGAAATTGCGTCGAGACTATGTACTGCAGGCTCCAGGGCGGGTTTTGTCCTAGAGAATAAAACGGCTGCATCCCTCACTTGAAAGCTCTCCTGGGAGTCATGTAGTTTGTATCCGACGCACTACTGAACATTTACTGAAACCCTCACACTCTTCTAATCAGGATGCGACAGAGAAATTGCATCGAGTTTAAATACTGTACGCTCCAGGGCGGGTTTTATACTAGAGAGTAAACGGCTGCAGCCTCCACATGAAAGCTCTCCTGGGAGTCATGTAATTTGTATCCGACGCACTACCGCCCATTTACTGAAACCCTCACACTCTTCTAATAAGGATGCGACAGAGAAATTGCATCGAGATTAAATACTGTAGGCTCCAGGGCGGGTTTTATCCTAGAGAGTAAACGGCTTCTGCCTCCACATGAAAGCTCTCCTGGGAGTCATGTAGTTTGTATCCGACGCACTACTGCCCATTTACTGAAATCCTCACACACTTCTAATAAGGATGCGACACAGAAATTGCATCGAGATTAAAATCCGGTAGGCTCCAGGGCGGCTTCCATCCTAGAGAGTAAACGGCTGCAGCCTCCACATGAAAGCTCTCCTGGGAGTCATGTAGTTTGTATCCGACGCACTACTGCCCATTTACTGAAACCCTCACACTCTTCTAATAAGGATGCGACACAGATATTGCATCGAGATTAAATACTTAAGGCTCCAGGGCGATATTTATCCTAGAGAGTAAAGGGCTGTAGCCTCCACATGAAAGCTCTCCTGTGAGTCTTGTAGTTTTTATCCGACGCACTACTGCCCATTTACTGCAACCGTCACACTCTTCTAATAAGGATGCGACACAGAAATTGCGTCGAGACTATGTACTGCAGGCTCGAGGGCGGGTTTTATCCTAGAGAGTAAAACGGCTGCAGCCTCCACATGAAAGCTCTCCTGGGAGTCATGTAGTTTGTATCCGACGCACTACTGCCCATTTACTGAAACCCTCACACTCTTCTAATAAGGATGCGACACAGAAATTGCATCGAGAGTAAAATCGGGTAGGCTCCAGGGCGGGTTTTATCCTAGAGAGTAAACGGCTGCAGCCTACACATGAAAGCTCTCCTGGGAGTCATGTAGTTTGTATCCGACGCACTACTACCCATTTACTGCAATCCTCACACTCTTCTAATAAGGATGCGACACTGAAATTGCGTCGAGACTATGTATTGCAGGCTCCAGGGCGGGTTTTATCCTAGAGAGTAAAACGGCTGCAGCCTCCACATGAAAGCTCTCCTGGGAGTCATGTAGTTTGTATCCGACGCACTACTGCCCATTTACTGAAATCCTCACACTCTTCTAATAAGGATGCGACACAGAAGTTGCATCGAGATTAACATCCGTTAGGCTCCAGGGCGGCTTCCATCCTAGAGAGTAAATGGTTGCAGCCTCCACATGAAAGCTCTCCTGGGAGTCATGTAGTTTGTATCCGACGCACTACTGCCCATTTACTCAAACCCTCACGCTCTTCTAATAAGGATGCGACACAGACATTACGTCGCGGTTAAGAACTGTGGGCTCCAGGGAGGGTTTTATCCTCGAGAGGAAAACGGTTGCAGCCTCCACATGAAAGCTCTCCTGGGAGTCATGTAGTTCGTATCCGACGCACTACTGCCCATTTACTGAAACCCTCACACTCTTCTAATAAGGATGCGACACAGATATTGCATCGAGATTAAATACTTTAGGCTACAGAGCGGTATTTATCCTAGAGAGTAAAGGGCAGCAGCCTCCACATGAAAGCTCTCCTGTGAGTCTTGTAGTTTGTATCCGACGCACTACTGCCCATTTACTGCAACCGTCACACTCTTCTAATAAGGATGCGACACAGAAATTGCGTCGAGACTATGTACTTCATGCTCCAGGGCGGGTTTTATCCTAGAGAAGAAAACGGCTGCAGCCTCCACATGAAAGCTCTCCTGGGAGTCATTAAGTTTGTATCCGACGCACTACTGCCCATTTACTGAAACCCTCACACTCTTCTAATAAGGATGCGACACAGAAATTGCATCGAGATTAAAATCGAGTAGGCTCCAGGGCGGGTTTTATCCTAGAGAGTAAACGGCTGCAACCTCCACATGAAAGCTCTCCTGGGAGTCATGTAGTTCGTATCCGACGCACTACTGCCCATTTACTGGAACCCTCACACTCTTCTAATAAGGATGCGACACAGATATTGCATCGAGATTAAATACTTTAGGCTCCAGGGCGGTATTTATCCTAGAGAGTAAAGGGCAGCAGCCTCCACATGAAAGCTCTCCTGTGAGTCTTGTAGTTTGTATCCGACGCACTACTGCCCATTTACTGAAACCCTCACACTCTTCTAATAAGGATGCGACACAGAAATTGCTTCGAGACTATGTACTGCAGGCTCCAGGGCGGGTTTTATCCTAGAGAGTAAACGGCTGCAGCCTCCACATGAAAGCCCTCCTGGGAGTCATGTAGTTTGTATCCAACGCACTACTGCGCATTTACTATAACCGTCACACTCTTCTAATAAAGATGCGACACAGAAATTGCTTCGAGACTATGTACTGCAGGCTCCAGGGCGGGTTTTATCCTAGAGAGTAAACGGCTGCAGCCTCCACATGAAAGCTCTCCTGGGAGTCATGTAGTTTGTATCTGACGCACTACTGCCCATTTACTGAAACCCTCACACTCTTCTAATAAGGATGCGACAGAGAAATTGCATCGAGATTAAATACTGTAGGCTCCAGGGCGGGTTTTATCCTAGAGAGTAAACGGCTTCAGCCTCCACATGAAAGCTCTCCTGGGAGTCATGTAGTTTGTATCCGACGCACTACTGCCCATTTACTGAAATCCTCACACACTTCTAATAAGGATGCGACACAGAAATTGCATCGAGATTAAAATCCGTTAGGCTCCAGGGCGGCTTCCATCCTAGAAAGTAAACAGCTGCAGCCTCCACATGAAAGCTGTCCTGGGAGTCATGTAGTTTGTATCCGACGCACTACTGCCCATTTACTGAAACCCTCACGCTCTTCTAATAAGGATGCGACACAGAAATTGCATCGAGATTAAAATCGAGTAGGCTCCAGGGCGTGTTTTATCCTAGAGAGTAAACGGCTGCAGCCTCCACATGAAAGCTCTCCTGGGAGTCTTTTAGTTTGAATCCGACGCACTACTGCCCATTTACTGATACCCTCACACTCATCTAATAAGGATGCGACACAGAATTTGCGTCGAGATTAAGTACTGCAGGCTCCAGGGCGGGTTTTATCCTAGAGAGTAAACGGCTGCAGCCTCCACAATAAAGCTCTCCTGCGAGTCATATAGTTTGTATCCGACGCACTACTGCCCATTTACTGAAACCCTCACACTCTTCTAATAAGGATGCGACACAGAAATTGCATCCAGATTAAAATCGAGGAGGCTCCAGGGCGGGTTTTATCCTAGAGAGTAAACGGCTGCAGCCTCCACATGAAAGCTCTCCTGGGAGTCATGTAGTTTGTATCCGACACACTACTGCCCATTTACTGAAACCCTCACACTCTTCTAATAAGGATGCGACAGAGAAATTGCATCGAGATTAAATACTGTAGGCTTCAGGGCGGGTTTTATCCTAGAGAGTAAACGGCGTCAGCCTCCACATGAAAGCTCTCCTGGGAGTCATGTAGTTTGTGTCCGACGCACTTCTGGCCATTTACTGAAATCCTCACACTCTTCTAATAAGGATGCGACACAGAAATTGCATCGAGGTTAAAATCCGTTAGGCTCCAGGGCTTCTTCCATCCTAGAGAGTAAACGGCTGCAGCCTCCACATGAAAGCTCTCCTGGGAGTCATGTAGTTTGTATCCGACGCACTACTGCCCATTGACTGAAACCCTCACGCTCTTCTAATAAGGATGCGACACAGACATTACGTCGCGGTTAAGAACTGTGGGCTCCAGGGCTTCTTCCATCCTAGAGAGTAAAACGGTTGCAGCCTCCACATGAAAGCTCTCCTGGGAGTCATGTAGTTTGTGTCCGACGCACTACTGCCCATTGACTGAAATCCTCACACTCTTCTAATAAGGATGCGACACAGACATTACGTCGAGACTATGTACTTCATGCTCCAGGGCGGGTTTTATCCTAGAGAAGAAAACGGCTGCAGCCTCCACATGAAAGCTCTCCTGGGAGTCATGTAGTTTGTATCCGACGCACTACTGCCCATTTACTGAAACCCTCACACCCTTCTAATAAGGATGCGACACAGAAATTGCATCGAGATTAAAATCGAGTAGGCCCCAGGGCGGGTTTTATCCTAGAGAGTAAACGGCTGCAGCCTCCACATGAAAGCTCTCCTGGGAGTCATGTAGTTCGTATCCGACGCACTACTGCCCATTTACTGAAACCCTCACACTCTTCTAATAAGGATGCGACACAGATATTGCATCGAGATTAAATACTTTAGGCTCCAGGGCGGTATTTATCCTAGAGAGTAAAGGGCAGCAGCCTCCACATGAAAGCTCTCCTGTGAGTCTTGTAGTTTGTATCCGACGCACTACTGCCCATTTACTGAAACCGTCACACTCTTCTAATAAGGATGCGACACAGAAATTGCGTCGAGACTATGTACTTCAGGCTCCAGGGCGTGTTTTATCCTAGAGAGTAAAACGGTTGCAGCCTCCACATGAAAGCTCTATTGGGAGTCATGTAGTTTGTATCCGACGCACTACTGCCCGTTTACTGAAACCCTCACACTCTTCTAATAAGGATGCGACACAGAAATTACATCGAGATTAAAATGGAGTAGGCTCCAGGGCGGGTTTTATCCTAGAGAGTAAACGGCTGCAGCCTCCACATGAAAGCTCTCCTGGGAGTCATGTAGTTTGTATCCAACGCACTACTGCGCATTTACTATAACCGTCACACTCTTCTAATAAAGATGCGACACAGAAATTGCTTCGAGACTATGTACTGCAGGCTCCAAGGCGGGTTTTATCCTAGAGAGTAAACGGCTGCAGCCTCCACATGAAAGCTCTCCTGGGAGTCATGTAGTTTGTATCTGACGAACTACTGCCCATTTACTGAAACCCTCACACTCTTCTAATAAGGATGCGACAGAGAAATTGCATCGAGATTAAATACTGTAGGCTCCAGGGCGGGTTTTATCCTAGAGAGTAAACGGCTTCAGCCTCCACATGAAAGCTCTCCTGGGAGTCATGTAGTTTGTATCCGACGCACTACTGCCCATTTACTGAAATCCTCACACTCTTCTAATAAGGATGCGACACAGAAATTGCATCGAGATTAAAATCCGTTAGGCTCCAGGGCGGCTTCCATCCTAGAAAGTAAACAGCTGCAGCCTCCACATGAAAGCTGTCCTGGGAGTCATGTAGTTTGTATACGACGCACTACTGCCCATTTACTGAAACCCTCACGCACTTCTAATAAGGATGCGACACAGAAATTGCATCGAGATTAAAATCGAGTAGGCTCCAGGGCGTGTTTTATCCTAGAGAGTAAACGGCTGCAGCCTCCACATGAAAGCTCTCCTGGGAATCATGTAGTTTGTATCCGACGCACTACTGCCCATTTACTATAACCGTCACACTCTTCAAATAAGGATGCGACACAGATATTGCTTCGAGACTATGTACTGCAGGCTCCAGGGCGGGTTTTATCCTAGAGAGTAAACGGCTGCAGCCTCCACAATAAAGCTCTCCTGCGAGTCATGTAGTTTGTATCCGACGCACTACTGCCCATTTACTGAAACCCTCACACTCTTCTAATAATGATGCGACACAGAAATTGCATCCAGATTAAAATCGAGGAGGCTCCAGGGCGGGTTTTATCCTAGAGAGTAAACGGCTGCAGCCTCCACATGAAAGCTCTCCTGGGAGTCATGTAGTTTGTATCCGACGCACTACTGCCCATTTACTGAAACCCTCACACTCTTCTAATAAGGATGCGACAGAGAAATTGCATCGAGATTAAATACTGTAGGCTCCAGGGCGGGTTTTATCCTAGAGAGTAAACGGCGTCAGCCTCCACATGAAAGCTCTCCTGGGAGTCATGTAGTTTGTGTCCGACGCACTACTGCCCATTTACTGAAATCCTCACACTCTTCTAATAAGGATGCGACACAGAAATTGCATCGAGATTAAAATCCGTTAGGCTCCAGGGCGGCTTCCATCCTAGAGAGTAAGCGGCTGCAGCCTCCACATGAAAGCTCTCCTGGGAGTCATGTAGTTTGTGTCCGACGCACTACTGCCCATTTACTGAAATCCTCACACTCTTCTAATAAGGATGCGACAGAGAAATTGCATCGAGATTAAATACTGTAGGCTCCAGGGCGGGTTTTATCCTAGAGAGTAAACGGCGTCAGCCTCCACATGAAAGCTCTCCTGGGAGTCATGTAGTTTGTATCCGACGCACTACTGTCCATTTACTGAAACCCTCACATTCTTCTAATAAGGATGCGACAGAGAAATTGCATCGTGATTAAATACTGTAGGCTCCAGGGCGGGTTTTATCCTAGAGAGTAAGCGGCTGCAGCCTCCACATGAAAGCTCTCCTGTGAGTCTTGTAGTTTGTATCCGACGCACTACTGCCCATTTACTGAAACCGTCACACTCTTCTAATAAGGATGCGACACAGAAATTGCGTCGAGACTATGTACTTCAGGCTCCAGGGCGTGTTTTATCCTAGAGAGTAAAACGGTTGCAGCCTCCACATGAAAGCTCTATTGGGAGTCATGTAGTTTGTATCCGACGCACTACTGCCCGTTTACTGAAACCCTCACACTCTTCTAATAAGGATGCGACACAGAAATTACATCGAGATTAAAATGGAGTAGGCTCCAGGGCGGGTTTTATCCTAGAGAGTAAACGGCTGCAGCCTCCACATGAAAGCTCTCCTGGGAGTCATGTAGTTTGTATCCAACGCACTACTGCGCATTTACTATAACCGTCACACTCTTCTAATAAAGATGCGACACAGAAATTGCTTCGAGACTATGTACTGCAGGCTCCAAGGCGGGTTTCATCCTAGAGAGTAAACGGCTGCAGCCTCCACATGAAAGCTCTCCTGGGAGTCATGTAGTTTGTATCTGACGAACTACTGCCCATTTACTGAAACCCTCACACTCTTCTAATAAGGATGCGACAGAGAAATTGCATCGAGATTAAATACTGTAGGCTCCAGGGCGGGTTTTATCCTAGAGAGTAAACGGCTTCAGCCTCCACATGAAAGCTCTCCTGGGAGTCATGTAGTTTGTATCCGACGCACTACTGCCCATTTACTGAAATCCTCACACTCTTCTAATAAGGATGCGACACAGAAATTGCATCGAGATTAAAATCCGTTAGGCTCCAGGGCGGCTTCCATCCTAGAAAGTAAACAGCTGCAGCCTCCACATGAAAGCTGTCCTGGGAGTCATGTAGTTTGTATACGACGCACTACTGCCCATTTACTGAAACCCTCACGCACTTCTAATAAGGATGCGACACAGAAATTGCATCGAGATTAAAATCGAGTAGGCTCCAGGGCGTGTTTTATCCTAGAGAGTAAACGGCTGCAGCCTCCACATGAAAGCTCTCCTGGGAATCATGTAGTTTGTATCCGACGCACTACTGCCCATTTACTATAACCGTCACACTCTTCAAATAAGGATGCGACACAGATATTGCTTCGAGACTATGTACTGCAGGCTCCAGGGCGGGTTTTATCCTAGAGAGTAAACGGCTGCAGCCTCCACAATAAAGCTCTCCTGCGAGTCATGTAGTTTGTATCCGACGCACTACTGCCCATTTACTGAAACCCTCACACTCTTCTAATAATGATGCGACACAGAAATTGCATCCAGATTAAAATCGAGGAGGCTCCAGGGCGGGTTTTATCCTAGAGAGTAAACGGCTGCAGCCTCCACATGAAAGCTCTCCTGGGAGTCATGTAGTTTGTATCCGACGCACTACTGCCCATTTACTGAAACCCTCACACTCTTCTAATAAGGATGCGACAGAGAAATTGCATCGAGATTAAATACTGTAGGCTCCAGGGCGGGTTTTATCCTAGAGAGTAAACGGCGTCAGCCTCCACATGAAAGCTCTCCTGGGAGTCATGTAGTTTGTGTCCGACGCACTACTGCCCATTTACTGAAATCCTCACACTCTTCTAATAAGGATGCGACACAGAAATTGCATCGAGATTAAAATCCGTTAGGCTCCAGGGCGGCTTCCATCCTAGAGAGTAAGCGGCTGCAGCCTCCACATGAAAGCTCTCCTGGGAGTCATGTAGTTTGTGTCCGACGCACTACTGCCCATTTACTGAAATCCTCACACTCTTCTAATAAGGATGCGACACAGAAATTGCATCGAGATTAAAATCCGTTAGGCTCCAGGGCGGCTTCCATCCTAGAGAGTAAGCGGCTGCAGCCTCCACATGAAAGCTCTCCTGGGAGTCATGTAGTTTGTGTCCGACGCACTACTGCCCATTTACTGAAATCCTCACACTCTTCTAATAAGGATGCGACACAGAAATTGCGTCGAGACTATGTACTTCATGCTCCAGGGCGGGTTTTATCCTAGAGAAGAAAACGGCTGCAGCCTCCACATGAAAGCTCTCCTGGGAGTCATGTAGTTTGTATCCGACGCACTACTGCCCATTTACTGAAACCCTCACACCCTTCTAATAAGGATGCGACACAGAAATTGCATCGAGATTAAAATCGAGTAGGCCCCAGGGCGGGTTTTATCCTAGAGAGTAAACGGCTGCAGCCTCCACATGAAAGCTCTCCTGGGAGTCATGTAGTTCGTATCCGACGCACTACTGCCCATTTACTGAAACCCTCACACTCTTCTAATAAGGATGCGACACAGATATTGCATCGAGATTAAATACTTTAGGCTCCAGGGCGGTATTTATCCTAGAGAGTAAAGGGCAGCAGCCTCCACATGAAAGCTCTCCTGTGAGTCTTGTAGTTTGTATCCGACGCACTACTGCCCATTTACTGAAACCGTCACACTCTTCTAATAAGGATGCGACACAGAAATTGCGTCGAGACTATGTACTTCAGGCTCCAGGGCGTGTTTTATCCTAGAGAGTAAAACGGTTGCAGCCTCCACATGAAAGCTCTATTGGGAGTCATGTAGTTTGTATCCGACGCACTACTGCCCGTTTACTGAAACCCTCACACTCTTCTAATAAGGATGCGACACAGAAATTACATCGAGATTAAAATGGAGTAGGCTCCAGGGCGGGTTTTATCCTAGAGAGTAAACGGCTGCAGCCTCCACATGAAAGCTCTCCTGGGAGTCATGTAGTTTGTATCCAACGCACTACTGCGCATTTACTATAACCGTCACACTCTTCTAATAAAGATGCGACACAGAAATTGCTTCGAGACTATGTACTGCAGGCTCCAAGGCGGGTTTTATCCTAGAGAGTAAACGGCTGCAGCCTCCACATGAAAGCTCTCCTGGGAGTCATGTAGTTTGTATCTGACGAACTACTGCCCATTTACTGAAACCCTCACACTCTTCTAATAAGGATGCGACAGAGAAATTGCATCGAGATTAAATACTGTAGGCTCCAGGGCGGGTTTTATCCTAGAGAGTAAACGGCTTCAGCCTCCACATGAAAGCTCTCCTGGGAGTCATGTAGTTTGTATCCGACGCACTACTGCCCATTTACTGAAATCCTCACACTCTTCTAATAAGGATGCGACACAGAAATTGCATCGAGATTAAAATCCGTTAGGCTCCAGGGCGGCTTCCATCCTAGAAAGTAAACAGCTGCAGCCTCCACATGAAAGCTGTCCTGGGAGTCATGTAGTTTGTATACGACGCACTACTGCCCATTTACTGAAACCCTCACGCACTTCTAATAAGGATGCGACACAGAAATTGCATCGAGATTAAAATCGAGTAGGCTCCAGGGCGTGTTTTATCCTAGAGAGTAAACGGCTGCAGCCTCCACATGAAAGCTCTCCTGGGAATCATGTAGTTTGTATCCGACGCACTACTGCCCATTTACTATAACCGTCACACTCTTCAAATAAGGATGCGACACAGATATTGCTTCGAGACTATGTACTGCAGGCTCCAGGGCGGGTTTTATCCTAGAGAGTAAACGGCTGCAGCCTCCACAATAAAGCTCTCCTGCGAGTCATGTAGTTTGTATCCGACGCACTACTGCCCATTTACTGAAACCCTCACACTCTTCTAATAATGATGCGACACAGAAATTGCATCCAGATTAAAATCGAGGAGGCTCCAGGGCGGGTTTTATCCTAGAGAGTAAACGGCTGCAGCCTCCACATGAAAGCTCTCCTGGGAGTCATGTAGTTTGTATCCGACGCACTACTGCCCATTTACTGAAACCCTCACACTCTTCTAATAAGGATGCGACAGAGAAATTGCATCGAGATTAAATACTGTAGGCTCCAGGGCGGGTTTTATCCTAGAGAGTAAACGGCGTCAGCCTCCACATGAAAGCTCTCCTGGGAGTCATGTAGTTTGTGTCCGACGCACTACTGCCCATTTACTGAAATCCTCACACTCTTCTAATAAGGATGCGACACAGAAATTGCATCGAGATTAAAATCCGTTAGGCTCCAGGGCGGCTTCCATCCTAGAGAGTAAGCGGCTGCAGCCTCCACATGAAAGCTCTCCTGGGAGTCATGTAGTTTGTGTCCGACGCACTACTGCCCATTTACTGAAATCCTCACACTCTTCTAATAAGGATGCGACAGAGAAATTGCATCGAGATTAAATACTGTAGGCTCCAGGGCGGGTTTTATCCTAGAGAGTAAACGGCGTCAGCCTCCACATGAAAGCTCTCCTGGGAGTCATGTAGTTTGTATCCGACGCACTACTGTCCATTTACTGAAACCCTCACATTCTTCTAATAAGGATGCGACAGAGAAATTGCATCGTGATTAAATACTGTAGGCTCCAGGGCGGGTTTTATCCTAGAGAGTAAGCGGCTGCAGCCTCCACATGAAAGCTCTCCTGTGAGTCTTGTAGTTTGTATCCGACGCACTACTGCCCATTTACTGAAACCGTCACACTCTTCTAATAAGGATGCGACACAGAAATTGCGTCGAGACTATGTACTTCAGGCTCTAGGGCGTGTTTTATCCTAGAGAGTAAAACGGTTGCAGCCTCCACATGAAAGCTCTATTGGGAGTCATGTAGTTTGTATCCGACGCACTACTGCCCGTTTACTGAAACCCTCACACTCTTCTAATAAGGATGCGACACAGAAATTACATCGAGATTAAAATGGAGTAGGCTCCAGGGCGGGTTTTATCCTAGAGAGTAAACGGCTGCAGCCTCCACATGAAAGCTCTCCTGGGAGTCATGTAGTTTGTATCCAACGCACTACTGCGCATTTACTATAACCGTCACACTCTTCTAATAAAGATGCGACACAGAAATTGCTTCGAGACTATGTACTGCAGGCTCCAAGGCGGGTTTTATCCTAGAGAGTAAACGGCTGCAGCCTCCACATGAAAGCTCTCCTGGGAGTCATGTAGTTTGTATCTGACGAACTACTGCCCATTTACTGAAACCCTCACACTCTTCTAATAAGGATGCGACAGAGAAATTGCATCGAGATTAAATACTGTAGGCTCCAGGGCGGGTTTTATCCTAGAGAGTAAACGGCTTCAGCCTCCACATGAAAGCTCTCCTGGGAGTCATGTAGTTTGTATCCGACGCACTACTGCCCATTTACTGAAATCCTCACACTCTTCTAATAAGGATGCGACACAGAAATTGCATCGAGATTAAAATCCGTTAGGCTCCAGGGCGGCTTCCATCCTAGAAAGTAAACAGCTGCAGCCTCCACATGAAAGCTGTCCTGGGAGTCATGTAGTTTGTATACGACGCACTACTGCCCATTTACTGAAACCCTCACGCACTTCTAATAAGGATGCGACACAGAAATTGCATCGAGATTAAAATCGAGTAGGCTCCAGGGCGTGTTTTATCCTAGAGAGTAAACGGCTGCAGCCTCCACATGAAAGCTCTCCTGGGAATCATGTAGTTTGTATCCGACGCACTACTGCCCATTTACTATAACCGTCACACTCTTCAAATAAGGATGCGACACAGATATTGCTTCGAGACTATGTACTGCAGGCTCCAGGGCGGGTTTTATCCTAGAGAGTAAACGGCTGCAGCCTCCACAATAAAGCTCTCCTGCGAGTCATGTAGTTTGTATCCGACGCACTACTGCCCATTTACTGAAACCCTCACACTCTTCTAATAAGGATGCGACAGAGAAATTGCATCGAGATTAAATACTGTAGGCTCCAGGGCGGGTTTTATCCTAGAGAGTAAACGGCGTCAGCCTCCACATGAAAGCTCTCCTGGGAGTCATGTAGTTTGTGTCCGACGCACTACTGCCCATTTACTGAAACCCTCACACTCTTCTAATAATGATGCGACACAGAAATTGCATCCAGATTAAAATCGAGGAGGCTCCAGGGCGGGTTTTATCCTAGAGAGTAAACGGCTGCAGCCTCCACATGAAAGCTCTCCTGGGAGTCATGTAGTTTGTATCCGACGCACTACTGCCCATTTACTGAAACCCTCACACTCTTCTAATAAGGATGCGACAGAGAAATTGCATCGAGATTAAATACTGTAGGCTCCAGGGCGGGTTTTATCCTAGAGAGTAAACGGCGTCAGCCTCCACATGAAAGCTCTCCTGGGAGTCATGTAGTTTGTGTCCGACGCACTACTGCCCATTTACTGAAATCCTCACACTCTTCTAATAAGGATGCGACACAGAAATTGCATCGAGATTAAAATCCGTTAGGCTCCAGGGCGGCTTCCATCCTAGAGAGTAAGCGGCTGCAGCCTCCACATGAAAGCTCTCCTGGGAGTCATGTAGTTTGTGTCCGACGCACTACTGCCCATTTACTGAAATCCTCACACTCTTCTAATAAGGATGCGACAGAGAAATTGCATCGAGATTAAATACTGTAGGCTCCAGGCCGGGTTTTATCCTAGAGAGTAAACGGCGTCAGCCTCCACATGAAAGCTCTCCTGGGAGTCATGTAGTTTGTATCCGACGCACTACTGTCCATTTACTGAAACCCTCACATTCTTCTAATAAGGATGCGACAGAGAAATTGCATCGTGATTAAATACTGTAGGCTCCAGGGCGGGTTTTATCCTAGAGAGTAAACGGCTGCAGCCTCCACATGAAAGCTCTCCTGGGGGTCATGTAGTTTGTATCCGACGCACTACTGCCCATTTACTGAAACCCTCACACTCTTCTAATAAGGATGCGACAGAGAAATTGCATCGAGATTAAATACTGTAGGCTCCAGGGCGGGTTTTATCCTAGAGAGTAAACGGCGTCAGCCTCCACATGAAAGCTCTCCTGGGAGTCATGTAGTTTGTGTCCGACGCACTACTGCCCATTTACTGAAATCCTCACACTCTTCTAATAAGGATGCGACAGAGAAATTGCATCGAGATTAAAATCCGTTAGGCTCCAGGGCGGCTTCCATCCTAGAGAGTAAACAGCTGCAGCCTCCACATGAAAGCTGTCCTGGGAGTCATGTAGTTTGTATCCGACGCACTACTGCCCATTCACTGAAATCCTCACACTCTTCTAATAAGGATGCGACACAGAAATTGCATCGAGATTAAAATCCGATAGGCTCCAGGGCGGCTTCCATCCTAGAGAGTAAACGGCTGCAGCCTCCACATGAAAGCTGTCCTGGGAGTCATGTAGTTTGTATCCGACGCACTACTGCCCATTTACTGAAATCCTCACACTCTTCTAATAAGGATGCGACAGAGAAATTGCATCGAGATTAAAATCCGTTAGGCTCCAGGGCGGCTTCCATCCTAGAGAGTAAACAGCTGCAGCCTCCACATGAAAGCTGTCCTGGGAGTCATGTAGTTTGTATCCGACGCACTACTGCCCATTCACTGAAATCCTCACACTCTTCTAATAAGGATGCGACAGAGAAATTGCATCGAGATTAAAATCCGTTAGGCTCCAGGGCGGCTTCCATCCTAGAGAGTAAACAGCTGCAGCCTCCACATGAAAGCTGTCCTGGGAGTCATGTAGTTTGTATCCGACGCACTACTGCCCATTTACTGAAATCCTCACACTCTTCTAATAAGGATGCGACACAGAAATTGCATCGAGATTAAAATCCGATAGGCTCCAGGGCGGCTTCCATCCTAGAGAGTAAACGGCTGCAGCCTCCACATGAAAGCTGTCCTGGGAGTCATGTAGTTTGTATCCGACGCACTACTGCCCATTTACTGAAATCCTCACACTCTTCTAATAAGGATGCGACAGAGAAATTGCATCGAGATTAAAATCCGTTAGGCTCCAGGGCGGCTTCCATCCTAGAGAGTAAACAGCTGCAGCCTCCACATGAAAGCTGTCCTGGGAGTCATGTAGTTTGTATCCGACGCACTACTGCCCATTTACTGAAATCCTCACACCCTTCTAATAAGGATGCGACACAGAAATTGCATCGAGATTAAAATCCGATAGGCTCCAGGGCGGCTTCCATCCTAGAGAGTAAACGGCTGCAGCCTCCACATGAAAGCTGTCCTGGGAGTCATGTAGTTTGTATCCGACGCACTACTGCCCATTTACTGAAATCCTCACACTCTTCTAATAAGGATGCGACAGAGAAATTGCATCGAGATTAAAATCCGTTAGGCTCCAGGGCGGCTTCCATCCTAGAGAGTAAACAGCTGCAGCCTCCACATGAAAGCTCTCCTGGGAGTCATGTAGTTTGTATCCGACGCACTACTGCCCATTTACTGAAATCCTCACACTCTTCTAATAAGGATGCGACACAGAAATTGCATCGAGATTAAAATCCGATAGGCTCCAGGGCGGCTTCCATCCTAGAGAGTAAACGGCTGCAGCCTCCACATGAAAGCTGTCCTGGGAGTCATGTAGTTTGTATCCGACGCACTACTGCCCATTTACTGAAATCCTCACACTCTTCTAATAAGGATGCGACAGAGAAATTGCATCGAGATTAAAATCCGATAGGCTCCAGGGCGGCTTCCATCCTAGAGAGTAAACAGCTGCAGCCTCCACATGAAAGCTCTCCTGGGAGTCATGTAGTTTGTATCCGACGCACTACTGCACATTTACTGAAATCCTCACACTCTTCTAATAAGGATGCGACACAGAAATTGCATCGAGATTAAAATCCGATAGGCTCCAGGGCGGCTTCCATCCTAGAGAGTAAACGGCTGCAGCCTCCACATGAAAGCTATCCTGGGAGTCATGTAGTTTGTATCCGACGCACTACTGCCCATTTACTGAAACCCTCACACTCTTCTAATAAGGATGCGACACAGAAATTGCATCGAGATTAAAATCCGTTAGGCTCCAGGGCGGCTTCCATCCTAGAGAGTAAACGGCTGCAGCCTCCACATGAAAGCTGTCCTGGGAGTCATGTAGTTTGTATCCGACGCACTACTGCCCATTTACTGAAATCCTCACACTCTTCTAATAAGGATGCGACACAGAAATTGCATCGAGATTAAAATCCGATAGGCTCCAGGGCGGCTTCCATCCTAGAAAGTAAACAGCTGCAGCCTCCACATGAAAGCTGTCCTGGGAGTCATGTAGTTTGTATCCGACGCACTACTGCCCATTTACTGAAATCCTCACACACTTCTAATAAGGATGCGACAGAGAAATTGCATCGAGATTAAAATCCGATAGGCTCCAGGGCGGCTTCCATCCTAGAAAGTAAACAGCTGCAGCCTCCACATGAAAGCTGTCCTGGGAGTCATGTAGTTTGTATCCGACGCACTACTGCCCATTTACTGAAATCCTCACACTCTTCTAATAAGGATGCGACACAGAAATTGCATCGAGATTAAAATCCGATAGGCTCCAGGGCGGCTTCCATCCTAGAAAGTAAACAGCTGCAGCCTCCACATGAAAGCTGTCCTGGGAGTCATGTAGTTTGTATCCGACGCATTACTGCCCATTTACTGAAATCCTCACACTCTTCTAATAAGGATGCGACACAGAAATTGCATCGAGATTAAAATCCGATAGGCTCCAGGGCGGCTTCCATCCTAGAAAGTAAACAGCTGCAGCCTCCACATGAAAGCTGTCCTGGGAGTCATGTAGTTTGTATCCGACGCACTACTGCCCATTTACTGAAATCCTCACACTCTTCTAATAAGGATGCGACACAGAAATTGCATCGAGATTAAAATCCGATAGGCTCCAGGGCGGCTTCCATCCTAGAGAGTAAACGGCTGCAGCCTCCACATGAAAGCTGTCCTGGGAGTCATGTAGTTTGTATCCGACGCACTACTGCCCATTTACTGAAATCCTCACACTCTTCTAATAAGGATGCGACACAGAAATTGCATCGAGATTAAAATCCGATAGGCTCCAGGGCGGCTTCCATCCTAGAAAGTAAACAGCTGCAGCCTCCACATGAAAGCTGTCCTGGGAGTCATGTAGTTTGTATCCGACGCACTACTGCCCATTTACTGAAATCCTCACACTCTTCTAATAAGGATGCGACACAGAAATTGCATCGAGATTAAAATCCGATAGGCTCCAGGGCGGCTTCCATCCTAGAGAGTAAACGGCTGCAGCCTCCACATGAAAGCTGTCCTGGGAGTCATGTAGTTTGTATCCGACGCACTACTGCCCATTTACTGAAACCCTCACACTCTTCTAATAAGGATGCGACACAGAAATTGCATCGAGATTAAAATCCGTTAGGCTCCAGGGCGGCTTCCATCCTAGAGAGTAAACGGCTGCAGCCTCCACATGAAAGCTGTCCTGGGAGTCATGTAGTTTGTATCCGACGCACTACTGCCCATTTACTGAAATCCTCACACTCTTCTAATAAGGATGCGACACAGAAATTGCATCGAGATTAAAATCCGATAGGCTCCAGGGCGGCTTCCATCCTAGAAAGTAAACAGCTGCAGCCTCCACATGAAAGCTGTCCTGGGAGTCATGTAGTTTGTATCCGACGCACTACTGCCCATTTACTGAAATCCTCACACTCTTCTAATAAGGATGCGACACAGAAATTGCATCGAGATTAAAATCCGATAGGCTCCAGGGCGGCTTCCATCCTAGAGAGTAAACGGCTGCAGCCTCCACATGAAAGCTGTCCTGGGAGTCATGTAGTTTGTATCCGACGCACTACTGCCCATTTACTGAAATCCTCACACTCTTCTAATAAGGATGCGACACAGAAATTGCATCGAGATTAAAATCCGTTAGGCTCCAGGGCGGCTTCCATCCTAGAAAGTAAACAGCTGCAGCCTCCACATGAAAGCTGTCCTGGGAGTCATGTAGTTTGTATCCGACGCACTACTGCCCATTTACTGAAATCCTCACACTCTTCTAATAAGGATGCGACAGAGAAATTGCATCGAGATTAAAATCCGATAGGCTCCAGGGCGGCTTCCATCCTAGAAAGTAAACAGCTGCAGCCTCCACATGAAAGCTGTCCTGGGAGTCATGTAGTTTGTATCCGACGCACTACTGCCCATTTACTGAAATCCTCACACTCTTCTAATAAGGATGCGACAGAGAAATTGCATCGAGATTAAAATCCGTTAGGCTCCAGGGCGGCTTCCATCCTAGAGAGTAAACAGCTGCAGCCTCCACATGAAAGCTGTCCTGGGAGTCATGTAGTTTGTATCCGACGCATTACTGCCCATTTACTGAAATCCTCACACTCTTCTAATAAGGATGCGACACAGAAATTGCATCGAGATTAAAATCCGATAGGCTCCAGGGCGGCTTCCATCCTAGAAAGTAAACAGCTGCAGCCTCCACATGAAAGCTCTCCTGGGGGTCATGTAGTTTGTATCCGACGCACTACTGCCCATTTACTGAAACCCTCACACTCTTCTAATAAGGATGCGACAGAGAAATTGCATCGAGATTAAATACTGTACACTCCAGGGCGAGTTATATCCTAGAGAGTAAACGGCTGCAGCCTCCACATGAAAGCTGTCCTGGGAGTCATGTAGTTTGTATCCGACGCACTACTGCCCATTTACTGAAATCCTCACACTCTTCTAATAAGGATGCGACAGAGAAATTGCATCGAGATTAAATACTGTAGGCTCCAGGGCGGGTTTTATCCTAGAGAGTAAACGGCGTCAGCCTCCACATGAAAGCTCTCCTGGGAGTCATGTAGTTTGTATCCGACGCACTACTGTCCATTTACTGAAACCCTCACATTCTTCTAATAAGGATGCGACAGAGAAATTGCATCGTGATTAAATACTGTAGGCTCCAGGGCGGGTTTTATCCTAGAGAGTAAACGGCTGCAGCCTCCACATGAAAGCTCTCCTGGGGGTCATGTAGTTTGTATCCGACGCACTACTGCCCATTTACTGAAACCCTCACACTCTTCTAATAAGGATGCGACAGAGAAATTGCATCGAGATTAAATACTGTAGGCTCCAGGGCGGGTTTTATCCTAGAGAGTAAACGGCGTCAGCCTCCACATGAAAGCTCTCCTGGGAGTCATGTAGTTTGTGTCCGACGCACTACTGCCCATTTACTGAAATCCTCACACTCTTCTAATAAGGATGCGACAGAGAAATTGCATCGAGATTAAAATCCGTTAGGCTCCAGGGCGGCTTCCATCCTAGAGAGTAAACAGCTGCAGCCTCCACATGAAAGCTGTCCTGGGAGTCATGTAGTTTGTATCCGACGCACTACTGCCCATTTACTGAAATCCTCACACTCTTCTAATAAGGATGCGACACAGAAATTGCATCGAGATTAAAATCCGATAGGCTCCAGGGCGGCTTCCATCCTAGAGAGTAAACGGCTGCAGCCTCCACATGAAAGCTGTCCTGGGAGTCATGTAGTTTGTATCCGACGCACTACTGCCCATTTACTGAAATCCTCACACTCTTCTAATAAGGATGCGACAGAGAAATTGCATCGAGATTAAAATCCGTTAGGCTCCAGGGCGGCTTCCATCCTAGAGAGTAAACAGCTGCAGCCTCCACATGAAAGCTCTCCTGGGAGTCATGTAGTTTGTATCCGACGCACTACTGCCCATTTACTGAAATCCTCACACTCTTCTAATAAGGATGCGACACAGAAATTGCATCGAGATTAAATACTGTAGGCTCCAGGGCGGGTTTTATCCTAGAGAGTAAACGGCGTCAGCCTCCACATGAAAGCTCTCCTGGGAGTCATGTAGTTTGTATCCGACGCACTACTGTCCATTTACTGAAACCCTCACATTCTTCTAATAAGGATGCGACAGAGAAATTGCATCGTGATTAAATACTGTAGGCTCCAGGGCGGGTTTTATCCTAGAGAGTAAACGGCTGCAGCCTCCACATGAAAGCTCTCCTGGGGGTCATGTAGTTTGTATCCGACGCACTACTGCCCATTTACTGAAACCCTCACACTCTTCTAATAAGGATGCGACACAGAAATTGCATCGAGATTAAAATCGGGTAGGCGCCAGGGCGGCTTCCATCCTAGAGAGTAAAACGGTTGCAGCCTCCACATGAAAGCTCTCCTGGGGGTCATGTAGTTTGTATCCGACGCACTACTGCCCATTTACTGAAACCCTCACACTCTTCTAATAAGGATGCGACAGAGAAATTGCATCGAGATTAAATACTGTAGGCTCCAGGGCGGGTTTTATCCTAGAGAGTAAACGGCGTCAGCCTCCACATGAAAGCTCTCCTGGGAGTCATGTAGTTTGTGTCCGACGCACTACTGCCCATTTACTGAAATCCTCACACTCTTCTAATAAGGATGCGACAGAGAAATTGCATCGAGATTAAAATCCGTTAGGCTCCAGGGCGGCTTCCATCCTAGAGAGTAAACAGCTGCAGCCTCCACATGAAAGCTGTCCTGGGAGTCATGTAGTTTGTATCCGACGCACTACTGCCCATTTACTGAAATCCTCACACTCTTCTAATAAGGATGCGACACAGAAATTGCATCGAGATTAAAATCGGGTAGGCGCCAGGGCGGCTTCCATCCTAGAGAGTAAAACGGTTGCAGCCTCCACATGAAAGCTCTCCTGGGGGTCATGTAGTTTGTATCCGACGCACTACTGCCCATTTACTGAAACCCTCACACTCTTCTAATAAGGATGCGACAGAGAAATTGCATCGAGATTAAATACTGTAGGCTCCAGGGCGGGTTTTATCCTAGAGAGTAAACGGCGTCAGCCTCCACATGAAAGCTCTCCTGGGAGTCATGTAGTTTGTGTCCGACGCACTACTGCCCATTTACTGAAATCCTCACACTCTTCTAATAAGGATGCGACAGAGAAATTGCATCGAGATTAAAATCCGTTAGGCTCCAGGGCGGCTTCCATCCTAGAGAGTAAACAGCTGCAGCCTCCACATGAAAGCTGTCCTGGGAGTCATGTAGTTTGTATCCGACGCACTACTGCCCATTTACTGAAATCCTCACACTCTTCTAATAAGGATGCGACACAGAAATTGCATCGAGATTAAAATCCGATAGGCTCCAGGGCGGCTTCCATCCTAGAGAGTAAACGGCTGCAGCCTCCACATGAAAGCTGTCCTGGGAGTCATGTAGTTTGTATCCGACGCACTACTGCCCATTTACTGAAATCCTCACACTCTTCTAATAAGGATGCGACACAGAAATTGCATCGAGATTAAAATCCGATAGGCTCCAGGGCGGCTTCCATCCTAGAGAGTAAAACGGTTGCAGCCTCCACATGAAAGCTCTCCTGGGGGTCATGTAGTTTGTATCCGACGCACTACTGCCCATTTACTGAAACCCTCACACTCTTCTAATAAGGATGCGACAGAGAAATTGCATCGAGATTAAATACTGTAGGCTCCAGGGCGGGTTTTATCCTAGAGAGTAAACGGCGTCAGCCTCCACATGAAAGCTCTCCTGGGAGTCATGTAGTTTGTATCCGACGCACTACTGTCCATTTACTGAAACCCTCACATTCTTCTAATAAGGATGCGACAGAGAAATTGCATCGTGATTAAATACTGTAGGCTCCAGGGCGGGTTTTATCCTAGAGAGTAAACGGCTGCAGCCTCCACATGAAAGCTCTCCTGGGGGTCATGTAGTTTGTATCCGACGCACTACTGCCCATTTACTGAAACCCTCACACTCTTCTAATAAGGATGCGACACAGAAATTGCATCGAGATTAAAATCGGGTAGGCGCCAGGGCGGCTTCCATCCTAGAGAGTAAAACGGTTGCAGCCTCCACATGAAAGCTCTCCTGGGGGTCATGTAGTTTGAATCCGACGCACTACTGCCCATTTACTGAAACCCTCACACTCTTCTAATAAGGATGCGACAGAGAAATTGCATCGAGATTAAATACTGTAGGCTCCAGGGCGGGTTTTATCCTAGAGAGTAAACGGCGTCAGCCTCCACATGAAAGCTCTCCTGGGAGTCATGTAGTTTGTGTCCGACGCACTACTGCCCATTTACTGAAATCCTCACACTCTTCTAATAAGGATGCGACACAGAAATTGCATCGAGATTAAAATCCGATAGGCTCCAGGGCGGCTTCCATCCTAGAGAGTAAACAGCTGCAGCCTCCACATGAAAGCTGTCCTGGGAGTCATGTAGTTTGTATCCGACGCACTACTGCCCATTTACTGAAATCCTCACACTCTTCTAATAAGGATGCGACACAGAAATTGCATCGAGATTAAAATCCGATAGGCTCCAGGGCGGCTTCCATCCTAGAGAGTAAACGGCTGCAGCCTCCACATGAAAGCTGTCCTGGGAGTCATGTAGTTTGTATCCGACGCACTACTGCCCATTTACTGAAACCCTCACACTCTTCTAATAAGGATGCGACAGAGAAATTGCATCGAGATTAAATACTGTAGGCTCCAGGGCGGGTTTTATCCTAGAGAGTAAACGGCGTCAGCCTCCACATGAAAGCTCTCCTGGGAGTCATGTAGTTTGTATCCGACGCACTACTGTCCATTTACTGAAACCCTCACATTCTTCTAATAAGGATGCGACAGAGAAATTGCATCGTGATTAAATACTGTAGGCTCCAGGGCGGGTTTTATCCTAGAGAGTAAACGGCTGCAGCCTCCACATGAAAGCTCTCCTGGGGGTCATGTAGTTTGTATCCGACGCACTACTGCCCATTTACTGAAACCCTCACACTCTTCTAATAAGGATGCGACAGAGAAATTGCATCGAGATTAAATACTGTAGGCTCCAGGGCGGGTTTTATCCTAGAGAGTAAACGGCGTCAGCCTCCACATGAAAGCTCTCCTGGGAGTCATGTAGTTTGTGTCCGACGCACTACTGCCCATTTACTGAAATCCTCACACTCTTCTAATAAGGATGCGACAGAGAAATTGCATCGAGATTAAAATCCGTTAGGCTCCAGGGCGGCTTCCATCCTAGAGAGTAAACAGCTGCAGCCTCCACATGAAAGCTGTCCTGGGAGTCATGTAGTTTGTATCCGACGCACTACTGCCCATTTACTGAAATCCTCACACTCTTCTAATAAGGATGCGACACAGAAATTGCATCGAGATTAAAATCCGATAGGCTCCAGGGCGGCTTCCATCCTAGAGAGTAAACGGCTGCAGCCTCCACATGAAAGCTGTCCTGGGAGTCATGTAGTTTGTATCCGACGCACTACTGCCCATTTACTGAAATCCTCACACTCTTCTAATAAGGATGCGACAGAGAAATTGCATCGAGATTAAAATCCGTTAGGCTCCAGGGCGGCTTCCATCCTAGAGAGTAAACAGCTGCAGCCTCCACATGAAAGCTCTCCTGGGAGTCATGTAGTTTGTATCCGACGCACTACTGCCCATTTACTGAAATCCTCACACTCTTCTAATAAGGATGCGACACAGAAATTGCATCGAGATTAAAATCCGATAGGCTCCAGGGCGGCTTCCATCCTAGAGAGTAAACGGCTGCAGCCTCCACATGAAAGCTGTCCTGGGAGTCATGTAGTTTGTATCCGACGCACTACTGCCCATTTACTGAAATCCTCACACTCTTCTAATAAGGATGCGACACAGAAATTGCATCGAGATTAAAATCCGTTAGGCTCCAGGGCGGCTTCCATCCTAGAAAGTAAACAGCTGCAGCCTCCACATGAAAGCTCTCCTGGGAGTCATGTAGTTTGTGTCCGACGCACTACTGCCCATTTACTGAAATCCTCACACTCTTCTAATAAGGATGCGACACAGAAATTGCATCGAGATTAAAATCCGATAGGCTCCAGGGCGGCTTCCATCCTAGAGAGTAAACGGCTGCAGCCTCCACATGAAAGCTGTCCTGGGAGTCATGTAGTTTGTATCCGACGCACTACTGCCCATTTACTGAAATCCTCACACTCTTCTAATAAGGATGCGACACAGAAATTGCATCGAGATTAAAATCCGATAGGCTCCAGGGCGGCTTCCATCCTAGAGAGTAAACAGCTGCAGCCTCCACATGAAAGCTGTCCTGGGAGTCATGTAGTTTGTGTCCGACGCACTACTGCCCATTTACTGAAATCCTCACACTCTTCTAATAAGGATGCGACAGAGAAATTGCATCGAGATTAAAATCCGATAGGCTCCAGGGCGGCTTCCATCCTAGAGAGTAAACAGCTGCAGCCTCCACATGAAAGCTCTCCTGGGAGTCATGTAGTTTGTGTCCGACGCACTACTGCCCATTTACTGAAATCCTCACACTCTTCTAATAAGGATGCGACAGAGAAATTGCATCGAGATTAAAATCCGTTAGGCTCCAGGGCGGCTTCCATCCTAGAGAGTAAACAGCTGCAGCCTCCACATGAAAGCTCTCCTGGGAGGCATGTAGTTTGTATCCGACGCACTACTGCCCATTTACTGAAATCCTCACACTCTTCTAATAAGGATGCGACACAGAAATTGCATCGAGATTAAAATCCGATAGGCTCCAGGGCGGCTTCCATCCTAGAGAGTAAACGGCTGCAGCCTCCACATGAAAGCTGTCCTGGGAGTCATGTAGTTTGTATCCGACGCACTACTGCCCATTTACTGAAATCCTCACACTCTTCTAATAAGGATGCGACACAGAAATTGCATCGAGATTAAAATCCGTTAGGCTCCAGGGCGGCTTCCATCCTAGAAAGTAAACAGCTGCAGCCTCCACATGAAAGCTGTCCTGGGAGTCATGTAGTTTGTATCCGACGCACTACTGCCCATTTACTGAAACCCTCACGCTCGTCTAATAAGGATGCGACACAGAAATTGCATCGAGATTAAAATCCGTTAGGCTCCAGGGCGGCTTCCATCCTAGAAAGTAAACAGCTGCAGCCTCCACATGAAAGCTGTCCTGGGAGTCATGTAGTTTGTATCCGACGCACTACTGCCCATTTACTGAAACCCTCACGCTCGTCTAATAAGGATGCGACACAGAAATTGCATCGAGATTAAAATCCGTTAGGCTCCAGAGCGGCTTCCATCCTAGAGAGTAAACAGCTGCAGCCTCCACATGAAAGCTGTCCTGGGAGTCATGTAGTTTGTATCCGACGCACTACTGCCCATTTACTGAAATCCTCACACTCTTCTAATAAGGATGCGACAGAGAAATTGCATCGAGATTAAAATCCGTTAGGCTCCAGGGCGGCTTCCATCCTAGAGAGTAAACGGCTGCAGCCTCCACATGAAAGCTGTCCTGGGAGTCATGTAGTTTGTATCCGACGCACTACTGCCCATTTACTGAAACCCTCACGCTCGTCTAATAAGGATGCGACACAGAAATTGCATCGAGATTAAAATCCGTTAGGCTCCAGGGCGGCTTCCATCCTAGAAAGTAAACAGCTGCAGCCTCCACATGAAAGCTGTCCTGGGAGTCATGTAGTTTGTATCCGACGCACTACTGCCCATTTACTGAAACCCTCACGCTCGTCTAATAAGGATGCGACACAGAAATTGCATCGAGATTAAAATCCGTTAGGCTCCAGGGCGGCTTCCATCCTAGAAAGTAAACAGCTGCAGCCTCCACATGAAAGCTGTCCTGGGAGTCATGTAGTTTGTATCCGACGCACTACTGCCCATTTACTGAAACCCTCACGCTCGTCTAATAAGGATGCGACACAGAAATTGCATCGAGATTAAAATCCGTTAGGCTCCAGGGCGGCTTCCATCCTAGAAAGTAAACAGCTGCAGCCTCCACATGAAAGCTGTCCTGGGAGTCATGTAGTTTGTATCCGACGCACTACTGCCCATTTACTGAAATCCTCACACTCTTCTAATAAGGATGCGACACAGAAATTGCATCGAGATTAAAATCCGTTAGGCTCCAGGGCGGCTTCCATCCTAGAGAGTAAACGGCTGCAGCCTCCACATGAAAGCTCTCCTGGGAGTCATGTAGTTTGTGTCCGACGCACTACTGCCCATTTACTGAAATCCTCACACTCTTCTAATAAGGATGCGACACAGAAATTGCATCGAGATTAAAATCCGATAGGCTCCAGGGCGGCTTCCATCCTAGAGAGTAAACGGCTGCAGCCTCCACATGAAAGCTGTCCTGGGAGTCATGTAGTTTGTATCCGACGCACTACTGCCCATTTACTGAAATCCTCACACTCTTCTAATAAGGATGCGACACAGAAATTGCATCGAGATTAAAATCCGTTAGGCTCCAGGGCGGCTTCCATCCTAGAAAGTAAACAGCTGCAGCCTCCACATTAAAGCTGTCCTGGGAGTCATGTAGTTTGTATCCGACGCACTACTGCCCATTTACTGAAATCCTCACACTCTTCTAATAAGGATGCGACAGAGAAATTGCATCGAGATTAAAATCCGATAGGCTCCAGGGCGGCTTCCATCCTAGAGAGTAAACGGCTGCAGCCTCCACATGAAAGCTGTCCTGGGAGTCATGTAGTTTGTATCCGACGCACTACTGCCCATTTACTGAAATCCTCACACTCTTCTAATAAGGATGCGACACAGAAATTGCATCGAGATTAAAATCCGTTAGGCTCCAGGGCGGCTTCCATCCTAGAAAGTAAACAGCTGCAGCCTCCACATGAAAGCTGTCCTGGGAGTCATGTAGCTTGTATCCGACGCACTACTGCCCATTTACTGAAATCCTCACACTCTTCTAATAAGGATGCGACACAGAAATTGCATCGAGATTAAAATCCGTTAGGCTCCAGGGCGGCTTCCATCCTAGAAAGTAAACAGCTGCAGCCTCCACATGAAAGCTGTCCTGGGAGTCATGTAGTTTGTATCCGACGCACTACTGCCCATTTACTGAAATCCTCACACTCTTCTAATAAGGATGCGACACAGAAATTGCATCGAGATTAAAATCCGTTAGGCTCCAGGGCGGCTTCCATCCTAGAGAGTAAACGGCTGCAGCCTCCACATGAAAGCTCTCCTGGGAGTCATGTAGTTTGTGTCCGACGCACTACTGCCCATTTACTGAAATCCTCACACTCTTCTAATAAGGATGCGACAGAGAAATTGCATCGAGATTAAAATCCGATAGGCTCCAGGGCGGCTTCCATCCTAGAGAGTAAACGGCTGCAGCCTCCACATGAAAGCTGTCCTGGGAGTCATGTAGTTTGTATCCGACGCACTACTGCCCATTTACTGAAATCCTCACACTCTTCTAATAAGGATGCGACACAGAAATTGCATCGAGATTAAAATCCGTTAGGCTCCAGGGCGGCTTCCATCCTAGAAAGTAAACAGCTGCAGCCTCCACATGAAAGCTGTCCTGGGAGTCATGTAGTTTGTATCCGACGCACTACTGCCCATTTACTGAAATCCTCACACTCTTCTAATAAGGATGCGACACAGAAATTGCATCGAGATTAAAATCCGTTAGGCTCCAGGGCGGCTTCCATCCTAGAGAGTAAACGGCTGCAGCCTCCACATGAAAGCTGTCCTGGGAGTCATGTAGTTTGTATCCGACGCACTACTGCCCATTTACTGAAACCCTCACGCTCGTCTAATAAGGATGCGACACAGAAATTGCATCGAGATTAAAATCCGTTAGGCTCCAGGGCGGCTTCCATCCTAGAAAGTAAACAGCTGCAGCCTCCACATGAAAGCTGTCCTGGGAGTCATGTAGTTTGTATCCGACGCACTACTGCCCATTTACTGAAATCCTCACACTCTTCTAATAAGGATGCGACACAGAAATTGCATCGAGATTAAAATCCGTTAGGCTCCAGGGCGGCTTCCATCCTAGAGAGTAAACAGCTGCAGCCTCCACATGAAAGCTGTCCTGGGAGTCATGTAGTTTGTATCCGACGCACTACTGCCCATTTACTGAAATCCTCACACTCTTCTAATAAGGATGCGACACAGAAATTGCATCGAGATTAAAATCCGTTAGGCTCCAGGGCGGCTTCCATCCTAGAAAGTAAACAGCTGCAGCCTCCACATGAAAGCTGTCCTGGGAGTCATGTAGTTTGTATCCGACGCACTACTGCCCATTTACTGAAACCCTCACGCTCGTCTAATAAGGATGCGACACAGAAATTGCATCGAGATTAAAATCGAGTAGGCTCCAGGGCGTGTTTTATCCTAGAGAGTAAACGGCTGCAGCCTCCACATGAAAGCTCCTGGGAATCATGTAGTTTGTATCCGACGCACTACTGCCCATTTACTATAACCGTCACACTCTTCAAATAAGGATGCGACACAGATATTGCTTCGAGACTATGTACTGCAGGCTCCAGGGCGGGTTTTATCCTAGAGAGTAAACGGCTGCAGCCTCCACAATAAAGCTCTCCTGCGAGTCATGTAGTTTGTATCCGACGCACTACTGCCCATTTACTGAAACCCTCACACTCTTCTAATAAGGATGCGACACAGAAATTGCATCCAGATTAAAATCGAGGAGGCTCCAGGGCGGGTTTTATCCTAGAGAGTAAACGGCTGCAGCCTCCACATGAAAGCTCTCCTGGGAGTCATGTAGTTTGTATCCGACGCACTACTGCCCATTTACTGAAACCCTCACGCTCGTCTAATAAGGATGCGACACAGAAATTGCATCGAGATTAAAATCCGTTAGGCTCCAGGGCGGCTTCCATCCTAGAAAGTAAACAGCTGCAGCCTCCACATGAAAGCTGTCCTGGGAGTCATGTAGTTTGTATCCGACGCACTACTGCCCATTTACTGAAACCCTCACGCTCGTCTAATAAGGATGCGACACAGAAATTGCATCGAGATTAAAATCCGTTAGGCTCCAGGGCGGCTTCCATCCTAGAAAGTAAACAGCTGCAGCCTCCACATGAAAGCTGTCCTGGGAGTCATGTAGTTTGTATCCGACGCACTACTGCCCATTTACTGAAACCCTCACGCTCGTCTAATAAGGATGCGACACAGAAATTGCATCGAGATTAAAATCCGTTAGGCTCCAGGGCGGCTTCCATCCTAGAAAGTAAACAGCTGCAGCCTCCACATGAAAGCTGTCCTGGGAGTCATGTAGTTTGTATCCGACGCACTACTGCCCATTTACTGAAATCCTCACACTCTTCTAATAAGGATGCGACAGAGAAATTGCATCGAGATTAAAATCCGATAGGCTCCAGGGCGGCTTCCATCCTAGAGAGTAAACGGCTGCAGCCTCCACATGAAAGCTGTCCTGGGAGTCATGTAGTTTGTATCCGACGCACTACTGCCCATTTACTGAAATCCTCACACTCTTCTAATAAGGATGCGACACAGAAATTGCATCGAGATTAAAATCCGTTAGGCTCCAGGGCGGCTTCCATCCTAGAAAGTAAACAGCTGCAGCCTCCACATGAAAGCTGTCCTGGGAGTCATGTAGTTTGTATCCGACGCACTACTGCCCATTCACTGAAATCCTCACACTCTTCTAATAAGGATGCGACACAGAAATTGCATCGAGATTAAAATCCGTTAGGCTCCAGGGCGGCTTCCATCCTAGAAAGTAAACAGCTGCAGCCTCCACATGAAAGCTGTCCTGGGAGTCATGTAGTTTGTATCCGACGCACTACTGCCCATTTACTGAAATCCTCACACTCTTCTAATAAGGATGCGACACAGAAATTGCATCGAGATTAAAATCCGTTAGGCTCCAGGGCGGCTTCCATCCTAGAGAGTAAACGGCTGCAGCCTCCACATGAAAGCTCTCCTGGGAGTCATGTAGTTTGTGTCCGACGCACTACTGCCCATTTACTGAAATCCTCACACTCTTCTAATAAGGATGCGACACAGAAATTGCATCGAGATTAAAATCCGATAGGCTCCAGGGCGGCTTCCATCCTAGAGAGTAAACGGCTGCAGCCTCCACATGAAAGCTGTCCTGGGAGTCATGTAGTTTGTATCCGACGCACTACTGCCCATTTACTGAAATCCTCACACTCTTCTAATAAGGATGCGACACAGAAATTGCATCGAGATTAAAATCCGTTAGGCTCCAGGGCGGCTTCCATCCTAGAAAGTAAACAGCTGCAGCCTCCACATGAAAGCTGTCCTGGGAGTCATGTAGTTTGTATCCGACGCACTACTGCCCATTTACTGAAATCCTCACACTCTTCTAATAAGGATGCGACAGAGAAATTGCATCGAGATTAAAATCCGATAGGCTCCAGGGCGGCTTCCATCCTAGAGAGTAAACGGCTGCAGCCTCCACATGAAAGCTGTCCTGGGAGTCATGTAGTTTGTATCCGACGCACTACTGCCCATTTACTGAAATCCTCACACTCTTCTAATAAGGATGCGACACAGAAATTGCATCGAGATTAAAATCCGTTAGGCTCCAGGGCGGCTTCCATCCTAGAAAGTAAACAGCTGCAGCCTCCACATGAAAGCTGTCCTGGGAGTCATGTAGTTTGTATCCGACGCACTACTGCCCATTTACTGAAATCCTCACACTCTTCTAATAAGGATGCGACACAGAAATTGCATCGAGATTAAAATCCGTTAGGCTCCAGGGCGGCTTCCATCCTAGAGAGTAAACGGCTGCAGCCTCCACATGAAAGCTGTCCTGGGAGTCATGTAGTTTGTATCCGACGCACTACTGCCCATTTACTGAAACCCTCACGCTCGTCTAATAAGGATGCGACACAGAAATTGCATCGAGATTAAAATCCGTTAGGCTCCAGGGCGGCTTCCATCCTAGAAAGTAAACAGCTGCAGCCTCCACATGAAAGCTGTCCTGGGAGTCATGTAGTTTGTATCCGACGCACTACTGCCCATTTACTGAAATCCTCACACTCTTCTAATAAGGATGCGACACAGAAATTGCATCGAGATTAAAATCCGTTAGGCTCCAGGGCGGCTTCCATCCTAGAGAGTAAACAGCTGCAGCCTCCACATGAAAGCTGTCCTGGGAGTCATGTAGTTTGTATCCGACGCACTACTGCCCATTTACTGAAATCCTCACACTCTTCTAATAAGGATGCGACACAGAAATTGCATCGAGATTAAAATCCGTTAGGCTCCAGGGCGGCTTCCATCCTAGAAAGTAAACAGCTGCAGCCTCCACATGAAAGCTGTCCTGGGAGTCATGTAGTTTGTATCCGACGCACTACTGCCCATTTACTGAAACCCTCACGCTCGTCTAATAAGGATGCGACACAGAAATTGCATCGAGATTAAAATCGAGTAGGCTCCAGGGCGTGTTTTATCCTAGAGAGTAAACGGCTGCAGCCTCCACATGAAAGCTCCTGGGAATCATGTAGTTTGTATCCGACGCACTACTGCCCATTTACTATAACCGTCACACTCTTCAAATAAGGATGCGACACAGATATTGCTTCGAGACTATGTACTGCAGGCTCCAGGGCGGGTTTTATCCTAGAGAGTAAACGGCTGCAGCCTCCACAATAAAGCTCTCCTGCGAGTCATGTAGTTTGTATCCGACGCACTACTGCCCATTTACTGAAACCCTCACACTCTTCTAATAAGGATGCGACACAGAAATTGCATCCAGATTAAAATCGAGGAGGCTCCAGGGCGGGTTTTATCCTAGAGAGTAAACGGCTGCAGCCTCCACATGAAAGCTCTCCTGGGAGTCATGTAGTTTGTATCCGACGCACTACTGCCCATTTACTGAAACCCTCACACTCTTCTAATAAGGATGGGACAGAGAAATTGCATCGAGATTAAATACTGTAGGCTCCAGGGCGGGTTTTATCCTAGAGAGTAAACGGCGTCAGCCTCCACATGAAAGCTCTCCTGGGAGTCATGTAGTTTGTGTCCGACGCACTACTGCCCATTTACTGAAATCCTCACACTCTTCTAATAAGGATGCGACAGAGAAATTGCATCGAGATTAAATACTGTAGGCTACAGGGCGGGTTTTATCCTAGAGAGTAAACGGCGTCAGCCTCCACATGAAAGCTCTCCTGGGAGTCATGTAGTTTGTATCCGACGCACTACTGCCCATTTACTGAAACCCTCACACTCTTCTAATAAGGATGCGACAGAGAAATTGCATCGAGATTAAATACTGTAGGCTCCAGGGCGGGTTTTATCCTAGAGAGTAAAACGGCTGCAGCCTCCACATGAACGCTCTCCTGGGAGTCATGTAGTTTGTATCCGACGCACTACTGCCCATTTACTGAAACCCTCACACTCTTCTAATAAGGTTGCGACACAGAAATTGCATCGGGATTAAAATCGAGTAGGCTCCAGGGCGGGTTTTATCCTAGAGAGTAAACGGATGCAGCCTCCTCTGGAAAGCTCTCCTGTGAGTCTTGTAGTTTGTATCCGACGCACTACTGCCCATTTACTGCAACCGTCACACTCTTCTAATAAGGATGCGACACAGAAATTGCGTCGAGACTATGTACTTCAGGCTCCAGGGCGGGTTTTATCCTAGAGAAGAAAACGGCTGCAGCCTCCACATGAAAGCTCTCCTGGGAGTCATGAAGTTTTTATCCGACGCACTACTGCCCATTTACTGAAACCCTCACACTCTTCTAATAAGGATGCGATACAGAAATTGCATCGAGATTAAATACTATCGGCTCCAGGGCGGGTTTTATCCTAAAGAGTAAAGGGCTGCAGCATCCACATGAAAGCTCTCCTGTGAGTCTTGTAGTTTGTATCCGACGCACTACTGCCCATTTACTGCAACCGTCACACTCTTCTAATAAGGATGCGACACAGAAATTGCGTCGAGACTATGTACTTCAGGCTCCAGGGCGGGTTTTATCCTAGAGAGTAAAACGGTTGCAGCCTCCACATGAACGCTCTCCTGGGAGTCATGTAGTTTGTATCCGACGCACTACTGCCCATTTACTGAAACCCTCACACTCTTCTAATAAGGATGCGACGCAAATTGCATCGAGATTAAAATCGGGTAGGCTCCGGGGCGGGTTTTATCCTAGAGAGTAAACAGGTGCAGCCTCCACATGAAAGTTCTCCTGGGAGTCATGTAGTTTGTATCCGACCCACTACTGCCCATTTACTGATACCCTCACACTCTTCTAATAAGGGTGCGACACAGAAATTGCGTCGAGACTAAGTACTGCAGGCTCCAGGGCGGGTTTTATTCTAGAGAGTAAATCGGCTGCACCCTCCACATGAAAGGTCTCCTGGGACTCATGTAGTTTGTATCCGACGCACTACTGCCCATTTACTGAAACCCTCACACTCTTCTAATTAAAGTGCGACACAGAAATTGCGTCGGGATTAAATACTGTACACTCCAGTGCGAGTTTTATCCTAGAGAGTAAAACGGTTGCAGCCTCTACATGAAAGCTCTCCTGGGAGTCATGTAGTTGGTATCCGACGCACTACTGCCCATTTACTGAAACCCTCAGACTCTTCTAATAAAGATGCGTCGCAGAAATTGCTGCGAGATTAAATACCGTAGGCTCCAGGGCGGGTTTTATCCTAGAGAGTAAAAGGCTGCAGCCTCCACATGAAAGCTCTCCTGGGAGTCATGTAGTTTGTATCCGACGCACTACTGCCCATTTACTGCAACCCTCTGACTCTTCTAATAAGGATGCGACACAGAAATTGCATCGAGATTATATACTGTAGGCTCCAGGGCGGGTTTTATCCTAGAGAGTAAACGGCTGCAGCCTCCACATGAAAGCTCTCCTGGGAGTCATGTAGTTTGTATCCGACGCACTACTGCCCATTTACTGCAATCCTCACACTCTTCTAATAAGGATGCGACACAGATATTGCTTCGAGACTATGTACTGCACGCTCCAGGGCGGGTTTTATCCTAGAGAGTAAACGGCTGCAGCCTCCACAATAAAGCTCTCCTGCGAGTCATGTAGTTTGTATCCGACGCACTACTGCCCATTTACTGAAACCCTCACACTCTTCTAATAAGGATGCGACACAGAAATTGCATCGAGATTAAAATCAAGTAGGCTCCAGGGCGGGATTTATCCCAGAGAGTAAACGGCTGCAGCCTCCACATGAAAGCTCTCCTGGGAGTCATGTAGTTTGTATCCGACGCACTACTGCCCATTTACTGAAACCCTCACACTCTTCTAATAAGGATGCGACAGAGAAATTGCAACGAGATTAAATACTGTAGGCTCCAGGGCGGGTTTTATCCTAGAGAGTAAACGGCTGCAGCCTCCACAATAAAGCTCTCCTGGGAGTCATGTAGTTTGTGTCCGACGCACTACTGCCCATTTACTGAAACCCTCACGCTCTTCTAATAAGGATGCGACACAGAAATTGCATCGAGATTAAAATCCGTTAGGCTCCAGGGCGGCTTCCATCCTAGAGAGTAAAACGGTTGCAGCCTCCACATGAAAGCTCTCCTGGGAGTCATGTAGTTCGTATCCGACGCACTACTGCCCATTTCTGAAACCCTCACACTCTTCTAATAAGGATGCGACACAGATATTGCATCGAGATTAAATACTTTAGGCACCAGGGCGGTATTTATCCTAGAGAGTAAAGGGCTGCAGCCTCCACATGAAAGCTCTCCTGTGAGTCTTGTAGTTTGTATCCGACGCACTACTGCCCATTTACTGCAACCGGCACACTCTTCTAATAAGTATGCGACACAGAAATTGCGTCGAGACTATGTACTTCAGGCTCCAGGGCGGGTTTTATCCTAGAGAGTAAACGGCTGCAGCCTCCACATGAAAGCTCTCCTGGGAGTCATGTAGTTTGTATCCGACGCACTACTGCCCATTTACTGCAACCGTCACACTCTTCTAATAAGGATGCGACACAGAAATTGCGTCGAGACTATGTACTTCAGGCTCCAGGGCGGGTTTTATCCTAGAGAAGAAAAAGGCTGCAGCCTCCACATGAAAGCTCTCCTGGGAGTCAAGTAGTTTGTATCCGACGCACTACTGCGAATTTACTGAAACCATCACAATCTTCTAATAAGTATGCGACACAGAAATTGCATCGAGATTAAATACTGTAGGCTCCAGGGCGGGTTTTAACCTAGCGAGTAAACGGCTGCAGCCTCCACATGAAAGCTCTCCTGTGAGTCATGTAGTTTGTATCCGACGCACTACTGCCCATTTACTGAATCCCTCTCACTCTTCTAATAAGGATGCGATACAGAAATTGCGTCGAGACTAAGTACTGCAGGCTCCAGGGCGGGTTTTATCCTAGAGAGTAAAACGGCTGCAGCCTCTACATGAAAGTTTTCCTGGGAGTCATGTAGTTTGTATCCGACGCACTACTGCCCATTTACTGAAACCCTCACACTCTTCTAATAAGGATGCGACACAAATTGCATCGAGATTAAAATCGGGTAGGCTCCAGGGCGGGTTTTATCCTAGAGAGTAAACAGCTGCAGCCTCCACATGAAAGTTCTCCTGGGAGTCATGTAGTTTGTATCCGACGCACTACTGCCCATTTACTGATACCCTCACACTCTTCTAATTAAAATGCGACACAGAAATTGCGTCGGGATTAAATACTGTACACTCCAGTGCGAGTTTTATCCTAGAGAGTAAAACGGTTGCAGCCTCTACATGAAAGCTCTCCTGGGAGTCATGTAGTTGGTATCCGACGCACTACTGCCCATTTACTGAAACCCTCACACTCTTCTAATAAGGATGCGACACAGAAATTGCATCGAGATTATATACTGTAGGCTCCAGGGCGGGTTTTATCCTAGAGAGTAAACGGCTGCAGCCTCCACATGAAAGCTCTCCTGGGAGTCATGTAGTTTGTGTCCGACGCACTACTGCCCATTTACTGAAATCCTCACACTCTTCTAATAAGGATGCGACACAGAAATAGCATCGAGATTAAAATCAAGTAGGCTCCAGGGCGTGTTTTAACCTAGAGAGTAAAACGGTTGCAGCCTCCACATGAAAGCTCTCCTGGGAGTCATGTAGTTCGTATCCGACGCACTACTGCCCATTTCTGAAACCCTCACACTCTTCTAATAAGGATGCGACACAGATATTGCATCGAGATTAAATACTTTAGGCTCCAGGGCGGTATTTATCCTAGAGAGTAAAGGGCTGCAGCCTCCACATGAAAGCTCTCCTGGGAGTCTTGTAGTTTGTATCCGACGCACTACTGCCCATTTACTGCAACCGGCACACTCTTCTAATAAGTATGCGACACAGAAATTGCGTCGAGACTATGCACTTCAGGCTCCAGGGCGGGTTTTATCCTAGAGAGTAAACGGCTGCAGCCTCCACATGAAAGCTCTCCTGGGAGTCATGTAGTTTGTGTCCGACGCACTACTGCCCATTTACTGCAACCGTAACACTCTTCTAATAAGGATGCGACACAGAAATTGCATCGAGATTAAAATCAAGTAGGCTCCAGGGCGTGTTTTATCCTAGAGAGTAAAACGGTTGCAGCCTCCACATGAAAGCTCTCCTGGGAGTCATGTAGTTCGTATCCGACGCACTACTGCCCATTTCTGAAACCCTCACACTCTTCTAATAAGGATGCGACACAGATATTGCATCGAGATTAAATACTTTAGGCTCCAGGGCGGTATTTATCCTAGAGAGTAAAGGGCTGCAGCCTCCACATGAAAGCTCTCCTGGGAGTCTTGTAGTTTGTATCCGACGCACTACTGCCCATTTACTGCAACCCTCTCACTCTTCTAATAAGGGTGCGACACAGAAATCGCGTCGAGACTAAGTACTGCAGGCTCCAGGGCGGGTTTTATTCTAGAGCGTAAATCGGCTGCACCCTCCACATGAAAGTTCTCCTGGGAGTCATGTAGTTTGTATCCGACGCACTACTGCCCATTTACTGAAACCCTCACACTCTTCTAATTAAAATGCGACACAGAAATTGCGTCGGGATTAAATACTGTACACTCCAGTGCGAGTTTTATCCTAGAGAGTAAAACGGTTGCAGCCTCTACATGAAAGCTCTCCTGGGAGTCATGTAGTTGGTATCCGACGCACTACTGCCCATTTATGAAACCCTCACACTCTTCTAATAAGGATGCGACACAGATATTGCATCGAGATTAAATACTTTAGGCTCCAGGGCGGTATTTATCCTAGAGAGTAAAGGGCTGCAGCCTCCACATGAAAGCTCTCCTGTGAGTCTTGTAGTTTGTATCCGACGCACTACTGCCCATTTACTGCAACCGGCACACTCTTCTAATAAGTATGCGACACAGAAATTGCGTCGAGACTATGTACTTCAGGCTCCAGGGCGGGTTTTATCCTAGAGAGTAAACGGCTGCAGCCTCCACATGAAAGCTCTCCTGGGAGTCATGTAGTTTGTATCCGACGCACTACTGCCCATTTACTGCAACCGTCACACTCTTCTAATAAGGATGCGACACAGAAATTGCGTCGAGACTATGTACTTCAGGCTCCAGGGCGGGTTTTATCCTAGAGAAGAAAAACGCTGCAGCCTCCACATGAAAGCTCTCCTGGGAGTCATGTAGTTTTTATCCGACGCACTACTGCCCATTTACTGAAACCCTCACACTCTTCTAATAAGGATGCGACACAGAAATGGCATCGAGATTAAATACTATAGGCTCCAGGGCGGGTTTTATCCTAGAGAGTAAACGGCTGCAGCCTCCACATGAAAGCTCTCCTGGGAGTCAAGTAGTTTGTATCCGACGCACTACTGCGAATTTACTGAAACCATCACAATCTTCTAATAAGTATGCGACACAGAAATTGCATCGAGATTAAATACTGTAGGCTCCAGGGCGGGTTTTAACCTAGCGAGTAAACGGCTGCAGCCTCCACATGAAAGCTCTCCTGTGAGTCATGTAGTTTGTATCCGACGCACTACTGCCCATTTACTGAATCCCTCTCACTCTTCTAATAAGGATGCGATACAGAAATTGCGTCGAGACTAAGTACTGCAGGCTCCAGGGCGGGTTTTATCCTAGAGAGTAAAACGGCTGCAGCCTCTACATGAAAGTTCTCCTGGGAGTCATGTAGTTTGTATCCGACGCACTACTGCCCATTTACTGAAACCCTCACACTCTTCTAATAAGGATGCGACACAAATTGCATCGAGATTAAAATCGGGTAGGCTCCAGGGCGGGTTTTATCCTAGAGAGTAAACAGCTGCAGCGTCCACATGAAAGTTCTCCTGGGAGTCATGTAGTTTGTATCCGACGCACTACTGCCCATTTACTGATACCCTCACACTCTTCTAATTAAAATGCGACACAGAAATTGCGTCGGGATTAAATACTGTACACTCCAGTGCGAGTTTTATCCTAGAGAGTAAAACGGTTGCAGCCTCTACATGAAAGCTCTCCTGGGAGTCATGTAGTTGGTATCCGACGCACTACTGCCCATTTACTGAAACCCTCACACTTTTCTAATAAGGATGCGACACAGAAATTGCTGCGAGATTAAATACCGTAGGCTCCAGGGCGGGTTATATCCTAGAGAGTAAACGGCTGCAGCCTCCACATGAAAGCTCTCCTGGGAGTCATGTAGTTTGTATCCGACGCACTACTGCCCATTTACTGCAACCCTCTCACTCTTCTAATAAGGATGCGACACAGAAATTGCATCGATATTATATACTGTAGGCTCCAGGGCGGGTTTTATCCTAGAGAGTAAACGGCTGCAGCCTCCACATGAAAGCTCTCCTGGGAGTCGTGTAGTTTGTGTCCGACGCACTACTGCCCATTTACTGAAATCCTCACACTCTTCTAATAAGGATGCGACACAGAAATTGCATCGAGATTAAAATCAAGTAGGCTCCACGGCGTGTTTAATCCTAGAGAGTAAAACGGTTGCAGCCTCCACATGAAAGCTCTCCTGGGAGTCATGTAGTTTGTATCCGACGCACTACTGCACATTTACTGCAACCCTCACACTCTTCTAATAAGGATGCGACACCGAAATTGCGTCGAGACTAAGTACTGCAGGCTCTAGGGCGGGTTTTATCCGAGAGAGTAAAACGGCTGCAGCCTCCTCATGAAAGCTCTCCTGGGAGTTATGTAGTTTGTATTCGACGCACTACTGCCCATTTACTGCAACCCTCACACTCTTCTAATAAGGATGCGACACAGAAATTGCGTCGTGATTAAATGGTGTAGGATCCAGGGCGAGTTATATCCTAGAGAGTAAAACGGTTGCAGCCGCCACATGAAAGCTCTCCTAGGAGTCATGTAGTTTCTATCCGACGCACTACTGCCCATTTACTGCAACCCTCACATTCTTCTAATGAGGATGCGACACAGAAATTGCGTCGAGATTAAGTACTGCAGGCTCCTGGGCGGGTTTTATCCTAGAGAGTAAAACGGCTGCAACCTCCACAGGAAAGCTCTCCTGGGAGTCATGTAGTTTGTATCCGATGCACTACTACCCATTTACTGCAATCCTCACACTCTTCTAATAAGGATGCGACACTGAAATTGCGTCGAGACTATGTATTGCAGGCTCCAGGGCGGGTTTTATCCTAGAGAGTAAAACGGTTGCAGCCTCCACATGAAAGCACTCCTGGGAGTCATGTAGTTTGTATCCGACGCACTACTGCCCATTTACTGAAACCCTCTCACTCTTCTAATAAGGATGCGACACAGAAATTGCATCGAGATTAAATAGTGTAGGCTCCTGGGCGGGTTTTATCCTAGAGAGTAAACGGCTGCAGCCTCCACATGAAAGCTCTCCTGGGAGTCATGTAGTTTGTATCCGACGCACTACTGCGAATTTACTGAAACCCTCACATTCTTCTAATAAGGATGCGACACAGAAATTGCATCGAGATTAAATACTGTAGACTCCAGGGCGGGTTTTATCCTAGAGAGTAAACGGCTGCAGCCTCCACATGAAAGCTCTCCTGGGAGTCATGTAGTTTGTATCCGACGCACTACTGCCCATTTACTGAAACAGTCACACACTTCTAATAAGGATGCGACACAGAAATTGCGTCGTGATTAAATACTGTAGGCTCCAGGGCGAGTTTTTCCTAGGTGGTAAAACGGTTGCAGCCTCCACATGAAAGCTCTCCTGGGAGTCATGTAGTTTGTATCCGACGCACTACTGCCCATTTACTGCAACCCTCACACTCTTCTAATAAGGATGCGACACCGAAATTGCGTCGAGACTAAGTACTGCAGGCTCCAGGGCGGGTTTTATCCGAGAGAGTAAAACGGCTGCAGCCTCCACATGAAAGCTCTCCTGGGAGCCATGTAGTTTGTATCCGACGCACTACTGCCCATTTTCTGAAACCCTCACACTCATCTAATAAGGATGCGACACAGAAATTGGGTCGTGATTAAATAGTGTAGGATCCAGGCCGAGTTATATCCTAGAGAGTAAAACGGTTGCAGCTTCCACATGAAAGCTCTCCTAGGAGTCATGTAGTTTGTATCCGACGCACTACTGCCCATTTACTGCAACCCTCACACTCTTCTAATGAGGATGCGACACAGAAATTGCGTCGAGATTAAGTACTGCAGGCTCCTGGGCGGGTTTTATCCTAGACAGTAAAACGGCTGCAGCCTCCACAGGAAAGCTCTTCTGGGAGTCATGTAGTTTGTATCCGACGCACTACTGCCCATTTACTGAAACCCTCACACTCTTCTAATAAGGATGCGACACAGAAATTGCATCGAAATTAAATACTTTAGGCTCCAGGGCGGGTTTTATCCTAGTGAGTAAACGGCTGCAGCCTCCATATGAAAGCTCTCCTGGGAGTCATGTAGTTTGTATCCGACGCACTACTGCCCATTTACTGCAACCGTCACACTCTTCTAATAAGGATACGACACAGAAATTGCGTCGAGACTATGTACTGCAGGCTCCAGGGCGGGTTTTATTATAGAGAATAAAACGGCTGCAGCCTCCACATGAAAGCTCCCCTGGGAGTCATGTAGTTTGTATCCGACGCACTACTGCCCATTTACTGACACCCTCTCACTCTTCTAATAAGGAGGCGACACAGAAATTGCATCGAGATTAAATACTGTAGGCTCCAGGGCGTGTTTTACACTAGAGAGTAAACGGCTGCAGCCTCCACATGAAAGCATTCCTGGCAGTCATGTAGTTTGTATCCGACGCACTACTGCCCATTTACTGAAACCCTCACACTCTTCTAATAAGGATGCGACACAGAAATTGCATCGAGATCAAATACTGTAGGCTCCAGGGCGGGTTTTATCATAGAGAGTAAACGGCTGCAGCCTCCACATGAAAGCTCTCCTGGGAGTTATGTAGTTTGTATCCGACGCACTACTGCCCATTTACTGAAACCCTCACACTCTTGTAATAACGATGCGTTACAGAAATTGCATCGGGATTAAATAGTGTAGGCTCCAGGGCGGGTTTTATCCTAGAGAGTGAACGGCTGCAGCCTCCACATGAAAGCTCTCCTGGGAGTCATGTAGTTTGTATCCGACGCACTACTGCGAATTTACTGAAACTCTCACATTCTTCTAATAAGGATGCGACACAGAGATTGCATCAAGGTTAAATACTGTAGGCTCCGGGGCGGGTTTTATCCTAGAGAGTAAGCGGCTGCAGCCTCCACATGAAAGCTCTCCTGGGAGTCATGAAGTTTGTATCCGACGCACTACTGCCCATTTACTGAAACCCTCACACTCTTCTAATAAGGATGCGACACAGAAATTGCGTCGTGATTACATACTGTAGACTCCAGTGCGAGTTTTTTCCTAGGTAGTAAAACGGTTGCAGCCTCCACATGAAAGCTCTCCTGGGAGTTATGTAGTTTGTATCCGACGCACTACTGCCCATTTACTGAAACCCTCACACTCTTCTAATAAGGATGCGACACAGAAATTGCATCGAGATCAAATACTGTAGGCTCCAGGGCGGGTTTTATCATAGAGAGTAAACGGCTGCAGCCTCCACATGAAAGCTCTCCTGGGAGTTATGTAGTTTGTATCCGACGCACTACTGCCCATTTACTGAAACCCTCACACTCTTGTAATAACGATGCGTTACAGAAATTGCATCGGGATTAAATAGTGTAGGCTCCAGGGCGGGTTTTATCCTAGAGAGTGAACGGCTGCAGCCTCCACATGAAAGCTCTCCTGGGAGTCATGTAGTTTGTATCCGACGCACTACTGCACATTTACTGCAACCCTCACACTCTTCTAATAAGGATGCGACACCGAAATTGCGTCGAGACTAAGTACTGCAGGCTCTAGGGCGGGTTTTATCCGAGAGAGTAAAACGGCTGCAGCCTCCTCATGAAAGCTCTCCTGGGAGCCATGTAGTTTGTATCCGACGCACTACTGCCCATTTTCTGAAACCCTCACACTCTTCTAATAAGGATGCGACACAGAAATTGCGTCGTGATTAAATGGTGTAGGATCCAGGGCGAGTTATATCCCAGAGAGTAAAACGGTTGCAGCCTCCACATGAAAGCTCTCCTAGGAGTCATGTAGTTTCTATCCGACGCACTACTGCCCATTTACTGCAACCCTCACATTCTTCTAATGAGGATGCGACACAGAAATTGCGTCGAGATTAAGTACTGCAGGCTCCTGGGCGGGTTTTATCCTAGAGAGTAAAACGGCTGCAACCTCCACAGGAAACCTCTCCTGGGAGTCATGTAGTTTGTATCCGATGCACTACTACCCATTTACTGCAATCCTCACACTCTTCTAATAAGGATGCGACACTGAAATTGCGTCGAGACTATGTATTGCAGGCTCCAGGGCGGGTTTTATCCTAGAGAGTAAAACGGTTGCAGCCTCCACATGAAAGCTCTCCTGGGAGTCATGTAGTTTGTATCCGACGCACTACTGCCCATTTACTGACACCCTCACACTCTTGTAATAACGATGCGTTACAGAAATTGCATCGGGATTAAATAGTGTAGGCTCCAGGGCGGGTTTTATCCTAGAGAGTGAACGGCTGCAGCCTCCACATGAAAGCTCTCCTGGGAGTCATGTAGTTTGTATCCGACGCACTACTGCGAATTTACTGAAACTCTCACATTCTTCTAATAAGGATGCGACACAGAGATTGCATCGAGGTTAAATACTGTAGGCTCCGGGGCGGGTTTTATCCTAGAGAGTAAGCGGCTGCAGCCTCCACATGAAAGCTCTCCTGGGAGTGATGAAGTTTGTATCCGACGCACTACTGCCCATTTACTGAAACCCTCACACTCTTCTAATAAGGATGCGACACAGAAATTGCGTCGTGATTACATACTGTAGACTCCAGTGCGAGTTTTTTCCTAGGTAGTAAAACGGTTGCAGCCTCCACATGAAAGCTCTCCTGGGAGTCATGTAGTTTGTATCGGACGCACTACTGCCCATTTACTGCAACCCTCACACTCTTCTAATAAGGATGCGACACAGAAATTGCATCGAGATTAAATACTGTAGGCTCCAGGGCGGGTTATATCCTAGAGAGTAAACGGCTGCAGCCTCCACATGATAGCTCTCCTGGGAATCATGTAGTTTGCATCCGACGCACTACTGGCCATTTACTGAAACCCTCACACTCTTCTAATAAGGATGCGACACAGAAATTGCATCGAGATTAAAATCGGGTAGGCTCTAGGGCGGGTTTTATCCTAGAGAGTAAACGGCTGCAGCCTCCACATGAAAGCTCTCCTGGGAGTCATGTAGTTTGTATCCGACGCACTACTGCCCATTTACTGCAATCCTCACACTCTTCTAATAAGGATGCGACACAGAAATTGCGTCGAGACTAAGTATTGGAGGCTCCAGGGCGGGTTTTATCCTAGAGAGTAAAACGGCTGCAGCCTCCACATGAAAGCACTCCTGGGAGTCTTGTATTATGTATCCGACGCACTACTGGCCATTTACTGAAACCCTCAAAATCTTCTAATAAGGATGCGACACAGAAATTGCATCGAGATTAAATACTGTAGGCTCCAGGGCCGGTTTAATCCTAGAGAGTAAACGGCTGCAGCCTCCACATGAAAACTCTCCTGGGAGTCATGTAGTTTGTATCCGACGCACTACTGCGAATTTACTGAAACCCTCACATTATTCTAATAAGGATGCGACACAGAAATTGCATCGAGATTAAATACTGTAGGCTCCAGGGCCGGTTTTATCCTAGAGAGTAAACGGCTGCAGCCTCCACATGAAAACTCTCCTGGGAGTCATGTAGTTTGTATCGGACGCACTTCCGCCCATTTACTGCAACCCTCACACTCTTCTAATAAGGATGCGACACAGAAATTGTGTCGTCATTAAATACTGTCGGCTCCAGGGCGAGTTTTATCCTAGAGAGTAAAACGGTTGCAGCCTCCACATGTAAGCTTGGGAGTCATGTAGTTTGAATCCGACGCACTACTGCCCGTTTACTGCAACCCTCACACTCTTCTAATAAGGATGCGACACAGAAATTGCGTCGAGACTAAGTACTGCAGGCTCCAGGGCGGGTTTTATCCTAGAGAGTAAAACGGCTGCAGCCTCCACATGAAAGCTCTCCTGGGAGTCATGTAGTTTGTATCCGACGCACTACTGCCCATTTACTGATACCCTCACACTCTTCTAATAAGGATGCGACACAGAAATTGCATCGAGATTAAAATCGGGTAGGCTCCAGGGCGGGTTTTATCCTAGAGAGTAACTACTGCAGCCTCCACATGAGAGCTCTCCTGGGAGTCATGTAGTTTGTATCCGACGCACTACTGCCCATTTACTTAAAACCCTCACACACTTCTAATAAGGATGCGACACAGACATTACGTCGCGAATAAGAACTGTGGGCTCCAGGGCGGGTTTTGTCCTAGAGAGTAAAACGGTTGCAGCCTCCACGTGAAAGCTCTCCTGGGAGTTATGTAGTTTGTATCCGACGCACTACTGCCCATTTACTGCAACCCTCACACTCTTCTAATAAGGATGCGACACAGAAATTGCATCGAGGTTAAATACTGTAGGCTGCAGGGCGGGTTTTATCCTAGAGAGTAAACGGCTGCAGCCTCCACATGAAAGCTCTTCTGGGAGTCATGTAGTTTGTATCCGACGCTCTACTGCCCATCTACTGAAACCATCACACTCTTCTAATAAGGATGCGACACAGAAATTGCGTCGAGATTAAATACTGTAGGCTCCAGGGCGAATTTTATCCTAGAGAGTAGAACGGTTGCAGCCTCCACATGAAAGATCTGCTGGGAGTCATGTAGTTTGTATCCGACGCACTACTGCCCATTTACTGAAACACTCACACTCTTCTAATAACGATGCGACACAGAAATTGCATCGAGATTAAATACTGTAAGCTCCAGGGCGGGTTTTATCCTAGAGAGTAAACGGCTGCAGCCTCCACATGAGAGCTTTCCTGGGAGTCATGTAGTTTGTATCCGACGCACTACTGCCCATTTACTGCAACCCTCTCACTCTTCTAATAAGGATGCGACACAGAAATTGCGTCGACACTAAGTACTGCAGGCTCCAGGGCGGGTTTTATACTAGAGAGTAAAATGGCTGCAGCTTCCACATGAAAGCTCTCCTGGGGGTCATGTAGTTTGTATCCGACGCACTACTGCCCATTTACTGCAACCCTCACACTCTTCTAATAAGGATGCGACACAGAAATTACATCGAGATTAAAATCGGGTAGGCTCCAGGGCGGGTTCCATCCTAGAGAGTAAACAGCTGCAGCCTCCACATGAAAGCTCTCCTGGGAGTCATGTAGTTTGTATCCGACACAATACTGCCCATTTACTGCAACCCTCTCACTCTTCTAATAAGAATGCGACACAGAAATTGCGTCGACACTAAGTACTGCAGGCTCCAGGGCGGGTTTTATACTAGAGAGTAAAATGGCTGCAGCCTCCACATGAAAGCTTTCCTGGGAGTCATGTAGTTTGTATCCGACACAATACTGCCCATTTACTGCAACCCTCTCACTCTTCTAATAAGGATGCGACACAGAAATTGCGTCGACACTAAGTACTGCAGGCTCCAGGGCGGGTTTTATACTAGAGAGTAAAATGGCTGCAGCTTCCACATGAAAGCTCTCCTGGGGGTCATGTAGTTTGTATCCGACACACTACTGCCCATTTACTGCAACCCTCACACTCTTCTAATAAGGATGCGACACAGAAATTACATCGAGATTAAAATCGGGTAGGCTCCAGGGCGGGTTTTAACCTAGAGAGTAAACGGCTGCAGCCTCCACATGAAAGCTCTCCTGGGAGTCATGTAGTTTGTATCCGACGCACTACTGCCCATTTTCTGAGAACCTCACACTCTTCTAATAAGGCTGCGACACAGAAATTGCGTCGTGATTAAATACTGTAGGATCCAGGGTGAGTTTTATCATAGTGAGTAAAACGGTTGCAGCCTCCACATGAAAGCTCTCCTGGGAGTCATGTAGTTTGTATCCGACGCACTACTGCCCATTTACTGCAACCCTCACACTCTTCTAATGAGGATGCGACACAGAAATTGCGTCGAGATTAAGTACTGCAAGCTCCAGGGCGGGTTTTATCCTAGAGAGTAAAACGGCTGCAACTTCCACATGAAAGCTCTCCTGGGAGTCATGTAGTTTGTATCCGACGCACTACTGCCCATTTTCTGAGACCCTCACACTCTTCTAATAAGGCTGCGACACAGAAATTGCGTCGTGTTTAAGTACTGTAGGATCCAGGGTGAGTTTTATCCTAGTGAGTAAAACGGTTGCAGCCTACACATGAAAGCTCTCCTGGGAGTCATGTAGTTTGTATCCGACGCACTACTGCCCATTTACTGCAACCCTCTCACTCTTCTAATAAGGCTGCGACACAGAAATTGCGTCGTGATTAAATACTGTAGGATCCAGGGTGAGTTTTATCATAGTGAGTAAAACGGTTGCAGCCTCCACATGAAAGCTCTCGTGGGAGTCATGTAGTTTGTATCCGACGCACTACTGCCCATTTTCTGAGACCCTCACACTCTTCTAATAAGGCTGCGCCACAGAAATTGCGTCGTGATTAAATACTGTAGGATCCAGGGTGAGTTTTATCCTAGTGAGTAAAACGGTTGCAGCCTCCACATGAAAGCTCTCCTGGGAGTCATGTAGTTTGTATCCGACGCACTACTGCCCATTTTCTGAGACCCTCACACTCTTCTAATAAGGCTGCGACACAGAAATTGCGTCGTGATTAAATACTGTAGGATCCAGGGTGAGTTTTATCATAGTGAGTAAAACGGTTGCAGCCTCCACATGAAAGCTCTCCTGGGAGTCATGTAGTTTGTATCCGACGCACTACTGCCCATTTACTGCAACCCTCACACTCTTCTAATGAGGATGCGACACAGAAATTGCGTCGAGATTAAGTACTGCAAGCTCCAGGGCGGGTTTTATCCTAGAGAGTAAAACGTCTGCAACTTCCACATGAAAGCTCTCCTGGGAGTCATGTAGTTTGTATCCGACGCACTACTGCCCATTTTCTGAGACCCTCACACTCTTCTAATAAGGCTGCGACACAGAAATTGCGTCGTGATTAAGTACTGTAGGATCCAGGGTGAGTTTTATCCTAGTGAGTAAAACGGTTGCAGCCTCCACATGAAAGCTCTACTGGGAGTCATGTAGTTTGTATCCGACGCACTACTGCCCATTTTCTGAGACCCTCACACTCTTCTAATAAGGCTGCGACACAGAAATTGCGTCGTGATTAAATACTGTAGGATCCAGGGTGAGTTTTATCCTAGTGAGTAAAACGGTTGCAGCCTCCACATGAAAGCTCTCCTGGGAGTCATGTAGTTTGTATCCGACGCACTACTGCCCATTTTCTGAGACCCTCACACTCTTCTAATGAGGATGCGACACAGAAATTGCGTCGAGATTAAGTACTGCAAGCTCCAGGGCGGGTTTTATCCTAGAGAGTAAAACGGCTGCAACTTCCACATGAAAGCTCTCGTAGGAGTCATGTAGTTTGTATCCGACGCACTACTGCCCATTTACTGCAACCCTCACACTCTTCTAATGAGGATGCGACACAGAAATTGCGTCGAGATTAAGTACTGCAAGCTCCAGGGCGGGTTTTATCCTAGAGAGTAAAACGGCTGCAACTTCCACATGAAAGCTCTCCTGGGAGTCATGTAGTTTGTATCCGACGCACTACTGCCCATTTTCTGAGACCCTCACACTCTTCTAATAAGGCTGCGACACAGAAATTGCGTCGTGATTAAATACTGTAGGATCCAGGGTGAGTTTTATCCTAGTGAGTAAAACGGTTGCAGCCTCCACATGAAAGCTTTCCTGGGAGTCATGTAGTTTGTATCCGACGCACTACTGCCCATTTACTGCAACCCTCTCACTCTTCTAATAAGGATGCGACACAGAAATTGCATCGAGGTTAAATACTGTAGGCTCCAGGGCGGGTTTAATCCTAGAGAGTAAACGTCTGCAGCCTCCACATGAAAGCTCCCCTGGGAGTCATGTTGTTTGTATACGACGCACTACTGAACATTTACTGAAACCCTCACACTCTTCTAATAAGGATGCGACTCAGAAATTGCATCGAGGTTAAATACTGTAGGCTCCAGGGCGGGTTTTATCCTAGAGAGTAAACGGCAGCAGCCTCCACATGAAAGCTCTCCTGGGAGTCATGTAGTTTGTATCCGACGCACTACTGCCCATTTACTGCAATCCTCACACTCTTCTAATACGGATGCGACACAGAAATTGCGTCGAGACTAAGTATTGCAGGCTCCAGGGCGGGTTTTATCCTAGAGAGTAAAACGGCTGCAGCCTCCACATGAAAGCACTCCTGGGAGTCTTGTATTATGTATCCGACGCACTACTGGCCATTTACTGAAACCCTCAAAATCTTCTATTAAGGATGCGACACAAAAAATTGCATCGATATTAAATACTGTAGGCTCCAGGGCGGGTTTTATCCTAGAGAGTAAACGGCTGCAGCCTCCACATGAAAGCTCTCCTGGGAGTCATGTAGTTTGTATCGGACGCACTTCTGCCCATTTACAATAACCCTCACACTCTTCTAATAAGGATGCGACACAGAAATTGTGTCGTCATTAAATACTGTCGGCTCCAGGGCGAGTTTTATCCTAGAGAGTAAAACGGTTGCAGCCTCCACATGTAAGGTTGGGAGTCATGTAGTTTGAATCCGACGCACTACTGCCCGTTTACTGCAACCCTCACACTCTTCTAATAAGGATGCGGCACAGAAATTGCGTCGAGACTAAGTACTGCAGGCTCCAGGGCGGGTTTTATCCTAGAGAGTAAAACGGCTGCAGCCTCCACATGAAAGCTCTCCTGGGAGTCATGTAGTTTGTATCCGACGCACTACTGCCCATTTACTGATACCCTCACACTCTTCTAATAAGGATGCGACACAGAAATTGCATCGAGATTAAAATCGGGTAGTCTCCAGGGCGGGTTTTATCCTAGAGAGTAACTACTGCAGCCTCCACATGAGAGCTCTCCTGGGAGTAATGTAGTTTGTATCCGACGCACAACTGCCCATTTACTTAAAACCCTCACACACTTCTAATAAGGATGCGACACATACATTACGTCGCGGTTAAGAACTTTGGGCTCCAGGGCGGGTTTCATCCTAGAGAGTAAAACGGTTGCAGCCTCCACATGAAAGGTCTCCAGGGAGTCATGTAGTTTGTATCCGACGCACTACTGGCCATTTACTAAAACTCTCACACTCTTCTAATAAGGATGCGACACAGAAATTGCATCGAGATTAAAATCGGGTAGGCTCCAGGGCGGGTTTTATCCTAGAGAGTAAACGGCTGCAGCCTCCACATGAAAGCTCTCCTGGGAGTCATGTAGTTTGTATCCGACGCACTACTGCCCATTTTCTGAGACCCTCACACTCTTCTAATAAGGATGCGACACAGAAATTGCGTCGTGCTTAAATACTGTAGGATCCAGGGCGAGTTTTATGCTAGAGAGTAAACGGCTGCATCCTCCACATGAAAGCTCTCCTAGGAGTCATGTAGTTTGTATCCGACGCACTACGGCCCATTTACTGAAACCCTCACACTCTTGTAATAAGGATGCGACACAGAAATTGCATCGAGATTAAATACTGTAGGCTCCAGGGCGGGTTATATCCTAGAGAGTAAACGGCTGCAGCCTCCACATGAAAGCTCTCCTGGGAGTCATGTAGTTTGTATGCGACGCACTACTGCCCATTTACTGCAAGCCTCACACTCTTCTAATAATGATGCGACACAAAAATTGCATCGAGATTAAATACTGTAGGCTCCAGGGCGGGTTTTATCCTAGAGAGTAAACGGCTGCAGCCCCCACATGAAAGCTCTCCTGGGAGTCATGTAGTTTGTATCCGACGCACTACTGCGAATTTACTGAAACCCTCACATTCTTCTAATAAGGATGCCACACAGAAATTGCATCGAGATTAAATACAGTAGGCTCCAGGGCGGGTTTTACCCTAGTGAGTAAACGGCTGCAGCCTCCACATGAAAGCTCTCCTGGGAGTCATGTAGTTTGTATCGGACGCACTTCTGCCCATTTACTGCAACCCTCACACTCTTCTAATAAGGATGCGACACAGAAATTGTGTCGTCATTAAATACTGTCGGCTCCAGGGCGAGTTTTATCCTAGAGAGTAAAACGGTTGCAGCCTCCACATGAAAGCTCTTCTGGGAGTCATGTAGTTTGTATCCGACGCACTACTGCCCATCTACTGAAACCATCACACTCTTCTAATAAGGATGCGACACAGAAATTGCGTCGAGATTAAATACTGTAGGCTCCAGGGCGAATTTTATCCTAGAGAGTAGAACGGTTGCAGCCTCCACATGAAAGATCTGCTGGGAGTCATGTAGTTTGTATTCGACGCACTACTGCCCATTTACTGAAACACTCACACTCTTCTAATAACGATGCGACACAGAAATTGCATCGAGATTAAATACTGTAGGCTCCAGGGCGGGTTTTATCCTAGAGAGTAAACGGCTGCAGCCTCCACATGAAAGCTTTCCTGGGAGTCATGTAGTTTGTATCCGACGCACTACTGCCCATTTACTGCAACCCTCACACACTTCTAATAAGGATGCGACACAGAAATTGCGTCGACACTAAGTACTGCAGGCTCCAGGGCGGGTTTTATCCTAGAGAGTAAAATGGCTGCAGCTTCCACATGAAAGCTCTCCTGGGAGTCATGTAGTTTGTATCCGACGCACTACTGCCCATCTACTGAAACCCTCACACTCTTCTAATAAGGATGGGACACATACATTACGTCGCGGTTAAGAACTGTGGGCTCCGGGGCGGGTTTCATCCTAGAGAGTAAAACGGTTGCAGCCTCCACATGAAAGGTCTCCAGGGAGTCATGTAGTTTGTATCCGACGCACTACTGGCCATTTAATGAAACCCTCACACTCTTCTAATAAGGATGCGACACAGAAATTACATCGAGATTAAAATCGGGTAGGCTCCAGGGCAGGTTTTAACCTAGAGAGTAAACGGCTGCAGCCTCCACATGAAAGCTCTCCTGGGAGTCATGTAGTTTGTATCCGACGCACTACTGCCCATTTTCAGAGACCCTCACACTCTTCTAATAAGGCTGCGACACAGAAATTGCGTCGTGATTAAATACTGTCGGATCCAGGGCGAGTTTTATCCTAGAGAGTAAAACGGTTGCAGCCTCCACATGAAAGCTCTCCTGGGAGTCATGTAGTTTGTATCCGACGCACTACTGCCCATTTACTGCAACCCTCACACTCTTCTAATGAGGATGCGACACAGAAATTGCGTCGAGATTAAGTACTGCAAGCTCCAGGGCGGGTTTTATCCTAGAGAGTAAAACGGCTGCAACTTCCACATGAAAGCTCTCCAAGGAGTCATGTAGTTTGTATCCGACGCACTACTGCCCATTTACTGAAACCCTCATACTCTTCCAATTAGGATGCGACACAGAAATTGCATCGAGATTAAAATCCGGTATGCTCCAGGGCGGGTTCCATCCTAGAGAGTAAACAGCTGCAGCCTCCACATGAAAGCTCTCCTGGGAGTCATGTAGTTTGTATCCGACACAATACTGCCCATTTACTGCAACCCTCTCACTCTTCTAATAAGGATGCGACACAGAAATTGCGTCGACACTAAGTACTGCAGGCTCCAGGGCGGGTTTTATCCTAGAGAGTAAAATGGCTGCAACTTCCACATGAAAGCTCTCCTGGGAGTCATGTAGTTTGTATCCGACGCTCTACTGCCCATTTACTGCAATCCTCACACTCTTCTAATAAGGATGCGACACAGATATTGCTTCGAGACTATGTACTGCACGCTCCAGGGCGGGTTTTACCCTAGAGAGTAAACGGCTGCAGCCTCCACAATAAAGCTCTCCTGCGAGTCATGTAGTTCGTATCCGACGCACTACTGCCCATTTACTGAAACCCTCACACTCTTCTAATAAGGATGCGACACAGAAATTGCGTCGAGATTAAGTACTGTAGGATCCAGGGCGAGTTTTATCCTAGAGAGTAAAACGGTTGCAGCCTCCACATGAAAGCTCTCCTGGGAGTCATGTAGTTTGTATCCGACGCACTACTGCCCATTTACTGCAACCCTCACATTCTTCTAATGAGGATGCGACAAAGAAATTGCGTCGAGATTAAGTACTGCAAGCTCCAGGGCGGGTTTTATCCTAGAGAGTAAAACGGCTGCAACTTCCACATGAAAGCTCTCCTGGGAGTCATGTAGTTTGTATCCGACGCACTACTGCCCATTTTCTGAGACCCTCACACTCTTCTAATAAGGCTGCGACACAGAAATTGCGTCGTGATTAAGTACTGTAGGATCCAGGGTGAGTTTTATCCTAGTGAGTAAAACGGTTGCAGCCTCCACATGAAAGCTCTCCTGGGAGTCATGTAGTTTGTATCCGACGCACTACTGCCCATTTACTGCAACCCTCTCACTCTTCTAATAAGGCTGCGACACAGAAATTGCGTCGTGATTAAATACTGTAGGATCCAGGGTGAGTTTTATCATAGTGAGTAAAACGGTTGCAGCCTCCACATGAAAGCTCTCCTGGGAGTCATGTAGTTTGTATCCGACGCACTACTGCCCATTTTCTGAGACCCTCACACTCTTCTAATAAGGCTGCGACACAGAAATTGCGTCGTGATTAAATACTGTAGGATCCAGGGTGAGTTTTATCCTAGTGAGTAAATCGGTTGCAGCCTCCACATGTAAGCTCTCCTGGGAGTCATGTAGTTTGTATCCGACGCACTACTGCCCATTTTCTGAGACCCTCACACTCTTCTAATAAGGCTGCGACACAGAAATTGCGTCGTGATTAAATACTGTAGGATCCAGGGTGAGTTTTATCATAGTGAGTAAAACGGTTGCAGCCTCCACATGAAATCTCTCCTGGGAGTCATGTAGTTTGTATCCGACGCACTACTGCCCATTTACTGAAACCCTCACACTCTTCTAATGAGGATGCGACACAGAAATTGCGTCGAGATTAAGTACTGCAAGCTCCAGGGCGGGTTTTATCCTAGAGAGTAAAACGGCTGCAACTTCCACATGAAAGCTCTCCTGGGAGTCATGTAGTTTGTATCCGACGCACTACTGCCCATTTTCTGAGACCCTCACACTCTTCTAATAAGGCTGCGACACAGAAATTGCGTCGTGATTAAGTACTGTAGGATCCAGGGTGAGTTTTATCCTAGTGAGTAAAACGGTTGCAGCCTCCACATGAAAGCTCTCCTGGGAGTCATGTAGTTTGTATCCGACGCACTACTGCCCATTTTCTGAGACCCTCACACTCTTCTAATAAGGCTGCGACACAGAAATTGCGTCGTGATTAAATACTGTAGGATCCAGGGTGAGTTTTATCCTAGTGAGTAAAACGGTTGCAGCCTCCACATGAAAGCTCTCCTGGGAGTCATGTAGTTTGTATCCGACGCACTACTGCCCATTTTCTGAGACCCTCACACTCTTCTAATGAGGATGCGACACAGAAATTGCGTCGAGATTAAGTACTGCAAGCTCCAGGGCGGGTTTTATCCTAGAGAGTAAAACGGCTGCAACTTCCACATGAAAGCTCTCGTAGGAGTCATGTAGTTTGTATCCGACGCACTACTGCACATTTACTGCAACCCTCACACTCTTCTAATGAGGATGCGACTCAGCAATTGCGACGAGATTAAGTACTGCAAGCTCCAGGGCGGGTTTTATCCTAGAGACTAAAACGGCTGCAACTTCCACATGAAAGCTCTCCTGGGAGTCATGTAGTTTGTATCCGACGCACTACTGCCCATTTTCTGAGACCCTCACACTCTTCTAATAAGGCTGCGACACAGAAATTGCGTCGTGATTAAATACTGTAGGATCCAGGGTGAGTTTTATCCTAGTGAGTAAAACGGTTGCAGCCTCCACATGAAAGCTTTCCTGGGAGTCATGTAGTTTGTATCCGACGCACTACTGCCCATTTACTGCAACCCTCTCACTCTTCTAATAAGGATGCGACACAGAAATTGCATCGAGGTTAAATACTGTAGGCTCCAGGGCGGGTTTAATCCTAGAGAGTAAACGTCTGCAGCCTCCACATGAAAGCTCTCCTGGGAGTCATGTTGTTTGTATACGACGCACTACTGCCCATTTACTGCAACCCTCACACTCTTCTAATAAGGATGCGACTCAGAAATTGCATCGAGGTTAAATACTGTAGGCTCCAGGGCGGGTTTTATCCTAGAGAGTAAACGGCAGCAGCCTCCACATGAAAGCTCTCCTGGGAGTCATGTAGTTTGTATCCGACGCACTACTGCCCATTTACTGCAATCCTCACACTCTTCTAATAAGGATGCGACACAGAAATTGCGTCGAGACTAAGTATTGCAGGCTCCAGGGCGGGTTTTATCCTAGAGAGTAAAACGGCTGCAGCCTCCACATGAAAGCACTCCTGGGAGTCTTGTATTATGTATCCGACGCACTACTGGCCATTTACTGAAACCCTCAAAATCTTCTAATAAGGATGCGACACAAAAAATTGCATCGATATTAAATACTGTAGGCTCCAGGGCGGGTTTTATCCTAGAGAGTAAACGGCTGCAGCCTCCACATGAAAGCTCTCCTGGGAGTCATGTAGTTTGTATCGGACGCACTTCTGCCCATTTACTATAACCCTCACACTCTTCTAATAAGGATGCGACACAGAAATTGTGTCGTCATTAAATACTGTCGGCTCCAGGGCGAGTTTTATCCTAGAGAGTAAAACGGTTGCAGCCTCCACATGTAAGGTTGGGAGTCATGTAGTTTGAATCCGACGCACTACTGCCCGTTTACTGCAACCCTCACACTCTTCTAATAACGATGCGGCACAGAAATTGCGTCGAGACTAAGTACTGCAGGCTCCAGGGCGGGTTTTATCCTAGAGAGTAAAACGGCTGCAGCCTCCACATGAAAGCTCTCCTGGGAGTCATGTAGTTTGTATCCGACGCACTACTGCCCATTTACTGATACCCTCACACTCTTCTAATAAGGATGCGACACAGAAATTGCATCGAGATTAAAATCGGGTAGGCTCCAGGGCGGGTTTTATCCTAGAGAGTAACTACTGCAGCCTCCACATGAGAGCTCTCCTGGGAGTCATGTAGTTTGTATCCGACGCACAACTGCCCATTTACTTAAAACCCTCACACACTTCTAATAAGGATGCGACACATACATTACGTCGCGGTTAAGAACTGTGGGCTCCAGGGCGGGTTTCATCCTAGAGAGTAAAACGGTTGCAGCCTCCACATGAAAGGTCTCCAGGGAGTCATGTAGTTTGTATCCGACGCACTACTGGCCATTTACTAAAACTCTCACACTCTTCTAATAAGGATGCGACACAGAAATTGCATCGAGATTAAAATCGGGTAGGCTCCAGGGCGGGTTTTATCCTAGAGAGTAAACGGCTGCAGCCTCCACATGAAAGCTCTCCTGGGAGTCATGTAGTTTGTATCCGACGCACTACTGCCCATTTTCTGAGACCCTCACACTCTTCTAATAAGGATGCGACACAGAAATTGCGTCGTGCTTAAATACTGTAGGATCCAGGGCGAGTTTTATGCTAGAGAGTAAACGGCTGCATCCTCCACATGAAAGCTCTCCTAGGAGTCATGTAGTTTGTATCCGACGCACTACGGCCCATTTACTGAAACCCTCACACTCTTGTAATAAGGATGCGACACAGAAATTGCATCGAGATTAAATACTGTAGGCTCCAGGGCGGGTTATATCCTAGAGAGTAAACGGCTGCAGCCTCCACATGAAAGCTCTCCTGGGAGTCATGTAGTTTGTATGCGACGCACTACTGCCCATTTACTGCAAGCCTCACACTCTTTTAATAATGATGCGACACAAAAATTGCATCGAGATTAAATACTGTAGGCTCCAGGGCGGGTTTTATCCTAGAGAGTAAACGGCTGCAGCCCCCACATGAAAGCTCTCCTGGGAGTCATGTAGTTTGTATCCGACGCACTACTGCGAATTTACTGAAACCCTCACATTCTTCTAATAAGGATGCGACACAGAAATTGCATCGAGATTAAATACAGTAGGCTCCAGGGCGGGTTTTACCCTAGAGAGTAAACGGCTGCAGCCTCCACATGAAAGCTCTCCTGGGAGTCATGTAGTTTGTATCGGACGCACTTCTGCCCATTTACTGCAACCCTCACACTCTTCTAATAAGGATGCGACACAGAAATTGTGTCGTCATTAAATACTGTCGGCTCCAGGGCGAGTTTTATCCTAGAGAGTAAAACGGTTGCAGCCTCCACATGAAAGCTCTTCTGGGAGTCATGTAGTTTGTATCCGACGCACTACTGCCCATCTACTGAAACCATCACACTCTTCTAATAAGGATGCGACACAGAAATTGCGTCGAGATTAAATACTGTAGGCTCCAGGGCGAATTTTATCCTAGAGAGTAGAACGGTTGCAGCCTCCACATGAAAGATCTGCTGGGAGTCATGTAGTTTGTATCCGACGCACTACTGCCCATTTACTGCAACCCTCACACTCTTCTAATGAGGATGCGACACAGAAATTGCGTCGAGATTAAGTACTGCAAGCTCCAGGGCGGGTTTTATCCTAGAGAGTAAAACGGCTGCAACTTCCACATGAAAGCTCTCCAAGGAGTCATGTAGTTTGTATCCGACGCACTACTGCCCATTTACTGAAACCCTCATACTCTTCCAATTAGGATGCGACACAGAAATTGCATCGAGATTAAAATCCGGTATGCTCCAGGGCGGGTTCCATCCTAGAGAGTAAACAGCTGCAGCCTCCACATGAAAGCTCTCCTGGGAGTCATGTAGTTTGTATCCGACACAATACTGCCCATATACTGCAACCCTCTCACTCTTCTAATAAGGATGCGACACAGAAATTGCGTCGACACTAAGTACTGCAGGCTCCAGGGCGGGTTTTATCCTAGAGAGTAAAATGGCTGCAACTTCCACATGAAAGCTCTCCTGGGAGTCATGTAGTTTGTATCCGATGCACTACTGCCCATTTACTGAAACCCTCACGCTCCTCGAATAATGAGAAGACACAGAAATTGAGTCGAGATTAAGTACTGCAAGCTCCAGGGCGGGTTTTATCCTAGAGAGTAAAACGGCTGCAACTTCCACATGAAAGCTCTCCTGGGAGTCATGTAGTTTGTATCCGACGCTCTACTGCCCATTTACTGCAATCCTCACACTCTTCTAATAAGGATGCGACACAGATATTGCTTCGAGACTATGTACTGCACGCTCCAGGGCGGGTTTTATCCTAGAGAGTAAACGGCTGGAGCCTCCACAATAAAGCTCTCCTGCGAGTCATGTAGTTTGTATCCGACGCACTACTGCCCATTTACTGAAACCCTCACACTCTTCTAATAAGGATGCGACACAGAAATTGCATCGAGATTAAAATCAAGTAGGCTCCAGGGCGGGTTTTATCCTAGAGAGTAAACGGCTGCAGCCTCCACATGAAAGCTCTCCTGGGAGTCATGTAGTTTGTATCCGACGCACTACTGCCCATTTACTGAAACCCTCACACTCTTCTAATAAGGATGCGACAGAGAAATTGCATCGAGATTAAATACTGTAGGCTCCAGGGCGGGTTTTATCCTAGAGAGTAAACGGCGTCAGCCTCCACATGAAAGCTCTCCTGGGAGTCATGTCGTTTGTGTCCGACGCACTACTGCCCATTTACTGAAATCCTCACACTCTTCTAATAAGGATGCGACACAGAAATTGCATCGAGATTAAAATCCGTTAGGCTCCAGGGCGGCTTCCATCCTAGAGAGTAAACGGCTGCAGCCTCCACATGAAAGCTCTCCTGGGAGTCATGTAGTTTGTATCCGACGCACTACTGCCCATTTACTGAAACCCTCACACTCTTCTAATAAGGATGCGACACAGACATTACGTCGCGGTTAAGAACTGTGGGCTCCAGGGCGGGTTTTATCCTAGAGAGTAAAACGATTGCAGCCTCCACATGAAAGCTCTCCTGGGAGCCATGTAGTTTTTATCCGACGCACTACTGCCCATTTACTGAAACCCTCACACTCTTCTAATAAGGATGCGACACAGAAATTGCATCGAGATTAAATACTATAGGCTCCAGGGCGGGTTTTATCCTAGAGAGTAAACGGCTGCAGCCTCCACATGAAAGCTCTCCTGGGAGTCATGTAGTTTGTATCCGACGCACTACTGCCCATTTACTGCAACCGTCACACTCTTCTAATAAGGATGCGACACAGAAATTGCGTCGAGACTATGTACTTCAGGCTCCAGGGCGGGTTTTATCCTAGAGCAGAAAACGGCTGCAGCCTCCACATGAAAGCTCTCCTGGGAGTCATGTAGTTTTTCTCCGACGCACTACTGCCCATTTACTGAAACCCTCACACTCTTCTAATAAGGATGCGACACAGAAATTGCATCGAGATTAAATACTATAGGCTCCAGGGCGGGTTTTATCCTAGAGAGTAAACGGCTGCAGCCTCCACATGAAAGCTCTCCTGGGAGTCAAGTAGTTTGTATCCGACGCACTACTGCGAATTTACTGAAACCATCACAATCTTCTAATAAGTATGCGACACAGAAATTGCATCGAGATTAAATACTGTAGGCTCCAGGGCGGGTTTTAACCTAGCGAGTAAACGGCTGCAGCCTCCACATGAAAGCTCTCCTGTGAGTCATGTAGTTTGTATCCGACGCACTACTGCCCATTTACTGAAACCCTCTCACTCTTCTAATAAGAATGCGATACAGAAATTGCGTCGAGACTAAGTACTGCAGGCTCCAGGGCGGGTTTTATCCTAGAGAGTAAAACGGCTGCAGCCTCCACATGAAAGTTCTCCTGGGAGTCATGTAGTTTGTATCCGACGCACTACTGCCCATTTACTGAAACCCTCACACTCTTCTAATAAGGATGCGACACAAATTGTATTGAGATTAAAATCGGGTAGACTCCAGGGCGGGTTTTATCCTAGAGAGTAAACAGCTGCAGCCTCCACATGAATGTTCTCCTGGGAGTCATGTAGTTTGTATCCGACGCACTACTGCCCATTTACTGATACCCTCACACTCTTCTAATAAGGGTGCGACACAGAAATTGCGTCGAGACTAAGTACTGCAGGCTCCAGGGCGGGTTTTATTCTAGAGCGTAAATCGGCTGCACCCTCCACATGAAAGCTCTCCTGGGAGTCATGTAGTTTGTATCCGACGCACTACTGCCCATTTACTGAAACCCTCACACTCTTCTAATTAAAATGCGACACAGAAATTGCGTCGGGATTAAATACTGTACACTCCAGTGCGAGTTTTATCCTAGAGAGTAAAACGGTTGCAGCCTCTACATGAAAGCTCTCCTGGGAGTCATGTAGTTGGTATCCGACGCACTACTGCCCATTTACTGAAACCCTCACACTTTTCTAATAAGGATGCGACACAGAAATTGCGTCGTGATTAAATACTGTAGGATCCAGGGCGGGTTTTATCCTAGAGAGTAAACGGCTGCAGCCTCCACATGAAAGCTCTCCTGGGAGTCAAGTAGTTTGTATCCGACGCACTACTGCGAATTTACTGAAACCATCACAATCTTCTAATAAGTATGCGACACAGAAATTGCATCGAGATTAAATACTGTAGGCTCCAGGGCGGGTTTTAACCTAGCGAGTAAACGGCTGCAGCCTCCACATGAAAGCTCTCCTGTGAGTCATGTAGTTTGTATCCGACGCACTACTGCCCATTTACTGAAACCCTCTCACTCTTCTAATAAGGATGCGATACAGAAATTGCGTCGAGACTAAGTACTGCAGGCTCCAGGGCGGGTTTTATCCTAGAGAGTAAAACGGCTGCAGCCTCCACATAAAAGTTCTCCTGGGAGTCATGTAGTTTGTATCCGACGCACTACTGCCCATTTACTGCAACCGGCACACTCTTCTAATAAGTATGCGACACAGAAATTGCGTCGAGACTATGCACTTCAGGCTCCAGGGCGGGTTTTATCCTAGAGAGTAAACGGCTGCAGCCTCCACATGAAATCTCTCCTGGGAGTCATGTAGTTTGTATCCGACGCACTACTGGCCATTTACTGCAACCGTAACACTCTTCTAATAAGGATGCGACACAGAAATTGCGTCGAGACTATGTACTTCAGGCTCCAGGGCGGGTTTTATCCTAGAGAAGAAAACGGCTGCAGCCTCCACATGAAAGCTCTCCTGGGAGTCATGTAGTTTTTATCCGACGCACTACTGCCCATTTACTGAAACCCTCACACTCTTCTAATAAGGATGCGACACAGAAATTGCATCGAGATTAAATACTATAGGCTCCAGGACGGGTTTTATCCTAGAGAGTAAACGGCTGCAGCCTCCACATGAAAGCTCTCCTGGGAGTCATGTAGTTTGTATCCGACGCACTACTGCCCATTTACTGAAACCCTCACACTCTTCTAATAAGGATGCGACACAGAAATTGCATCAAGATTAAATACTATAGGCTCCACGGCAGGTTTTATCCTAGAGAGTAAACGGCTGCAGCCTCCACATGAAAGCTCTCCTGGGAGTCATGTAGTTTGTATCCGACGCACTACTGCGAATTTACTGAAACCCTCACAATCTTCTAATAAGGATGCGACACAGAAATTGCGTCGTGATTAAATACTGTAGGCTCCAGGGCGAGTTTTTCCTAGGTGGTAAAACGGTTGCAGCCTCCACATGAAAGCTCTCCTGGGAGTCATGTAGTTTGTATCCGACGCACTACTGCACATTTACTGCAACCCTCACACTCTTCTAATAAGGATGCGACACCGAAATTGCGTCGAGACTAAGTACTGCAGGCTCTAGGGCGGGTTTTATCCGAGAGAGTAAAACGGTTGCAGCCTCCTCATGAAAGCTCTCCTGGGAGCCATGTAGTTTGTATCCGACGCACTACTGCCCATTTTCTGAAACCCTCACACTCTTCTAATAAGGATGCGACACAGAAATTGCGTCGTGATTAAATGGTGTAGGATCCAGGGCGAGTTATATCCTAGAGAGTAAAACGGTTGCAGCCTCCACATGAAAGCTCTCCTAGGAGTCATGTAGTTTCTATCCGACGCACTACTGCCCATTTACTGCAACCCTCACACTCTTCTAATGAGGATGCGACACAGAAATTGCGTCGAGATTAAGTACTGCAGGCTCCTGGGCGGGTTTTATCCTAGATAGTAAAACTGCTGCAACCTCCACAGGAAAGCTCTCCTGGGAGTCATGTAATTTGTATCCGATGCACTACTACCCATTTACTGCAATCCTCACACTCTTCTAATAAGGATGCGACATTGAAATTGCGTCCAGACTATGTATTGCAGGCTCCAGGGCGGGTTTTATCCTAGAGAGTAAAACAGTTGCAGCCTCCACATGAAAGCTCTCCTGGGAGTCATGTAGTTTGTATCCGACGCACTACTGCCCATTTACTGAAACCCTCTTACTCTTCTAATAAGGATGCGACACAGAAATTGCATCGAGATTAAATACTGTAGGCTCCATGGCAGGTTTTATACTAGAGAGTAAACGGCTGCAGCCTCCACATGAAAGCTCTCCTGGGAGTCATTTAGTTTGTATCCGACGCACTACTATCCATTTACTGAAATCCTCACACTCTTGTAATAACGATGCGACACAGAAATTGCATCGAGATTAAATAGTGTAGGCTCCTGGGCGGGTTTTATCCTAGAGAGTAAACGGCTGCAGCCTCCACATGAAAGCTCTCCTGGGAGTCATGTAGTTTGTATCCGACGCACTACTGGGAATTTACTGAAACCCTCACATTCTTCTAATAAGGATGCGACACAGAAATTGCATCGAGATTAAATACTGTAGACTCCAGGGCGGGTTTTATCCTAGAGAGTAAACGGCTGCAGCCTCCACATGAAAGCTCTCCTGGGAGTCATGTAGTTTGTATCCGACGCACTACTGCCCATTTACTGAAACAGTCACACACTTCTAATAAGGATGCGACACAGAAATTGCGTCGTGATTAAATACTGTAGGCTCCAGGGCGAGTTTTTCCTAGGTGGTAAAACGGTTGCAGCCTCCACATGAAAGCTCTCCTGGGAGTCATGTAGTTTGTATCCGACGCACTACTGCCCATTTACTGAAACCCTCACACTCTTCTAATAAGGATGCGACACCGAAATTGCGTCGAGACCAAGTACTGCAGGCTCCAGGGCGGGTTTTATCCGAGAGAGTAAAACGGCTGCAGCCTCCACATGAAAGCTCTCCTGGGAGCCATGTAGTTTGTATCCGACGCACTACTGCCCATTTTCTGAAACCCTAACACTCATCTAATAAGGATGCGACACAGAAATTGCGTCGTGATTAAATAGTGTAGGATCCAGGCCGAGTTATATCCTAGAGAGTAAAATGGTTGCAGCCGCCACATGAAAGCTCTCCTAGGAGTCATGTAGTTTGTATCCGACGCACTACTGCCCATTTACTGCAACCCTCACACTCTTCTAATGAGGATGCGACACAGAAATTGCGTCGAGATTAAGTACTGCAGGCTCCTGGGCGGGTTTTATCCTAGACAGTAAAACGGCTGCAGCCTCCACAGGAAAGCTCTTCTGGGAGTCATGTAGTTTGTATCCGACGCACTACTGCCCATTTACTGAAACCCTCACACTCTTCTAATAAGGATGCGACACAGAAATTGCATCGAATTAAATACTTTAGGCTCCAGGGCGGGTTTTATCCTGGTGAGTAAACGGCTGCAGCCTCCATATGAAAGGTCTCCTGGGAGTCATGTAGTTTGTATCCGACGCACTACTGCCCATTTACTGCAACCGTCACACTCTTCTAATAAGGATACGACACAGAAATTGCGTCGAGACTATGTACTGCAGGCACCAGGGCGGGTTTTATTATAGAGAATAAAACGGCTGCAGCCTCCACATGAAAGCTCCCCTGGGAGTCATGTAGTTTGTATCCGACGCACTACTGCCCATTTACTGACACCCTCTCACTCTTCTAATAAGGAGGCGACACAGAAATTGCATCGAGATTAAATACTGTAGGCTTCAGGGCGTGTTTTATACTAGAGAGTAAACGGCTGCAGCCTCCACATGAAAGCCCTCCTGGCAGTCATGTAGTTTGTATCCGACGCACTACTGCCCATTTACTGAAACCCTCACACTCTTCTAATAAGGATGCGACACAGAAATTGCATCGAGATCAAATACTGTAGGCTCCAGGGCGGGTTTTATCATAGAGAGTAAACGGCTGCAGCCTCCACATGAAAGCTCTCCTGGGAGTCATGAAGTTTGTATCCGACGCACTACTGCCCGTTTACTGAAACCCTCACACTCTTCTAATAAGGATGCGACACAGAAATTGCGTCGTGATTACATACTGTAGACTCCAGTGCGAGTTTTTTCCTAGGTAGTAAAACGGTTGCAGCCTCCACATGAAAGCTCTCCTGGGAGTCATGTAGTTTGTATCGGACGCACTACTGCCCATTTACTGCAACCCTCACACTCTTCTAATAAGGATGCGACACAGAAATTGCATCGAGATTAAATACTGTAGGCTCCAGGGCGGGTTATATCCTAGAGAGTAAACGGCTGCAGCCTCCACATGATAGCTCTCCTGGGAATCATGTAGTTTGCATCCGACGCACTACTGGCCATTTACTGAAACCCTCACACTCTTCTAATAAGGATGCGACACAGAAATTGCATCGAGATTAAAATCGGGTAGGCTCTAGGGCGGGTTTTATCCTAGAGAGTAAACGGCTGCAGCCTCCACATGAAAGCTCACCTGGGAGTCATGTAGTTTGTATTCGACGCACTACTGCCCATTTACTGAAACCCTCACACTCTTCTAATAAGGATGCGACACAGAAATTGTGTCGTGATTAAATACTGTAGGCTCCAGGGCGAGTTTTATCCTAGAGAGTAAAACGGTTGCAGCCTCCACATGTAAGCTCTCCTGGGAGTCATTTAGTTTGTATCCGACGCACTACTGCCCATTTACTGAAACCCTCACACTCTTCTAATAAGGATGCGACACAGAAATTGCGTCGGGATTAAATACTGTAGACTCCAGTGAGAGTTTTATCCTAGAGAGTAAAACGGTTGCAGCCTCCACGTGAAAGCTCTCCTGGGAGTCATGTAGTTTGTATCCGACGCACTACTGCCCATTTACTGCAACCCTCAGACTCTTCTAATAAGGATGCGACACAGAAATTGCATCGAGGTTAAATACTGTAGGCTCCAGGGCGGGTTTAATCCTAGAGAGTAAACGGCTGCAGCCTCCACATGAAAGCTCTCCTGGGAGTCATGTTGTTTGTATACGACGCACTACTGCCCATTTACTGCAACCCTCACACTCTTCTAATAAGGATGCGACTCAGAAATTGCATCGAGGTTAAATAATGTAGGCTCCAGGGCGGGTTTTATCCTAGAGAGTAAACGGCAGCAGCCTCCACATGAAAGCTCTCCTGGGAGTCATGTAGTTTGTATCCGACGCACTACTGCCCATTTACTGCAATCCTCACACTCTTCTAATAAGGATGCGACACAGAAATTGCGTCGAGACTAAGTATTGCAGGCTCCAGGGCGGGTTTTATCCTAGAGAGTAAAACGGCTGCAGCCTCCACATGAAAGCACTCCTGGGAGTCTTGTATTATGTATCCGACGCACTACTGGCCATTTACTGAAACCCTCAAACACTTCTAATAAGGATGCGACACAAAAAATTGCATCGAGATTAAATACTGTAGGCTCCAGGGCGGGTTTTATCCTAGAGAGTAAACGGCTGCAGCCTCCACATGAAAGCTCTCCTGGGAGTCATTTAGTTTGTATCCGACGCACTACTGCCCATCTACTGAAACCCTCACACTCTTCTAATAAGGATGCGACACAGAAATTGCATCGAGATTAAATACTGTAGGCACCAGGGCGGGTTATATCCTAGAGAGTAAACGGCTGCAGCCTCCACATGAAAGCTCTCCTGGGAGTCTTGTAGTTTGTATTCGACGCAGTACTGCCCATTTACTGAAACCCTCACACTCTTCTAATAAGAATGCGACACATACATTACGTCGCGGTTAAGAACTGTGGGCTCCAGGGCGGGTTTCATCCTAGAGAGTAAAACGGTTGCAGCCTCCACATGAAAGGTCTCCAGGGAGTCATGTAGTTTGTATCCGACGCACTACTGGCCATTTACTAAAACCCTCACACTCTTCTAACAAGGATGCGACACAGAAATTGCATCGAGATTAAAATCGGGTAGGCTCCAGGGCGGGTTTTATTCTAGAGAGTAAACGGCTGCAGCCTCCACATGAAAGCTCTCCTGGGAGTCATGTAGTTTGTATCGGACGCACTTCTGCCCATTTACTGCAACCCTCAAACTCTTCTAATAAGGATACGACACAGAAATTGTGTCGTCATTAAATACTGTCGGCTCCAGGGCGAGTTTTATCGTAGAGAGTAAAACGGTTGCAGCCTCCACATGTAAGCTTGGGAGTCATGTAGTTTGAATCCGACGCACTACTGCCCGTTTACTGCAACCCTCACACTCTTCTAATAAGGATGCGACACAGAAATTGCGTCGAGACTAAGTACTGCAGGCTCCAGGGCGGGTTTTATCCTAGAGAGTAAAACGGCTGCAGCCTCCACATGAAAGCTCTCCTGGGAGTCATGTAGTTTGTATCCGATGCACTACTGCCCATTTACTGATACCCTCACACTCTTCTAATAAGGATGCGACACAGAAATTGCATCGAGATTAAAATCGGGTAGGCTCCAGGGCGGGTTTTATCCTAGAGAGTAACTACTGCAGCCTCCACATGAGAGCTCTCCTGGGAGTCATGTAGTTTGTATCCGACGCACTACTGCCCATTTACTTAAAACCCTCACACACTTCTAATAAGGATGCGACACAGACTTTACGTCGCGAATAAGAACTGTGGGCTCCAGGGCGGGTTTTGTCCTAGAGAGTAAAACGGTTGCAGCCTCCACGTGAAAGCTCTCCTGGGAGTTATGTAGTTTGTATCCGACGCACTACTGCCCATTTACTGCAACCCTCACACTCTTCTAATAAGAATGCGACACAGAAATTGCATCGAGGTTAAATACTGTAGGCTGCAGGGCGGGTTTTATCCTAGAGAGTAAACGGCTGCAGCCTCCACATGAAAGCTCTTCTGGGAGTCATGTAGTTTGTATCCGACGCTCTACTGCCCATCTACTGAAACCATCACACTCTTCTAATAAGGATGCGACACAGAAATTGCGTCGAGATTAAATACTGTAGGCTCCAGGGCGAATTTTATCCTAGAGAGTAGAACGGTTGCAGCCTCCACATGAAAGATCTGCTGGGAGTCATGTAGTTTGTATCCGACGCACTACTGCCCATTTACTGAAACACTCACACTCTTCTAATAACGATGCGACACAGAAATTGCATCGAGATTAAATACAGTAGGCTCCAGGGCGGGTTTTATCCTAGAGAGTAAACGGCTGCAGCCTCCACATGAAAGCTTTCCTGGGAGTCATGTAGTTTGTATCCGACGCACTACTGCCCATTTACTGCAACCCTCACACACTTCTAATAAGGATGCGACACAGAAATTGCATCGAGATTAAAATCCGGTATGCTCCAGGGCGGGTTCCATCCTAGAGAGTAAACAGCTGCAGCCTCCACATGAAAGCTCTCCTGGGAGTCATGTAGTTTGTATCCGACACAATACTGCCCATTTACTGCAACCCTCTCACTCTTCTAATAAGAATGCGACACAGAAATTGCGTCGACACTAAGTACTGCAGGCTCCAGGGCGGGTTTTATCCTAGAGAGTAAAATGGCTGCAGCTTCAACATGAAAGCTCTCCTGGGGGTCATGTAGTTTGTATCCGACGCACTACTGCCCATTTACTGCAACCCTCACACTCTTCTAATAAGGATGCGACACAGAAATTACATCGAGATTAAAATCGGGTAGGCTCCAGGGCGGGTTTTAACCTAGAGAGTAAACGGCTGCAGCCTCCACATGAAAGCTCTCCTGGGAGTCATGTAGTTTGTATCCGACGCACTACTGCCCATTTTCTGAGACCCTCACACTCTTCTAATAAGGCTGCGACACAGAAATTGCGTCGTGATTAAATACTGTAGGATCCAGGGCGAGTTTTATCCTAGAGAGTAAAACGGTTGCAGCCTCCACATGGAAGCTCTCCTGGGAGTCATGTAGTTTGTATCCGACGCACTACTGCCCATTTACTGCAACCCTCACACTCTTCTAATGAGGATGCGACACAGAAATTGCGTCGAGATTAAATACTGTAGGCTCCAGGGCGGGTTTTATCCTAGAGAGTAAACGGCAGCAGCCTCCACATGAAAGCTCTCCTGGGAGTCATGTAGTTTGTATCCGACGCACTACTGCCCATTTACTGCAACCCTCACACACTTCTAATAAGGATGCGACACAGAAATTGCATCGAGATTAAAATCCGGTATGCTCCAGGGCGGGTTCCATCCTAGAGAGTAAACAGCTGCAGCCTCCACATGAAAGCTCTCCTGGGAGTCATGTAGTTTGTATCCGACACAATACTGCCCATTTACTGCAACCCTCTCACTCTTCTAATAAGAATGCGACACAGAAATTGCGTCGACACTAAGTACTGCAGGCTCCAGGGCGGGTTTTATCCTAGAGAGTAAAATGGCTGCAGCTTCCACATGAAAGCTCTCCTGGGGGTCATGTAGTTTGTATCCGACGCACTACTGCCCATTTACTGCAACCCTCACACTCTTCTAATAAGGATGCGACACAGAAATTACATCGAGATTAAAATCGGGTAGGCTCCAGGGCGGGTTTTAACCTAGAGAGTAAACGGCTGCAGCCTCCACATGAAAGCTCTCCGGGGAGTCATGTAGTTTGTATCCGACGCACTACTGCCCATTTTCTGAGACCCTCACACTCTTCTAATAAGGCTGCGACACAGAAATTGCGTCGTGATTAAATACTGTAGGATCCAGGGCGAGTTTTATCCTAGAGAGTAAAACGGTTGCAGCCTCCACATGAAAGCTCTCCTGGGAGTCATGTAGTTTGTATCAGACGCACTACTGCCCATTTACTGCAACCCTCACACTCTTCTAATGAGGATGCGACACAGAAATTGCGTCGAGATTAAATACTGTAGGCTCCAGGGCGGGTTTTATCCTAGAGAGTAAACGGCAGCAGCCTCCACATGAAAGCTCTCCTGGGAGTCATGTAGTTTGTATCCGACGCACTACTGCCCATTTACTGCAACCCTCACACTCTTCTAATGAGGATGCGACACAGAAATTGCATCGAGATTAAATACTGTAGGCTCCAGGGCGGGTTTTATCCTAGAGAGTAAACGGCTGCAGCCTCCACATGAAAGCTTTCCTGGGAGTCATGTAGTTTGTATCCGACGCACTACTGCCCATTTACTGCAACCCTCACACACTTCTAATAAGGATGCGACACAGAAATTGCATCGAGATTAAAATCCGGTATGCTCCAGGGCGGGTTCCATCCTAGAGAGTAAACAGCTGCAGCCTCCACATGAAAGCTCTCCCGGGAGTCATGTAGTTTGTATCCGACACAATACTCCCCATTTACTGCAACCCTCTCACTCTTCTAATAAGAATGCGACACAGAAATTGCGTCGACACTAAGTACTGCAAGCTCCAGGGCGGGTTTTATCCTAGAGAGTAAAACGGCTGCAACTTCCACATGAAAGCTCTCCTGGGAGTCATGTAGTTTATATCCGACGCACTACTGCCCATTTACTGCAACCCTCACACTCTTCTAATAAGGATGCGCACAGAAATTGCATCGAGGTTAAATACTGTAGGCTCCAGGGCGGGTTTAATCCTAGAGAGTAAACGGCTGCAGCCTCCACATGAAAGCTCTCCTGGGAGTCATGTTGTTTGTATACGACGCACTACTGCCCATTTACTGCAACCCTCACACTCTTCTAATAAGGATGCGACTCAGAAATTGCATCGAAGTTAAATACTGTAGGCTCCAGGGCGGGTTTTATCCTAGAGAGTAAACGGCAGCAGCCTCCACATGAAAGCTCTCCTGGGAGTCATGTAGTTTGTATCCGACGCACTACTGCCCATTTACTGCAATCCTCACACTCTTCTAATAAGGATGCAACACAGAAATTGCGTCGAGACTAAGTATTGCAGGCTCCAGGGCGGGTTTTATCCTAGAGAGTAAAACGGCTGCAGCCTCCACATGAAAGCACTCCTGGGAGTCTTGTATTATGTATCCGACGCACTACTGGCCATTTACTGAAACCCTCAAACTCTTCTAATAAGGATGCGACACAAAAAATTACATCGATATTAAATACTGTAGGCTCCAGGGCGGGTTTTATCCTAGAGAGTAAACGGCTGCAGCCTCCACATGAAAGCTCTCCTGGGAGTCATTTAGTTTGTATCCGACGCACTACTGCCCATCTACTGAAACCCTCACACTCTTCTAATAAGGATGCGACACAGAAATTGCATCGAGATTAAATACTGTAGGCACCAGGGCGGGTTATATCCTGGAGAGTAAACGGCTGCAGCCTCCACATGAAAGCTCTCCTGGGAGTCATGTAGTTTGTATCCGACGCACTACTGCGAATTTACTGAAACCCTCACATTCTTCTAATAAGGATGCCACACAGAAATTGCATCGAGATTAAATACTGTAGGCTCCAGGGCGGGTTTTATCCTAGAGAGTAAACGGCTGCAGCCTCCACATGAAAGCTCTCCTGGGAGTCATGTAGTTTGTATCCGACACACTACTGCGAATTTACTGAAACCCTCACACTCTTCTAATAAGGTTGCGACACAGAAATTGCATCGAGATTAAATACTGTAGGCTCCAGGGCGGGTTTTATCCTAGAGAGTAAACGGCTGCAGCCTCCACATGAAAGCTCTCCTGGGAGTCATGTAGTTTGTATCGGACGCACTTCTGCCCATTTACTGCAACCCTCACACTCTTCTAATAAGGATGCGACACAGAAATTGTGTCGTCATTAAATACTGTCGGCTCCAGGGCGAGTTTTATCCTAGAGAGTAAAACGGTTGCAGCCTCCACATGTAAGCTTGGGAGTCATGTAGTTTGAATCCGACGCACTACTGCCCGTTTACTGCAACCCTCACACTCTTCTAATAAGGATGCGGCACAGAAATTGCGTCGAGACTAAGTACTGCAGGCTCCAGGGCGGGTTTTATCCTAGAGAGTAAAACGGCTGCAGCCTCCACATGAAAGCTCTCCTGGGAGTCATGTAGTTTGTATCCGACTCACTACTGCCCATTTACTGATACCCTCACACTCTTCTAATAAGGATGCGACACAGAAATTGCATCGAGATTAAAATCGGGTAGGCTCCAGGGCGGGTTTTATCCTAGAGAGTAACTACTGCAGCCTCCACATGAGAGCTCTCCTGGGAGTCATGTAGTTTGTATCCGACGCACTACTGCCCATTTACTTAAAACCCTCACACACTTCTAATAAGGATGCGACACATACATTACGTCGCGGTTAAGAACTGTGGGCTCCAGGGCGGGTTTCATCCTAGAGAGTAAAACGGTTGCAGCCTCCACATGAAAGGTCTCCAGGGAGTCATGTAGTTTGTATCCGACGCACTACTGGCCATTTACTAAAACTCTCACACTCTTCTAATAAGGATGCGACACAGAAATTGCATCGAGATTAAAATCGGGTAGGCTCCAGGGCGGGTTTTATCCTAGAGAGTAAACGGCTGCAGCCTCCACATGAAAGCTCTCCTGGGAGTCATGTAGTTTGTATCCGACGCACTACTGCCCATTTTCTGAGACCCTCACACTCTTCTAATAAGGATGCGACACAGAAATTACTTCGAGATTGAAATCGGGTAGGCTCCAGGGCGGGTTTTATCCTAGAGAGTAAACGGCTGCAGCCTCCACAAGAAAGCTCTCCTGGGAGCCATGTAGTTTGTATCCGACGCACTACTGCCCATTTTCTGAGACCCTCTCACTCTTCTAATAAGCATGCGACACAGAAATTGCGTCGACACTAAGTACTGCAGTCTCCAGGGCGGGTTTTATCCTAGAGAGTAAAATGGCTGCAGCTTCCACATGAAAGCTCTCCCGGGAGTCATGTAGTTTGTATCCGACGCACTACTGGCCATTTACTGCAACCCTCACACTCTTCTAATAAAGATGCGACACAGAAATTCCGTCGAGACTATGTACTGCAGGCTCCAGGGCGGGTTTTGTCCTAGAGAGTAAAACGGTTGCAGCCTCCACGTGAAAGCTCTCCTGGGAGTTATGTAGTCTGTATCCGACGCACTACTGCCCATTTACTGCAACCCTCACACTCTTCTAATACGGATGCGACACAGAAATTGCATCGAGGTTAAATACTGTAGGCTGCAGGGCGGGTTTTATCCTAGAGAGTAAACGGCTGCAGAATCCACATGAAAGCTCTTCTGGGAGTCATGTAGTTTGTATCCGACGCACTACTGCCCATCTACTGAAACCATCACACTCTTCTAATAAGGATGCGACACAGAAATTGCGTCGAGATTAAATACTGTAGGCTCCAGGGCGAAATTTATCCTAGAGAGTAGAACGGTTGCAGCCTCCACATCAAAGATCTGCTGGGAGTCATGTAGTTTGTGTCCGACGCACTACTGCTCATTCACTGAAACCCTCACACCCTTGTAATAACGATGCGACACAGAAATTGCATCGAGATTAAATAGTGTAGGCTCCAGGGCGGGTTTTATCCTAGAGAGTAAACGGCTGCAGCCTCCAAATGAATGCTCTCCTAGGAGTCATGTAGTTTGTATCCGACGCACTACTGCCCATTTACTGAAACCCTCACATTCTTCTAATAAGAATGCGACACAGAAATTGCATCGAGATTAAATACTGTAGGCTCCAGGGCGGGTTTTATCCTAGAGAGTAAACGGCTGCAGCCTCCACATGAAAGCTCTACTGGGAGTCATGTAGTTTGTATCCGACGCACTACTGCCCTTTTACTGAAACCCTCACACTCTTCTAATAAGGATGCGACACAGAAATTGCGTCGTGATTAAATCCTGTAGGCTCCAGGGAGAGTTTTATCCTAGGTAGTACAACGGTTGCAGCCTCCACATGAAATCGCTCCTGGGAGTCATGTAGTTTGTATCGGACGCACTACTGCCCATTTACTGCAACCCTCACACTCTTCTAATAAGGATGCGACACAGAAATTGCATCGAGATTGAGTACTGCAGGCTCCAGGGCGGGTTTTATCCTAGAGAGTAAACGGCTGCAGCCTCCACATGAAAGCTCTCCTGGGAGTCATGTAGTATGTATCCGACGCACTACTGCCAATTTACTGCAACCCTCTCACTCTTCTAATTAGGATGCGACACAGAAATTGCGTCGAGACTAAGTACTGCAGTCTGCAGGGCGGGTTTTATTCTAGAGGGTAAAGCGGCTGCAGCCTCCACATGAAAGCTCTCCTGGGAGTCATGTAGTTTGTATCCGCCGCACTACTGCCCATTTACTGAAACCCTCATACTCTTCCAATTTGGATGCGACACTGAAATTGCATCGAGATTAAAATCCGGTATGCTCCACGGCGGGTTCCATCCTAGAGAGTAAACAGCTGCAGCCTCCACATGAAAGCTCTCCTGGGAGTCATGTAGTTTGTATTCGACGCACTACTGCCCATTTACTGAAACCCTCACACTCTTCTAATAAGGATGCGACACATACATTACGTCGCGGTTAAGAACTGTGGGCTCCAGGGCGTGTTTCACCCTAGAGAGTAAAACGGTTGCAGCCTCCTCATGAAAGCTCTCCTGGGAGTCATGTAATTTGTATCCGACGCACTACTGCCCATTTACTGAAACCCTCACACTCTTGTAATAACGATGCGACACAGAAATTGCATCGAGATTATATAGTGTAGGCTCCAGGGCGGGTTTTATCCTACAGAGTAAACGGCTGCAGCCTCCAAATGAAAGCTCTCCTGGGAGTCATGTAGTTTGTATCCGACGCACTACTGCGAATTTACTGAAACCCTCACATTCTTCTAATTAGAATGCGACACAGAAATTGCATCGAGAATAAATACTGTAGGCTCCAGGGCGGGTTTTAACCTAGAGAGTAAACGGCTGCAGCCTCCACATGAAAGCTCTCCTGGGAGTCATGTAGTTTTGTATCCGACGCACTACTCCCCTTTTACTGAAACCCTCACACTCTTCTAATAAGGATGCTACACAGAAATTGCATCGAGATTGAGTACTGCAGGCTCCAGGGCGGGTTTTATCCTAGAGAGTAAGCGGCTGCAGCCTCCACATGAAAGCTCTCCTGGGAGTCATGTAGTATGTATCCGACGCACTACTGCCAATTTACTGCAACCCTCTCACTCTTCTAATTAGGATGCGACACATACATTACGTCGCGGTTAAGAACTGTGGGCTCCAGGGCGGGTTTCATCCTAGAGAGTAAAACGGTTGCAGCCTCCACATGAAAGCTCTCCTGGGAGTCATGTAGTTTGTATCCGACGCACTACTGCCCATTTACTGACACCCTCACACTCTTCTAATAAGGATGCGACACAGAAATTGCATCGAAATTGAATACTTTAGGCTCCAGGGCGGGATTTATCCTAGAGAGTAAAGGGCTGCAGCCTCCACATGAAAGCTCTTCTGGGGGTCATGTAGTTTGTATCCGACGCACTACTGGGCATTTACTGCAACCGTCACACTCTTCTAATAAGGATGCGACACAGAAATTGCGTCGAGACTACGTACTGCAGGCTCCAGGGCGGGTTTTATCCTAGAGAATAAAACGGCTGCAGCCTCCACATGAAAGCTCTCCTGGGAGTCATGTAGTTTGTATCCGACGCACTACTGCCCATTTACTGAAACCCTCTCACTCTTCTAATAAGGATGCGACACAGAAATTGCGTCGAGACTACGTACTGTAGGCTCCAGGGCGGGTTTTATCCTAGAGAGTAAACGGCTGCAGCCTCCACATGAAAGCTCTACTGGGAGTCATGTAGTTTGTATCCGACGCACTACTGTCCTTTTACTGCAACCCTCACACTCTTCTAATAAGGATGCGACACAGAAATTGCATCGAGATTGAGTACTGCAGGCTCCAGGGCGGGTTTTATCCTAGAGAGTAAACGGCTGCAGCCTCCACATGAAAGCTCTCCTGGGAGTCATGTGGTATGTATCCGACGCACTACTGCCAATTTACTGCAACCCTCTCACTCTTCTAATTAGGATGCGACACAGAAATTGCGTCGAGGCTAAGTACTGCAGGCTCCAGGGGGGGTTTTATTCTAGAGGATAAAACGGCTGCAGCTTCCACATGAAAGCTCTCCTGGGAGTCATGTAGTTTGTATCCGCCACACTACTGCCCATTTACTGAAACCCTCATACTCTTCGAATTAGGATGCGACACTGAAATTGCATCGAGATTAAAATCCGGTATGCTCCAGGGCGGGTTCCATCCTAGAGAGTAAACAGCTGCAGCCTCCACATGAAAGCTCTCCTGGGAGTCATGTAGTTTGTATTCGACGCAGTACTGCCCATTTACTGAAACCCTCACACTCTTCTAATAAGGATGCGACACATACATTACGTCGCGGTTAAGAACTGTGGGCTCCAGGGCGTGTTTCATCCTAGAGAGTAAAACGGTTGCAGCCTCCACATGAAAGCTCTCCTGGGAGTCATGTAGTTTGTATCCGACGCACTACTGCCCATTTACTGAAACCCTCACACTCTTCTAATAAGGATGCGACACAGAAATTGCATCGAAATTGAATACTTTAGGCTCCAGGGCGGGATTTATCCTAGAGAGTAAAGGGCTGCAGCCTCCACATGAAAGCTCTTCTGGGAGTCATGTAGTTTCTATCCGACGCACTACTGGGCAGTTACTGCAACCGTCACACTCTTCTAATAAGGATGCGACACAGAAATTGCGTCGAGACTACGTACTGCAGGCTCCAGGGCGGGTTTTATCCTAGAGAATAAAACGGCTGCAGCCTCCACATGAAAGCTCTCCTGGGAGTCATGTAGTTTGTATCCGACGCACTACTGCCCATTTACTGAAACCCTCTCACTCTTCTAATAAGGATGCGACACAGAAATTGCATCGAGATTAAATACTGTATGCTCCAGGGCGGGTTTTATCCTAGAGAGTAAACGGCTGCAGCCTCCTCATGAAAGCTCTCCTGGGAGTCATGTAATTTGTATCCGACGCACTACTGCCCATTTACTGAAACCCTCACACTCTTGTAATAACGATGCGACACAGAAATTGCATCGAGATTAAATAGTGTAGGCTCCAGGGCGGGTTTTATCCTAATGAGTAAACGGCTGCAGCCTCCACATGAAAGCTCTCCTGGGAGTCATGTGGTATGTATCCGACGCACTACTGCCAATTTACTGCAACCCTCTCACTCTTCTAATTAGGATGCGACACAGAAATTGCGTCGAGGCTAAGTACTGCAGGCTCCAGGGCGGGTTTTATTCTAGAGGATAAAACGGCTGCAGCTTCCACATGAAAGCTCTCCTGGGAGTCATGTAGTTTGTATCCACCACACTACTGCCCATTTACTGAAACCCTCATACTCTTCGAATTAGGATGCGACACTGAAATTGCATCGAGATTAAAATCCGGTATGCTCCAGGGCGGGTTCCATCCTAGAGAGTAAACAGCTGCAGCCTCCACATGAAAGCTCTCCTGGGAGTCATGTAGTTTGTATTCGACGCAGTACTGCCCATTTACTGAAACCCTCACACTCTTCTAATAAGGATGCGACACATACATTACGTCGCGGTTAAGAACTGTGGGCTCCAGGGCGTGTTTCATCCTAGAGAGTAAAACGGTTGCAGCCTCCACATGAAAGCTCTCCTGGGAGTCATGTAGTTTGTATCCGACGCACTACTGTCCATTTACTGAAACCCTCACACTCTTCTAATAAGGATGCGACACAGAAATTGCATCGAAATTGAATACTTTAGGCTCCAGGGCGGGATTTATCCTAGAGAGTAAAGGGCTGCAGCCTCCACATGAAAGCTCTTCTGGGAGTCATGTAGTTTCTATCCGACGCACTACTGGGCAGTTACTGCAACCGTCACACTCTTCTAATAAGGATGCGACACAGAAATTGCGTCGAGACTACGTACTGCAGGCTCCAGGGCGGGTTTTATCCTAGAGAATAAAACGGCTGCAGCCTCCACATGAAAGCTCTCCTGGGAGTCATGTAGTTTGTATCCGACGCACTACTGCCCATTTACTGAAACCCTCTCACTCTTCTAATAAGGATGCGACACAGAAATTGCATCGAGATTAAATACTGTATGCTCCAGGGCGGGTTTTATCCTAGAGAGTAAACGGCTGCAGCCTCCTCATGAAAGCTCTCCTGGGAGTCATGTAATTTGTATCCGACGCACTACTGCCCATTTACTGAAACCCTCACACTCTTGTAATAACGATGCGACACAGAAATTGCATCGAGATTAAATAGTGTAGGCTCCAGGGCGGGTTTTATCCTAATGAGTAAACGGCTGCAGCCTCCACATGAAAGCTCTCCTGGGAGTCATGTGGTATGTATCCGACGCACTACTGCCAATTTACTGCAACCCTCTCACTCTTCTAATTAGGATGCGACACAGAAATTGCGTCGAGGCTAAGTACTGCAGGCTCCAGGGCGGGTTTTATTCTAGAGGATAAAACGGCTGCAGCTTCCACATGAAAGCTCTCCTGGGAGTCATGTAGTTTGTATCCTCCACACTACTGCCCATTTACTGAAACCCTCATACTCTTCGAATTAGGATGCGACACTGAAATTGCATCGAGATTAAAATCCGGTATGCTCCAGGGCGGGTTCCATCCTAGAGAGTAAACAGCTGCAGCCTCCACATGAAAGCTCTCCTGGGAGTCATGTAGTTTGTATTCGACGCACTACTGCCCATTTACTGAAACCCTCACACTCTTCTAATAAGGATGCGACACATACATTACGTCGCGGTTAAGAACTGTGGGCTCCAGGGCGTGTTTCATCCTAGAGAGTAAAACGGTTGCAGCCTCCACATGAAAGCTCTCCTGGGAGTCATGTAGTTTGTATCCGACGCACTACTGCCCATTTACTGAAACCCTCACACTCTTCTAATAAGGATGCGACACAGAAATTGCATCGAAATTGAATACTTTAGGCTCCAGGCCGGGATTTATCCTAGAGAGTAAAGGGCTGCAGCCTCCACATGAAAGCTCTTCTGGGAGTCATGTAGTATGTATCCGACGCACTACTGGGCATTTACTGCAACCGTCACACTCTTCTAATAAGGATGCGACACAGAAATTGCGTCGAGACTACGTACTGCAGGCTCCAGGGCGGGTTTTATCCTAGAGAATAAAACGGCTGCAGCCTCCACATGAAAGCTCTCCTGGGAGTCATGTAGTTTGTATCCGACGCACTACTGCCCATTTACTGAAACCCTCTCACTCTTCTAATAAGGATGCGACACAGAAATTGCATCGAGATTAAATACTGTATGCTCCAGGGCGGGTTTTATCCTAGAGAGTAAACGGCTGCAGCCTCCTCATGAAAGCTCTCCTGGGAGTCATGTAATTTGTATCCGACGCACTACTGCCCATTTACTGAAACCCTCACACTCTTGTAATAACGATGCGACACAGAAATTGCATCGAGATTAAATAGTGTAGGCTCCAGGGCGGGTTTTATCCTACAGAGTAAACGGCTGCAGCCTCCAAATGAAAGCTCTCCTAGGCGTCATGTAGTTTGTATCCGACGCACTACTGCGAATTTACTGAAACCCTCACATTCTTCTAATAAGAATGCGACACAGAAATTGCATCGAGATTAAATACTGTAGGCTCCAGGGCGGGTTTTATTCTAGAGTGTAAAACGGCTGCAGCTTCCACATGAAAGCTCTCCTGGGAGTCATGTAGTTTGTATCCGCCGCACTACTGCCCATTTACTGAAACCCTCATACTCTTCGAATTAGGATGCGACACTGAAATTGCATCGAGATTAAAATCCGGTATGCTCCAGGGCGGGTTCCATCCTAGAGAGTAAACAGCTGCAGCCTCCACATGAAAGCTCTCCTGGGAGTCATGTAGCTTGTATTCGACGCACTACTGCCCATTTACTGAAACCCTCACACTCTTCTAATAAGGATGCGACACATACATTACGTCGCGGTTAAGAACTGTGGGCTCCAGGGCGGGCTTCATCCTAGAGAGTAAAACGGTTGCAGCCTCCACATGAAAGCTCTCCTGGGAGTCATGTAGTATGTATCCGACGCACTACTGCCCATTTACTGAAACCCTCACACTCTTCTAATAAGGATGCGACACAGAAATTGCATCGAGATTGAGTATTGCAGGCTCCAGGGCGGGTTTTATCCTAGAGAGTAAACGGCTTCAGCCTCCACATGAAAGCTCTCCTGGGAGTCATGTAGTATGTATCCGACGCACTACTGCCAATTTACTGCAACCCTCTCACTCTTCTAAATAGGATGCGACACAGAAATTGCGTCGAGACTAAGTACTGCAGGCTCCAGGGCGGGTTTTTTTCTAGAGGGTAAAACGGCTGCAGCTTCCACATGAAAGCTCTCCTGGGAGTCATGTAGTTTGTATCCGCCGCACTACTGCCCATTTACTGAAACCCTCATACTCTTCGAATTAGGATGCGACACTGAAATTGCATCGAGATTAAAATCCGGTATGCTCCAGGACGGGTTCCATCCTAGAGAGTAAACAGCTGCAGCCTCCACATGAAAGCTCTCCTGGGAGTCATGTAGTTTGTATCCGACGCACTACTGGGCATTTACTGCAACCGTCACACTCTTCTAATAAGGATGCGACACAGAAATTGCGTCGAGACTACGTACTGCAGGCTCCAGGGCGGGTTATATCCTAGAGAATAAAACGGCTGCAGCCTCCACATGAAAGCTCTCCTGGGAGTCATGTAGTTTGCATCCGCCGCACTACTGCCCATTTACTGAAACCCTCATACTCTTCGAATTAGGATGCGACACTGAAATTGCATCGAGATTAAAATCCGGTATGCTCCAGGGCGGGTTCCATCCTAGAGAGTAAACAGCTGCAGCCTCCACATGAAAGCTCTCCTGGGAGTCATGTAGTTTGTATCCGACGCACTACTGGGCATTTACTGCAACCGTCACACTCTTCTAATAAGGATGCGACACAGAAATTGCGTCGAGACTACGTACTGCAGGCTCCAGGGCGGGTTTTATTCTAGAGAATAAAACGGCTGCAGCCTCCACATGAAAGCTCTCCTGGGAGTCATGTAGCTTGTATTCGACGCACTACTGCCCATTTACTGAAACCCTCACACTCTTCTAATAAGGATGCGACACATACATTACGTCGCGGTTAAGAACTGTGGGCTCCAGGGCGGGTTTCATCCTAGAGAGTAAAACGGTTGCAGCCTCCACATGAAAGCTCTCCTGGGAGTCATGTAGTATGTATCCGACGCACTACTGCCCATTTACTGAAACCCTCACACTCTTCTACTAAGGATGCGACACAGAAATTGCATCGAGATTGAGTACTGCAGGCTCCAGGGCGGGTTTTATCCTAGAGAGTAAACGGCTTCAGCCTCCACATGAAAGCTCTCCTGGGAGTCATGTAGTATGTATCCGACGCACTACTGCCAATTTACTGCAACCCTCTCACTCTTCTAATTAGGATGCGACACAGAAATTGCGTCGAGACTAAGTACTGCAGGCTCCAGGGCGGGTTTTTTTCTAGAGGGTAAACGGCTTCAGCCTCCACATGAAAGCTCTCCTGGGAGTCATGTAGTATGTATCCGACGCACTACTGCCAATTTACTGCAACCCTCTCACTCTTCTAATTAGGATGCGACACAGAAATTGCGTCGAGACTAAGTACTGCAGGCTCCAGGGCGGGTTATATCCTAGAGAATAAAACGGCTGCAGCCTCCACATGAAAGCTCTCCTGGGAGTCATGTAGTATGTATCCGACGCACTACTGCCAATTTACTGCAACCCTCTCACTCTTCGAATTAGGATGCGACACTGAAATTGCATCGAGATTAAAATCCGGTATGCTCCAGGGCGGGTTCCATCCTAGAGAGTAAACAGCTGCAGCTTCCACATGAAAGCTCTCCTGGAAGTCATGTAGTTTGTATTCGACGCACTACTGCCCATTTACTGAAACCCTCACACTCTTCTAATAAGGATGCGACACATACATTACGTCGCGGTTAAGAACTGTGGGCTCCAGGGCGTGTTTCATCCTAGAGAGTAAAACGGTTGCAGCCTCCACATGAAAGCTCTCCTGGGAGTCATGTAGTTTGTATCCGACGCACTACTGCCCATTTACTGAAACCCTCATAATCTTCTAATAAGGATGCGACACAGAAATTGCATCGAAATTAAATACTTTAGGCTCCAGGGCGGGATTTATCCTAGAGAGAAAAGGGCTGCAGCCTCCACATGAAAGCTCTACTGGGAGTCATGTAGTTTGTATCCGACGCACTACTGGGCATTTACTGCAACCGTCACACTCTTCTAATAAGGATGCGACACAGAAATTGCGTCGAGACTACGTACTGCAGGCTCCAGGGCGGGTTATATCCTAGAGAATAAAACGGCTGCAGCCTCCACATGAAAGCTCTCCTGGGAGTCATGTAGTATGTATCCGACGCACTACTGCCAATTTACTGCAACCCTCTCACTCTTCGAATTAGGATGCGACACTGAAATTGCATCGAGATTAAAATCCGGTATGCTCCAGGGCGGGTTCCATCCTAGAGAGTAAACAGCTGCAGCTTCCACATGAAAGCTCTCCTGGAAGTCATGTAGTTTGTATTCGACGCACTACTGCCCATTTACTGAAACCCTCACACTCTTCTAATAAGGATGCGACACATACATTACGTCGCGGTTAAGAACTGTGGGCTCCAGGGCGTGTTTCATCCTAGAGAGTAAAACGGTTGCAGCCTCCACATGAAAGCTCTCCTGGGAGTCATGTAGTTTGTATCCGACGCACTACTGCCCATTTACTGAAACCCTCATAATCTTCTAATAAGGATGCGACACAGAAATTGCATCGAAATTAAATACTTTAGGCTCCAGGGCGGGATTTATCCTAGAGAGAAAAGGGCTGCAGCCTCCACATGAAAGCTCTACTGGGAGTCATGTAGTTTGTATCCGACGCACTACTGGGCATTTACTGCAACCGTCACACTCTTCTAATAAGGATGCGACACAGAAATTGCGTCGAGACTACGTACTGCAGGCTCCAGGGCGGGTTATATCCTAGAGAATAAAACGGCTGCAGCCTCCACATGAAAGCTCTCCTGGGAGTCATGTAGTATGTATCCGACGCACTACTGCCAATTTACTGCAACCCTCTCACTCTTCGAATTAGGATGCGACACTGAAATTGCATCGAGATTAAAATCCGGTATGCTCCAGGGCGGGTTCCATCCTAGAGAGTAAACAGCTGCAGCTTCCACATGAAAGCTCTCCTGGAAGTCATGTAGTTTGTATTCGACGCACTACTGCCCATTTACTGAAACCCTCACACTCTTCTAATAAGGATGCGACACATACATTACGTCGCGGTTAAGAACTGTGGGCTCCAGGGCGTGTTTCATCCTAGAGAGTAAAACGGTTGCAGCCTCCACATGAAAGCTCTCCTGGGAGTCATGTAGTTTGTATCCGACGCACTACTGCCCATTTACTGAAACCCTCATAATCTTCTAATAAGGATGCGACACAGAAATTGCATCGAAATTAAATACTTTAGGCTCCAGGGCGGGATTTATCCTAGAGAGAAAAGGGCTGCAGCCTCCACATGAAAGCTCTACTGGGAGTCATGTAGTTTGTATCCGACGCACTACTGGGCATTTACTGCAACCGTCACACTCTTCTAATAAGGATGCGACACAGAAATTGCGTCGAGACTACGTACTGCAGGCTCCAGGGCGGGTTATATCCTAGAGAATAAAACGGCTGCAGCCTCCACATGAAAGCTCTCCTGGGAGTCATGTAGTATGTATCCGACGCACTACTGCCAATTTACTGCAACCCTCTCACTCTTCGAATTAGGATGCGACACTGAAATTGCACCGAGATTAAAATCCGGTATGCTCCAGGGCGGGTTCCATCCTAGAGACTAAACAGCTGCAGCTTCCACATGAAAGCTCTCCTGGAAGTCATGTAGTTTGTATTCGACGCACTACTGCCCATTTACTGAAACCCTCACACTCTTCTAATAAGGATGCGACACATACATTACGTCGCGGTTAAGAACTGTGGGCTCCAGGGCGTGTTTCATCCTAGAGAGTAAAACGGTTGCAGCCTCCACATGAAAGCTCTCCTGGGAGTCATGTAGTTTGTATCCGACGCACTACTGCCCATTTACTGAAACCCTCATAATCTTCTAATAAGGATGCGACACAGAAATTGCATCGAAATTAAATACTTTAGGCTCCAGGGCGGGATTTATCCTAGAGAGAAAAGGGCTGCAGCCTCCACATGAAAGCTCTACTGGGAGTCATGTAGTTTGTATCCGACGCACTACTGGGCATTTACTGCAACCGTCACACTCTTCTAATAAGGATGCGACACAGAAATTGCGTCGAGACTACGTACTGCAGGCTCCAGGGCGGGTTATATCCTAGAGAATAAAACGGCTGCAGCCTCCACATGAAAGCTCTCCTGGGAGTCATGTAGTATGTATCCGACGCACTACTGCCAATTTACTGCAACCCTCTCACTCTTCGAATTAGGATGCGACACTGAAATTGCATCGAGATTAAAATCCGGTATGCTCCAGGGCGGGTTCCATCCTAGAGAGTAAACAGCTGCAGCTTCCACATGAAAGCTCTCCTGGAAGTCATGTAGTTTGTATTCGACGCACTACTGTCCATTTACTGAAACCCTCACACTCTTCTAATAAGGATGCGACACATACATTACGTCGCGGTTAAGAACTGTGGGCTCCAGGGCGTGTTTCATCCTAGAGAGTAAAACGGTTGCAGCCTCCACATGAAAGCTCTCCTGGGAGTCATGTAGTTTGTATCCGACGCACTACTGCCCATTTACTGAAACCCTCATAATCTTCTAATAAGGATGCGACACAGAAATTGCATCGAAATTAAATACTTTAGGCTCCAGGGCGGGATTTATCCTAGAGAGAAAAGGGCTGCAGCCTCCACATGAAAGCTCTACTGGGAGTCATGTAGTTTGTATCCGACGCACTACTGGGCATTTACTGCAACCGTCACACTCTTCTAATAAGGATGCGACACAGAAATTGCGTCGAGACTACGTACTGCAGGCTCCAGGGCGGGTTATATCCTAGAGAATAAAACGGCTGCAGCCTCCACATGAAAGCTCTCCTGGGAGTCATGTAGTATGTATCCGACGCACTACTGCCAATTTACTGCAACCCTCTCACTCTTCGAATTAGGATGCGACACTGAAATTGCATCGAGATTAAAATCCGGTATGCTCCAGGGCGGGTTCCATCCTAGAGAGTAAACAGCTGCAGCTTCCACATGAAAGCTCTCCTGGAAGTCATGTAGTTTGTATTCGACGCACTACTGCCCATTTACTGAAACCCTCACACTCTTCTAATAAGGATGCGACACATACATTACGTCGCGGTTAAGAACTGTGGGCTCCAGGGCGTGTTTCATCCTAGAGAGTAAAACGGTTGCAGCCTCCACATGAAAGCTCTCCTGGGAGTCATGTAGTTTGTATCCGACGCACTACTGCCCATTTACTGAAACCCTCATAATCTTCTAATAAGGATGCGACACAGAAATTGCATCGAAATTAAATACTTTAGGCTCCAGGGCGGGATTTATCCTAGAGAGAAAAGGGCTGCAGCCTCCACATGAAAGCTCTACTGGGAGTCATGTAGTTTGTATCCGACGCACTACTGGGCATTTACTGCAACCGTCACACTCTTCTAATAAGGATGCGACACAGAAATTGCGTCGAGACTACGTACTGCAGGCTCCAGGGCGGGTTATATCCTAGAGAATAAAACGGCTGCAGCCTCCACATGAAAGCTCTCCTGGGAGTCATGTAGTATGTATCCGACGCACTACTGCCAATTTACTGCAACCCTCTCACTCTTCGAATTAGGATGCGACACTGAAATTGCATCGAGATTAAAATCCGGTATGCTCCAGGGCGGGTTCCATCCTAGAGAGTAAACAGCTGCAGCTTCCACATGAAAGCTCTCCTGGAAGTCATGTAGTTTGTATTCGACGCACTACTGCCCATTTACTGAAACCCTCACACTCTTCTAATAAGGATGCGACACATACATTACGTCGCGGTTAAGAACTGTGGGCTCCAGGGCGTGTTTCATCCTAGAGAGTAAAACGGTTGCAGCCTCCACATGAAAGCTCTCCTGGGAGTCATGTAGTTTGTATCCGACGCACTACTGCCCATTTACTGAAACCCTCATAATCTTCTAATAAGGATGCGACACAGAAATTGCATCGAAATTAAATACTTTAGGCTCCAGGGCGGGATTTATCCTAGAGAGAAAAGGGCTGCAGCCTCCACATGAAAGCTCTACTGGGAGTCATGTAGTTTGTATCCGACGCACTACTGGGCATTTACTGCAACCGTCACACTCTTCTAATAAGGATGCGACACAGAAATTGCGTCGAGACTACGTACTGCAGGCTCCAGGGCGGGTTATATCCTAGAGAATAAAACGGCTGCAGCCTCCACATGAAAGCTCTCCTGGGAGTCATGTAGTATGTATCCGACGCACTACTGGGCATTTACTGCAACCGTCACACTCTTCTAATAAGGATGCGACACAGAAATTGCGTCGAGACTACGTACTGCAGGCTCCAGGGCGGGTTATATCCTAGAGAATAAAACGGCTGCAGCCTCCACATGAAAGCTCTCCTGGGAGTCATGTAGTTTGTATCCGACGCACTACTGGGCATTTACTGCAACCGTCACACTCTTCTAATAAGGATGCGACACATACATTACGTCGCGGTTAAGAACTGTGGGCTCCAGGGCGTGTTTCATCCTAGAGAGTAAAACGGTTGCAGCCTCCACATGAAAGCTCTCCTGGGAGTCATGTAGTTTGTATCCGACGCACTACTGCCCATTTACTGAAACCCTCATAATCTTCTAATAAGGATGCGACACAGAAATTGCATCGAAATTAAATTCTTTAGGCTCCAGGGCGGGATTTATCCTAGAGAGAAAAGGGCTGCAGCCTCCACATGAAAGCTCTACTGGGAGTCATGTAGTTTGTATCCGACGCACTACTGGGCATTTACTGCAACCGTCACACTCTTCTAATAAGGATGCGACACAGAAATTGCGTCGAGACTACGTACTGCAGGCTCCAGGGCGGGTTATATCCTAGAGAATAAAACGGCTGCAGCCTCCACATGAAAGCTCTCCTGGGAGTCATGTAGTATGTATCCGACGCACTACTGCCAATTTACTGCAACCCTCTCACTCTTCGAATTAGGATGCGACACTGAAATTGCATCGAGATTAAAATCCGGTATGCTCCAGGGCGGGTTCCATCCTAGAGAGTAAACAGCTGCAGCTTCCACATGAAAGCTCTCCTGGAAGTCATGTAGTTTGTATTCGACGCACTACTGCCCATTTACTGAAACCCTCACACTCTTCTAATAAGGATGCGACACATACATTACGTCGCGGTTAAGAACTGTGGGCTCCAGGGCGTGTTTCATCCTAGAGAGTAAAACGGTTGCAGCCTCCACATGAAAGCTCTCCTGGGAGTCATGTAGTTTGTATCCGACGCACTACTGCCCATTTACTGAAACCCTCATAATCTTCTAATAAGGATGCGACACAGAAATTGCATCGAAATTAAATACTTTAGGCTCCAGGGCGGGATTTATCCTAGAGAGAAAAGGGCTGCAGCCTCCACATGAAAGCTCTCCTGGGAGTCATGTAGTTTGTATCCGACGCACTACTGGGCATTTACTGCAACCGTCACACTCTTCTAATAAGGATGCGACACAGAAATTGCGTCGAGACTACGTACTGCAGGCTCCAGGGCGGGTTATATCCTAGAGAATAAAACGGCTGCAGCCTCCACATGAAAGCTCTCCTGGGAGTCATGTAGTATGTATCCGACGCACTACTGGGCATTTACTGCAACCGTCACACTCTTCTAATAAGGATGCGACACAGAAATTGCGTCGAGACTACGTACTGCAGGCTCCAGGGCGGGTTATATCCTAGAGAATAAAACGGCTGCAGCCTCCACATGAAAGCTCTCCTGGGAGTCATGTAGTTTGTATCCGACGCACTACTGGGCATTTACTGCAACCGTCACACTCTTCTAATAAGGATGCGACACAGAAATTGCGTCGAGACTACGTACTGCAGGCTCCAGGGCGGGTTATATCCTAGAGAATAAAACGGCTGCAGCCTCCACATGAAAGCTCTCCTGGGAGTCATGTAGTATGTATCCGACGCACTACTGCCAATTTACTGCAACCCTCTCACTCTTCGAATTAGGATGCGACACTGAAATTGCATCGAGATTAAAATCCGGTATGCTCCAGGGCGGGTTCCATCCTAGAGACTAAACAGCTGCAGCTTCCACATGAAAGCTCTCCTGGAAGTCATGTAGTTTGTATTCGACGCACTACTGCCCATTTACTGAAACCCTCACACTCTTCTAATAAGGATGCGACACATACATTACGTCGCGGTTAAGAACTGTGGGCTCCAGGGCGTGTTTCATCCTAGAGAGTAAAACGGTTGCAGCCTCCACATGAAAGCTCTCCTGGGAGTCATGTAGTTTGTATCCGACGCACTACTGCCCATTTACTGAAACCCTCATAATCTTCTAATAAGGATGCGACACAGAAATTGCATCGAAATTAAATACTTTAGGCTCCAGGGCGGGATTTATCCTAGAGAGAAAAGGGCTGCAGCCTCCACATGAAAGCTCTACTGGGAGTCATGTAGTTTGTATCCGACGCACTACTGCCAATTTACTGCAACCCTCTCACTCTTCGAATTAGGATGCGACACTGAAATTGCATCGAGATTAAAATCCGGTATGCTCCAGGGCGGGTTCCATCCTAGAGAGTAAACAGCTGCAGCTTCCACATGAAAGCTCTCCTGGAAGTCATGTAGTTTGTATTCGACGCACTACTGCCCATTTACTGAAACCCTCACACTCTTCTAATAAGGATGCGACACATACATTACGTCGCGGTTAAGAACTGTGGGCTCCAGGGCGTGTTTCATCCTAGAGAGTAAAACGGTTGCAGCCTCCACATGAAAGCTCTCCTGGGAGTCATGTAGTTTGTATCCGACGCACTACTGCCCATTTACTGAAACCCTCATAATCTTCTAATAAGGATGCGACACAGAAATTGCATCGAAATTAAATACTTTAGGCTCCAGGGCGGGATTTATCCTAGAGAGAAAAGGGCTGCAGCCTCCACATGAAAGCTCTCCTGGGAGTCATGTAGTTTGTATCCGACGCACTACTGCCCATTTACTGAAACCCTCTCACTCTTCTAATAAGGATGCGACACAGAAATTGCATCGTGATTGAGTACTGCAGGCTCCAGGGCGGGTTTTATCCTAGAGAGTAAACGGTTTCAGCCTCCACATGAAAGCTCTCCTGGGAGTCATGTAGTATGTATCCGACGCACTACTGCCCATTTACTGAAACCCTCATAATCTTCTAATAAGGATGCGACACAGAAATTGCATCGAAATTAAATACTTTAGGCTCCAGGGCGGGATTTATCCTAGAGAGAAAAGGGCTGCAGCCTCCACATGAAAGCTCTCCTGGGAGTCATGTAGTATGTATCCGACGCACTACTGCCAATTTACTGCAACCCTCTCACTCTTCGAATTAGGATGCGACACTGAAATTGCATCGAGATTAAAATCCGGTATGCTCCAGGGCGGGTTCCATCCTAGAGAGTAAACAGCTGCAGCTTCCACATGAAAGCTCTCCTGGAAGTCATGTAGTTTGTATTCGACGCACTACTGCCCATTTACTGAAACCCTCACACTCTTCTAATAAGGATGCGACACATACATTACGTCGCGGTTAAGAACTGTGGGCTCCAGGGCGTGTTTCATCCTAGAGAGTAAAACGGTTGCAGCCTCCACATGAAAGCTCTCCTGGGAGTCATGTAGTTTGTATCCGACGCACTACTGCCCATTTACTGAAACCCTCATAATCTTCTAATAAGGATGCGACACAGAAATTGCATCGAAATTAAATACTTTAGGCTCCAGGGCGGGATTTATCCTAGAGAGAAAAGGGCTGCAGCCTCCACATGAAAGCTCTACTGGGAGTCATGTAGTTTGTATCCGACGCACTACTGGGCATTTACTGCAACCGTCACACTCTTCTAATAAGGATGCGACACAGAAATTGCGTCGAGACTACGTACTGCAGGCTCCAGGGCGGGTTATATCCTAGAGAATAAAACGGCTGCAGCCTCCACATGAAAGCTCTCCTGGGAGTCATGTAGTATGTATCCGACGCACTACTGCCAATTTACTGCAACCCTCTCACTCTTCGAATTAGGATGCGACACTGAAATTGCATCGAGATTAAAATCCGGTATGCTCCAGGGCGGGTTCCATCCTAGAGAGTAAACAGCTGCAGCTTCCACATGAAAGCTCTCCTGGAAGTCATGTAGTTTGTATTCGACGCACTACTGCCCATTTACTGAAACCCTCACACTCTTCTAATAAGGATGCGACACATACATTACGTCGCGGTTAAGAACTGTGGGCTCCAGGGCGTGTTTCATCCTAGAGAGTAAAACGGTTGCAGCCTCCACATGAAAGCTCTCCTGGGAGTCATGTAGTTTGTATCCGACGCACTACTGCCCATTTACTGAAACCCTCATAATCTTCTAATAAGGATGCGACACAGAAATTGCATCGAAATTAAATACTTTAGGCTCCAGGGCGGGATTTATCCTAGAGAGAAAAGGGCTGCAGCCTCCACATGAAAGCTCTCCTGGGAGTCATGTAGTTTGTATCCGACGCACTACTGCCCATTTACTGAAACCCTCTCACTCTTCTAATAAGGATGCGACACAGAAATTGCATCGAGATTGAGTACTGCAGGCTCCAGGGCGGGTTTTATCCTAGAGAGTAAACGGCTTCAGCCTCCACATGAAAGCTCTCCTGGGAGTCATGTAGTATGTATCCGACGCACTACTGCCAATTTACTGCAACCCTCTCACTCTTCTAATTAGGATGCGACACAGAAATTGCGTCGAGACTAAGTACTGCAGGCTCCAGGGCGGGTTTTTTTCTAGAGGGTAAAACGGCTGCAGCTTCCACATGAAAGCTCTCCTGGGAGTCATGTAGTTTGTATCCGCCGCACTACTGCCCATTTACTGAAACCCTCATACTCTTCGAATTAGGATGCGACACTGAAATTGCATCGAGATTAAAATCCGGTATGCTCCAGGGCGGGTTCCATCCTAGAGAGTAAACAGCTGCAGCTTCCACATGAAAGCTCTCCTGGGAGTCATGTAGTTTGTATTCGACGCACTACTGCCCATTTACTGAAACCCTCACACTCTTCTAATAAGGATGCGACACATACATTACGTCGCGGTTAAGAACTGTGGGCTCCAGGGCGTGTTTCATCCTAGAGAGTAAAACGGTTGCAGCCTCCACATGAAAGCTCTCCTGGGAGTCATGTAGTTTGTATCCGACGCACTACTGCCCATTTACTGAAACCCTCACACTCTTCTAATAAGGATGCGACACAGAAATTGCATCGAAATTAAATACTTTAGGCTCCTGGGCGGGATTTATCCTAGAGAGTAAAGGGCTGCAGCCTCCACATGAAAGCTCTCCTGGGAGTCATGTAGTTTGTATCCGACGCACTACTGGGCATTTACTGCAACCGTCACACTCTTCTAATAAGGATGCGACACAGATATTGCGTCGAGACTACGTACTGCAGGCTCCAGGGCGGGTTATATCCTAGAAAATAAAACGGCTGCAGCCTCCACATGAAAGCTCTCCTGGGAGTCATGTAGTTTGTATCCGACGCACTACTGCCCATTTACTGAAACCCTCTCACTCTTCTAATAAGGATGCGACACAGAAATTGCATCGAGATTAAATACTGTATGCTCCAGGGCGGGTTTTATCCTAGAGAGTAAACGGCTGCAGCCTACTCATGAAAGCTCTCCTGGGAGTCATGTAGTTTGTATCCGACGCACTACTGCCCTTTTACTGAAACCCTCACACTCTTCTAATAAGGATGCGACACAGCAATTGCGTCGTGATTAAATACTGTAGGCTCCTACTGCGAGTTTTATCCTAGAGAGTAGAACGGTTGCAGCCTCCACATGAAAGCTCTCCTGGGAGTCATGTAGTTTGTATCCGACGCACTACTGCCAATTTACTGCAACCCTCTCACTCTTCTAATTAGGATGCGACACAGAAATTGCGTCGAGACTACGTACTGCAGGCTCCAGGGCGGGTTATATCCTAGAGAATAAAACGGCTGCAGCCTCCACATGAAAGCTCTCCTGGGAGTCATGTAGTTTGTATCCGACGCACTACTGCCCATTTACTGAAACCCTCTCACTCTTCTAATAGGGATGCGACACAGAAATTGCATCGAGATTAAATACTGTATGCTCCAGGGCGGGTTTTATCCTAGAGAGTAAACGGTTGCAGCCTACTCATGAAAGCTCTCCTGGGAGTCATGTAGTTTGTATCCGCCGCACTACTGCCCATTTACTGAAACCCTCATACACTTCGAATCAGGATGCGACACTGAAATTGCATCGAGATTAAAATCCGGTATGCTCCAGGACGGGTTCCATCCTAGAGAGTAAACAGCTGCAGCCTCCACATGAAAGCTCTCCTGGGAGTCATGTAGCTTGTATTCGACGCACTACTGCCCATTTACTGAAACCCTCACATTCTTCTAATAAGGATGCGACACATACATTACGTCGCGGTTAAGAACTGTGGGCTCCAGGGCGGGTTTCATCCTAGAGATTAAAACGGTTGCAGCCTCCAAATGAAAGCTCTCCTGGGAGTCATGTAGTTTGTATCCGACGCACTACTGGCCATTTACTGTAACCGTCACACTCTTCTAATAAGGATGCGACACAGAAATTGCGTCGAGACTATGTACTGCAGGCTCCAGGGAGAGTTTTATCCTAGGTAGTAAAACGGTTGCAGCCTCCACATGAAAGCTCTCCTGGGAGTCATGTAGTTTGTATCGGACGCACTACTGCCCATTTACTGCAACCCTCACACTCTTCTAATAAGGATGCGACACAGAAATTGCATCGAGATTAAGTACTGCAGGCTCCAGGGCGGGTTTTATCCTAGAGAGTAAACGGCTGCAGCCTCCACATGAAAGCTCTCCTGGGAGTCATGTAGTATGTATCCGACGCACTACTGCCAATTTACTGCAACCCTCTCACTCTTCTAATTAGGATGCGACCCATACATTACGTCGCGGTTAAGAACTGTGGGCCCCAGGGCGGGTTTCATCCTAGAGAGTAAAACGGTTGCAGCCTCCACATGAAAGCTCTCCTGGGAGTCATGTAGTTTGTATCCGACGCACTACTGCCCATTTACTGAAACCCTAACACTCTTCTAATAAGGATGCGACACAGAAATTGCATCGAAATTAAATACTTTAGGCTCAAGGCGGGTTTTATCCTAGAGAGTAAACGGCTGCAGCCTCCACATGAAAGCTCTTCTGGGAGTCATGTACTTTGTATCCGACGCACTACTGCCCATCTACTGAAACCATCACACTCTTCTAATAAGGATGCGACACAGAAATTGCGTCGAGATTAAATACTGTAGGCTCCAGGGCGAATTTTATCCTAGAGAGTAGAACGGTTGCAGCCTCCACATGAAAGATCTGCTGGGAGTCATGTAGTTTGTATCTGACGCACTACTGCTCATTTACTGAAACCCTCACACTCTTGTAATAACGATGCGACACAGAAATTACATCGAGATTAAATAGTGTAGGCTCCAGGGCGGGTTTTATCCTAGAGAGTAAACGGCTGCAGCCTCCAAATGATAGCTCTCCTAGGCGTCATGTAGTTTGTATCCGACGCACTACTGCGAATATACTGAAACCCTCACATTCTTCTAATAAGAATGCGACACAGAAATAGCATCGAGATTAAATACTGTAGGCTCCAGGGCGGGTTTTAACCTAGAGAGTAAACGGCTGCAGCCTCCACATGACAGCTCTCCTGGGAGTCATGTAGTTTGTATCCGACGCACTACTGCCCTTTTACTGAAACCCTCACACTCCTCTAATAAGGATGCGACACAGAAATTGCGTCGTGATTAAATACTGTAGGCTCCAGGGAGAGTTTTATCCTAGGTAGTACAACGGCTGCAGCCTCCACATGAAAGCTCTCCTGGGAGTCATGTAGTTTGTATCGGACGCACTACTGCCCATTTACTGCAACCCTCACACTCTTCTAATAAGGATGCGACACAGAAATAGCATCGAGATTGAGTACTGCAGGCTCCAGGGCGGGTTTTATCCTAGAGAGTAAACGGCTTCAGCCTCCACATGAAAGCTCTCCAGGGAGTCATGTAGTATGTATCCGACGCACTACTGCCAATTTACTGCAACCCTCTCACTCTTCTAATTAGGATGCGACACAGAAATTGCGTCGAGACTAAGTACTGCAGGCACCAGGGCGGTTTTTTTTCTAGAGGGTAAAACGGCTGCAGCTTCCACATGAAAGCTCTCCTGGGGGTCATGTAGTTTGTATCCGCCGCACTACTGCCCATTTACTGAAACCCTCATACTCTTCGAATTAGGATGCGACACTGAAATTGCATCGAGATTAAACTCCGGTATGCTCCAGGGCAGGTTCCATCCTAGAGAGTAAACAGCTGCAGCCTCCACATGAAAGCTCTCCTGGGAGTCATGTAGTTTGTATTCGACGCACTACTGCCCATTTACTGAAACCCTCACACTCTTCTAATAAGGATGCGACACATACATTACGTCGCGGTTAAGAACTGTGGGCTCCAGGGCGTGTTTCATCCTAGAGAGTAAAACGGTTGCAGCCCCCACATGAAAGCTCTCCTGGGAGTCATGTAGTTTGTATCCGACGCACTACTGGGCATTTACTGCAACCGTCACACTCTTCTAATAAGGATGCGACACAGAAATTGCGTCGAGACTACGTACTGCAGGCTCCAGGGCGGGTTTTATCCTAGAGAGTAAACGGCTGCAGCCTCCACATGAAAGCTCTCCTGGGAGTCATGTAGTTTGTATCCGACGCACTACTGCCCATTTACTGAAACCCTCTCACTCTTCTAATAAGGATGCGACACAGAAATTGCATCGAGATTAAATACTGTATGCTCCAGGGCGGGTTTTATCCTAGAGAGTAAACGGCTGCAGCCTCCTCATGAAAGCTCTCCTGGGAGTCATGTAATTTGTATCCGATGCACTACTGCCCATTTACTGAAACCCTCACACTCTTGTAATAACGATGCGACACAGAAATTGCATCGAGATTAAATAGTGTAGGCTCCAGGGCGGGTTTTATCCTACAGAGTAAACGGCTGCAGCCTCCAAATGAAAGCTCTCCTAGGCGTCATGTAGTTTGTATCCGACGCACTACTGCGAATTTACTGAAACCCTCACATTCTTCTAATATGAATGCGACACAGAAATTGCATCGAGATTAAATACTGTAGGCTCCAGGGCGGGTTTTAACCTAGAGAGTAAACGGCTGCAGCCTCCACATGGAAGCTCTCCTGGGAGTCATGTAGTGTGTATCCGACGCACTACTGCCCTTTTACTGAAACCCTCACACTCTTCTAATAAGGATGCGACACAGCAAATGCGTCGTGATTAAATACTGTAGGCTCCAGGGAGAGTTTCATCCTAGGTAGTAAAACGGCTGCAGCCTCCACATGAAAGCTCTCCTGGGAGTCATGTAGTTTGTATCGGACGCACTACTGCCAATTTACTGCAACCCTCACACTCTTCTAATAAGGATGCGACACAGAAAGTGCATCGAGATTGAGTACTGCAGGCTCCAGGGCGGGTTTTATCCTAGAGAGTAAACGGCTTCAGCCTCCACATGAAAGCTCTCCTGGGAGTCATGTAGTATGTATCCGACGCACTACTGCCAATTTACTGCAACCCTCTCACTCTTCTAATTAGGATGCGACACAGAAATTGCGTCGAGACTAAGTACTGCAGGCTCCAGGGCGGGTTTTATTCTAGAGGGTAAAACGGCTGCAGCTTCCACATGAAAGCTCTCCTGGGAGTCATGTAGTTTGTATCAGCCGCACTACTGCCCATTTACTGAAACCCTCATACTCTTTGAATTAGGATGCGACACTGAAATTGCATCGAGATTAATATCCGGTATGCTCCAGGGCGGGTTCCATCCTAGAGAGTAAACAGCTGCAGCCTCCACATGAAAGCTCTCCTGGGAGTCATGTAGTTTGTATCCGACGCACTACTGCCCATTTACTGAAACCCTCTCACTCTTCTAATAAGGATGCGACACAGAAATTGCATCGAGATTAAATACTGTATGCTCCAGGGCGGGTTTTATCCTAGAGAGTAAACGGCTGCAGCCTCCTCATGAAAGCTCTCCTGGGAGTCATGTAGTTTGTATCCGACGCACTACTGCCCTTTTACTGAAAGCCTCACACTCTTCTAATAAGGATGCGACACAGCAAATGCGTCGTGATTAAATACTGTAGGCTCCAGGGAGAGTTTTATCCTAGGTAGTAAAACGGTTGCAGCCTCCACATGAAAGCTCTCCTGGGAGTCATGTAGTTTGTATCGGACGCACTACTGCCCATTTTCTGCAACCCTCACACTCTTGTAATAAGGATGCGACACAGAAATTGCATCGAGATTAAATACTGCAGGCTCCAGGGCGGGTTTTATCCTAGAGAATAAAACGGCTGCAGCCTCCACATGAAAGCTCTCCTGGGAGTCATGTAGTTTGTATCCGACGCACTACTGCCCATTTACTGAAACCCTCTCACTCTTCTAATAAGGATGCGACACAGAAATTGCATCGAGATTAAATACTGTATGCTCCAGGGCGGGTTTTATCCTAGAGAGTAAACGGCTGCAGCCTCCTCATGAAAGCTCTCCTGGGAGTCATGTAATTTGTATCCGACGCACTACTGCCCATTTACTGAAACCCTCACACTCTTGTAATAACGATGCACACAGAAATTGCATCGAGATTAAATAGTGTAGGCTCCAGGGCGGGTTTTATCCTACAGCGTAAACGGCTGCAGCCTCCAAGTGAAAGCTCTCCTAGGCGTCATGTAGTTTGTATCCGACGCACTACTGCGAATTTACTGAAACCCTCACATTCTTCTAATAAGAATGCGACACAGAAATTGCATCGAGATTAAATACTGTAGGCTCCAGGGCGGGTTTTAACCTAGAGAGTAAACGGCTGCAGCCTCCACATGAAAGCTCTCCTGGGAGTCATGTAGTTTGTATCCGACGCACTACTGCCCATTTACTGAAACCCTCTCACTCTTCTAATAAGGATGCGACACAGAAATTGCATCGAGATTAAATACTGTATGCTCCAGGGCGGGTTTTATCCTAGAGAGTAAACGGCTGCAGCCTCCTCATGAAAGCTCTCCTGGGAGTCATGTAATTTGTATCCGACGCACTACTGCCCATTTACTGAAACCCTCACACTCTTGTAATAACGATGCGACACAGAAATTGCATCGAGATTAAATAGTGTAGGCTCCAGGGCGGGTTTTATCCTACAGAGTAAACGGCTGCAGCCTCCAAATGAAAGCTCTCCTAGGCGTCATGTAGTTTGTATCCGACGCACTACTGCGAATTTACTGAAACCCTCACATTCTTCTAATAAGAATGCGACACAGAAATTGCATCGAGATTAAATACTGCAGGCTCCAGGGCGGGTTTTATCCTAGAGAGTAAAATGGGTGCATCCACCACATGAAAGCTCTCCTGGGAGTCATGTAGTTTGTATGCGACGCACTACTGCCCATTTACTGCAACCCTCTCACTCTTCTAATAAGGATGCGACACAGAAATTGCATCGAGATTAAAATCGGGTAGGCTCCAGGGCGGGTTTTATCCTAGAGAGTAAACGGCTGCAGTCTCCACATGAAAGCTCTCCTGGGAGTCTTGTAGTTTGTATCCGACGCCCTACTGCCCATTTACTGATACCCTCACACTCTTCTAATAAGGATGCGAGACAGATATTGTGTCGTGATTAAATACTGTAGGCTCCAGAGCGAGTTTTATCCTAGAGAGTAAAACGGTTGCAGCCTCCACATGAAAGCTCTCCTGGGAACATGTAGTTTGTATCCGACGCACTACTACCCATTTACTGCAACCCTCACACTCTTCTAATAAGGATGCGACACAGAAATTGCGTCGAGACTAAGTACTGCAGGCTCCAGGGCGGGTTTTTTCCAAGAGAATAAAACGGCTGCAGCCTCCACATGAAAGCTCTCCTGGGAGTCATGTAGTTTGCATCCGACGCACTACTGCCCATTTACTGAAACCCTCATACTCTTCTAATAAGGATGCGACACAGAAATTGCATCGAGATTAAAATCCGGTAGGCTCCAGGGCGAGTTCCATCCAAGAGAATAAACGGCGGCAGCCTCCACATGAAAGCTCTCCTGGTAGTCATGTAGTTTGTATCCGACGCACTACTGCCCATTTACTGAAACCCTCACACTCTTCTAATAAGGATGCGACACAGAAATTGCATCGAGATTAAAATCGGGTAGGCGCCAGGGCGGGTTTTATACTAGAGAGTAAACGGCTGCAGCCTCCACATGAATGCTCTCCTGGGACTCATGTAGTTTGTATCCGACGCCCTACTGCCTATTTACTGAAACCCTCACACACTTCTAATAAGGATGCGACACAGACATTACGTCTGGGTTAAGAACTGTGGGCTCCAGGGCGGGTTTTATCCTAGAGAGTAAAACGGTTGCAGGCTCCACATGAAAGCTCTCCTGGGAGTCATGTAGTTTGTATCCGACGCACTACTGCCCATTTACTGATACCCTCACACTCTTCTAATAAGGATGCGACACAGAAATTGCATCGAGATTAAAATCGGGTAGGCGCCAGGGCGGGTTTTATACTAGAGAGTAAACGGCTGCAGCCTCCACATGAATGCTCTCCTGGGACTCATGTAGTTTGTATCCGACGCCCTACTGCCTATTTACTGAAACCCTCACACACTTCTAATAAGGATGCGACACAGACATTACGTCTCGGTTAAGAACTGTGGGCTCCAGGGCGGGTTTTATCCTAGAGAGTAAAACGGTTGCAGGCTCCACATGAAAGCTCTCCTGGGAGTCATGTAGTTTGTATCCGACGCACTACTGCCCATTTACTGATACCCTCACACTCTTCTAATAAGGATGCGACACAGAAATTGCATCGAGATTAAAATCGGGTAGGCGCCAGGGCGGGTTTTATACTAGAGAGTAAACGGCTGCAGCCTCCACATGAATGCTCTCCTGGGACTCATGTAGTTTGTATCCGACGCCCTACTGCCTATTTACTGAAACCCTCACACACTTCTAATAAGGATGCGACACAGACATTACGTCTCGGTTAAGAACTGTGGGCTCCAGGGCGGGTTTTATCCTAGAGAGTAAAACGGTTGCAGGCTCCACATGAAAGCTCTCCTGGGAGTCATGTAGTTTGTATCCGACGCACTACTGCCCATTTACTGATACCCTCACACTCTTCTAATAAGGATGCGACACAGAAATTGCATCGAGATTAAAATCGGGTAGGCGCCAGGGCGGGTTTTATACTAGAGAGTAAACGGCTGCAGCCTCCACATGAATGCTCTCCTGGGACTCATGTAGTTTGTATCCGACGCCCTACTGCCTATTTACTGAAACCCTCACACACTTCTAATAAGGATGCGACACAGACATTACGTCTCGGTTAAGAACTGTGGGCTCCAGGGCGGGTTTTATCCTAGAGAGTAAAACGGTTGCAGGCTCCACATGAAAGCTCTCCTGGGAGTCATGTAGTTTGTATCCGACGCACTACTGCCCATTTACTGATACCCTCACACTCTTCTAATAAGGATGCGACACAGAAATTGCATCGAGATTAAAATCGGGTAGGCGCCAGGGCGGGTTTTATACTAGAGAGTAAACGGCTGCAGCCTCCACATGAATGCTCTCCTGGGACTCATGTAGTTTGTATCCGACGCCCTACTGCCTATTTACTGAAACCCTCACACACTTCTAATAAGGATGCGACACAGACATTACGTCTCGGTTAAGAACTGTGGGCTCCAGGGCGGGTTTTATCCTAGAGAGTAAAACGGTTGCAGGCTCCACATGAAAGCTCTCCTGGGAGTCATGTAGTTTGTATCCGACGCACTACTGCCCATTTACTGATACCCTCACACTCTTCTAATAAGGATGCGACACAGAAATTGCATCGAGATTAAAATCGGGTAGGCGCCAGGGCGGGTTTTATACTAGAGAGTAAACGGCTGCAGCCTCCACATGAATGCTCTCCTGGGACTCATGTAGTTTGTATCCGACGCCCTACTGCCTATTTACTGAAACCCTCACACACTTCTAATAAGGATGCGACACAGACATTACGTCTCGGTTAAGAACTGTGGGCTCCAGGGCGGGTTTTATCCTAGAGAGTAAAACGGTTGCAGGCTCCACATGAAAGCTCTCCTGGGAGTCATGTAGTTTGTATCCGACGCACTACTGCCCATTTACTGATACCCTCACACTCTTCTAATAAGGATGCGACACAGAAATTGCATCGAGATTAAAATCGGGTAGGCGCCAGGGCGGGTTTTATACTAGAGAGTAAACGGCTGCAGCCTCCACATGAATGCTCTCCTGGGACTCATGTAGTTTGTATCCGACGCCCTACTGCCTATTTACTGAAACCCTCACACACTTCTAATAAGGATGCGACACAGACATTACGTCTCGGTTAAGAACTGTGGGCTCCAGGGCGGGTTTTATCCTAGAGAGTAAAACGGTTGCAGGCTCCACATGAAAGCTCTCCTGGGAGTCATGTAGTTTGTATCCGACGCACTACTGCCCATTTACTGATACCCTCACACTCTTCTAATAAGGATGCGACACAGAAATTGCATCGAGATTAAAATCGGGTAGGCGCCAGGGCGGGTTTTATACTAGAGAGTAAACGGCTGCAGCCTCCACATGAATGCTCTCCTGGGACTCATGTAGTTTGTATCCGACGCCCTACTGCCTATTTACTGAAACCCTCACACACTTCTAATAAGGATGCGACACAGACATTACGTCTCGGTTAAGAACTGTGGGCTCCAGGGCGGGTTTTATCCTAGAGAGTAAAACGGTTGCAGGCTCCACATGAAAGCTCTCCTGGGAGTCATGTAGTTTGTATCCGACGCACTACTGCCCATTTACTGATACCCTCACACTCTTCTAATAAGGATGCGACACAGAAATTGCATCGAGATTAAAATCGGGTAGGCGCCAGGGCGGGTTTTATACTAGAGAGTAAACGGCTGCAGCCTCCACATGAATGCTCTCCTGGGACTCATGTAGTTTGTATCCGACGCCCTACTGCCTATTTACTGAAACCCTCACACACTTCTAATAAGGATGCGACACAGACATTACGTCTCGGTTAAGAACTGTGGGCTCCAGGGCGGGTTTTATCCTAGAGAGTAAAACGGTTGCAGGCTCCACATGAAAGCTCTCCTGGGAGTCATGTAGTTTGTATCCGACGCACTACTGCCCATTTACTGATACCCTCACACTCTTCTAATAAGGATGCGACACAGAAATTGCATCGAGATTAAAATCGGGTAGGCGCCAGGGCGGGTTTTATACTAGAGAGTAAACGGCTGCAGCCTCCACATGAATGCTCTCCTGGGACTCATGTAGTTTGTATCCGACGCCCTACTGCCTATTTACTGAAACCCTCACACACTTCTAATAAGGATGCGACACAGACATTACGTCTCGGTTAAGAACTGTGGGCTCCAGGGCGGGTTTTATCCTAGAGAGTAAAACGGTTGCAGGCTCCACATGAAAGCTCTCCTGGGAGTCATGTAGTTTGTATCCGACGCACTACTGCCCATTTACTGATACCCTCACACTCTTCTAATAAGGATGCGACACAGAAATTGCATCGAGATTAAAATCGGGTAGGCGCCAGGGCGGGTTTTATACTAGAGAGTAAACGGCTGCAGCCTCCACATGAATGCTCTCCTGGGACTCATGTAGTTTGTATCCGACGCGCTACTGCCTATTTACTGAAACCCTCACACACTTCTAATAAGGATGCGACACAGACATTACGTCTCGGTTAAGAACTGTGGGCTCCAGGGCGGGTTTTATCCTAGAGAGTAAAACGGTTGCAGGCTCCACATGAAAGCTCTCCTGGGAGTCATGTAGTTTGTATCCGACGCACTACTGCCCATTTACTGATACCCTCACACTCTTCTAATAAGGATGCGACACAGAAATTGCATCGAGATTAAAATCGGGTAGGCGCCAGGGCGGGTTTTATACTAGAGAGTAAACGGCTGCAGCCTCCACATGAATGCTCTCCTGGGACTCATGTAGTTTGTATCCGACGCCCTACTGCCTATTTACTGAAACCCTCACACACTTCTAATAAGGATGCGACACAGACATTACGTCTCGGTTAAGAACTGTGGGCTCCAGGGCGGGTTTTATCCTAGAGAGTAAAACGGTTGCAGGCTCCACATGAAAGCTCTCCTGGGAGTCATGTAGTTTGTATCCGACGCACTACTGCCCATTTACTGATACCCTCACACTCTTCTAATAAGGATGCGACACAGAAATTGCATCGAGATTAAAATCGGGTAGGCGCCAGGGCGGGTTTTATACTAGAGAGTAAACGGCTGCAGCCTCCACATGAATGCTCTCCTGGGACTCATGTAGTTTGTATCCGACGCCCTACTGCCTATTTACTGAAACCCTCACACACTTCTAATAAGGATGCGACACAGACATTACGTCTCGGTTAAGAACTGTGGGCTCCAGGGCGGGTTTTATCCTAGAGAGTAAAACGGTTGCAGGCTCCACATGAAAGCTCTCCTGGGAGTCATGTAGTTTGTATCCGACGCACTACTGCCCATTTACTGATACCCTCACACTCTTCTAATAAGGATGCGACACAGAAATTGCATCGAGATTAAAATCGGGTAGGCGCCAGGGCGGGTTTTATACTAGAGAGTAAACGGCTGCAGCCTCCACATGAATGCTCTCCTGGGACTCATGTAGTTTGTATCCGACGCCCTACTGCCTATTTACTGAAACCCTCACACACTTCTAATAAGGATGCGACACAGACATTACGTCTCGGTTAAGAACTGTGGGCTCCAGGGCGGGTTTTATCCTAGAGAGTAAAACGGTTGCAGGCTCCACATGAAAGCTCTCCTGGGAGTCATGTAGTTTGTATCCGACGCACTACTGCCCATTTACTGATACCCTCACACTCTTCTAATAAGGATGCGACACAGAAATTGCATCGAGATTAAAATCGGGTAGGCGCCAGGGCGGGTTTTATACTAGAGAGTAAACGGCTGCAGCCTCCACATGAATGCTCTCCTGGGACTCATGTAGTTTGTATCCGACGCCCTACTGCCTATTTACTGAAACCCTCACACACTTCTAATAAGGATGCGACACAGACATTACGTCTCGGTTAAGAACTGTGGGCTCCAGGGCGGGTTTTATCCTAGAGAGTAAAACGGTTGCAGGCTCCACATGAAAGCTCTCCTGGGAGTCATGTAGTTTGTATCCGACGCACTACTGCCCATTTACTGATACCCTCACACTCTTCTAATAAGGATGCGACACAGAAATTGCATCGAGATTAAAATCGGGTAGGCGCCAGGGCGGGTTTTATACTAGAGAGTAAACGGCTGCAGCCTCCACATGAATGCTCTCCTGGGACTCATGTAGTTTGTATCCGACGCCCTACTGCCTATTTACTGAAACCCTCACACACTTCTAATAAGGATGCGACACAGACATTACGTCTCGGTTAAGAACTGTGGGCTCCAGGGCGGGTTTTATCCTAGAGAGTAAAACGGTTGCAGGCTCCACATGAAAGCTCTCCTGGGAGTCATGTAGTTTGTATCCGACGCACTACTGCCCATTTACTGATACCCTCACACTCTTCTAATAAGGATGCGACACAGAAATTGCATCGAGATTAAAATCGGGTAGGCGCCAGGGCGGGTTTTATACTAGAGAGTAAACGGCTGCAGCCTCCACATGAATGCTCTCCTGGGACTCATGTAGTTTGTATCCGACGCCCTACTGCCTATTTACTGAAACCCTCACACACTTCTAATAAGGATGCAACACAGACATTACGTCTCGGTTAAGAACTGTGGGCTCCAGGGCGGGTTTTATCCTAGAGAGTAAAACGGTTGCAGGCTCCACATGAAAGCTCTCCTGGGAGTCATGTAGTTTGTATCCGACGCACTACTGCCCATTTACTGAAACCCTCACACTCTTCTAATAAGGTTGCAACACAGACATTACGTCTCGGTTAAGAACTGTGGTCTCCAGGGCGGGTTTTATCCTAGAGAGTAAAACGGTTGCAGGCTCCACATGAAAGCTCTCCTGGGACTCATGTAGTTTGTATCCGACGCACTACTGCCTATTTACTGAAACCCTCACACACTTCTAATAAGGATGCAACACAGACATTACGTCTCGGTTAAGAACTGTGGTCTCCAGGGCGGGTTTTATCCTAGAGAGTAAAACGGTTGCAGGCTCCACATGAAAGCTCTCCTGGGAGTCATGTAGTTTGTATCCGACGCACTACTGCCCATTTACTGAAACCCTCACACTCTTCTAATAAGGTTGCAACACAGACATTACGTCTCGGTTAAGAACTGTGGTCTCCAGGGCGGGTTTTATCCTAGAGAGTAAAACGGTTGCAGGCTCCACATGAAAGCTCTCCTGGGAGTCATGTAGTTTGTATCCGACGCACTACTGCCCATTTACTGAAACCCTCACACACTTCTAATAAGGATGCAACACAGACATTACGTCTCGGTTAAGAACTGTGGTCTCCAGGGCGGGTTTTATCCTAGAGAGTAAAACGGTTGCAGGCTCCACATGAAAGCTCTCCTGGGAGTCATGTAGTTTGTATCCGACGCACTACTGCCCATTTACTGAAACCCTCACACTCTTCTAATAAGGTTGCAACACAGACATTACGTCTCGGTTAAGAACTGTGGTCTCCAGGGCGGGTTTTATCCTAGAGAGTAAAACGGTTGCAGGCTCCACATGAAAGCTCTCCTGGGACTCATGTAGTTTGTATCCGACGCACTACTGCCCATTTACTGAAACCCTCACACTCTTCTAATAAGGTTGCAACACAGACATTACGTCTCGGTTAAGAACTGTGGTCTCCAGGGCGGGTTTTATCCTAGAGAGTAAAACGGTTGCAGGCTCCACATGAAAGCTCTCCTGGGACTCATGTAGTTTGTATCCGACGCACTACTGCCTATTTACTGAAACCCTCACACACTTCTAATAAGGATGCAACACAGACATTACGTCTCGGTTAAGAACTGTGGTCTCCAGGGCGGGTTTTATCCTAGAGAGTAAAACGGTTGCAGGCTCCACATGAAAGCTCTCCTGGGAGTCATGTAGTTTGTATCCGACGCACTACTGCCCATTTACTGAAACCCTCACACTCTTCTAATAAGGTTGCAACACAGACATTACGTCTCGGTTAAGAACTGTGGTCTCCAGGGCGGGTTTTATCTTAGAGAGTAAAACGGTTGCAGGCTTCACATGAAAGCTCTCCTGGGACTCATGTAGTTTGTATCCGACGCCCTACTGCCTATTTACTGAAACCCTCACACACTTCTAATAAGGATGCAACACAGACATTATGTCGCGGTTAAGAACTGTGGTCTCCAGGGCGGGTTTTATCCTAGAGAGTAAAACGGTTGCAGGCTCCACATGAAAGCTCTCCTGGGAGTCATGTAGTTTGTATCCGACGCACTACTGCCCATTTACTGAAACCCTCACACTCTTCTAATAAGGATGCGACACAGACATTACGTCTCGGTTAAGAACTGTGGTCTCCAGGGCGGGTTTTATCCTAGAGAGTAGAACGGTTGCAGGCTCCACATGAAAGCTCTCCTGGGAGTCATGTAGTTTGTATCCGACGCACTACTGCCCATTTACTGAAACCCTCACACTCTTCTAATAAGGATGCGACACAGACATTACGTCTCGGTTAAGAACTGTGGTCTCCAGGGCGGGTTTTATCCTAGAGAGTAAAACGGTTGCAGGCTTCACATGAAAGCTCTCCTGGGACTCATGTAGTTTGTATCCGACGCCCTACTGCCTATTTACTGAAACCCTCACACACTTCTAATAAGGATGCAACACAGACATTATGTCGCGGTTAAGAACTGTGGGCTCCAGGGCGGGTTTTATCCTAGAGAGTAAAACGGTTGCAGGCTCCACATGAAAGCTCTCCTGGGAGTCATGTAGTTTGTATCCGACGCACTACTGCCCATTTACTGAAACCCTCACACTCTTCTAATAAGGATGCGACACAGACATTACGTCTCGGTTAAGAACTGTGGTCTCCAGGGCGGGTTTTATCCTAGAGAGTAAAACGGTTGCAGGCTCCACATGAAAGCTCTCCTGGGAGTCATGTAGTTTGTATCCGACGCACTACTGCCCATTTACTGAAACCCTCACACTCTTCTAATAAGGATGCAACACAGACATTATGTCTCGGTTAAGAACTGTGGGCTCCAGGGCGGGTTTTATCCTAGAGAGTAAAACGGTTGCAGGCTCCACATGAAAGCTCTCCTGGGAGTCATGTAGTTTGTATCCGACGCACTACTGCCCATTTACTGAAACCCTCACACTCTTCTAATAAGGATGCGACACAGACATTACGTCTCGGTTAAGAACTGTGGTCTCCAGGGCGGGTTTTATCCTAGAGAGTAAAACGGTTGCAGGCTTCACATGAAAGCTCTCCTGGGAGTCATGTAGTTTGTATCCGACGCACTACTGCCCATTTACTGAAACCCTCACACTCTTCTAATAAGGATGCAACACAGACATTATGTCTCGGTTAAGAACTGTGGGCTCCAGGGCGGGTTTTATCCTAGAGAGTAAAACGGTTGCAGGCTCCACATGAAAGCTCTCCTGGGAGTCATGTAGTTTGTATCCGACGCACTACTGCCCATTTACTGAAACCCTCACACTCTTCTAATAAGGATGCGACACAGACATTACGTCTCGGTTAAGAACTGTGGTCTCCAGGGCGGGTTTTATCCTAGAGAGTAAAACGGTTGCAGGCTTCACATGAAAGCTCTCCTGGGACTCATGTAGTTTGTATCCGACGCCCTACTGCCTATTTACTGAAACCCTCACACACTTCTAATAAGGATGCAACACAGACATTATGTCGCGGTTAAGAACTGTGGGCTCCAGGGCGGGTTTTATCCTAGAGAGTAAAACGGTTGCAGGCTCCACATGAAAGCTCTCCTGGGAGTCATGTAGTTTGTATCCGACGCACTACTGCCCATTTACTGAAACCCTCACACTCTTCTAATAAGGATGCGACACAGACATTACGTCTCGGTTAAGAACTGTGGTCTCCAGGGCGGGTTTTATCCTAGAGAGTAAAACGGTTGCAGGCTTCACATGAAAGCTCTCCTGGGAGTCATGTAGTTTGTATCCGACGCACTACTGCCCATTTACTGAAACCCTCACACTCTTCTAATAAGGATGCGACACAGACATTACGTCTCGGTTAAGAACTGTGGTCTCCAGGGCGGGTTTTATCCTAGAGAGTAAAACGGTTGCAGGCTCCACATGAAAGCTCTCCTGGGAGTCATGTAGTTTGTATCCGACGCACTACTGCCCATTTACTGAAACCCTCACACTCTTCTAATAAGGTTGCAACACCGACATTACGTCTCGGTTAAGAACTGTGGTCTCCAGGGCGGGTTTTATCCTAGAGAGTAAAACGGTTGCAGGCTTCACATGAAAGCTCTCCTGGGAGTCATGTAGTTTGTATCCGACGCACTACTGCCCATTTACTGAAACCCTCACACTCTTCTAATAAGGATGCGACACAGACATTACGTCTCGGTTAAGAACTGTGGTCTCCAGGGCGGGTTTTATCCTAGAGAGTAAAACGGTTGCAGGCTCCACATGAAAGCTCTCCTGGGAGTCATGTAGTTTGTATCCGACGCACTACTGCCCATTTACTGAAACCCTCACACTCTTCTAATAAGGTTGCAACACAGACATTACGTCTCGGTTAAGAACTGTGGTCTCCAGGGCGGGTTTTATCCTAGAGAGTAAAACGGTTGCAGGCTTCACATGAAAGCTCTCCTGGGAGTCATGTAGTTTGTATCCGACGCACTACTGCCCATTTACTGAAACCCTCACACTCTTCTAATAAGGATGCGACACAGACATTACGTCTCGGTTAAGAACTGTGGTCTCCAGGGCGGGTTTTATCCTAGAGAGTAAAACGGTTGCAGGCTCCACATGAAAGCTCTCCTGGGACTCATGTAGTTTGTATCCGACGCCCTACTGCCTATTTACTGAAACCCTCACACTCTTCTAATAAGGTTGCAACACAGACATTACGTCTCGGTTAAGAACTGTGGTCTCCAGGGCGGGTTTTATCCTAGAGAGTAAAACGGTTGCAGGCTTCACATGAAAGCTCTCCTGGGACTCATGTAGTTTGTATCCGACGCCCTACTGCCTATTTACTGAAACCCTCACACACTTCTAATAAGGATGCAACACAGACATTATGTCGCGGTTAAGAACTGTGGTCTCCAGGGCGGGTTTTATCCTAGAGAGTAAAACGGTTGCAGGCTTCACATGAAAGCTCTCCTGGGACTCATGTAGTTTGTATCCGACGCCCTACTGCCTATTTACTGAAACCCTCACACACTTCTAATAAGGATGCAACACAGACATTATGTCGCGGTTAAGAACTGTGGTCTCCAGGGCGGGTTTTATCCTAGAGAGTAAAACGGTTGCAGGCTCCACATGAAAGCTCTCCTGGGACTCATGTAGTTTGTATCCGACGCCCTACTGCCTATTTACTGAAACCCTCACACTCTTCTAATAAGGTTGCAACACAGACATTACGTCTCGGTTAAGAACTGTGGTCTCCAGGGCGGGTTTTATCCTAGAGAGTAAAACGGTTGCAGGCTTCACATGAAAGCTCTCCTGGGACTCATGTAGTTTGTATCCGACGCCCTACTGCCTATTTACTGAAACCCTCACACACTTCTAATAAGGATGCAACACAGACATTATGTCGCGGTTAAGAACTGTGGTCTCCAGGGCGGGTTTTATCCTAGAGAGTAAAACGGTTGCAGGCTTCACATGAAAGCTCTCCTGGGAGTCATGTAGTTTGTATCCGACGCACTACTGCCCATTTACTGAAACCCTCACACTCTTCTAATAAGGATGCGACACAGACATTACGTCTCGGTTAAGAACTGTGGTCTCCAGGGCGGGTTTTATCCTAGAGAGTAAAACGGTTGCAGGCTCCACATGAAAGCTCTCCTGGGAGTCATGTAGTTTGTATCCGACGCACTACTGCCCATTTACTGAAACCCTCACACTCTTCTAATAAGGTTGCAACACAGACATTACGTCTCGGTTAAGAACTGTGGTCTCCAGGGCGGGTTTTATCCTAGAGAGTAAAACGGTTGCAGGCTCCACATGAAAGCTCTCCTGGGAGTCATGTAGTTTGTATCCGACGCACTACTGCCCATTTACTGAAACCCTCACACTCTTCTAATAAGGATGCGACACAGACATTACGTCTCGGTTAAGAACTGTGGTCTCCAGGGCGGGTTTTATCCTAGAGAGTAAAACGGTTGCAGGCTCCACATGAAAGCTCTCCTGGGAGTCATGTAGTTTGTATCCGACGCACTACTGCCCATTTACTGAAACCCTCACACTCTTCTAATAAGGTTGCAACACAGACATTACGTCTCGGTTAAGAACTGTGGTCTCCAGGGCGGGTTTTATCCTAGAGAGTAAAACGGTTGCAGGCTTCACATGAAAGCTCTCCTGGGACTCATGTAGTTTGTATCCGACGCCCTACTGCCTATTTACTGAAACCCTCACACACTTCTAATAAGGATGCAACACAGACATTATGTCGCGGTTAAGAACTGTGGTCTCCAGGGCGGGTTTTATCCTAGAGAGTAAAACGGTTGCAGGCTCCACATGAAAGCTCTCCTGGGAGTCATGTAGTTTGTATCCGACGCACTACTGCCCATTTACTGAAACCCTCACACTCTTCTAATAAGGATGCGACACAGACATTACGTCTCGGTTAAGAACTGTGGTCTCCAGGGCGGGTTTTATCCTAGAGAGTAAAACGGTTGCAGGCTCCACATGAAAGTTCTCCTGGGAGTCATGTAGTTTGTATCCGACGCACTACTGCCCATTTACTGAAACCCTCACACTCTTCTAATAAGGATGCGACACAGACATTACGTCTCGGTTAAGAACTGTGGTCTCCAGGGCGGGTTTTATCCTAGAGAGTAAAACGGTTGCAGGCTTCACATGAAAGCTCTCCTGGGACTCATGTAGTTTGTATCCGACGCCCTACTGCCTATTTACTGAAACCCTCACACACTTCTAATAAGGATGCAACACAGACATTATGTCGCGGTTAAGAACTGTGGGCTCCAGGGCGGGTTTTATCCTAGAGAGTAAAACGGTTGCAGGCTCCACATGAAAGCTCTCCTGGGAGTCATGTAGTTTGTATCCGACGCACTACTGCCCATTTACTGAAACCCTCACACTCTTCTAATAAGGATGCGACACAGACATTACGTCTCGGTTAAGAACTGTGGTCTCCAGGGCGGGTTTTATCCTAGAGAGTAAAACGGTTGCAGGCTCCACATGAAAGCTCTCCTGGGAGTCATGTAGTTTGTATCCGACGCACTACTGCCCATTTACTGAAACCCTCACACTCTTCTAATAAGGATGCGACACAGACATTACGTCTCGGTTAAGAACTGTGGTCTCCAGGGCGGGTTTTATCCTAGAGAGTAAAACGGTTGCAGGCTTCACATGAAAGCTCTCCTGGGACTCATGTAGTTTGTATCCGACGCCCTACTGCCTATTTACTGAAACCCTCACACACTTCTAATAAGGATGCAACACAGACATTATGTCGCGGTTAAGAACTGTGGGCTCCAGGGCGGGTTTTATCCTAGAGAGTAAAACGGTTGCAGGCTCCACATGAAAGCTCTCCTGGGAGTCATGTAGTTTGTATCCGACGCACTACTGCCCATTTACTGAAACCCTCACACTCTTCTAATAAGGATGCGACACAGACATTACGTCTCGGTTAAGAACTGTGGTCTCCAGGGCGGGTTTTATCCTAGAGAGTAAAACGGTTGCAGGCTCCACATGAAAGCTCTCCTGGGAGTCATGTAGTTTGTATCCGACGCACTACTGCCCATTTACTGAAACCCTCACACTCTTCTAATAAGGATGCAACACAGACATTATGTCTCGGTTAAGAACTGTGGGCTGCAGGGCGGGTTTTATCCTAGAGAGTAAAACGGTTGCAGGCTCCACATGAAAGCTCTCCTGGGAGTCATGTAGTTTGTATCCGACGCACTACTGCCCATTTACTGAAACCCTCACACTCTTCTAATAAGGATGCGACACAGACATTACGTCTCGGTTAAGAACTGTGGTCTCCAGGGCGGGTTTTATCCTAGAGAGTAAAACGGTTGCAGGCTCCACATGAAAGCTCTCCTGGGAGTCATGTAGTTTGTATCCGACGCACTACTGCCCATTTACTGAAACCCTCACACTCTTCTAATAAGGATGCGACACAGACATTACGTCTCGGTTAAGAACTGTGGTCTCCAGGGCGGGTTTTATCCTAGAGAGTAAAACGGTTGCAGGCTTCACATGAAAGCTCTCCTGGGACTCATGTAGTTTGTATCCGACGCCCTACTGCCTATTTACTGAAACCCTCACACACTTCTAATAAGGATGCAACACAGACATTATGTCGCGGTTAAGAACTGTGGGCTCCAGGGCGGGTTTTATCCTAGAGAGTAAAACGGTTGCAGGCTCCACATGAAAGCTCTCCTGGGAGTCATGTAGTTTGTATCCGACGCACTACTGCCCATTTACTGAAACCCTCACACTCTTCTAATAAGGATGCGACACAGACATTACGTCTCGGTTAAGAACTGTGGTCTCCAGGGCGGGGTTTATCCTAGAGAGTAAAACGGTTGCAGGCTCCACATGAAAGCTCTCCTGGGAGTCATGTAGTTTGTATCCGACGCACTACTGCCCATTTACTGAAACCCTCACACTCTTCTAATAAGGATGCGACACAGACATTACGTCTCGGTTAAGAACTGTGGTCTCCAGGGCGGGTTTTATCCTAGAGAGTAAAACGGTTGCAGGCTTCACATGAAAGCTCTCCTGGGACTCATGTAGTTTGTATCCGACGCCCTACTGCCTATTTACTGAAACCCTCACACACTTCTAATAAGGATGCAACACAGACATTATGTCGCGGTTAAGAACTGTGGGCTCCAGGGCGGGTTTTATCCTAGAGAGTAAAACGGTTGCAGGCTCCACATGAAAGCTCTCCTGGGAGTCATGTAGTTTGTATCCGACGCACTACTGCCCATTTACTGAAACCCTCACACTCTTCTAATAAGGATGCGACACAGACATTACGTCTCGGTTAAGAACTGTGGTCTCCAGGGCGGGTTTTATCCTAGAGAGTAAAACGGTTGCAGGCTCCACATGAAAGCTCTCCTGGGAGTCATGTAGTTTGTATCCGACGCACTACTGCCCATTTACTGAAACCCTCACACTCTTCTAATAAGGATGCAACACAGACATTATGTCTCGGTTAAGAACTGTGGGCTGCAGGGCGGGTTTTATCCTAGAGAGTAAAACGGTTGCAGGCTCCACATGAAAGCTCTCCTGGGAGTCATGTAGTTTGTATCCGACGCACTACTGCCCATTTACTGAAACCCTCACACTCTTCTAATAAGGATGCGACACAGACATTACGTCTCGGTTAAGAACTGTGGTCTCCAGGGCGGGTTTTATCCTAGAGAGTAAAACGGTTGCAGGCTTCACATGAAAGCTCTCCTGGGAGTCATGTAGTTTGTATCCGACGCACTACTGCCCATTTACTGAAACCCTCACACTCTTCTAATAAGGATGCAACACAGACATTATGTCTCGGTTAAGAACTGTGGGCTCCAGGGCGGGTTTTATCCTAGAGAGTAAAACGGTTGCAGGCTCCACATGAAAGCTCTCCTGGGAGTCATGTAGTTTGTATCCGACGCACTACTGCCCATTTACTGAAACCCTCACACTCTTCTAATAAGGATGCGACACAGACATTACGTCTCGGTTAAGAACTGTGGTCTCCAGGGCGGGTTTTATCCTAGAGAGTAAAACGGTTGCAGGCTTCACATGAAAGCTCTCCTGGGACTCATGTAGTTTGTATCCGACGCCCTACTGCCTATTTACTGAAACCCTCACACACTTCTAATAAGGATGCAACACAGACATTATGTCGCGGTTAAGAACTGTGGGCTCCAGGGCGGGTTTTATCCTAGAGAGTAAAACGGTTGCAGGCTCCACATGAAAGCTCTCCTGGGAGTCATGTAGTTTGTATCCGACGCACTACTGCCCATTTACTGAAACCCTCACACTCTTCTAATAAGGATGCGACACAGACATTATGTCTCGGTTAAGAACTGTGGTCTCCAGGGCGGGTTTTATCCTAGAGAGTAAAACGGTTGCAGGCTTCACATGAAAGCTCTCCTGGGAGTCATGTAGTTTGTATCCGACGCACTACTGCCCATTTACTGAAACCCTCACACTCTTCTAATAAGGATGCAACACAGACATTATGTCTCGGTTAAGAACTGTGGGCTCCAGGGCGGGTTTTATCCTAGAGAGTAAAACGGTTGCAGGCTCCACATGAAAGCTCTCCTGGGAGTCATGTAGTTTGTATCCGACGCACTACTGCCCATTTACTGAAACCCTCACACTCTTCTAATAAGGATGCGACACAGACATTACGTCTCGGTTAAGAACTGTGGTCTCCAGGGCGGGTTTTATCCTAGAGAGTAAAACGGTTGCAGGCTTCACATGAAAGCTCTCCTGGGACTCATGTAGTTTGTATCCGACGCCCTACTGCCTATTTACTGAAACCCTCACACACTTCTAATAAGGATGCAACACAGACATTATGTCGCGGTTAAGAACTGTGGGCTCCAGGGCGGGTTTTATCCTAGAGAGTAAAACGGTTGCAGGCTCCACATGAAAGCTCTCCTGGGAGTCATGTAGTTTGTATCCGACGCACTACTGCCCATTTACTGAAACCCTCACACTCTTCTAATAAGGATGCGACACAGACATTATGTCTCGGTTAAGAACTGTGGTCTCCAGGGCGGGTTTTATCCTAGAGAGTAAAACGGTTGCAGGCTTCACATGAAAGCTCTCCTAGGAGTCATGTAGTTTGTATCCGACGCACTACTGCCCATTTACTGAAACCCTCACACTCTTCTAATAAGGATGCAACACAGACATTATGTCTCGGTTAAGAACTGTGGGCTCCAGGGCGGGTTTTATCCTAGAGAGTAAAACGGTTGCAGGCTCCACATGAAAGCTCTCCTGGGAGTCATGTAGTTTGTATCCGACGCACTACTGCCCATTTACTGAAACCCTCACACTCTTCTAATAAGGATGCGACACAGACATTACGTCTCGGTTAAGAACTGTGGTCTCCAGGGCGGGTTTTATCCTAGAGAGTAAAACGGTTGCAGGCTTCACATGAAAGCTCTCCTGGGAGTCATGTAGTTTGTATCCGACGCACTACTGCCCATTTACTGAAACCCTCACACTCTTCTAATAAGGATGCAACACAGACATTATGTCTCGGTTAAGAACTGTGGGCTCCAGGGCGGGTTTTATCCTAGAGAGTAAAACGGTTGCAGGCTCCACATGAAAGCTCTCCTGGGAGTCATGTAGTTTGTATCCGACGCACTACTGCCCATTTACTGAAACCCTCACACTCTTCTAATAAGGATGCAACACAGACATTATGTCTCGGTTAAGAACTGTGGGCTCCAGGGCGGGTTTTATCCTAGAGAGTAAAACGGTTGCAGGCTCCACATGAAAGCTCTCCTGGGAGTCATGTAGTTTGTATCCGACGCACTACTGCCCATTTACTGAAACCCTCACACTCTTCTAATAAGGATGCAACACAGACATTATGTCTCGGTTAAGAACTGTGGGCTCCAGGGCGGGTTTTATCCTAGAGAGTAAAACGGTTGCAGGCTCCACATGAAAGCTCTCCTGGGAGTCATGTAGTTTGTATCCGACGCACTACTGCCCATTTACTGAAACCCTCACACTCTTCTAATAAGGATGCGACACAGACATTATGTCTCGGTTAAGAACTGTGGTCTCCAGGGCGGGTTTTATCCTAGAGAGTAAAACGGTTGCAGGCTTCACATGAAAGCTCTCCTGGGAGTCATGTAGTTTGTATCCGACGCACTACTGCCCATTTACTGAAACCCTCACACTCTTCTAATAAGGATGCAACACAGACATTATGTCTCGGTTAAGAACTGTGGGCTCCAGGGCGGGTTTTATCCTAGAGAGTAAAACGGTTGCAGGCTCCACATGAAAGCTCTCCTGGGAGTCATGTAGTTTGTATCCGACGCACTACTGCCCATTTACTGAAACCCTCACACTCTTCTAATAAGGATGCGACACAGACATTACGTCTCGGTTAAGAACTGTGGTCTCCAGGGCGGGTTTTATCCTAGAGAGTAAAACGGTTGCAGGCTTCACATGAAAGCTCTCCTGGGACTCATGTAGTTTGTATCCGACGCCCTACTGCCTATTTACTGAAACCCTCACACACTTCTAATAAGGATGCAACACAGACATTATGTCGCGGTTAAGAACTGTGGGCTCCAGGGCGGGTTTTATCCTAGAGAGTAAAACGGTTGCAGGCTCCACATGAAAGCTCTCCTGGGAGTCATGTAGTTTGTATCCGACGCACTACTGCCCATTTACTGAAACCCTCACACTCTTCTAATAAGGATGCGACACAGACATTACGTCTCGGTTAAGAACTGTGGTCTCCAGGGCGGGTTTTATCCTAGAGAGTAAAACGGTTGCAGGCTTCACATGAAAGCTCTCCTGGGACTCATGTAGTTTGTATCCGACGCCCTACTGCCTATTTACTGAAACCCTCACACACTTCTAATAAGGATGCAACACAGACATTATGTCGCGGTTAAGAACTGTGGGCTCCAGGGCGGGTTTTATCCTAGAGAGTAAAACGGTTGCAGGCTCCACATGAAAGCTCTCCTGGGAGTCATGTAGTTTGTATCCGACGCACTACTGCCCATTTACTGAAACCCTCACACTCTTCTAATAAGGATGCGACACAGACATTACGTCTCGGTTAAGAACTGTGGTCTCCAGGGCGGGTTTTATCCTAGAGAGTAAAACGGTTGCAGGCTCCACATGAAAGCTCTCCTGGGAGTCATGTAGTTTGTATCCGACGCACTACTGCCCATTTACTGAAACCCTCACACTCTTCTAATAAGGATGCGACACAGACATTACGTCTCGGTTAAGAACTGTGGGCTCCAGGGCGGGTTTTATCCTAGAGAGTAAAACGGTTGCAGGCTCCACATGAAAGCTCTCCTGGGAGTCATGTAGTTTGTATCCGACGCACTACTGCCCATTTACTGAAACCCTCACACTCTTCTAATAAGGATGCGACACAGACATTACGTCTCGGTTAAGAACTGTGGTCTCCAGGGCGGGTTTTATCCTAGAGAGTAAAACGGTTGCAGGCTCCACATGAAAGCTCTCCTGGGAGTCATGTAGTTTGTATCCGACGCACTACTGCCCATTTACTGAAACCCTCACACTCTTCTAATAAGGATGCGACACAGACATTACGTCTCGGTTAAGAACTGTGGTCTCCAGGGCGGGTTTTATCCTAGAGAGTAAAACGGTTGCAGGCTCCACATGAAAGCTCTCCTGGGAGTCATGTAGTTTGTATCCGACGCACTACTGCCCATTTACTGAAACCCTCACACTCTTCTAATAAGGATGCAACACAGACATTATGTCTCGGTTAAGAACTGTGGTCTCCAGGGCGGGTTTTATCCTAGAGAGTAAAACGGTTGCAGGCTCCACATGAAAGCTCTCCTGGGAGTCATGTAGTTTGTATCCGACGCACTACTGCCCATTTACTGAAACCCTCACACTCTTCTAATAAGGATGCAACACAGACATTACGTCTCGGTTAAGAACTGTGGGCTCCAGGGCGGGTTTTATCCTAGAGAGTAAAACGGTTGCAGGCTCCACATGAAAGCTCTCCTGGGAGTCATGTAGTTTGTATCCGACGCACTACTGCCCATTTACTGAAACCCTCACACTCTTCTAATAAGGATGCGACACAGACATTACGTCTCGGTTAATAACTGTGGTCTCCAGGGCGGGTTTTATCCTAGAGAGTAAAACGGTTGCAGGCTCCACATGAAAGCTCTCCTGGGAGTCATGTAGTTTGTATCCGACGCACTACTGCCCATTTACTGAAACCCTCACACTCTTCTAATAAGGATGCGACACAGACATTACGTCTCGGTTAAGAACTGTGGTCTCCAGGGCGGGTTTTATCCTAGAGAGTAAAACGGTTGCAGGCTCCACATGAAAGCTCTCCTGGGAGTCATGTAGTTTGTATCCGACGCACTACTGCCCATTTACTGAAACCCTCACACTCTTCTAATAAGGATGCAACACAGACATTACGTCTCGGTTAAGAACTGTGGGCTCCAGGGCGGGTTTTATCCTAGAGAGTAAAACGGTTGCAGGCTCCACATGAAAGCTCTCCTGGGAGTCATGTAGTTTGTATCCGACGCACTACTGCCCATTTACTGAAACCCTCACACTCTTCTAATAAGGATGCGACACAGACATTACGTCTCGGTTAAGAACTGTGGGCTCCAGGGCGGGTTTTATCCTAGAGAGTAAAACGGTTGCAGGCTCCACATGAAAGCTCTCCTGGGAGTCATATAGTTTGTATCCGACGCACTACTGCCCATTTACTGAAACCCTCACACTCTTCTAATAAGGATGCGACACAGACATTACGTCTCGGTTAAGAACTGTGGTCTCCAGGGCGGGTTTTATCCTAGAGAGTAAAACGGTTGCAGGCTCCACATGAAAGCTCTCCTGGGAGTCATGTAGTTTGTATCCGACGCACTACTGCCCATTTACTGAAACCCTCACACTCTTCTAATAAGGATGCAACACAGACATTACGTCTCGGTTAAGAACTGTGGGCTCCAGGGCGGGTTTTATCCTAGAGAGTAAAACGGTTGCAGGCTCCACATGAAAGCTCTCCTGGGAGTCATGTAGTTTGTATCCGACGCACTACTGCCCATTTACTGAAACCCTCACACTCTTCTAATAAGGATGCGACACAGACATTACGTCTCGGTTAAGAACTGTGGGCTCCAGGGCGGGTTTTATCCTAGAGAGTAAAACGGTTGCAGGCTCCACATGAAAGCTCTCCTGGGAGTCATGTAGTTTGTATCCGACGCACTACTGCCCATTTACTGAAACCCTCACACTCTTCTAATAAGGATGCGACACAGACATTACGTCTCGGTTAAGAACTGTGGTCTCCAGGGCGGGTTTTATCCTAGAGAGTAAAACGGTTGCAGGCTCCACATGAAAGCTCTCCTGGGAGTCATGTAGTTTGTATCCGACGCACTACTGCCCATTTACTGAAACCCTCACACTCTTCTAATAAGGATGCAACACAGACATTACGTCTCGGTTAAGAACTGTGGGCTCCAGGGCGGGTTTTATCCTAGAGAGTAAAACGGTTGCAGGCTCCACATGAAAGCTCTCCTGGGAGTCATGTAGTTTGTATCCGACGCACTACTGCCCATTTACTGAAACCCTCACACTCTTCTAATAAGGATGCGACACAGACATTACGTCTCGGTTAAGAACTGTGGTCTCCAGGGCGGGTTTTATCCTAGAGAGTAAAACGGTTGCAGGCTCCACATGAAAGCTCTCCTGGGAGTCATGTAGTTTGTATCCGACGCACTACTGCCCATTTACTGAAACCCTCACACTCTTCTAATAAGGATGCAACACAGACATTACGTCTCGGTTAAGAACTGTGGGCTCCAGGGCGGGTTTTATCCTAGAGAGTAAAACGGTTGCAGGCTCCACATGAAAGCTCTCCTGGGAGTCATGTAGTTTGTATCCGACGCACTACTGCCCATTTACTGAAACCCTCACACTCTTCTAATAAGGATGCGACACAGACATTACGTCTCGGTTAAGAACTGTGGGCTCCAGGGCGGGTTTTATCCTAGAGAGTAAAACGGTTGCAGGCTCCACATGAAAGCTCTCCTGGGAGTCATGTAGTTTGTATCCGACGCACTACTGCCCATTTACTGAAACCCTCACACTCTTCTAATAAGGATGCGACACAGACATTACGTCTCGGTTAAGAACTGTGGTCTCCAGGGCGGGTTTTATCCTAGAGAGTAAAACGGTTGCAGGCTTCACATGAAAGCTCTCCTGGGACTCATGTAGTTTGTATCCGACGCCCTACTGCCTATTTACTGAAACCCTCACACTCTTCTAATAAGGATGCAACACAGACATTATGTCGCGGTTAAGAACTGTGGGCTCCAGGGCGGGTTTTATCCTAGAGAGTAAAACGGTTGCAGGCTCCACATGAAAGCTCTCCTGGGAGTCATGTAGTTTGTATCCGACGCACTACTGCCCATTTACTGAAACCCTCACACTCTTCTAATAAGGATGCGACACAGACATTACGTCTCGGTTAAGAACTGTGGTCTCCAGGGCGGGTTTTATCCTAGAGAGTAAAACGGTTGCAGGCTTCACATGAAAGCTCTCCTGGGACTCATGTAGTTTGTATCCGACGCCCTACTGCCTATTTACTGAAACCCTCACACACTTCTAATAAGGATGCAACACAGACATTATGTCGCGGTTAAGAACTGTGGGCTCCAGGGCGGGTTTTATCCTAGAGAGTAAAACGGTTGCAGGCTCCACATGAAAGCTCTCCTGGGAGTCATGTAGTTTGTATCCGACGCACTACTGCCCATTTACTGAAACCCTCACACTCTTCTAATAAGGATGCGACACAGACATTACGTCTCGGTTAAGAACTGTGGTCTCCAGGGCGGGTTTTATCCTAGAGAGTAAAACGGTTGCAGGCTCCACATGAAAGCTCTCCTGGGAGTCATGTAGTTTGTATCCGACGCACTACTGCCCATTTACTGAAACCCTCACACTCTTCTAATAAGGATGCGACACAGACATTACGTCTCGGTTAAGAACTGTGGGCTCCAGGGCGGGTTTTATCCTAGAGAGTAAAACGGTTGCAGGCTCCACATGAAAGCTCTCCTGGGAGTCATGTAGTTTGTATCCGACGCACTACTGCCCATTTACTGAAACCCTCACACTCTTCTAATAAGGATGCAACACAGACATTATGTCTCGGTTAAGAACTGTGGGCTCCAGGGCGGGTTTTATCATAGAGAGTAAAACGGTTGCAGGCTCCACATGAAAGCTCTCCTGGGAGTCATGTAGTTTGTATCCGACGCACTACTGCCCATTTACTGAAACCCTCACACTCTTCTAATAAGGATGCGACACAGACATTACGTCTCGGTTAAGAACTGTGGGCTCCAGGGCGGGTTTTATCCTAGAGAGTAAAACGGTTGCAGGCTCCACATGAAAGCTCTCCTGGGAGTCATGTAGTTTGTATCCGACGCACTACTGCCCATTTACTGAAACCCTCACACTCTTCTAATAAGGATGCAACACAGACATTACGTCTCGGTTAAGAACTGTGGTCTCCAGGGCGGGTTTTATCCTAGAGAGTAAAACGGTTGCAGGCTTCACATGAAAGCTCTCCTGGGAGTCATGTAGTTTGTATCCGACGCACTACTGCCCATTTACTGAAACCCTCACACTCTTCTAATAAGGATGCAACACTGACATTATGTCTCGGTTAAGAACTGCGGGCTCCAGGGCGGGTTTTATCCTAGAGAGTAAAACGGTTGCAGGCTCCACATGAAAGCTCTCCTGGGAGTCATGTAGTTTGTATCCGACGCCCTACTGCCTATTTACTGAAACCCTCACACACTTCTAATAAGGATGCAACACAGACATTATGTCGCGGTTAAGAACTGTGGTCTCCAGGGCGGGTTTTATCCTAGAGAGTAAAACGGTTGCAGGCTCCACATGAAAGCTCTCCTGGGAGTCATGTAGTTTGTATCCGACGCCCTACTGCCTATTTACTGAAACCCTCACACGCTTCTAATAAGGATGCAACACAGACATTATGTCGCGGTTAAGAACTGTGGGCTCCAGGGCGGGTTTTATCCTAGAGAGTAAAACGGTTGCAGGCTCCACATGAAAGCTCTCCTGGGAGTCATGTAGTTTGTATCCGACGCCCTACTGCCTATTTACTGAAACCCTCACACACTTCTAATAAGGATGCAACACAGACATTACGTCTCGGTTAAGAACTGTGGTCTCCAGGGCGGGTTTTATCCTAGAGAGTAAAACGGTTGCAGGCTCCACATGAAAGCTCTCCTGGGAGTCATGTAGTTTGTATCCGACGCACTACTGCCCATTTACTGAAACCCTCACACTCTTCTAATAAGGATGCGACACAGACATTACGTCTCGGTTAAGAACTGTGGGTTCCAGGGCGGGTTTTATCCTAGAGAGTAAAACGGTTGCAGGCTCCACATGAAAGCTCTCCTGGGAGTCATGTAGTTTGTATCCGACGCACTACTGCCCATTTACTGAAACCCTCACACTCTTCTAATAAGGATGCAACACAGACATTATGTCGCGGTTAAGAACTGTGGGCTCCAGGGCGGGTTTTATCCTAGAGAGTAAAACGGTTGCAGGCTCCACATGAAAGCTCTCCTGGGAGTCATGTAGTTTGTATCCGACGCACTACTGCCCATTTACTGAAACCCTCACACTCTTCTAATAAGGATGCGACACAGACATTACGTCTCGGTTAAGAACTGTGGGCTCCAGGGCGGGTTTTATCCTAGAGAGTAAAACGGTTGCAGGCTCCACATGAAAGCTCTCCTGGGAGTCATGTAGTTTGTATCCGACGCACTACTGCCCATTTACTGAAACCCTCACACTCTTCTAATAAGGATGCAACACAGACATTATGTCGCGGTTAAGAACTGTGGGCTCCAGGGCGGGTTTTATCCTAGAGAGTAAAACGGTTGCAGGCTCCACATGAAAGCTCTCCTGGGAGTCATGTAGTTTGTATCCGACGCACTACTGCCCATTTACTGAAACCCTCACACTCTTCTAATAAGGATGCGACACAGACATTACGTCTCGGTTAAGAACTGTGGGCTCCAGGGCGGGTTTTATCCTAGAGAGTAAAACGGTTGCAGGCTCCACATGAAAGCTCTCCTGGGAGTCATGTAGTTTGTATCCGACGCACTACTGCCCATTTACTGATACCCTCACACTCTTCTAATAAGGATGCGACACAGAAATTGCATCGAGATTAAAATCGGGTAGGCGCCAGGGCGGGTTTTATACTAGAGAGTAAACGGCTGCAGCCTCCACATGAATGCTCTCCTGGGACTCATGTAGTTTGTATCCGACGCCCTACTGCCTATTTACTGAAACCCTCACACTCTTCTAATAAGGATGCAACACAGACATTATGTCGCGGTTAAGAACTGTGGGCTCCAGGGCGGGTTTTGTCCTAGAGAGTAAAACGGCTGCAGCCTCCACATGAATGCTCTCCTGGGAGTCATGTAGTTTGTATCCGACGCACTACTGCCCATTTACTGAAACCCTCACACTCTTCTAATAAGGATGCAACACAGACATTATGTCGCGGTTAAGAACTGTGGGCTCCAGGGCGGGTTTTATCCTAGAGAGTAAAACGGTTGCAGGCTCCACATGAATGCTCTCCTGGGAGTCATGTAGTTTGTATCCGACGCCCTACTGCCTATTTACTGAAACCCTCACACTCTTCTAATAAGGATGCAACACAGACATTATGTCGCGGTTAAGAACTGTGGGCTCCAGGGCGGGTTTTGTCCTAGAGAGTAAAACGGTTGCAGGCTCCACATGAAAGCTCTCCTGGGAGTCATGTAGTTTGTATCCGACGCACTACTGCCCATTTACTGAAACCCTCACACTCTTCTAATAAGGTTGCAACACAGACATTACGTCTCGGTTAAGAACTGTGGGCTCCAGGGCGGGTTTTGTCCTAGAGAGTAAAACGGTTGCAGGCTCCACATGAAAGCTCTCCTGGGAGTCATGTAGTTTGTATCCGACGCCCTACTGCCTATTTACTGAAACCCTCACACTCTTCTAATAAGGATGCAACACAGACATTATGTCGCGGTTAAGAACTGTGGGCTCCAGGGCGGGTTTTGTCCTAGAGAGTAAAACGGCTGCAGCCTCCACATGAATGCTCTCCTGGGAGTCATGTAGTTTGTATCCGACGCACTACTGCCCATTTACTGAAACCCTCACACTCTTCTAATAAGGATGCAACACAGACATTATGTCGCGGTTAAGAACTGTGGGCTCCAGGGCGGGTTTTATCCTAGAGAGTAAAACGGCTGCAGCCTCCACATGAATGCTCTCCTGGGAGTCATGTAGTTTGTATCCGACGCCCTACTGCCTATTTACTGAAACCCTCACACTCTTCTAATAAGGATGCAACACAGACATTATGTCGCGGTTAAGAACTGTGGGCTCCAGGGCGGGTTTTGTCCTAGAGAGTAAAACGGTTGCAGGCTCCACATGAAAGCTCTCCTGGGAGTCATGTAGTTTGTATCCGACGCACTACTGCCCATTTACTGAAACCCTCACACTCTTCTAATAAGGTTGCAACACAGACATTACGTCTCGGTTAAGAACTGTGGGCTCCAGGGCGGGTTTTATCCTAGAGAGTAAAACGGTTGCAGGCTCCACATGAAAGCTCTCCTGGGAGTCATGTAGTTTGTATCCGACGCACTACTGCCCATTTACTGAAACCCTCACACTCTTCTAATAAGGATGCAACACAGACATTATGTCGCGGTTAAGAACTGTGGGCTCCAGGGCGGGTTTTATCCTAGAGAGTAAAACGGTTGCAGGCTCCACATGAAAGCTCTCCTGGGAGTCATGTAGTTTGTATCCGACGCACTACTGCCCATTTACTGAAACCCTCACACTCTTCTAATAAGGATGCAACACAGACATTATGTCGCGGTTAAGAACTGTGGGCTCCAGGGCGGGTTTTATCCTAGAGAGTAAAACGGTTGCAGGCTCCACATGAAAGCTCTCCTGGGAGTCATGTAGTTTGTATCCGACGCACTACTGCCCATTTACTGAAACCCTCACACTCTTCTAATAAGGATGCGACACAGACATTACGTCTCGGTTAAGAACTGTGGGCTCCAGGGCGGGTTTTGTCCTAGAGAGTAAAACGGTTGCAGGCTCCACATGAAAGCTCTCCTGGGAGTCATGTAGTTTGTATCCGACGCACTACTGCCCATTTACTGAAACCCTCACACTCTTCTAATAAGGATGCAACACAGACATTATGTCGCGGTTAAGAACTGTGGGCTCCAGGGCGGGTTTTATCCTAGAGAGTAAAACGGTTGCAGGCTCCACATGAAAGCTCTCCTGGGAGTCATGTAGTTTGTATCCGACGCACTACTGCCCATTTACTGAAACCCTCACACTCTTCTAATAAGGATGCGACACAGACATTACGTCTCGGTTAAGAACTGTGGGCTCCAGGGCGGGTTTTGTCCTAGAGAGTAAAACGGTTGCAGGCTCCACATGAAAGCTCTCCTGGGAGTCATGTAGTTTGTATCCGACGCACTACTGCCCATTTACTGATACCCTCACACTCTTCTAATAAGGATGCGACACAGAAATTGCATCGAGATTAAAATCGGGTAGGCGCCAGGGCGGGTTTTATACTAGAGAGTAAACGGCTGCAGCCTCCACATGAATGCTCTCCTGGGACTCATGTAGTTTGTATCCGACGCACTACTGCCCATTTACTGAAACCCTCACACTCTTCTAATAAGGTTGCAACACAGACATTATGTCGCGGTTAAGAACTGTGGGCTCCAGGGCGGGTTTTGTCCTAGAGAGTAAAACGGCTGCAGCCTCCACATGAATGCTCTCCTGGGAGTCATGTAGTTTGTATCCGACGCACTACTGCCCATTTACTGAAACCCTCACACTCTTCTAATAAGGATGCAACACAGACATTATGTCGCGGTTAAGAACTGTGGGCTCCAGGGCGGGTTTTATCCTAGAGAGTAAAACGGTTGCAGGCTCCACATGAAAGCTCTCCTGGGAGTCATGTAGTTTGTATCCGACGCACTACTGCCCATTTACTGAAACCCTCACACTCTTCTAATAAGGATGCAACACAGACATTATGTCGCGGTTAAGAACTGTGGGCTCCAGGGCGGGTTTTATCCTAGAGAGTAAAACGGTTGCAGGCTCCACATGAAAGCTCTCCTGGGAGTCATGTAGTTTGTATCCGACGCACTACTGCCCATTTACTGAAACCCTCACACTCTTCTAATAAGGATGCAACACAGACATTATGTCGCGGTTAAGAACTGTGGGCTCCAGGGCGGGTTTTATCCTAGAGAGTAAAACGGTTGCAGGCTCCACATGAAAGCTCTCCTGGGAGTCATGTAGTTTGTATCCGACGCACTACTGCCCATTTACTGAAACCCTCACACTCTTCTAATAAGGATGCAACACAGACATTATGTCGCGGTTAAGAACTGTGGGCTCCAGGGCGGGTTTTATCCTAGAGAGTAAAACGGTTGCAGGCTCCACATGAATGCTCTCCTGGGAGTCATGTAGTTTGTATCCGACGCACTACTGCCCATTTACTGAAACCCTCACACTCTTCTAATAAGGATGCAACACAGACATTATGTCGCGGTTAAGAACTGTGGGCTCCAGGGCGGGTTTTATCCTAGAGAGTAAAACGGTTGCAGGCTCCACATGAAAGCTCTCCTGGGAGTCATGTAGTTTGTATCCGACGCACTACTGCCCATTTACTGAAACCCTCACACTCTTCTAATAAGGATGCGACACAGACATTACGTCTCGGTTAAGAACTGTGGGCTCCAGGGCGGGTTTTGTCCTAGAGAGTAAAACGGTTGCAGGCTCCACATGAAAGCTCTCCTGGGAGTCATGTAGTTTGTATCCGACGCACTACTGCCCATTTACTGATACCCTCACACTCTTCTAATAAGGATGCGACACAGAAATTGCATCGAGATTAAAATCGGGTAGGCGCCAGGGCGGGTTTTATACTAGAGAGTAAACGGCTGCAGCCTCCACATGAATGCTCTCCTGGGACTCATGTAGTTTGTATCCGACGCACTACTGCCCATTTACTGAAACCCTCACACTCTTCTAATAAGGTTGCAACACAGACATTATGTCGCGGTTAAGAACTGTGGGCTCCAGGGCGGGTTTTGTCCTAGAGAGTAAAACGGCTGCAGCCTCCACATGAATGCTCTCCTGGGAGTCATGTAGTTTGTATCCGACGCACTACTGCCCATTTACTGAAACCCTCACACTCTTCTAATAAGGATGCAACACAGACATTATGTCGCGGTTAAGAACTGTGGGCTCCAGGGCGGGTTTTGTCCTAGAGAGTAAAACGGTTGCAGGCTCCACATGAAAGCTCTCCTGGGAGTCATGTAGTTTGTATCCGACGCACTACTGCCCATTTACTGAAACCCTCACACTCTTCTAATAAGGATGCAACACAGACATTACGTCTCGGTTAAGAACTGTGGGCTCCAGGGCGGGTTTTATCCTAGAGAGTAAAACGGTTGCAGGCTCCACATGAAAGCTCTCCTGGGAGTCATGTAGTTTGTATCCGACGCACTACTGCCCATTTACTGAAACCCTCACACTCTTCTAATAAGGATGCGACACAGAAATTGCATCGAGATTAAAATCGGGTAGGCGCCAGGGCGGGTTTTATACTAGAGAGTAAAACGGTTGCAGGCTCCACATGAAAGCTCTCCTGGGAGTCATGCAGTTTGTATCCGACGCACTACTGCCCATTTACTGAAACCCTCACACTCTTCTAATAAGGATGCGACACAGACATTACGTCTCGGTTAAGAACTGTGGGCTCCAGGGCGGGTTTTATCCTAGAGAGTAAAACGGTTGCAGGCTCCACATGAAAGCTCTCCTGGGAGTCATGCAGTTTGTATCCGACGCACTACTGCCCATTTACTGATACCCTCACACTCTTCTAATAAGGATGCGACACAGAAATTGCATAGAGATTAAAATCGGGTAGGCGCCAGGGCGGGTTTTATACTAGAGAGTAAACGGCTGCAGCCTCCACATGAAAGCTCTCCTGGGACTCATGTAGTTTGTATCCGACGCCCTACTGCCTATCTACTGAAACCCTCACACACTTCTAATAAGGATGCAACACAGACATTATGTCGCGGTTAAGAACTGTGGGCTCCAGGGCGGGTTTTGTCCTAGAGAGTAAAACGGTTGCAGGCTCCACATGAAAGCTCTCCTGGGAGTCATGTAGTTTGTATCCGACGCACTACTGCCCATTTACTGATACCCTCACACTCTTCTAATAAGAATGCGACACAGAAATTGCATCGAGATTAAAATCGGGTAGGCGCCAGTGCGGGTTTTATACTAGAGAGTAAACGGCTGCAGCCTCCACATGAAAGCTCTCCTGGGACTCATGTAGTTTGTATCCGACGCCCTACTGCCTATCTACTGAAACCCTCACACACTTCTAATAAGGATGCAACACAGACATTATGTCGCGGTTAAGAACTGTGGGCTCCAGGGCGGGTTTTGTCCTACAGAGTAAACCGGTTGCAGCCTCCACATGAAAGCTCTCCTGGGAGTCATGTAGTTTCTATCCGACGCACTACTGCCCATTTACTGAAACCCTCACACTCTTCTAATAAGGATGTGACACAGAAATTGCTTCGGGATTAAAAACTGTAGACTCCAGGGCGAGTTTTATCCTAGAGAGTAAAAAGGTTGCAGCCTCCACATGAAAGCTCTCCTGGGAGTCATGTAGTTTGAATCCGACGCACTACTGCCCATTTACTACAACCCTCACACTCTTCTAATCAGGATGCGACACAGAAATTGCATCGAGATTAAATACTGTAGGCTCCAGGGCGGGTTTTATCCTAGAGAGTAAACGGCTGCAGCCTCCACATGAAAGCTCTCCTGGGAGTCATGTAGTTTGTACCCGACGCACTACTGCCCATTTACTGCAATCCTCACACTCTTCTAATAAGGATGCGACACAGAAATTGCGTCGAGACTAAGTATTGCAGGCTCCATGGCGGGTTTTATCCTAGAGAGTATAACAGCTGCAGCCTCCACATGAAAGCTCTCCTGGGAGTCATGTAATTTGTATCCGACGCACTTTTGCCCATTTTCTGAAACCCTCACACTCTTCTAATAAGGATGAGACACAGAAATTGCGTCGTGATTAAATACTGTAGGATCCATGGCGAGTTTTATCCTAGAGAGTAAAACGGTTCCAGCCTCCACATGAAAGCTGTCCTGGGAGTCATGTAGTTTGTATCCGTCACACTACTGCCCATTTACTGAAACCCTCATACTCTTCGAATAAGGATGCGACACAGAAATTGCATCGAGATTAAATACTGTAGGCTCCAGGGCGAGTTTTATCCTAGAGAGTAAAACGCTTGCAGGCTCCACATGAAAGCTCTCCTGGGAGTCATGTAGTTTGTATCCAACGCACTACTGCGAATTTACTGAAACCCTCACATTCTTCTAATAAGGATGCGACACAGAAATTGCATCGAGATTAAATACTGTAGGCTCCAGGGCGGGTTTTATACTAGAGAGTAAACGGCTGCAGCCTCCACATGAAAGCTCTCCTGGGAGTCATGTAGTCTGTATCCGACGCACTACTGCCCATTTACTGAAACCCTCATACTCTTCCAATAAGGATGCGACACAGAAATAGCATCGAGATTAAATACTGTAGGCTCCAGGGCGCGTTTTATCCTAGAGAGTAAACGGCTGCAGCCTCCACATGAAAGCTCTCCTGGGAGTCATGTAGTTGCTATCCGACGCACTACTGCCCATTTACTGCAACCCTCACACTCTTCTAATAAGGATGCGACACAGAAATTGCATCGAGATTAAATACTGTAGGCTCCAGGGCGGGTTTTATCCTAGAGAGTAAACGGCTGCAGCCTCCACATGAAAGCTCTCCTGGGAGTCATGTAGTTTGTATCCGACGCACTACTGCCCATTTACTGAAACCCTCACACTCTTCTAATAAGGATGCGACACAGAAATTGCGTCGTGATTAAATACTGTAGGCTCCAGGGCGAGTTGTTTCCTAGGTAGAAAACGATTGCAGCCTCCACATGAAAGCTCTCCTGGGAGTCATGTAGTTCGTATACGACGCACTACTGCCCATTTACTGAAACCCTCACACTCTTCTAATAATGATGCGACACTGAAATTGCATCGAGAGTAAATACTGTAGGCTCCAGGGCTGGTTTTATCCTAGAGAGTAAACGGCTGCAGCCTCCACATGAAAGCTATCCTGGGAGTCATGTAGTCTGTATCCGACGCACTACTGCCCATCTACTGAAACCCTTACACACTTCTAATAAGGATGCGACACAGACATTATGTCGCGGTTAAGAACTGTGGGCTCCAGGGCGAGTTTTATCCTAGAGAGTAAAACGCTTGCAGGCTCCACATGAAAGCTCTCCTGGGAGTCATGTAGTTTGTATCCGACGCACTACTGCGAATTTACTGAAACCCTCACATTCTTCTAATAAGGATGCGACACAGAAATTGCATCGAGATTAAATACTGTAGGCTCCAGGGCGGGTTTTATACTAGAGAGTAAACGGCTGCAGCCTCCACATGAAAGCTCTCCTGGGAGTCATGTGGTTTGTATCCGACGCAATACTGCCCATTCACTGAAACCCTCATACTCTTCCAATAAGGATGCGACACAGAAATAGCATCGAGATTAAATACTGTAGGCTCCAGGACGCGTTTTATCCTAGAGAGTAAACGGCTGCAGCCTCCACATGAAAGCTCTCCTGGGAGTCATGTAGTTGCTATCCGACGCACTACTGCCCATTTACTGCAACCCTCACACTCTTCTAATAAGGATGCGACACAGAAATTGCATCGAGATTAAATACTGTAGGCTCCAGGGCGGGTTTTATCCTAGAGAGTAAACGGCTGCAGCCTCCACATGAAAGCTCTCCTGGGAGTCATGTAGTTTGTATCCGACGCACTACTGCCCATTTACTGAAACCCTCACACTCTTCTAATAAGGATGCGACACAGAAATTGCGTCGTGATTAAATACTGTAGGCTCCAGGGCGAGTTTTTTCCTAGGTAGAAAACGATTGCAGCCTCCACATGAAAGCTCTCCTGGGAGTCATGTAGTTCGTATACGACGCACTACTGCCCATTTACTGCAACCCTCACACTCTTCTAATAAGGATGCGACAGAGAAATTGCATCGAGATTAAATACTGTAGGCTCCAGGGCGGGTTTTATACTAGAGCGTAAACGGCTGCAGCCTCCACATGGAAGCTCTCCTGGGAGTCATGTAGTTTGTATGCAACGCACTACTGCCCATTTACTGAAACCCTCACACTCTTCTAATAAGGATGCGACACAGAAATTGCATCGAGATTAAATACTGTAGGCTCCAGGGCGGGTTTTATCCTAGAGAGTAAACGGCTGCAGCCTCCACATGAAAGCTCTCCTGGGAGTCATGTAGTTTGTATCCGACGCACTACTGCCCATTTACTGAAACCCTCACACTCTTCTAATAATGATGCGACACTGAAATTGCAACGAGAGTAAATACTGTAGGCTCCAGGGCTGGTTTTATCCTAGAGAGTAAACGGCTGCAGCCTCCACATGAAAGCTCTCCTGGGAGTCATGTAGTCTGTATCCGACGCACTACTGCCCATCTACTGAAACCCTTACACACTTCTAATAAGGATGCGACACAGACATTATGTCGCGGTTAAGAACTGTGGGCTCCAGGGCGAGTTTTATCCTAGAGAGTAAAACGCTTGCAGGCTCCACATGAAAGCTCTCCTGGGAGTCATGTAGTTTGTATCCGACGCACTACTGCGAATTTACTGAAACCCTCACATTCTTCTAATAAGGATGCGACACAGAAATTGCATCGAGATTAAATACTGTAGGCTCCAGGGCGGGTTTTATACTAGAGAGTAAACGGCTGCAGCCTCCACATGAAAGCTCTCCTGGGAGTCATGTGGTTTGTTTCCAGACGCAATACTGCCCATTTACTGAAACCCTCATACCCTTCCAATAAGGATGCGACACAGAAATAGCATCTAGATTAAATACTGTAGGCTCCAGGACGCGTTTTATCCTAGAGAGTAAGCGGCTGCAGCCTCCACATGAAAGCTCTCCTGGGAGTCATGTAGTTGCTATCCGACGCACTACTGCCCATTTACTGCAACCCTCACACTCTTCTAATAAGGATGCGACACAGAAATTGCATCGAGATTAAATACTGTAGGCTCCAGGGCGGGTTTTATCCTAGAGAGTAAACGGCTGCAGCCTCCACATGAAAGCTCTCCTGGGAGTCATGTAGTTTGTATCCGACGCACTACTGGCCATTTACTGAAACCCTCACACTCTTCTAATAAGGATGCGACACAGAAATTGCGTCGTGATTAAATACTGTAGGCTCCAGGGCGAGTTTTTTCCTAGGTAGAAAACGATTGCAGCCTCCACATGAAAGCTCTCCTGGGAGTCATGTAGTTCGTATACGACGCACTACTGCCCATTTACTGCAACCCTCACACTCTTCTAATAAGGTTGCGACACAGAAATTGCATCGAGATTAAATACTGTAGGCTCCAGGGCGGGTTTTATACTAGAGCGTAAACGGCTGCAGCCTCCACATGGAAGCTCTCCTGGGAGTCATGTAGTTTGTATGCGACGCACTACTGCCCATTTACTGAAACCCTCACACTCTTCTAATAAGGATGCGACACAGAAATTGCATCGAGATTAAATACTGTAGGCTCCAGGGCGGGTTTTATCCTAGAGAGTAAACGGCTGCAGCCTCCACATGAAAGCTCTCCTGGGAGTCATGTAGTTTGTATCCGACGCACTACTGCCCATTTACTGAAACCCTCACACTCTTCTAATAATGATGCGACACTGAAATTGCATCGAGAGTAAATACTGTAGGCTCCAGGGCGGGTTTTATCCTAGAGAGTAAACGGCTGCAGCCTCCACATGAAAGCTCTCCTGGGAGTCATGTAGTTTGTATCCAACGCACTACTGCCCATTTACTGCAACCCTCTCACTCTTCTAATAAGGATGCGACACAGAAATTGCATCGAGATTAAAATCGCGTAGGCTCCAGGGAGGGTTTTATCCTAGAGAGTAAACGGCTGCAGCCTCCACATGAAAGCTCTCCTGGGAGTCTTGTAGTTTGTATCCGACGCCCTACTGCCCATTTACTGATACCATCACACTCTTCTAATAAAGATGCGAGACAGAAATTGTGTCGTGATTAAATACTGTAGGCTCCAGAGCGAGTTTTATCCTAGAGAGTAAAACGGTTGCAGCCTCCACATGAAAGCTCTCCTGGGAGTCATGTAGTTTGTATCCGACGCACTACTGCCCATTTACTGCAACCCTCACACTCTTCTAATAAGAATGCGACACAGAAATTGCGTCGAGACTAAGTACTGCAGGCTCCAGGGCGGGTTTTATCCAAGAGAGTAAAACGGCTGCAGCCTCCACATGAAAGCTCTCCTGGGAGTCATGTAGTTTGTATGCAACGCACTACTGCCCATTTACTGCAACCCTCTCACTCTTCTAATAAGGATGCGACACAGAAATTGCATCGAGATTAAAATCGCGTAGGCTCCAGGGAGGGTTTTATCCTAGAGAGTAAACGGCTGCAGCCTCCACATGAAAGCTCTCCTGGTAGTCATGTAGTTTGTATCCGACGCACTACTGCCCATTTACTGCAACGCTCTCACTCTTCTAATAAGGATGCGCACAGAAATTGCGTCGACACTAAGTACTGCAGGCTCCAGGGCGGGTTTTATCCTAGAGAGTAAAATAGCTGCATCCTCCACATGAAAGCTCTCCTGGGAGTCATGTAGTTTGTATCCAACGCACTACTGCCCATTTACTGCAACGCTCTCACTCTTCTAATAAGGATGCGCACAGAAATTGCGTCGACACTAAGTACTGCAGGCTCCAGGGAGGGTTTTATCCTAGAGAGTAAACGGCTGCAGCCTCCACATGAAAGCTCTCCTGGGAGTCATGTAGTTTGTATCCAACGCACTACTGCCCATTTACTGCAACGCTCTCACTCTTCTAATAAGGATGCGCACAGAAATTGCGTCGACACTAAGTACTGCAGGCTCCAGGGAGGGTTTTATCCTAGAGAGTAAACGGCTGCAGCCTCCACATGAAAGCTCTCCTGGTAGTCATGTAGTTTGTATCCGACGCACTACTGCCCATTTACTGCAACGCTCTCACTCTTCTAATAAGGATGCGCACAGAAATTGCGTCGACACTAAGTACTGCAGGCTCCAGGGAGGGTTTTATCCTAGAGAGTAAACGGCTGCAGCCTCCACATGAAAGCTCTCCTGGGAGTCATGTAGTTTGTATCCAACGCACTACTGCCCATTTACTGCAACGCTCTCACTCTTCTAATAAGGATGCGCACAGAAATTGCGTCGACACTAAGTACTGCAGGCTCCAGGGCGGGTTTTATCCTAGAGAGTAAAATAGCTGCATCCTCCACATGAAAGCTCTCCTGGGAGTCATGTAGTTTGTATCCAACGCACTACTGCCCATTTACTGCAACCCTCTCACTCTTCTAATAAGGATGCGACACAGAAATTGCATCGAGATTAAAATCGCGTAGGCTCCAGGGAGGGTTTTATCCTAGAGAGTAAACGGCTGCAGCCTCCACATGAAAGCTCTCCTGGGAGTCTTGTAGTTTGTATCCGACGCCCTACTGCCCATTTACTGATACCATCACACTCTTCTAATAAAGATGCGAGACAGAAATTGTGTCGTGATTAAATACTGTAGGCTCCAGAGCGAGTTTTATCCTAGAGAGTAAAACGGTTGCAGCCTCCACATGAAAGCTCTCCTGGGAGTCATGTAGTTTGTATCCAACGCACTACTGCCCATTTACTGCAACGCTCTCACTCTTCTAATAAGGATGCGCACAGAAATTGCGTCGACACTAAGTACTGCAGGCTCCAGGGAGGGTTTTATCCTAGAGAGTAAACGGCTGCAGCCTCCACATGAAAGCTCTCCTGGTAGTCATGTAGTTTGTATCCGACGCACTACTGCCCATTTACTGCAACGCTCTCACTCTTCTAATAAGGATGCGCACAGAAATTGCGTCGACACTAAGTACTGCAGGCTCCAGGGAGGGTTTTATCCTAGAGAGTAAACGGCTGCAGCCTCCACATGAAAGCTCTCCTGGGAGTCATGTAGTTTGTATCCAACGCACTACTGCCCATTTACTGCAACGCTCTCACTCTTCTAATAAGGATGCGCACAGAAATTGCGTCGACACTAAGTACTGCAGGCTCCAGGGCGGGTTTTATCCTAGAGAGTAAAATAGCTGCATCCTCCACATGAAAGCTCTCCTGGGAGTCATGTAGTTTGTATCCAACGCACTACTGCCCATTTACTGCAACCCTCTCACTCTTCTAATAAGGATGCGACACAGAAATTGCATCGAGATTAAAATCGCGTAGGCTCCAGGGAGGGTTTTATCCTAGAGAGTAAACGGCTGCAGCCTCCACATGAAAGCTCTCCTGGGAGTCTTGTAGTTTGTATCCGACGCCCTACTGCCCATTTACTGATACCATCACACTCTTCTAATAAAGATGCGAGACAGAAATTGTGTCGTGATTAAATACTGTAGGCTCCAGAGCGAGTTTTATCCTAGAGAGTAAAACGGTTGCAGCCTCCACATGAAAGCTCTCCTGGGAGTCATGTAGTTTGTATCCGACGCACTACTGCCCATTTACTGCAACCCTCACACTCTTCTAATAAGAATGCGACACAGAAATTGCGTCGAGACTAAGTACTGCAGGCTCCAGGGCGGGTTTTATCCAAGAGAGTAAAACGGCTGCAGCCTCCACATGAAAGCTCTCCTGGGAGTCATGTAGTTTGCATCCGACGCACTACTGCCCATTTACTGAAACCCTCATACTCTTCTAATAAGGATGCGACACAGAAGTTGCATCGAGATTGAAATCCGGTAGGCTCCAGGGCGAGTTCCATCCAAGAGAATAAACGGCGGCAGCCTCCACATGAAAGCTCTCCTGGTAGTCATGTAGTTTGTATCCGACGCACTACTGCCCATTTACTGAAACCCTCACACTCTTCTAATAAGGATGCGACACAGAAATTGCATCGAGATTAAAATCGGGTAGGCGCCAGGGCGGGTTATTTCCTAGAGAGTTAACCGGTTGCAGACTCCACATGAAAGCTCTCCTGGGAGTCATGTAGTTTCTATCCGACGCACTACTGTTCATTTACTGAAACCCTCACACTCTTCTAATAAGGATGTGACACAGAAATTGCTTCGGGATTAAATACTGTAGACTCCAGGGCGAGTTTTATGCTAGAGAGTAAAAATGTTGCAGCCTCCACATGAAGTCTCTCCTGGGAGTCATGTAGTTTGTATCCGACGCACTACTGCCCATTTACTACAACCCTCACACTCTTCTAATCAGGATGCGACACAGAAATTGCATCGAGATTAAATACTGTAGGCTCCAGGGCTGGTTTTATCCTAGAGAGTAAACGGCTGCAGCCTCCACATGAAAGCTCTCCTGGGAGTCATGTAGTTTGTACCCGACGCACTACTGCCCATTTACTGCAATCCTCACTCTCTTCTAATAAGGATGCGACACAGAAATTGCGTCGAAACTAAGTATTGCAGGCTCCATGGCGGGTTTTAACCTAGAGAGTAAAACGGCTTCGGCCTCCACATGAAAGCTCTCCTGGGAGTCATGTAATTTGTATCCGACGCACTACTGCCCATTTACTACAACCCTCACACTCTTCTAATCAGGATGCGACACAGAAATTGCATCGAGATTAAATACTGTAGGCTCCAGGGCTGGTTTTATCCTAGAGAGTAAACGGCTGCAGCCTCCACATGAAAGCTCTCCTGGGAGTCATGTAGTTTGTACCCGACGCACTACTGCCCATTTACTGATACCCTCACACTCTTCTAATAAGGATGCGACACAGAAATTGCATCGAGATTAAAATCGGGTAGGCGCCAGGGCGGGTTCTTTCCTAGAGAGTAAACCGGTTGCAGCCTCCACATGAAAGCTCTCCTGGGAGTCATGTAGTTTGTATCCGACGCACTACTGTTCATTTACTGAAACCCTCACACTCTTCTAATAAGGATGTGACACAGAAATTGCTTCGGGATTAAATACTGTAGACTCCAGGGCGAGTTTTATCCTAGAGAGTAAAAATGTTGCAGCCTCCACATGAAAGCTCTCCTGGGAGTCATGTAGTTTGTATCCGACGCACTACTGCCCATTTACTGATACCCTCACACTCTTCTAATAAGGATGCGACACAGAAATTGCATCGAGATTAAAATCGGGTAGGCGCCAGGGCGGGTTCTTTCCTAGAGAGTAAACCGGTTGCAGCCTCCACATGAAAGCTCTCCTGGGAGTCATGTAGTTTCTATCCGACGCACTACTGTTCATTTACTGAAACCCTCACACTCTTCTAATAAGGATGTGACACAGAAATTGCTTCGGGATTAAATACTGTAGACTCCAGGGCGAGTTTTATCCTAGAGAGTAAAAATGTTGCAGCCTCCACATGAAAGCTCTCCTGGGAGTCATGTAGTTTGTATCCGACGCACTACTGCCCATTTACTACAACCCTCACACTCTTCTAATCAGGATGCGACACAGAAATTGCATCGAGATTAAATACTGTAGGCTCCAGGGCTGGTTTTATCCTAGAGAGTAAACGGCTGCAGCCTCCACATGAAAGCTCTCCTGGGAGTCATGCAGTTTGTACCCGACGCACTACTGCCCATTTACTGCAATCCTCACTCTCTTCTAATAAGGATGCGACACAGAAATTGCGTCGAGACTAAGTATTGCAGGCTCCATGGCGGGTTTTAACCTAGAGAGTAAAACGGCTTCAGCCTCCACATGAAAGCTCTCCTGGGAGTCATGTAATTTGTATCCGACGCACTATTGCCCATTTTCTGAAACCCTCACACTCTTCTAATAAGGATGCGACACAGAAATTGCGTCGTGATTAAATACTGTAGGTTCCATGGCGAGTTTTATCCTAGAGAGTAAAACGGTTCCAGCCTCCACATGAAAGCTGTCCTGGGAGTCATGTAGTTTGTATCCGTCACACTACTGCCCATTTACTGAAACCCTCATACTCTTCGAATAAGGATGCGACACAGAAATTGCATCGAGATTAAAATCCGGTATGCTCCAGGGCGGGTTCCATCCTAGAGAGTAAACGGCTGCAGCCTCCACCTGAAAGCTCTCCTGGGAGTCATGTAGTTTGTATCCGACGCACTACTGCCCATCTACTGAAACCCTTACAGACTTCTAATAAGGATGCGACACAGACATTATGTCGCGGTTAAGAACTGTGGGCTCCAGGGCGAGTTTTATCCTAGAGAGTAAAACGCTTGCAGGCTCCACATGAAAGCTCTCCTGGGAGTCATGTAGTTTGTATCCGACGCACATCTGCGAATTTACTGAAACCCTCACATTCTTCTAATAAGGATGCGACACAGAAATTGCATCGAGATTAAATACTGTAGGCTCCAGGGCGGGTTTTATACTAGAGTGTAAACGGCTGCAGCCTCCACATGAAAGCTCTCCTGGGAGTCATGTGGTTTGTATCCGACGCACTACTGCCCATTTACTGAAACCCTCATACTCTTCTAATAAGGATGCGACACAGAAATAGCATCGAGATTAAATACTGTAGGCTCCAGGGCGGGTTTTATCCTAGAGAGTAAACGGCTGCAGCCTCCACATGAAAGCTCTCCTGGGAGTCATGTAGTTTCTATCCGACGCACTACTGCCCATTTACTGCAACCCTCACTCTCTTCTAATAAGGATGCGACACAGAAATTGCGTCGAGACTAAGTATTGCAGGCTCCATGGCGGGTTTTAACCTAGAGAGTAAAACGGCTTCAGCCTCCACATGAAAGCTCTCCTGGGAGTCATGTAATTTGTATCCGACGCACTATTGCCCATTTTCTGAAACCCTCACACTCTTCTAATAAGGATGCGACACAGAAATTGCGTCGTGATTAAATACTGTAGGATCCATGGCGAGTTTTATCCTAGAGAGTAAAACGGTTCCAGCCTCCACATGAAAGCTGTCCTGGGAGTCATGTAGTTTGTATCCGTCACACTACTGCCCATTTACTGAAACCCTCATACTCTTCGAATAAGGATGCGACACAGAAATTGCATCGAGATTAAAATCCGGTATGCTCCAGGGCGGGTTCCATCCTAGAGAGTAAACGGCTGCAGCCTCCACCTGAAAGCTCTCCTGGGAGTCATGTAGTTTGTATCCGACGCACTACTGCCCATCTACTGAAACCCTTACAGACTTCTAATAAGGATGCGACACAGACATTATGTCGCGGTTAAGAACTGTGGGCTCCAGGGCGAGTTTTATCCTAGAGAGTAAAACGCTTGCAGGCTCCACATGAAAGCTCTCCTGGGAGTCATGTAGTTTGTATCCGACGCACATCTGCGAATTTACTGAAACCCTCACATTCTTCTAATAAGGATGCGACACAGAAATTGCATCGAGATTAAATACTGTAGGCTCCAGGGCGGGTTTTATACTAGAGTGTAAACGGCTGCAGCCTCCACATGAAAGCTCTCCTGGGAGTCATGTGGTTTGTATCCGACGCACTACTGCCCATTTACTGAAACCCTCATACTCTTCTAATAAGGATGCGACACAGAAATAGCATCGAGATTAAATACTGTAGGCTCCAGGGCGGGTTTTATCCTAGAGAGTAAACGGCTGCAGCCTCCACATGAAAGCTCTCCTGGGAGTCATGTAGTTTCTATCCGACGCACTACTGCCCATTTACTGCAACCCTCACACTCTTCTAATAAGGATGCGACACAGAAATTGCGTCGTGATTAAATACTGTAGGCTCCAGGGCGAGTTTTTTCCTAGGTAGAAAACGATTGCAGCCTCCACATGAAAGCTCTCCTGGGAGTCATGTAGTTCGTATACGACGCACTACTGCCCATTTACTGCAACCCTCACACTCTTCTAATAAGGTTGCGACACAGAAATTGCATCGAGATTAAATACTGTAGGCTCCAGGGCGGGTTTTATACTAGAGCGTAAACGGCTGCAGCCTCCACATGAAAGCTCTCCTGGGAGTCATGTAGTTTGTATCCGACGCACTACTGCCCATTTACTGAAACCCTCACACTCTTCTAATAAGGATGCGACACAGAAATTGCGTCGTGATTAAATACTGTAGGCTCCAGGGCGAGTTTTTTCCTAGGTAGTAAAACGATTGCAGCCTCCACATGAAAGCTCTCCTGGGAGTCATGTAGTTCGTATACGACGCACTACTGCCCATTTACTGCAACCCTCACACTCTTCTAATAAGGATGCGACACAGAAATTGCGTCGTGATAAATACTGTAGGCTCCAGGGCGAGTTTTTTCCTAGGTAGAAAACGATTGCAGCCTCCACATGAAAGCTCTCCTGGGAGTCATGTAGTTCGTATACGACGCACTACTGCCCATTTACTGCAACCCTCACACTCTTCTAATAAGGTTGCGACACAGAAATTGCATCGAGATTAAATACTGTAGGCTCCAGGGCGGGTTTTATACTAGAGCGTAAACGGCTGCAGCCTCCACATGGAAGCTCTCCTGGGAGTCATGTAGTTTGTATGCGACGCACTACTGCCCATTTACTGAAACCCTCACACTCTTCTAATAAGGATGCAACACAAAAATTGCGTCGAGACTAAGTATTGCAGGCTCCAATGCGGGTTTTATCCTAGAGAGTAAAACGGCTGCAGCCTCCACATGAAAGCTCTCCTGGGAGTCATGTAGTTTGTATCCGACGCACTACTGGCCATTTACTGAAACCCTCACACTCTTCTAATAAGGATTTGACACAGAAATTGCATCGAGATTGAATACTGTAGGCTCTAGGGCGAGTTTTTTCCTAGGTAGTAAAACGATTGCAGCCTCCACATGAAAGCTCTCCTGGGAGTCATGTAGTTCGTATACGACGTACTACTGCCCATTTACTGCAACCCTCACTCTCTTCTAATAAGGATGCGACACAGAAATTGCATCGAGATTAAATACTGTAGGCTCCAGGGCGGGTTTTATCCTAGAGAGTAAACGGCTGCAGCCTCCACATGAAAGCTCTCCTGGGAGTCATGTAGTTTGTATCCGACGCACTACTGCCCATTTACTGAAACCCTCACACTCTTCTAATAAGGATGCGACACAGAAATTGCGTCGTGATTAAATACTGTAGGCTCCAGGGCGAGTTTTTTCCTAGGTAGTAATACGATTGCAGCCTCCACATGAAAGCTCTCCTGGGAGTCATGTAGTTTGTATCCGACGCAAAACTGCGAATTTACTGAAACCCTCACATTCTTGTAATAAGGATGCGACACAGAAATTGCATCGAGATTAAATACTGTAGGCTCCAGGGCGGGTTTTATACTAGAGAGTAAACGGATGCAGCCTCCACATGAAGTCTCTCCTGGGAGTCATGTAGTTTGTATGCGACGCACTACTGCCCAATTACTGAAACCCTCACACTGTTCTAATAAGGATGCGACACAGAAATTGCATCGAGATTAAATGCTGTAGGCTCCAGGGCGGGTTTTATCCTAGAGAGTAAACGGCTGCAGCCTCCACATGAAAGCTCTCCTGGGAGTCATGTAGTTTGTATCCGACGCACTACTGCCCATTTACTGAAACCCTCACACTCTTCTAATAACGATGCGACACTGAAATTGCATCGAGAGTAAATACTGTAGGCTCCAGGGCGGGTTTTATCCTAGAGAGTAAACGGCTGCAGCCTCCACATGAAAGCTCTCCTGGGCGTCATGTAGTTTGTATCCGACGCACTACTGCCCATTTACTGCAACCCTCACGCTCTTCTAATAAGGATGCGACACAGAAATTGCATCGAGATTAAATACTGTAGGCTCCAGGGCGGGTTATATCCTAAAGAGTAAACGGCTGCAGCCTCCACATGAAAGCTCTCCTGGGAGTCATGTAGTTTGTATCCGACGCACTACTGCCCATTTACTGCAATCCTCACACTCTTCTAATAAGGATGCGACACAGAAATTGCATCGAGATTAAATACTTTAGGCTCAAGGGCGGGTTTTATCCTAGAGAGTAAAACGGCTGCAGCCTCCACATGAAAGCTCTCGTGGGCGTCATGTAGTTTGTATCCGACGCACTACTGGCCATTTACTGAAACCCTCACACTCTTCTAATATGGATGCGACACAGAAATTGCATCGAGATTAAATACCGTAGGCTCCAGGGCGGGTTTTATCCTAGAGAGTAAACGGCTGCAGCCTCCACATGAAAGCTCTCCTGGGAGTCATGTAGTTTGTATCCGACGCACTTCTGCCCATCTACTGAAACCCTTACACACTTCTAATAAGGATGCGACACAGACATTATGTCGCGGTTAAGAACTGTGGGCTCCAGGGCGAGTTTTATTCTAGCGAGTAAAACGGTTGCAGGCTCCACATGAAAGCTCTCCTGGGAGTCATGTAGTTTGTATCCGACGCACTACTGCCCATTTACTGAACCCCTCACACTCTTGTAATAAGGATGCGACACAGAAATTGCATCGAGATTAAATACTTTATGCAACAGGGCGGGTTTTATCCTAGAGAGTAAAGGGCTGCAGCCTCCACATGAAAGCTCTCCTGGCAGTCATGTAGTTTGTATCCGACGCAAAACTGCGAATTTACTGAAACCCTCACATTCTTGTAATAAGGATGCGACACAGAAATTGCATCGAGATTAAATACTGTAGGCTCCAGGGCGGGTTTTATACTAGAGAGTAAACGGCTGCAGCCTCCACATGAAAGCTCTCCTGGGAGTCATGTGGTTTGTATCCGACGCAATACTGCCCATTTACTGAAACCCTCACACTCTTCTAATAAGGATACGACACAGAAATTGCATCGAGATTAAATACTGTAGGCTCCAGGGCGGGTTTTATCCTAGAGAGTAAACGGCTGCAGCCTCCACATGAAAGCTCTCCTGGGAGTCATGTATTTTGTATCCGACGCACTACTGCTCATTTACTGAAACCCTCACACTCTTCTAATAACGATGCGACACAGAAATTGCATCGAGATTAAATACTGTAGGCTCCAGGGCGGGTTTTATACTAGAGAGTAAACGGCTGCAGCCTCCACATGAAAGCTCTCCTGGGAGTCATGTAGTTTGTATGCGACGCACTACTGCCCATTTACTGAAACCCTCACACTCTTCTAATAAGGATGCGACACAGAAATTGCATCGAGATTAAATACTGTAGGCTCCAGGGCAGGTTTTATCCTAGAGAGTAAACGGCTGCAGCTTCCACATGAAAGCTCTCCTGGGAGTCATGTAGTTTGGATCCGACGCACTACTGCCCATTTAATGAAACCCTCACACTCTTCTAATAATGATGCGACACTGAAATTGCATCGAGAGTAAATACTGTAGGCTCCAGGTCGGGTTATATCCTAGAGAGTAAACGGCTGCAGCCTCCACATGAAAGCTCTCCTGGGAGTCATGTAGTTTGTATCCGACGCACTACTGCCCATTTACTGCAACCCTCACGCTCTTCTAATAAGGATGCGACACAGAAATTACATCGAGATTAAATACTGTAGGCTCCAGGGCGGGTTTTATCCTAGAGAGTAAACGGCTGCAGCCTCCACAAGAAAGCTCTCCTGGGAGTCATGTAGTTTGTATCCGACGCACTACTGCCCATCTACTGAAACCCTCACACTCTTCTAATAAGGATGCGACACAGAAATTGCGTCGTGATTAAATACTGTAGGCTCCAGGGCGAGTTTTATCCTAGAGAGTAGAAAGGTTGTAGCCCCACATGAAAGCCCTGCTGGGAGACATGTAGTTTGTTTCCGACGCACTACTGCCCATTTACTGAAACCCTCACACTCTTCTAATAATGATGCGACACAGAAATTGCATCAAGATTAAATACTGTAGGCTCCTGGGCGGGTTTTATCTTAGAGAGTAAACGGCTGCAGCCTCCACATGAAAGCTCTCCTGGGAGTCATGTAGTTTGTATCCGACGCACTACTGCCCATTTACTGCAACCCTCACGCTCTTCTAATAAGGATGCGACACAGAAATTGCATCGAGATTAAATACTGTAGGCTCCAGGGCGGGTTATATCCTAGAGAGTAAACGGCTGCAGCCTCCACATGAAAGCTCTCCTGGGAGTCATGTAGTTTGTATGCGACGCACTACTGCCCATTTACTGCAATCCTCACACTCTTCTAATAAGGATGCGACATAGAAATTGCGTCGAGACTAAGTATTGCAGGCTCCAGGGCGGGTTTTATCCTAGAGAGTTAAACGGCTGCAGCCTCCACATGAAAGCTCTCCTGGGAGTCATGTAGTTTGTATCCGACGCACTACTGGCCATTTACTGAAACCCTCACACTCTTCTAATAATGATGCGACACAGAAATTGCATCGAGATTAAATACTGTAGGCTCCAGGGCGGGTTTCATCCTAGAGAGTAAACGGCTGCAGCCTCCACATGAAAGCTCTCCTGGGAGTCATGTAGTTTGTATCCGACGCACTACTAACCATCTACTGAAACCCTCACACTCTTCTAATATGGATGCGACACAGAAATTGCGTCGTGATTAAATACTGTAGGCTCCAGGGCGATTTTTATCCTAGAGAGTAGAACGGTTGCAGCCTCCACATGAAAGCTCTGCTGGGAGACATGTAGTTTGTTTCCGACGCACTACTGCCCATTTACTGAAACCCTAACACTCTTCTAATAATGATGCGACACAGAAATTACATCAAGATTAAATACTGCAGGCTCCTGGGCGGGTTTTATCTTAGAGAGAAAACGGCTGCAGCCTCCACATGAAAGCTCTCCTGGGAGTCATGTAGTTTGTATCCGACGCACTACTGCCCATTTACTGAAACCCTCACACTCTTCTAATAAGGATGAGACACAGAAATTGCATCGAGATAAAAATCGGGTAGGCTCCAGGGCGGGTTTTATCCTAGAGAGTAAACGGCTGCAGCCTCCACATGAAAGCTCTCCTGGGAGTCATGTAGTTTGTATCCGACGCACTACTGGCCATTTACTGAAACCCTCACACTCTTCTAATAAGGATGCGACACAGAAATTGCGTCGTGATTAAATACTGTAGGCTCCAGGGCGAGTTTTTTCCTAGGTAGAAAACGATTGCAGCCTCCACATGAAAGCTCTCCTGGGAGTCATGTAGTTCGTATACGACGCACTACTGCCCATTTACTGCAACCCTCACACTCTTCTAATAAGGTTGCGACACAGAAATTGCATCGAGATTAAATACTGTAGGCTCCAGGGCGGGTTTTATCCTAGAGTGTAAACGGCTGCAGCTTCCACATGAAAGCTCTCCTGGGAGTCATGTAGTTTGTATCCGACGCACTACTGGCCATTTACTGAAACCCTCACACTCTTCTATTAATGATGCGACACTGAAATTGCATCGAGAGTAAATACTGTAGGCTCCAGGGCGGGTTTTATCCTAGAGAGTAAACGGCTGCAGCCTCCACATGAAAGCTCTCCTGGGAGTCATGTAGTTTGTATCCGACGCACTACTGCCCATTTACTGCAACCCTCACGCTCTTATAATAAGGATGCGACACAGAAATTGCATCGAGATTAAATACTGTAGGCTCCAGGGCGGGTTATATCCTAGAGAGTAAACGGCTGCAGCCTCCACATGAAAGCTCTCCTGAGAGTCATGTAGTTTGTATCCGACGCACTACTGCCCATTTACTGCAATCCTCACACTCTTCTAATAAGGATGCGACACAGAAATTGCGTCGAGACTAAGTATTGCAGGCTCCAGGGCGGGTTTTATCCTAGAGAGTAAAACGGCTGCAGCCTCCACATGAAAGCTCTCTTGGGAGTCATGTAGTTTGTATCCGACGCACTACTGGCCATTTACTGAAACCCTCACACTCTTCTAATAAGGATGCGACACAGAAATTGCATCGAGACTAAATACTGTAGGCTCCAGGGCGGGTTTTATCCTAGAGAGTAAACGGCTGCAGCTTCCACATGAAAGCTCTCCTGGGAGTCATGTAATTTGGATCCGACGCACTACTGCCCATTTAATGAAACCCTCACACTCTTCTAATAAGGATGCGACACAGAAATTACATCGAGATTAAATACTGTAGGCTCCAGGGCGGGTTTTATCCTAGAGAGTAAACGGCTGCAGCCTCCACAAGAAAGCTCTCCTGGGAGTCATGTAGTTTGTATCCGACGCACTACTGGCCATTTACTGAAACCCTCACACTCTTCTAATAATGATGCGACACAGAAATTGCATCGAGATTAAATACTGTAGGCTCCAGGGCGGGTTTTATCCTAGAGAGTAAACGGCTGCAGCCTCCACATGAAAGCTCTCCTGGGAGTCATGTAGTTTGTATCCGACGCACTACTGCCCATTTACTGAAACCCTCACACTCTTCTAATAAGGATGCGACACAGAAATTGCATCGAGATTAAATACTGTAGGCTCCAGGGCAGGTTTTATCCTAGAGAGTAAACGGCTGCAGCTTCCACATGAAAGCTCTCCTGGGAGTCATGTAGTTTGGATCCGAGGCACTACTGCCCATTTAATGAAACCCTCACACTCTTCTAATAATGATGCGACACTGAAATTGCATCGAGAGTAAATACTGTAGGCTCCAGGTCGGGTTATATCCTAGAGAGTAAACGGCTGCAGCCTCCACATGAAAGCTCTCCTGGGAGTCATGTAGTTTGTATCCGACGCACTACTGCCCATTTACTGCAACCCTCACGCTCTTCTAATAAGGATGCGACACAGAAATTACATCGAGATTAAATACTGTAGGCTCCAGGGCGGGTTTTATCCTAGAGAGTAAACGGCTGCAGCCTCCACAAGAAAGCTCTCCTGGGAGCATGTAGTTTGTATCCGACGCACTACTGCCCATCTACTGAAACCCTCACACTCTTCTAATAAGGATGCGACACAGAAATTGCGTCGTGATTAAATACTGTAGGCTCCAGGGCGAGTTTTATCCTAGAGAGTAGAAAGGTTGTAGCCCCACATGAAAGCCCTGCTGGGAGACATGTAGTTTGTTTCCGACGCACTACTGCCCATTTACTGAAACCCTCACACTCTTCTAATAATGATGCGACACAGAAATTGCATCAAGATTAAATACTGTAGGCTCCTGGGCGGGTTTTATCTTAGAGAGTAAACGGCTGCAGCCTCCACATGAAAGCTCTCCTGGGAGTCATGTAGTTTGTATCCGACGCACTACTGCCCATTTACTGCAACCCTCACGCTCTTCTAATAAGGATGCGACACAGAAATTGCATCGAGATTAAATACTGTAGGCTCCAGGGCGGGTTATATCCTAGAGAGTAAACGGCTGCAGCCTCCACATGAAAGCTCTCCTGGGAGTCATGTAGTTTGTATGCGACGCACTACTGCCCATTTACTGCAATCCTCACACTCTTCTAATAAGGATGCGACATAGAAATTGCGTCGAGACTAAGTATTGCAGGCTCCAGGGCGGGTTTTATCCTAGAGAGTTAAACGGCTGCAGCCTCCACATGAAAGCTCTCCTGGGAGTCATGTAGTTTGTATCCGACGCACTACTGGCCATTTACTGAAACCCTCACACTCTTCTAATAATGATGCGACACAGAAATTGCATCGAGATTAAATACTGTAGGCTCCAGGGCGGGTTTTATCCTAGAGAGTAAACGGCTGCAGCCTCCACATGAAAGCTCTCCTGGGAGTCATGTAGTTTGTATCCGACGCACTACTGCCCATCTACTGAAACCCTCACACTCTTCTAATATGGATGCGACACAGAAACTGCGTCGTGATTAAATACTGTAGGCTCCAGGGCGATTTTTATCCTAGAGAGTAGAACGGTTGCAGCCTCCACATGAAAGCTCTGCTGGGAGACATGTAGTTTGTTTCCGACGCACTACTGCCCATTTACTGAAACCCTAACACTCTTCTAATAATGATGCGACACAGAAATTACATCAAGATTAAATACTGCAGGCTCCTGGGCGGGTTTTATCTTAGAGAGAAAACGGCTGCAGCCTCCACATGAAAGCTCTCCTGGGAGTCATGTAGTTTGTATCCGACGCACTACTGCCCATTTACTGAAACCCTCACACTCTTCTAATAAGGATGAGACACAGAAATTGCATCGAGATAAAAATCGGGTAGGCTCCAGGGCGGGTTTTATCCTAGAGAGTAAACGGCTGCAGCCTCCACATGAAAGCTCTCCTGGGAGTCATGTAGTTTGTATCCGACGCAATACTGCCCATTTACTGAAACCCTCACACTCTTCTAATAAGGATACGACACAGAAATTGCATCGAGATTAAATACTGTAGGCTCCAGGGCGGGTTTTATCCTAGAGAGTAAACGGCTGCAGCCTCCACATGAAAGCTCTCCTGGGAGTCATGTATTTTGTATCCGACGCACTACTGCTCATTTACTGAAACCCTCACACTCTTCTAATAACGATGCGACACAGAAATTGCATCGAGATTAAATACTGTAGGCTCCAGGGCGGGTTTTATACTAGAGAGTAAACGGCTGCAGCCTCCACATGAAAGCTCTCCTGGGAGTCATGTAGTTTGTATGCGACGCACTACTGCCCATTTACTGAAACCCTCACACTCTTCTAATAAGGATGCGACACAGAAATTGCATCGAGATTAAATACTGTAGGCTCCAGGGCAGGTTTTATCCTAGAGAGTAAACGGCTGCAGCTTCCACATGAAAGCTCTCCTGGGAGTCATGTAGTTTGGATCCGACGCACTACTGCCCATTTAATGAAACCCTCACACTCTTCTAATAATGATGCGACACTGAAATTGCATCGAGAGTAAATACTGTAGGCTCCAGGTCGGGTTATATCCTAGAGAGTAAACGGCTGCAGCCTCCACATGAAAGCTCTCCTGGGAGTCATGTAGTTTGTATCCGACGCACTACTGCCCATTTACTGCAACCCTCACGCTCTTCTAATAAGGATGCGACACAGAAATTACATCGAGATTAAATACTGTAGGCTCCAGGGCGGGTTTTATCCTAGAGAGTAAACGGCTGCAGCCTCCACAAGAAAGCTCTCCTGGGAGTCATGTAGTTTGTATCCGACGCACTACTGCCCATCTACTGAAACCCTCACACTCTTCTAATAAGGATGCGACACAGAAATTGCGTCGTGATTAAATACTGTAGGCTCCAGGGCGAGTTTTATCCTAGAGAGTAGAAAGGTTGTAGCCCCACATGAAAGCCCTGCTGGGAGACATGTAGTTTGTTTCCGACGCACTACTGCCCATTTACTGAAACCCTCACACTCTTCTAATAATGATGCGACACAGAAATTGCATCAAGATTAAATACTGTAGGCTCCTGGGCGGGTTTTATCTTAGAGAGTAAACGGCTGCAGCCTCCACATGAAAGCTCTCCTGGGAGTCATGTAGTTTGTATCCGACGCACTACTGCCCATTTACTGCAACCCTCACGCTCTTCTAATAAGGATGCGACACAGAAATTGCATCGAGATTAAATACTGTAGGCTCCAGGGCGGGTTATATCCTAGAGAGTAAACGGCTGCAGCCTCCACATGAAAGCTCTCCTGGGAGTCATGTAGTTTGTATGCGACGCACTACTGCCCATTTACTGCAATCCTCACACTCTTCTAATAAGGATGCGACATAGAAATTGCGTCGAGACTAAGTATTGCAGGCTCCAGGGCGGGTTTTATCCTAGAGAGTTAAACGGCTGCAGCCTCCACATGAAAGCTCTCCTGGGAGTCATGTAGTTTGTATCCGACGCACTACTGGCCATTTACTGAAACCCTCACACTCTTCTAATAATGATGCGACACAGAAATTGCATCGAGATTAAATACTGTAGGCTCCAGGGCGGGTTTCATCCTAGAGAGTAAACGGCTGCAGCCTCCACATGAAAGCTCTCCTGGGAGTCATGTAGTTTGTATCCGACGCACTACTAACCATCTACTGAAACCCTCACACTCTTCTAATATGGATGCGACACAGAAATTGCGTCGTGATTAAATACTGTAGGCTCCAGGGCGATTTTTATCCTAGAGAGTAGAACGGTTGCAGCCTCCACATGAAAGCTCTGCTGGGAGACATGTAGTTTGTTTCCGACGCACTACTGCCCATTTACTGAAACCCTAACACTCTTCTAATAATGATGCGACACAGAAATTACATCAAGATTAAATACTGCAGGCTCCTGGGCGGGTTTTATCTTAGAGAGAAAACGGCTGCAGCCTCCACATGAAAGCTCTCCTGGGAGTCATGTAGTTTGTATCCGACGCACTACTGCCCATTTACTGAAACCCTCACACTCTTCTAATAAGGATGAGACACAGAAATTGCATCGAGATAAAAATCGGGTAGGCTCCAGGGCGGGTTTTATCCTAGAGAGTAAACGGCTGCAGCCTCCACATGAAAGCTCTCCTGGGAGTCATGTAGTTTGTATCCGACGCACTACTGGCCATTTACTGAAACCCTCACACTCTTCTAATAAGGATGCGACACAGAAATTGCGTCGTGATTAAATACTGTAGGCTCCAGGGCGAGTTTTTTCCTAGGTAGAAAACGATTGCAGCCTCCACATGAAAGCTCTCCTGGGAGTCATGTAGTTCGTATACGACGCACTACTGCCCATTTACTGCAACCCTCACACTCTTCTAATAAGGTTGCGACACAGAAATTGCATCGAGATTAAATACTGTAGGCTCCAGGGCGGGTTTTATCCTAGAGTGTAAACGGCTGCAGCTTCCACATGAAAGCTCTCCTGGGAGTCATGTAGTTTGTATCCGACGCACTACTGGCCATTTACTGAAACCCTCACACTCTTCTATTAATGATGCGACACTGAAATTGCATCGAGAGTAAATACTGTAGGCTCCAGGGCGGGTTTTATCCTAGAGAGTAAACGGCTGCAGCCTCCACATGAAAGCTCTCCTGGGAGTCATGTAGTTTGTATCCGACGCACTACTGCCCATTTACTGCAACCCTCACGCTCTTATAATAAGGATGCGACACAGAAATTGCATCGAGATTAAATACTGTAGGCTCCAGGGCGGGTTATATCCTAGAGAGTAAACGGCTGCAGCCTCCACATGAAAGCTCTCCTGAGAGTCATGTAGTTTGTATCCGACGCACTACTGCCCATTTACTGCAATCCTCACACTCTTCTAATAAGGATGCGACACAGAAATTGCGTCGAGACTAAGTATTGCAGGCTCCAGGGCGGGTTTTATCCTAGAGAGTAAAACGGCTGCAGCCTCCACATGAAAGCTCTCTTGGGAGTCATGTAGTTTGTATCCGACGCACTACTGGCCATTTACTGAAACCCTCACACTCTTCTAATAAGGATGCGACACAGAAATTGCATCGAGACTAAATACTGTAGGCTCCAGGGCGGGTTTTATCCTAGAGAGTAAACGGCTGCAGCTTCCACATGAAAGCTCTCCTGGGAGTCATGTAATTTGGATCCGACGCACTACTGCCCATTTAATGAAACCCTCACACTCTTCTAATAAGGATGCGACACAGAAATTACATCGAGATTAAATACTGTAGGCTCCAGGGCGGGTTTTATCCTAGAGAGTAAACGGCTGCAGCCTCCACAAGAAAGCTCTCCTGGGAGTCATGTAGTTTGTATCCGACGCACTACTGGCCATTTACTGAAACCCTCACACTCTTCTAATAATGATGCGACACAGAAATTGCATCGAGATTAAATACTGTAGGCTCCAGGGCGGGTTTTATCCTAGAGAGTAAACGGCTGCAGCCTCCACATGAAAGCTCTCCTGGGAGTCATGTAGTTTGTATCCGACGCACTACTGCCCATTTACTGAAACCCTCACACTCTTCTAATAAGGATGCGACACAGAAATTGCATCGAGATTAAATACTGTAGGCTCCAGGGCAGGTTTTATCCTAGAGAGTAAACGGCTGCAGCTTCCACATGAAAGCTCTCCTGGGAGTCATGTAGTTTGGATCCGAGGCACTACTGCCCATTTAATGAAACCCTCACACTCTTCTAATAATGATGCGACACTGAAATTGCATCGAGAGTAAATACTGTAGGCTCCAGGTCGGGTTATATCCTAGAGAGTAAACGGCTGCAGCCTCCACATGAAAGCTCTCCTGGGAGTCATGTAGTTTGTATCCGACGCACTACTGCCCATTTACTGCAACCCTCACGCTCTTCTAATAAGGATGCGACACAGAAATTACATCGAGATTAAATACTGTAGGCTCCAGGGCGGGTTTTATCCTAGAGAGTAAACGGCTGCAGCCTCCACAAGAAAGCTCTCCTGGGAGCATGTAGTTTGTATCCGACGCACTACTGCCCATCTACTGAAACCCTCACACTCTTCTAATAAGGATGCGACACAGAAATTGCGTCGTGATTAAATACTGTAGGCTCCAGGGCGAGTTTTATCCTAGAGAGTAGAAAGGTTGTAGCCCCACATGAAAGCCCTGCTGGGAGACATGTAGTTTGTTTCCGACGCACTACTGCCCATTTACTGAAACCCTCACACTCTTCTAATAATGATGCGACACAGAAATTGCATCAAGATTAAATACTGTAGGCTCCTGGGCGGGTTTTATCTTAGAGAGTAAACGGCTGCAGCCTCCACATGAAAGCTCTCCTGGGAGTCATGTAGTTTGTATCCGACGCACTACTGCCCATTTACTGCAACCCTCACGCTCTTCTAATAAGGATGCGACACAGAAATTGCATCGAGATTAAATACTGTAGGCTCCAGGGCGGGTTATATCCTAGAGAGTAAACGGCTGCAGCCTCCACATGAAAGCTCTCCTGGGAGTCATGTAGTTTGTATGCGACGCACTACTGCCCATTTACTGCAATCCTCACACTCTTCTAATAAGGATGCGACATAGAAATTGCGTCGAGACTAAGTATTGCAGGCTCCAGGGCGGGTTTTATCCTAGAGAGTTAAACGGCTGCAGCCTCCACATGAAAGCTCTCCTGGGAGTCATGTAGTTTGTATCCGACGCACTACTGGCCATTTACTGAAACCCTCACACTCTTCTAATAATGATGCGACACAGAAATTGCATCGAGATTAAATACTGTAGGCTCCAGGGCGGGTTTTATCCTAGAGAGTAAACGGCTGCAGCCTCCACATGAAAGCTCTCCTGGGAGTCATGTAGTTTGTATCCGACGCACTACTGCCCATCTACTGAAACCCTCACACTCTTCTAATATGGATGCGACACAGAAACTGCGTCGTGATTAAATACTGTAGGCTCCAGGGCGATTTTTATCCTAGAGAGTAGAACGGTTGCAGCCTCCACATGAAAGCTCTGCTGGGAGACATGTAGTTTGTTTCCGACGCACTACTGCCCATTTACTGAAACCCTAACACTCTTCTAATAATGATGCGACACAGAAATTACATCAAGATTAAATACTGCAGGCTCCTGGGCGGGTTTTATCTTAGAGAGAAAACGGCTGCAGCCTCCACATGAAAGCTCTCCTGGGAGTCATGTAGTTTGTATCCGACGCACTACTGCCCATTTACTGAAACCCTCACACTCTTCTAATAAGGATGAGACACAGAAATTGCATCGAGATAAAAATCGGGTAGGCTCCAGGGCGGGTTTTATCCTAGAGAGTAAACGGCTGCAGCCTCCACATGAAAGCTCTCCTGGGAGTCATGTAGTTTGTATCCGACGCACTACTGCCCATTTACTGAAACCCTCACACTCTTCTAATAAGGTTGCGACACAGAAATTGCATCGAGATTAAATACTGTAGGCTCCAGGGCGGGTTTTATCCTAGAGAGTAAACGGCTGCAGCTTCCACATGAAAGCTCTCCTGGGAGTCTTGTAGTTTGTATCCGACGCACTACTGGCCATTTACTGAAACCCTCACACTCTTCTATTAATGATGCGACACTGAAATTGCATCGAGAGTAAATACTGTAGGCTCCAGGGCGGGTTTTATCCTAGAGAGTAAACGGCTGCAGCCTCCACATGAAAGCTCTCCTGGGAGTCATGTAGTTTGTATCCGACGCACTACTGCCCATTTACTGCAACCCTCACGCTCTTATAATAAGGATGCGACACAGAAATTGCATCGAGATTAAATACTGTAGGCTCCAGGGCGTGTTATATCCTAGAGAGTAAACGGCTGCAGCCTCCACATGAAAGCTCTCCTGAGAGTCATGTAGTTTGTATCCGACGCACTACTGCCCATTTACTGCAATCCTCACATTCTTCTAATAAGGATGCGACACAGAAATTGCGTCGAGACTAAGTATTGCAGGCTCCAGGGCGGGTTTTATCCTAGAGAGTAAAACGGCTGCAGCCTCCACATGAAAGCTCTCTTGGGAGTCATGTAGTTTGTATCCGACGCACTACTGGCCATTTACTGAAACCCTCACACTCTTCTAATAAGGATGCGACACAGAAATTGCATCGAGACTAAATACTGTAGGCTCCAGGGCGGGTTTTATCCTAGAGGGTAAACGGCTGCAGCCTCCACATGAAAGCTCTCCTGGGAGTCATGCAGTTTGTATCCGACGCACTACTGCCCATCTACTGAAGCCCTCACACTCTTCTAATAAGGATGCGACACATAAATTGCGTCGTGATTAAATACTGTAGGCTCCAGGGCGAGTTTTAACCTAGAGAGTAGAAAGGGTGCAGCCTCCAAATGAAAGCTCTGCTGGGAGACATGTAGTTTGTTTCCGACGCACTACTGCCCATTTACTGAAACCCTAACACTCTTCTAATAATGATGCGACACAGAAATTGCATCAAGATTAAATACTGTATGCTCCTGCGCGGGTTTTATCTTAGAGAGTAAGCGGCTGCAGCCTCCACATGAAAGCTCTCCTGGGAGTCATGTAGTTTGTATCCGACGCACTACTGCCCATTTACTGAAGCCCTCACACTCTTCTAATAAGGATGCGACACAGAAATTGCATCGAGATTAAATACTGTAGGCTCCAGGGCGGGTTTTATACTAGAGAGTAAACGGCTGCAGCCTCCACATGAAAGCTCTCCTGGGAGTCATGTAGTTTGTATCCGACGCACTACTGCCCATTTACTGAAACCCTCACACTCTTCAAATAAGAATGCGACACAGAAATTGCATCGAGATTAAAATCGGGTAGCCGCCAGGGCGGGTTTTATCCTAGAGTGTATACGGCTGCAGCCTCCACATGAAAGCTCTCCTGGGAGTCATGTTGTTTGTATGCGACGCACTACTGCCCATTTACTGAAACCCTCACACTGTTCTAATAAGGATGCGACACAGAAATTGCATCGAGTTTTAATCGGGTAGGCTCCAGGGCGGGTTTTATCCTAGAGAGTAAAACGGCTGCAGCCTCCACATGAAAGCTCTCCTGGGAGTCATGTAGTTTGTATCCGACGCACTACTGGCCATTTACTGAAACCCTCACACTCTTCTAATAAGGATGCGACACAGAAATTGCATCGAGATTAAATACTGTAGGCTCCAGGGCGGGTTTTATACTAGAGAGTAAACGGCTGCAGCCTCCACATTAAAGCTCTCCTGGGAGTCATGTAGTTTGTATCCGACGCACTACTGCCCATTTACTGAAACCCTCACACTCTTCAAATAAGAATGCGACACAGAAATTGCATCGAGATTAAAATCGGGTAGCCGCCAGGGCGGGTTTTATCCTAGAGTGTATACGGCTGCAGCCTCCACATGAAAGCTCTCCTGGGAGTCATGTTGTTTGTATGCGACGCACTACTGCCCATTTACTGAAACCCTCACACTGTTCTAATAAGGATGCGACACAGAAATTGCATCGAGTTTAAATCGGGTAGGCTCCAGGGCGAGTTTTATCCTAGAGAGTAAAACGGCTGCAGCCTCCACATGAAAGCTCTCCTGGGAGTCATGTAGTTTCTATCCGACGCACTACTGCCCATTTACTGAAACCCTCACACTCTTCAAATAAGAATGCGACACAGAAATTGCATCGAGATTAAAATCGGGTAGCCGCCAGGGCGGGTTTTATCCTAGAGTGTATACGGCTGCAGCCTCCACATGAAAGCTCTCCTGGGAGTCATGTTGTTTGTATGCGACGCACTACTGCCCATTTACTGAAACCCTCACACTGTTCTAATAAGGATGCGACACAGAAATTGCATCGAGATTAAAATCGGGTAGGCGCCAGGGCGGGTTCTTTCCTAGAGAGTAAACCGGTTGCAGCCTCCACATGAAAGCTCTCCTGGGAGTCATGTAGTTTCTATCCGACGCACTACTGTTCATTTACTGAAACCCTCACACTCTTCTAATAAGGATGTGACACAGAAATTGCTTCGGGATTAAATACTGTAGACTCCAGGGCGAGTTTTATCCTAGAGAGTAAAAATGTTGCAGCCTCCACATGAAAGCTCTCCTGGGAGTCATGTAGTTTGTATCCGACGCACTACTGCCCATTTACTACAACCCTCACACTCTTCTAATCAGGATGCGACACAGAAATTGCGTCGTGATTAAATACTGTAGGCTCCAGGGCTGGTTTTATCCTAGAGAGTAAACGGCTGCAGCCTCCACATGAAAGCTCTCCTGGGAGTCATGTAGTTTGTACCCGACGCACTACTGCCCATTTACTGCAATCCTCACTCTCTTCTAATAAGGATGCGACACAGAAATTGCGTCGAGACTAAGTATTGCAGGCTCCATGGCGGGTTTTAACCTAGAGAGTAAAACGGCTTCAGCCTCCACATGAAAGCTCTCCTGGGAGTCATGTAATTTGTATCCGACGCACTATTGCCCATTTTCTGAAACCCTCACACTCTTCTAATAAGGATGCGACACAGAAATTGCGTCGTGATTAAATACTGTAGGATCCATGGCGAGTTTTATCCTAGAGAGTAAAACGGTTCCAGCCTCCACATGAAAGCTGTCCTGGGAGTCATGTAGTTTGTATCCGTCACACTACTGCCCATTTACTGAAACCCTCATACTCTTCGAATAAGGATGCGACACAGAAATTGCATCGAGATTAAAATCCGGTATGCTCCAGGGCGGGTTCCATCCTAGAGAGTAAACGGCTGCAGCCTCCACCTGAAAGCTCTCCTGGGAGTCATGTAGTTTGTATCCGACGCACTACTGCCCATCTACTGAAACCCTTACAGACTTCTAATAAGGATGCGACACAGACATTATGTCGCGGTTAAGAACTGTGGGCTCCAGGGCGAGTTTTATCCTAGAGAGTAAAACGCTTGCAGGCTCCACATGAAAGCTCTCCTGGGAGTCATGTAGTTTGTATCCGACGCACATCTGCGAATTTACTGAAACCCTCACATTCTTCTAATAAGGATGCGACACAGAAATTGCATCGAGATTAAATACTGTAGGCTCCAGGGCGGGTTTTATACTAGAGTGTAAACGGCTGCAGCCTCCACATGAAAGCTCTCCTGGGAGTCATGTGGTTTGTATCCGACGCACTACTGCCCATTTACTGAAACCCTCATACTCTTCTAATAAGGATGCGACACAGAAATAGCATCGAGATTAAATACTGTAGGCTCCAGGGCGGGTTTTATCCTAGAGAGTAAACGGCTGCAGCCTCCACATGAAAGCTCTCCTGGGAGTCATGTAGTTTCTATCCGACGCACTACTGCCCATTTACTGCAACGCTCACACTCTTCTAATAAGGATGCGACACAGAAATTGCGTCGTGATTAAATACTGTAGGCTCCAGGGCGAGTTTTTTCCTAGGTAGAAAACGATTGCAGCCTCCACATGAAAGCTCTCCTGGGAGTCATGTAGTTCGTATACGACGCACTACTGCCCATTTACTGCAACCCTCACACTCTTCTAATAAGGTTGCGACACAGAAATTGCATCGAGATTAAATACTGTAGGCTCCAGGGCGGGTTTTATACTAGAGCGTAAACGGCTGCAGCCTCCACATGAAAGCTCTCCTGGGAGTCATGTAGTTTGTATCCGACGCACTACTGCCCATTTACTGCAACCCTCACACTCTTCTAATAAGGATGCGACACAGAAATTGCGTCGTGATTAAATACTGTAGGCTCCAGGGCGAGTTTTTTTCCTAGGTAGTAAAACGATTGCAGCCTCCACATGAAAGCTCTCCTGGGAGTCATGTAGTTCGTATACGACGCACTACTGCCCATTTACTGCAACCCTCACACTCTTCTAATAAGGATGCGACACAGAAATTGCGTCGTGATTAAATACTGTAGGCTCCAGGTCGAGTTTTTTCCTAGGTAGAAAACGATTGCAGCCTCCACATGAAAGCTCTCCTGGGAGTCATGTAGTTCGTATACGACGCACTACTGCCCATTTACTGCAACCCTCACACTCTTCTAATAAGGTTGCGACACAGAAATTGCATCGAGATTAAATACTGTAGGCTCCAGGGCGGGTTTTATACTAGAGCGTAAACGGCTGCAGCCTCCACATGGAAGCTCTCCTGGGAGTCATGTAGTTTGTATGCGACGCACTACTGCCCATTTACTGAAACCCTCACACACTTCTAATAAGGATGCAACACAAAAATTGCGTCGAGACTAAGTATTGCAGGCTCCAATGCGGGTTTTATCCTAGAGAGTAAAACGGCTGCAGCCTCCACATGAAAGCTCTCCTGGGAGTCATGTAGTTTGTATCCGACGCACTACTGGCCATTTACTGAAACCCTCACACTCTTCTAATAGGGATTTGACACAGAAATTGCATCGAGATTGAATACTGTAGGCTCTAGGGCGAGTTTTTTCCTAGGTAGTAAAACGATTGCAGCCTCCACATGAAAGCTCTCCTGGGAGTCATGTAGTTCGTATACGACGTACTACTGCCCATTTACTGCAACCCTCACTCTCTTCTAATAAGGATGCGACACAGAAATTGCATCGAGATTAAATACTGTAGGCTCCAGGGCGGGTTTTATCCTAGAGAGTAAACGGCTGCAGCCTCCACATGAAAGCTCTCCTGGGAGTCATGTAGTTTGTATCCGACGCACTACTGCCCATTTACTGAAACCCTCACACTCTTCTAATAAGGATGCGACACAGAAATTGCGTCGTGATTAAATACTGTAGGCTCCAGGGCGAGTTTTTTCCTAGGTAGTAAAACGATTGCAGCCTCCACATGAAAGCTCTCCTGGCAGTCATGTAGTTCGTATACGACGCACTACTGCCCATTTACGGCAACCCTCACACTCTTCTAATAAGGATGCGACACAGAAATTGCATCGAGATTAAATACTGTAGGCTCCAGGGCGGGTTTTATACTAGAGAGTAAACGGCTGCAGCCTCCACATGAAAGCTCTCCTGGCAGTCATGTAGTTCGTATACGACGCACTACTGCCCATTTACGGCAACCCTCACACTCTTCTAATAAGGATGCGACACAGAAATTGCATCGAGATTAAATGCTGTAGGCTCCAGGGCGGGTTTTATCCTAGAGAGTAAACGGCTGCAGCCTCCACATGAAAGCTCTCCTGGGAGTCATGTAGTTTGTATCCGACGCACTACTGCCCATTTACTGAAACCCTCACACTCTTCTAATAACGATGCGACACTGAAATTGCATCGAGAGTAAATACTGTAGGCTCCAGGGCGGGTTTTATCCTAGAGAGTAAACGGCTGCAGCCTCCACATGAAAGCTCTCCTGGGCGTCATGTAGTTTGTATCCGTTACAATACTGCCCATTTACTGCAACCCTCACGCTCTTCTAATAAGGATGCGACACAGAAATTGCATCGAGATTAAATACTGTAGGCTCCAGGGCGGGTTATATCCTAGAGAGTAAACGGCTGCAGCCTCCACATGAAAGCTCTCCTGGGAGTCATGTAGTTTGTATCCGACGCACTACTGCCCATTTACTGCAATCCTCACACTCTTCTAATAAGGATGCGACACAGAAATTGCATCGAGATTAAATACTTTAGGCTCAAGGGCGGGTTTTATCCTAGAGAGTAAAACGGCTGCAGCCTCCACATGAAAGCTCTCCTGGGCGTCATGTAGTTTGTATCCGACGCACTACTGGCCATTTACTGAAACCCTCACACTCTTCTAATATGGATGCGACACAGAAATTGCATCGAGATTAAATACCGTAGGCTCCAGGGCGGGTTTTATCCTAGAGAGTAAACGGCTGCAGCCTCCACATGAAAGCTCTCCTGGGAGTCATGTAGTTTGTATCCGACGCACTTCTGCCCATCTACTGAAACCCTTACACACTTCTAATAAGGATGCGACACAGACATTATGTCGCGGTTAAGAACTGTGGGCTCCAGGGCGAGTTTTATTCTAGCGAGTAAAACGGTTGCAGGCTCCACATGAAAGCTCTCCTGGGAGTCATGTAGTTTGTATCCGACGCACTACTGCCCATTTACTGAACCCCTCACACTCTTGTAATAAGGATGCGACACAGAAATTGCATCGAGATTAAATACTTTATGCAACAGGGCGGGTTTTATCCTAGAGAGTAAAGGGCTGCAGCCTCCACATGAAAGCTCTCCTGGCAGTCATGTAGTTTGTATCCGACGCACAACTGCGAATTTACTGAAACCCTCACATTCTTGTAATAAGGATGCGACACAGAAATTGCATCGAGATTAAATACTGTAGGCTCCAGGGCGGGTTTTATACTAGAGAGTAAACGGCTGCAGCCTCCACATGAAAGCTCTCCTGGGAGTCATGTGGTTTGTATCCGACGCAATACTGCCCATTTACTGAAACCCTCACACCCTTCTAATAAGGATACGACACAGAAATTGCATCGAGATTAAATACTGTAGGCTCCAGGGCGGGTTTTATCCTAGAGAGTAAACGGCTGCAGCCTCCACATGAAAGCTCTCCTGGGAGTCATGTAGTTTGTATCCGACGCACTACTGCTCATTTACTGAAACCCTCACACTCTTCTAATAACGATGCGACACAGAAATTGAATCGAGATTAAATACTGTAGGCTCCAGGGCGGGTTTTATACTAGAGAGTAAACGGCTGCAGCCTCCACATGAAAGCTCTCCTGGGAGTCATGTAGTTTGTATGCGACGCACTACTGCCCATTTACTGAAACCCTCACACTCTTCTAATAAGGATGCGACACAGAAATTGCATCGAGATTAAATACTGTAGGCTCCAGGGCAGGTTTTATCCTAGAGAGTAAACGGCTGCAGCTTCCACATGAAAGCTCTCCTGGGAGTCATGTAGTTTGGATCCGACGGACTACTGCCCATTTAATGAAACCCTCACACTCTTCTAATAATGATGCGACACTGAAATTGCATCGAGAGTAAATACTGTAGGCTCCAGGTCGGGTTATATCGTAGAGAGTAAACGGCTGCAGCCTCCACATGAAAGCTCTCCTGGGAGTCATGTAGTTTGTATCCGACGCACTACTGCCCATTTACTGCAACCCTCACGCTCTTCTAATAAGGATGCGACACAGAAATTGCATCGAGATTAAATACTGTAGGCTCCAGGGTGGGTTATATCCTAGAGAGTAAACGGCTGCAGCCTCCACATGAAAGCTCTCCTGGGAGTCATGTAGTTTGTATCCGACGCACTACTGCCCATTTACTGCAATCCTCACACTCTTCTAATAAGGATGCGACACAGAAATTGAGTCGAGACTAAGTATTGCAGGCTCCAGGGCGGGTTTTATCCTAGAGAGTAAAACGGCTTCAGCCTCCACATGAAAGCTCTCCTGGGAGTCATGTAGTTTGTATCCGACGCACTACTGGCCATTTACTGAAACCCTCACACTCTTCTAATAAGGATGCGACACAGAAATTGCATCGAGATTAAATACTGTAGGCTCCAGGGCGGGTTTTATCCTAGAGAGTAAACGGCTGCAGCCTCCACATGAAAGCTCTCCTGGGAGTCATGTAGTTTGTATCCGACGCACTACTGCCCATCTACTGAAGCCCTCACACTCTTCTAATAAGGATGCGACACAGAAATTGCGTCGTGATTAAATACTGTAGGCTCCAGGGCGAGTTTTATCCTAGAGAGTAGAAAGGTTGTAGCCCCACATGAAAGCCCTGCTGGGAGACATGTAGTTTGTTTCCGACGCACTACTGCCCATTTACTGAAACCCTCACACTCTTCTAATAATGATGCGACACAGAAATTGCATCAAGATTAAATACTGTAGGCTCCTGGGCGGGTTTTATCTTAGAGAGTAAACGGCTGCAGCCTCCACATGAAAGCTCTCCTGGGAGTCATGTAGTTTGTATCCGACGCACTACTGCCCATTTACTGCAACCCTCACGCTCTTCTAATAAGGATGCGACACAGAAATTGCATCGAGATTAAATACTGTAGGCTCGAGGGCGGGTTATATCCTAGAGAGTAAACGGCTGCAGCCTCCACATGAAAGCTCTCCTGGGAGTCATGTAGTTTGTATGCGACGCACTACTGCCCATTTACTGCAATCCTCACACTCTTCTAATAAGGATGCGACATAGAAATTGCGTCGAGACTAAGTATTGCAGGCTCCAGGGCGGGTTTTATCCTAGAGAGTTAAACGGCTGCAGCCTCCACATGAAAGCTCTCCTGGGAGTCATGTAGTTTGTATCCGACGCACTACTGGCCATTTACTGAAACCCTCACACTCTTCTAATAATGATGCGACACAGAAATTGCATCGAGATTAAATACTGTAGGCTCCAGGGCGGGTTTTATCCTAGAGAGTAAACGGCTGCAGCCTCCACATGAAAGCTCTCCTGGGAGTCATGTAGTTTGTATCCGACGCACTACTGCCCATCTACTGAAACCCTCACACTCTTCTAATATGGATGCGACACAGAAATTGCGTCGTGATTAAATACTGTAGGCTCCAGGGCGATTTTTATCCTAGAGAGTAGAACGGTTGCAGCCTCCACATGAAAGCTCTGCTGGGAGACATGTAGTTTGTTTCCGACGCACTACTGCCCATTTACTGAAACCCTAACACTCTTCTAATAATGATGCGACACAGAAATTACATCAAGATTAAATACTGCAGGCTCCTGGGCGGGTTTTATCTTAGAGAGAAAACGGCTGCAGCCTCCACATGAAAGCTCTCCTGGGAGTCATGTAGTTTGTATCCGACGCACTACTGCCCATTTACTGAAACCCTCACACTCTTCTAATAAGGATGAGACACAGAAATTGCATCGAGATAAAAATCGGGTAGGCTCCAGGGCGGGTTTTATCCTAGAGAGTAAACGGCTGCAGCCTCCACATGAAAGCTCTCCTGGGAGTCATGTAGTTTGTATCCGACGCACTACTGGCCATTTACTGAAACCCTCACACTCTTCTAATAATGATGCGACACAGAAATTGCATCGAGATTAAATACTGTAGGCTCCAGGGCGGGTTTTATCCTAGAGAGTAAACGGCTGCAGCCTCCACATGAAAGCTCTATTGGGAGTCATGTAGTTTGTATCCGACGCACTACTGCCCATCTACTGAAACCCTCACACTCTTCTAATATGGATGCGACACAGAAATTGCGTCGTGATTAAATACTGTAGGCTCCAGGGCGATTTTTATCCTAGAGAGTAGAACGGTTGCAGCCTCCACATCAAAGCTCTGCTGGGAGACATGTAGTTTGTTTCCGACGCACTACTGCCCATTTACTGAAACCCTAACACTCTTCTAATAATGATGCGACACAGAAATTACATCAAGATTAAATACTGCAGGCTCCTGGGCGGGTTTTATCTTAGAGAGTAAACGGCTGCAGCCTCCACATGAAAGCTCTCCTGGGAGTCATGTAGTTTGTATCCGACGCACTACTGCCCATTTACTGAAACCCTCACACTCTTCTAATAAGGATGAGACACAGAAATTGCATCGAGATAAAAATCGGGTAGGCTCCAGGGCGGGTTTTATCCTAGAGAGTAAACGGCTGCAGCCTCCACATGAAAGCTCTCCTGGGAGTCATGTAGTTTGTATCCGACGCACTACTGGCCATTTACTGAAACCCTCACACTCTTCTAATAAGGATGCGACACAGAAATTGCGTCGTGATTAAATACTGTAGGCTCCAGGGCGAGTTTTTTCCTAGGTAGAAAACGATTGCAGCCTCCACATGAAAGCTCTCCTGGGAGTCATGTAGTTCGTATACGACGCACTACTGCCCATTTACTGCAACCCTCACACTCTTCTAATAAGGTTGCGACACAGAAATTGCATCGAGATTAAATACTGTAGGCTCCAGGGCGGGTTTTATCCTAGAGAGTAAACGGCTGCAGCTTCCACATGAAAGCTCTCCTGGGAGTCATGTAGTTTGTATCCGACGCACTACTGGCCATTTACTGAAACCCTCACACTCTTCTAATAATGATGCGACACTGAAATTGCATCGAGAGTAAATACTGTAGGCTCCAGGGCGGGTTTTATCCTAGAGAGTAAACGGCTGCAGCCTCCACATGAAAGCTCTCCTGGGAGTCATGTAGTTTGTATCCGACGCACTACAGCCCATTTACTGCAACCCTCACGCTCTTATAATAAGGATGCGACACAGAAATTGCATCGAGATTAAATACTGTAGGCTCCAGGGCGGGTTATATCCTAGAGAGTAAACGGCTGCAGCCTCCGCATGAAAGCTCTCCTGAGAGTCATGTAGTTTGGATCCGACGCACTACTGCCCATTTACTGCAATCCTCACACTCTTCTAACAAGGATGCGACACAGAAATTGCGTCGAGACTAAGTATTGCAGGCTCCAGGGCGGGTTTTATCCTAAAGAGTAAAACGGCTGCAGCCTCCACATGAAAGCTCTCTTGGGAGTCATGTAGTTTGTATCCGACGCACTACTGGCCATTTACTGAAACCCTCACACTCTTCTAATAAGGATGCGACACAGAAATTGCATCGAGATTAAATACTGTAGGCTCCAGGGCGGGTTTTATCCTAGAGAGTAAACGGCTGCAGCCTCCACATGAAAGCTCTCCTGGGAGTCATGTAGTTTGTATCCGACGCACTACTGCCCATCTACTGAAGCCCTCACACTCTTCTAATAAGGATGCGACACATAAATTGCGTCGTGATTAAATACTGTAGGCTCCAGGGCGAGTTTTATCCTAGAGAGTAGAAAGGGTGCAGCCTCCAAATGAAAGCTCTGCTGGGAGACATGTAGTTTGTTTCCGACGCACTACTGCCCATTTACTGAAACCCTAACACTCTTCTAATAATGATGCGACACAGAAATTGCATCAAGATTAAATACTGTAGGCTCCTGCGCGGGTTTTATCTTAGAGAGTAAGCGGCTGCAGCCTCCACATGAAAGCTCTCCTGGGAGTCATGTAGTTTGTATCCGACGCACTACTGCCCATTTACTGAAGCCCTCACACTCTTCTAATAAGGATGCGACACAGAAATTGCATCGAGATTAAATACTGTAGGCTCCAGGGCGGGTTTTATACTAGAGAGTAAACGGCTGCAGCCTCCACATGAAAGCTCTCCTGGGAGTCATGTAGTTTGTATCCGACGCACTACTGCCCATTTACTGAAACCCTCACACTCTTCAAATAAGAATGCGACACAGAAATTGCATCGAGATTAAAATCGGGTAGCCGCCAGGGCGGGTTTTATCCTAGAGTGTATACGGCTGCAGCCTCCACATGAAAGCTCTCCTGGGAGTCATGTTGTTTGTATGCGACGCACTACTGCCCATTTACTGAAACCCTCACACTGTTCTAATAAGGATGCGACACAGAAATTGCATCGAGTTTAAATCGGGTAGGCTCCAGGGCGAGTTTTATCCTAGAGAGTAAAACGGCTGCAGCCTCCACATGAAAGCTCTCCTGGGAGTCATGTAGTTTGTATCCGACGCACTACTGGCCATTTACTGAAACCCTCACACTCTTCAAATAAGAATGCGACACAGAAATTGCATCGAGATTAAATACTGTAGGCTCCAGGGCGGGTTTTATACTAGAGAGTAAACGGCTGCAGCCTCCACATGAAAGCTCTCCTGGGAGTCATGTTGTTTGTATGCGACGCACTACTGCCCATTTTCTGAAACCCTCACACTGTTCTAATAAGGATGCGACACAGAAATTGCATCGAGTTTCAATCGGGTAGGCTCCAGGGCGGGTTCTATCCTAGAGAGTAAAACGGCTGCAGCCTCCACATGAAAGCTCTCCTGGGAGTCATGTAGTTTGTATCCGACGCACTACTGGCCATTTACTGAAACCCTCACACTCTTCTAATGAGGATTTGACACAGAAATTGCATCGAGATTAATTACTGTAGGCTCCAGGGTGGGTTTTATCCTAGAGAGTAAAACGGCTGCAGCCACCACATGAAAGCTCTCCTGGGAGTCATGTAGTTTGTATCCGACGCACTACTGCCCATCTACTGAAACCCTCACATTCTTCTAATAAGGATGCGACACAGAAATTGCATCTAGATTAAATACTGTAGGCTCCAGGGCGGGTTGTATACTAGAGAGTTAACGGCTGCAGCCTCCACATGTAAGCTCTCCTGGGAGTCATGTAGTTTGTATCCGACGCACTACTGCCCATTTACTGAAACCCTCACACTCTTCTAATAAGGATGCGACACAGAAAATGCATCGAGATTAAATACTGTAGGCTCCAGGGCGGGTTTTATCCTAGAGAGTAAACGGCTGCAGCCTCCACATGAAAGCTCTCCTGGGAGTCATGTAGTTTGTATCCGACGCACTACTGCCCATTTACTGAAACCCTCACACTCTTCTAATAACGATGCGACACAGAAATTGCATCGAGATTAAATACTGTAGGCTCCAGGGTGGGTTATATCCTAGAGAGTAAACGGCTGCAGCCTCCACATGAAAGCTCTCCTGGGAGTCATGTAGTTTGTATCCGACGCACTACTGCCCATTTACTGAAACCCTCACACCCTTCTAATAAGGATGCGACACAGAAATTGCGTCGTGATTAAATACTGTAGGCTCTAGGGCGAGTTTTTTCCTAGGTAGTAAAACGATTGCAGCCTCCACATGAAAGCTCTCCTGGGAGTCATGTAGTTCGTATACGACGCACTACTGCCCATTTACTGCAACCCTCACTCTTTTCTAATAAGGATGCGACACAGAAATTGCATCGAGATTAAATACTGTAGGCTCCAGGGCGGGTTTTATACTAGAGAGTAAACGGCTGCAGCCTCCACATGAAAGCTCTCCTGGGAGTCATGTAGTTTGTATGCGACGCACTACTGCCCATTTACTGAAACCCTCACACTCTTCTAATAAGGATGCGACACAGAAATTGCATCGAGATTAAATACTGTAGGCTCCAGGGTGGGTTTTATCCTAGAGAGTAAACGGCTGCAGCTTCCACATGAAAGCTCTCCTGGGAGTCATGTAGTTTGTATCCGACGCACTACTGCCCATTTACTGAAACCCTCACACTCTTCTAATAAGGATGCGACACAGAAATTGCATCGAGATTAAATACTGTAGGCTCCAGGGCGGGTTATATCCTAGAGACTAAAACGGCTACAGCCTCCACATGGAAGCTCTCCTGGGAGTCATGTAGTTTGTATCCGACGCACTACTGCGAATGTAGTGAAACCCTCACATTCTTCTAAAAAGGATGCGACACAGAAATTGTATCGAGATTAAATACTGTAGGCTCCAGGGCGGGTTTTATCCTAGAGAGTAAACGGCTGCAGCCTCCACATGAAAGCTTTCCTGGGAGTCATGTAGTTTGTATCCGACGCACTACTGCCCATTTACTGCAATCCTCACACTCTTCTAATAAGGATGCGACACAGAAATTGCGTCGAGACTAAGTATTGCAGGCTCCAGGACGGGTTTTATCCTAGAAAGTAAAACGGCTGCAGCCTCCACATGAAAGCTCTCTTGGGAGTCATGTAGTTTGTATCCGACGCACTACTGGCCATTTACTGAAACCCTCACACTCTTCTAATAAGGATGCGACACAGAAATTGCATCGAGATTAAATACTGTAGGCTCCAGGGCGGGTTTTATCCTAGAGAGTAAACGGCTGCAGCCTCCACATGAAAGCTTTCCTGGGAGTCATGTAGTTTGTATCCGACGCACTACTGCCCATTTACTGAAACCCTCACACTCTTCCAATAATGATGCGACACAGAAATTGCATCGAGATGAAAATCGGGTAGGCTCCAGGGCGGGTTTTATCCTAGAGAGTAAACGGCTGCAGCCTCCACATGAAAGCTCTCCTGGGAGTCTTGTAGTTTTTATCCGACGCCCTACTGCCCATTTACTGATACCCTCACACTCTTCTAATAAGGATGCGACACAGACATTACGTCTCGGTTAAAAACTGTGGGCTCCAGGGCGGGTTTTATCCTAGAGAGTAAAACGGTTGCAGGCTCCACATGAAAGCTCTCCTGGGAGTCATGTAGTTTGTATCCGAAGCACTACTGCCCATTTACTGAAGCCCTCACACTCTTCTAATAAGGATGCGACACAGAAATTGCATGGAGATTAATTACTTTAGGCTCCAGGGCGGGTTTTATCCTAGAGAGTAAACGGCTGCAGCCTCCACATGAAAGCTCTCCTGTTAGTCATAAAGTTTGTATCCGACGCACTACTGTCCATTTACTGCAACCGTCACACTCTTCTAATAAGGATGCGACACAGAAATTGCATCGAGATTAAATACTGTAGGCTCCAGGGCGGGTTTTATACTAGAGAGTAAGCGGCTGCAGCCTCCACATGAAAGCTCTCCTGGGAGTCATGTAGTTTGTATCCGACGCACTACTGCCCATTTACTGAAACCCTCACACTCTTCAAATAAGAATGCGACACAGAAATTGCATCGAGATTAAAATCGGGTAGCCGCCAGGGCGGGTTTTATCCTAGAGAGTATACGGCTGCAGCCTCCACATGAAAGCTCTCCAGGGAGTCATGTAGTTTGTATGCGACGCACTACTGCCCATTTACTGAAACCCTCACACTGTTCTAATAAGGATGCGACACAGAAATTGCATCGAGTTTAAATCGGGTAGGCTCCAGGGCGGGTTTTATCCTAGAGAGTAAAACGGCTGCAGCCTCCACATGAAAGCTCTCCTGGGAGTCATGTAGTTTGTATCCGACGCACTACTGGCCATTTACTGAAACCCTCACACTCTTGTAATGAGGATTTGACACAGAAATTGCATCGAGATTAATTACTGTAGGCTCCAGGGCGGGTTTTATCCTAGAGAGTAAAACGGCTGCAGCCTCCACATGAAAGCTCTCCTGGGAGTCATGTAGTTTGTATCCGACGCACTACTGCCCATCTACTGAACCCTTACACACTTCTAATAAGGATGCGACACAGACATTATGTCGCGGTTAAGAAGTGTGGGCTCCAGGGCGAGTTTTATCCTAGAGAGTAAAACGGTTGCAGGCTCCACATGAAAGCTCTCCTGGGAGTCATGTAGTTTGTATCCGACGCACTACTGCCCATTTACTGAACCCCTCACACTCTTCTAATAAGGATGCGACACAGAAATTGCATCGAGATTAAATACTTTAGGCAACAGGGCGGGTTTTATCCTAGAGAGTAAAGGGCTGCAGCCTCCACATGAAAGCTCTCCTGGGAGTCATGTAGTTTGTATCCGACGCACAACTGCGAATTTACTGATACCCTCACATTCTTCTAATAAGGATGCGACACAGAAATTGCATCGAGATTAAATACTGTAGGCTCCAGGGCGGGTTTTATACTAGAGAGTAAACGGCTGCAGCCTCCACATGAAAGCTCCCCTGATAGTCATGTAGTTTGTATCCGACGCACTACTGCCCATTTACTGAAACCCTCACACTCTTCTAATAACGATGCGACACAGAAATTGCATCGAGATTAAATACTGTAGGCTCCAGGGCGGGTTTTATCCTAGAGAGTAAACGGCTGCAGCCTCCACATGAAAGCTCTCCTGGGAGTCATGTAGTTTGTATCCGACGCACTACTGCCCATTTACTGAAACCCTCACACTCTTCTAATAAGGATGCGACACAGAAATTGCGTCGTGATTAAATACTGTAGGCTCCAGGGCGGGTTTTATACTAGAGAGTAAACGGCTGCAGCCTCCACATGAAAGCTCTCCTGGTAGTCATGTAGTTTGTATGCGACGTACTACTGCCCATTTACTGAAACCCTCACACTCTTCTAATAAGGATGCGACACAGAAATTGCATTGAGATTAAATACTGTAGGCTCCAGGGCGGGTTTTATCCTAGAGAGTAAACGGCTGCAGCCTCCACATGAAAGCTCTCCTGGGAGTCATGTAGTTTGTATCCGACGCACTACTGCCCATTTACTGAAACCCTCACACTCTTCTAATAATGATGCGACACTGAAATTGCATCGAGAGTAAATACTGTAGGCTCCAGGGCGGGTTTTATACTAGAGAGTAAACGGCTGCAGCCTCCACATGAAAGCTATCCTGGGAGTCATGTAGTTTGTATCCGACGCACTACTGCCTATTTACTGCAACCCTCACGCTCTTCTAATAAGGATGCGACACAGAAATTGCATGGAGATTAATTACTTTAGGCTCCAGGGCGGGTTTTATCCTAGAGAGTAAACGGCTGCAGCCTCCACATGAAAGCTCTCCTGTTAGTCATAAAGTGTGTATCCGACGCACTACTGTCCATTTACTGCAACCGTCACACTCTTCTAATAAGGATGCGAAACGGAAATTGCGTCGAGACTATGTACTGCAGGCTCCAGGGCGGGTTTTATCCTAGAGAGTAAAGGGCTGCAGCCTCCACAAGAAAGCTCTCCTGGGAGTCATATAGTTTGTATCCGACGCACTACTGCCCATTTACTGAAACCCTCACACTCTTCTAATAAGGATGCGACACAGAAATTGCATCGAGATTAAATACTGTAGGCTCCAGGGCGGGTTTTATACTAGAGAGTAAACGGCTGCAGCCTCCACATGAAAGCTCTCCTGGGAGTCATGTAGTTTGTATCCGACGCACTACTGCCCATTTACTGAAACCCTCACACTCTTCAAATAAGAATGCGACACAGAAATTGCATCGAGATTAAAATCGGGTAGCCGCCAGGGCGGGTTTTATCCTAGAGAGTATACGGCTGCAGCCTCCACATGAAAGCTCTCCTGGGAGTCATGTAGTTTGTATGCGACGCACTACTGCCCATTTACTGAAACCCTCACACTCTTCTAATAAGGATGCGACACAGAAATTGCATCGAGTTTAAATCGGGTAGGCTCCAGGGCGGGTTTTATCCTAGAGAGTAAAACGGCTGCAGCCTCCACATGAAAGCTCTCCTGGCAGTCATGTAGTTTGTATCCGACGCACTACTGGCCATTTACTGAAACCCTCACACTCTTCTAATGAGGATTTGACACAGAAATTGCATCGAGATTAATTACTGTAGGCTCCAGGTCGGGTTTTATCCTAGAGAGAAAAACGGCTGCAGCCTCCACATGAAAGCTCTCCTGGGAGTCATGTAGTTTGTATCCGACGCACTACTGCCCATCTACTGGAACCCTTACACACTTCTAATAAGGATGCGACACAGACATTATGTCGCGGCTAAGAAGTGTGGGCTCCAGGGCGAGTTTTATCCTAGAGAGTAAAACGGTTGCAGGCTCCACATGAAAGCTCTCCTGGGAGTCATGTAGTTTGTATCCGACGCACTACTGCCCATTTACTGAACCCCTCACACTCTTCTAATAAGGATGCGACACAGAAATTGCATCGAGATTAAATACTTTAGGCAACAGGGCGGGTTTTATCCTAGAGAGTAAACGGCTGCAGCCTCCACATGAAAGCTCTCCTGGGAGTCATGTAGTTTGTATCCGACGCACAACTGCGAATTTACTGATACCCTCACATTCTTCTAATAAGGATGCGACACAGAAATTGCATCGAGATTAAATACTGTAGGCTCCAGGGCGGGTTTTATACTAGAGAGTAAACGGCTGCAGCCTCCACATGAAAGCTCTCCTGGGAGTCATGTAGTTTGTATCCGACGCACTACTGCCCATTTACTGAAACCCTCACACTCTTCTAATAACGATGCGACACAGAAATTGCATCGAGATTAAATACCGTAGGCTCCAGGGCGGGTTTTATCCTAGAGAGTAATCGGCTGCAGCCTCCACATGAAAGCTCTCCTGGGAGTCATGTAGTTTGTATCCGACGCACTACTGCCCATTTACTGAAACCCTCACACTCTTCTAATAAGGATGCGACACAGAAATTGCGTCGTGATTAAATACTGTAGGCTCCAGGGCGGGTTTTATACTAGAGAGTAAACGGCTGCAGCCTCCACATGAAAGCTCTCCTGGGAGTCATGTAGTTTGTATCCGACGCACTACTGCCCATTTACTGAAACCCTCACACTCTTCTAATAACGATGCGACACAGAAATTGCATCGAGATTAAATACCGTAGGCTCCAGGGCTGGTTTTATACTAGAGAGTAAACGGCTGCAGCCTCCACATGAAAGCTCTCCTGGGAGTCATGTAGTTTGTATCCGACGCACTACTGCCCATTTACTGAAACCCTCACACTCTTCTAATAAGGATGCGACACAGAAATTGCGTCGTGATTAAATACTGTAGGCTCCAGGGCGGGTTTTATACTAGAGCGTAAACGGCTGCAGCCTCCACATGAAAGCTCTCCTGGGAGTCATGTAGTTTGTATCCGACGCACTACTGCCCATTTACTGAAACCCTCACATTCTTCTAATAAGGATGCGACACAGAAATTGCATCGAGATTAAATACCGTAGGCTCCAGGGCGGGTTTTATCCTAGAGTGTAAACGGCTGCAGCCTCCACATGAAAGCTCTCCTGGGAGTCATGTAGTTTGTATCCGACGCACTACTGCCCATTTACTGAAACCCTCACACTCTTCTAATAAGGATGCGACACAGAAATTGCGTCGTGATTAAATACTGTAGGCTCCAGGGCGGGTTTTATACTAGAGAGTAAACGGCTGCAGCCTCCACATGAAAGCTCTCCTGGGAGTCATGTAGTTTGTATCCGACGCACTACTGCCTATTTACTGCAACCCTCACGCTCTTCTAGTAAGGATGCGACACAGAAATTGCATTGAGATTAAATACTGTAGGCTCCAGGGCTGGTTTTATCCTAGAGAGTAAACGGCTGCAGCCTCCACATGAAAGCTCTCCTGGGAGTCATGTAGTTTGTATCCGACGCACTACTGCCCATTTACTGAAACCCTCACACTCTTCTAATAACGATGCGACACAGAAATTGCATCGAGATTAAATACCGTAGGCTCCAGGGCGGGTTTTATCCTAGAGAGTAAACGGCTGCAGCCTCCACATGAAAGCTCTCCTGGGAGTCATGTAGTTTGTATCCGACGCACTACTGCCCATTTACTGAAACCCTCACACTCTTCAAATAAGAATGCGACACAGAAATTGCATCGAGATTAAAATCGGGTAGCCGCCAGGGCGGGTTTTATCCTAGAGAGTATACGGCTGCAGCCTCCACATGAAAGCTCTCCTGGGAGTCATGTAGTTTGTATGCGACGCACTACTGCCCATTTACTGAAACCCTCACACTCTTCTAATAAGGATGCGACACAGAAATTGCATCGAGTTTAAATCGGGTAGGCTCCAGGGCGGGTTTTATCCTAGAGAGTAAAACGGCTGCAGCCTCCACATGAAAGCTCTCCTGGCAGTCATGTAGTTTGTATCCGACGCACTACAGCCTATTTACTGCAACCCTCACGCTCTTCTAGTAAGGATGCGACACAGAAATTGCATTGAGATTAAATACTGTAGGCTCCAGGGCTGGTTTTATCCTAGAGAGTAAACGGCTGCAGCCTCCACATGAAAGCTCTCCTGGGAGTCATGTAGTTTGTATCCGACGCACTACTGCCCATCTACTGAAACCCTTACACACTTCTAATAAGGATGCGACACAGACATTATGTCGCGGCTAAGAAGTGTGGGCTCCAGGGCGAGTTTTATCCTAGAGAGTAAAACGGTTGCAGGCTCCACATGAAAGCTCTCCTGGGAGTCATGTAGGGCACTACTGCCCATTTACTGAACCCCTCACACTCTTCTAATAAGGATGCGACACAGAAATTGCATCGAGATTAAATACTTTAGGCAACAGGGCGGGTTTTATCCTAGAGAGTAAACGGCTGCAGCCTCCACATGAAAGCTCTCCTGGGAGTCATGTAGTTTGTATCCGACGCACAACTGCGAATTTACTGATACCCTCACATTCTTCTAATAAGGATGCGACACAGAAATTGCATCGAGATTAAATACTGTAGGCTCCAGGGCGGGTTTTATACTAGAGAGTAAACGGCTGCAGCCTCCACATGAAAGCTCTCCTGGGAGTCATGTAGTTTGTATCCGACGCACTACTGCCCATTTACTGAAACCCTCACACTCTTCTAATAACGATGCGACACAGAAATTGCATCGAGATTAAATACCGTAGGCTCCAGGGCGGGTTTTATCCTAGAGAGTAATCGGCTGCAGCCTCCACATGAAAGCTCTCCTGGGAGTCATGTAGTTTGTATCCGACGCACTACTGCCCATTTACTGAAACCCTCACACTCTTCTAATAAGGATGCGACACAGAAATTGCGTCGTGATTAAATACTGTAGGCTCCAGGGCGGGTTTTATACTAGAGAGTAAACGGCTGCAGCCTCCACATGAAAGCTCTCCTGGGAGTCATGTAGTTTGTATCCGACGCACTACTGCCCATTTACTGAAACCCTCACACTCTTCTAATAACGATGCGACACAGAAATTGCATCGAGATTAAATACCGTAGGCTCCAGGGCTGGTTTTATACTAGAGAGTAAACGGCTGCAGCCTCCACATGAAAGCTCTCCTGGGAGTCATGTAGTTTGTATCCGACGCACTACTGCCCATTTACTGAAACCCTCACACTCTTCTAATAAGGATGCGACACAGAAATTGCGTCGTAATTAAATACTGTAGGCTCCAGGGCGGGTTTTATACTAGAGAGTAAACGGCTGCAGCCTCCACATGAAAGCTCTCCTGGGAGTCATGTAGTTTGTATCCGACGCACTACTGCCCATTTACTGAAACCCTCACACTCTTCTAATAAGGATGCGACACAGAAATTGCATCGAGATTAAATACCGTAGGCTCCAGGGCGGGTTTTATCCTAGAGTGTAAACGGCTGCAGCCTCCACATGAAAGCTCTCCTGGGAGTCATGTAGTTTGTATCCGACGCACTACTGCCCATTTACTGAAACCCTCACACTCTTCTAATAAGGATGCGACACAGAAATTGCGTCGTGATTAAATACTGTAGGCTCCAGGGCGGGTTTTATACTAGAGAGTAAACGGCTGCAGCCTCCACATGAAAGCTCTCCTGGGAGTCATGTAGTTTGTATCCGACGCACTACAGCCTATTTACTGCAACCCTCACGCTCTTCTAGTAAGGATGCGACACAGAAATTGCATTGAGATTAAATACTGTAGGCTCCAGGGCTGGTTTTATCCTAGAGAGTAAACGGCTGCAGCCTCCACATGAAAGCTCTCCTGGGAGTCATGTAGTTTGTATCCGACGCACTACTGCCCATTTACTGAAACCCTCACACTCTTCTAATAACGATGCGACACAGAAATTGCATCGAGATTAAATACCGTAGGCTCCAGGGCGGGTTTTATCCTAGAGAGTAAACGGCTGCAGCCTCCACATGAAAGCTCTCCTAGGAGTCATGTAGTTTGTATCCGACGCACTACTGCCCATTTACTGAAACCCTCACACTCTTCAAATAAGAATGCGACACAGAAATTGGATCGAGATTAAAATCGGGTAGCCGCCAGGGCGGGTTTTATCCTAGAGAGTATACGGCTGCAGCCTCCACATGAAAGCTCTCCTGGGAGTCATGTAGTTTGTATGCGACGCACTACTGACCATTTACTGAAACCCTCACACTCTTCTAATAAGGATGCGACACAGAAATTGCATCGAGTTTAAATCGGGTAGGCTCCAGGGCGGGTTTTATCCTAGAGAGTAAAACGGCTGCAGCCTCCACATGAAAGCTCTCCTGGCAGTCATGTAGTTTGTATCCGACGCACTACTGGCCATTTACTGAAACCCTCACACTCTTCTAATGAGGATTTGACACAGAAATTGCATCGAGATTAATTACTGTAGGCTCCAGGGCGGGTTCTATCCTAGAGAGTAAAACGGCTGCAGCCTCCACATGAAAGCTCTCCTGGGAGTCATGTAGTTTGTATCCGACGCACTACTGCCCATCTACTGAAACCCTTACACACTTCTAATAAGGATGCGACACAGACATTATGTCGCGGCTAAGAAGTGTGGGCTCCAGGGCGAGTTTTATCCTAGAGAGTAAAACGGTTGCAGGCTCCACATGAAAGCTCTCCTGGGAGTCATGTAGTTTGTATCCGACGCACTACTGCCCATTTACTGAACCCCTCACACTCTTCTAATAAGGATGCGACACAGAAATTGCATCGAGATTAAATACTTTAGGCAACAGGGCGGGTTTTATCCTAGAGAGTAAACGGCTGCAGCCTCCACATGAAAGCTCTCCTGGGAGTCATGTAGTTTGTATCCGACGCACAACTGCGAATTTACTGATACCCTCACATTCTTCTAATAAGGATGCGACACAGAAATTGCATCGAGATTAAATACTGTAGGCTCCAGGGCGGGTTTTATACTAGAGAGTAAACGGCTGCAGCCTCCACATGAAAGCTCTCCTGGGAGTCATGTAGTTTGTATCCGACGCACTACTGCCCATTTACTGAAACCCTCACACTCTTCTAATAACGATGCGACACAGAAATTGCATCGAGATTAAATACCGTAGGCTCCAGGGCGGGTTTTATCCTAGAGAGTAATCGGCTGCAGCCTCCACATGAAAGCTCTCCTGGGAGTCATGTAGTTTGTATCCGACGCACTACTGCCCATTTACTGAAACCCTCACACTCTTCTAATAAGGATGCGACACAGAAATTGCGTCGTGATTAAATACTGTAGGCTCCAGGGCGGGTTTTATACTAGAGAGTAAACGGCTGCAGCCTCCACATGAAAGCTCTCCTGGGAGTCATGTAGTTTGTATCCGACGCACTACTGCCCATTTACTGAAACCCTCACACTCTTCTAATAACGATGCGACACAGAAATTGCATCGAGATTAAATACCGTAGGCTCCAGGGCTGGTTTTATACTAGAGAGTAAACGGCTGCAGCCTCCACATGAAAGCTCTCCTGGGAGTCATGTAGTTTGTATCCGACGCACTACTGCCCATTTACTGAAACCCTCACACTCTTCTAATAAGGATGCGACACAGAAATTGCGTCGTAATTAAATACTGTAGGCTCCAGGGCGGGTTTTATACTAGAGAGTAAACGGCTGCAGCCTCCACATGAAAGCTCTCCTGGGAGTCATGTAGTTTGTATCCGACGCACTACTGCCCATTTACTGAAACCCTCACACTCTTCTAATAACGATGCGACACAGAAATTGCATCGAGATTAAATACCGTAGGCTCCAGGGCGGGTTTTATCCTAGAGTGTAAACGGCTGCAGCCTCCACATGAAAGCTCTCCTGGGAGTCATGTAGTTTGTATCCGACGCACTACTGCCCATTTACTGAAACCCTCACACTCTTCTAATAAGGATGCGACACAGAAATTGCGTCGTGATTAAATACTGTAGGCTCCAGGGCGGGTTTTATACTAGAGAGTAAACGGCTGCAGCCTCCACATGAAAGCTCTCCTGGGAGTCATGTAGTTTGTATCCGACGCACTACTGCCTATTTACTGCAACCCTCACGCTCTTCTAGTAAGGATGCGACACAGAAATTGCATTGAGATTAAATACTGTAGGCTCCAGGGCTGGTTTTATCCTAGAGAGTAAACGGCTGCAGCCTCCACATGAAAGCTCTCCTGGGAGTCATGTAGTTTGTATCCGACGCACTACTGCCCATTTACTGAAACCCTCACACTCTTCTAATAACGATGCGACACAGAAATTGCATCGAGATTAAATACCGTAGGCTCCAGGGCGGGTTTTATCCTAGAGAGTAAACGGCTGCAGCCTCCACATGAAAGCTCTCCTGGGAGTCATGTAGTTTGTATCCGACGCACTACTGCCCATTTACTGAAACCCTCACACTCTTCAAATAAGAATGCGACACAGAAATTGCATCGAGATTAAAATCGGGTAGCCGCCAGGGCGGGTTTTATCCTAGAGAGTATACGGCTGCAGCCTCCACATGAAAGCTCTCCTGGGAGTCATGTAGTTTGTATGCGACGCACTACTGCCCATTTACTGAAACCCTCACACTCTTCTAATAAGGATGCGACACAGAAATTGCATCGAGTTTAAATCGGGTAGGCTCCAGGGCGGGTTTTATCCTAGAGAGTAAAACGGCTGCAGCCTCCACATGAAAGCTCTCCTGGCAGTCATGTAGTTTGTATCCGACGCACTACTGGCCATTTACTGAAACCCTCACACTCTTCTAATGAGGATTTGACACAGAAATTGCATCGAGATTAATTACTGTAGGCTCCAGGGCGGGTTCTATCCTAGAGAGTAAAACGGCTGCAGCCTCCACATGAAAGCTCTCCTGGGAGTCATGTAGTTTGTATCCGACGCACTACTGCCCATCTACTGAAACCCTTACACACTTCTAATAAGGATGCGACACAGACATTATGTCGCGGCTAAGAAGTGTGGGCTCCAGGGCGAGTTTTATCCTAGAGAGTCAAACGGTTGCAGGCTCCACATGAAAGCTCTCCTGGGAGTCATGTAGTTTGTATCCGACGCACTACTGCCCATTTACTGAACCCCTCACACTCTTCTAATAAGGATGCGACACAGAAATTGCATCGAGATTAAATACTTTAGGCAACAGGGCGGGTTTTATCCTAGAGAGTAAACGGCTGCAGCCTCCACATGAAAGCTCTCCTGGGAGTCATGTAGTTTGTATCCGACGCACAACTGCGAATTTACTGATACCCTCACATTCTTCTAATAAGGATGCGACACAGAAATTGCATCGAGATTAAATACTGTAGGCTCCAGGGCGGGTTTTATACTAGAGAGTAAACGGCTGCAGCCTCCACATGAAAGCTCTCCTGGGAGTCATGTAGTTTGTATCCGACGCACTACTGCCCATTTACTGAAACCCTCACACTCTTCTAATAACGATGCGACACAGAAATTGCATCGAGATTAAATACCGTAGGCTCCAGGGCGGGTTTTATCCTAGAGAGTAATCGGCTGCAGCCTCCACATGAAAGCTCTCCTGGGAGTCATGTAGTTTGTATCCGACGCACTACTGCCCATTTACTGAAACCCTCACACTCTTCTAATAAGGATGCGACACAGAAATTGCGTCGTGATTAAATACTGTAGGCTCCAGGGCGGGTTTTATACTAGAGAGTAAACGGCTGCAGCCTCCACATGAAAGCTCACCTGGGAGTCATGTAGTTTGTATCCGACGCACTACTGCCCATTTACTGAAACCCTCACACTCTTCTAATAACGATGCGACACAGAAATTGCATCGAGATTAAATACCGTAGGCTGCAGGGCTGGTTTTATACTAGAGAGTAAACGGCTGCAGCCTCCACATGAAAGCTCTCCTGGGAGTCATGTAGTTTGTATCCGACGCACTACTGCCCATTTACTGAAACCCTCACACTCTTCTAATAAGGATGCGACACAGAAATTGCGTCGTGATTAAATACTGTAGGCTCCAGGGCGGGTTTTATACTAGAGAGTAAACGGCTGCAGCCTCCACATGAAAGCTCTCCTGGGAGTCATGTAGTTTGTATCCGACGCACTACTGCCCATTTACTGAAACCCTCACACTCTTCTAATAAGGATGCGACACAGAAATTGCATCGAGATTAAATACCGTAGGCTCCAGGGCGGGTTTTATCCTAGAGTGTAAACGGCTGCAGCCTCCACATGAAAGCTCTCCTGGGAGTCATGTAGTTTGTATCCGACGCACTACTGCCCATTTACTGAAACCCTCACACTCTTCTAATAAGGATGCGACACAGAAATTGCGTCGTGATTAAATACTGTAGGCTCCAGGGCGGGTTTTATACTAGAGAGTAAACGGCTGCAGCCTCCACATGAAAGCTCTCCTGGGCGTCATGTAGTTTGTATCCGACGCACTACTGCCTATTTACTGCAACCCTCACGCTCTTCTAGTAAGGATGCGACACAGAAATTGCATTGAGATTAAATACTGTAGGCTCCAGGGCTGGTTTTATCCTAGAGAGTAAACGGCTGCAGCCTCCACATGAAAGCTCTCCTGGGAGTCATGTAGTTTGTATCCGACGCACTACTGCCCATTTACTGAAACCCTCACACTCTTCTAATAACGATGCGACACAGAAATTGCATCGAGATTAAATACCGTAGGCTCCAGGGCGGGTTTTATCCTAGAGAGTAAACGGCTGCAGCCTCCACATGAAAGCTCTCCTGGGAGTCATGTAGTTTGTATCCGACGCACTACTGCCCATTTACTGAAACCCTCACACTCTTCAAATAAGAATGCGACACAGAAATTGCATCGAGATTAAAATCGGGTAGCCGCCAGGGCGGGTTTTATCCTAGAGAGTATACGGCTGCAGCCTCCACATGAAAGCTCTCCTGGGAGTCATGTAGTTTGTATGCCACGCACTACTGCCCATTTACTGAAACCCTCACACTCTTCTAATAAGGATGCGACACAGAAATTGCATCGAGTTTAAATCGGGTAGGCTCCAGGGCGGGTTTTATCCTAGAGAGTAAAACGGCTGCAGCCTCCACATGAAAGCTCTCCTGGCAGTCATGTAGTTTGTATCCGACGCACTACTGGCCATTTACTGAAACCCTCACACTCTTCTAATGAGGATTTGACACAGAAATTGCATCGAGATTAATTACTGTAGGCTCCAGGGCGGGTTCTATCCTAGAGAGTAAAACGGCTGCAGCCTCCACATGAAAGCTCTCCTGGGAGTCATGTAGTTTGTATCCGACGCACTACTGCCCATCTACTGAAACCCTTACACACTTCTAATAAGGATGCGACACAGACATTATGTCGCGGCTAAGAAGTGTGGGCTCCAGGGCGAGTTTTATCCTAGAGAGTAAAACGGTTGCAGGCTCCACATGAAAGCTCTCCTGGGAGTCATGTAGTTTGTATCCGACGCACTACTGCCCATTTACTGAACCCCTCACACTCTTCTAATAAGGATGCGACACAGAAATTGCATCGAGATTAAATACTTTAGGCAACAGGGCGGGTTTTATCCTAGAGAGTAAACGGCTGCAGCCTCCACATGAAAGCTCTCCTGGGAGTCATGTAGCTTGTATCCGACGCACAACTGCGAATTTACTGATACCCTCACATTCTTCTAATAAGGATGCGACACAGAAATTGCATCGAGATTAAATACTGTAGGCTCCAGGGCGGGTTTTATACTAGAGAGTAAACGGCTGCAGCCTCCACATGAAAGCTCTCCTGGGAGTCATGTAGTTTGTATCCGACGCACTACTGCCCATTTACTGAAACCCTCACACTCTTCTAATAACGATGCGACACAGAAATTGCATCGAGATTAAATACCGTAGGCTCCAGGGCGGGTTTTATCCTAGAGAGTAATCGGCTGCAGCCTCCACATGAAAGCTCTCCTGGGAGTCATGTAGTTTGTATCCGACGCACTACTGCCCATTTACTGAAACCCTCACACTCTTCTAATAAGGATGCGACACAGAAATTGCGTCGTGATTAAATACTGTAGGCTCCAGGGCGGGTTTTATACTAGAGAGTAAACGGCTGCAGCCTCCACATGAAAGCTCACCTGGGAGTCATGTAGTTTGTATCCGACGCACTACTGCCCATTTACTGAAACCCTCACACTCTTCTAATAACGATGCGACACAGAAATTGCATCGAGATTAAATACCGTAGGCTCCAGGGCTGGTTTTATACTAGAGAGTAAACGGCTGCAGCCTCCACATGAAAGCTCTCCTGGGAGTCATGTAGTTTGTATCCGACGCACTACTGCCCATTTACTGAAACCCTCACACTCTTCTAATAAGGATGCGACACAGAAATTGCGTCGTGATTAAATACTGTAGGCTCCAGGGCGGGTTTTATACTAGAGAGTAAACGGCTGCAGCCTCCACATGAAAGCTCTACTGGGAGTCATGTAGTTTGTATCCGACGCACTACTGCCCATTTACTGAAACCCTCACACTCTTCTAATAAGGATGCGACACAGAAATTGCATCGAGATTAAATACCGTACGCTCCAGGGCGGGTTTTATCCTAGAGAGTAAACGGCTGCAGCCTCCACATGAAAGCTCTCCTGGGAGTCATGTAGTTTGTATCCGACGCACTACTGCCCATTTACTGAAACCCTCACACTCTTCTAATAAGGATGCGACACAGAAATTGCGTCGTGATTAAATACTGTAGGCTCCAGGGCGGGTTTTATACTAGAGAGTAAACGGCTGCAGCCTCCACATGAAAGCTCTCCTGGGAGTCATGTAGTTTGTATCCGACGCACTACTGCCTATTTACTGCAACCCTCACGCTCTTCTAATAAGGATGCGACACAGAAATTGCATTGAGATTAAATACTGTAGGCTCCAGGGCTGGTTTTATCCTAGAGAGTAAACGGCTGCAGCCTCCACATGAAAGCTCTCCTGGGAGTCATGTAGTTTGTATCCGACGCACTACTGCCCATTTACTGAAACCCTCACACTCTTCTAATAACGATGCGACACAGAAATTGCATCGAGATTAAATACCGTAGGCTCCAGGGCGGGTTTTATCCTAGAGAGTAATCGGCTGCAGCCTCCACATGAAAGCTCTCCTGGGAGTCATGTAGTTTGTATCCGACGCACTACTGCCCATTTACTGAAACCCTCACACTCTTCTAATAAGGATGCGACACAGAAATTGCGTCGTGATTAAATACTGTAGGCTCCAGGGCGGGTTTTATACTAGAGAGTAAACGGCTGCAGCCTCCACATGAAAGCTCTCCTGGGAGTCATGTAGTTTGTATGCGACGTACTACTGCCCATTTACTGAAACCCTCACACTCTTCTAATAAGGATGCGACACAGAAATTGCATTGAGATTAAATACTGTAGGCTCCAGGGCTGGTTTTATCCTAGAGAGTAAACGGCTGCAGCCTCCACATGAAAGCTCTCCTGGGAGTCATGTAGTTTGTATCCGACGCACTACTGCCCATTTACTGAAACCCTCACACTCTTCTAATAATGATGCGACACGGAAATTGCATCGAGAGTAAATACTGTAGGCTCCAGGGCGGGTTTTATACTAGAGAGTAAACGGCTGCAGCCTCCACATGAAAGCTCTCCTGGGAGTCATGTAGTTTGTATCCGACGCACTACTGCCTATTTACTGCAACCCTCACGCTCTTCTAATAAGGATGCGACACAGAAATTGCATCGAGATTAAACACTGTAGGCTCCATGGCGGGTTATATCCTAGAGAGTAAACGGCTGCAACCTCCACATGAAAGCTCTCCTGGGAGTCATGTAGTTTGTATCCGACGCACTACTGCCCATTTACTGCAATCCTCACACTCTTCTAATAAGGATGCGACACAGATATTGCGTCGAGACTAAGTATTGCAGGCTCCAGGGCGGGTTTTATCCTAGAGAGTAAAACGGCTGCAGCCTCCACATGAAAGCTCTCCTGGGAGTCATGTAGTTTGTATCCGACGCACTACTGGCCATTTACTGAAACCCTCACATTCTTCTAATAAGGATTTGACACAGAAATTGCATCGAGATTAAATACTGTAGGCTCCAGGGCGGGTTTTATCCTAGAGAGTAAACGGCTGCAGCCTCCACATGAAAGCTCTCCTGGGAGTCATGTAGTTTGTATCCGACGCACTACTGCCCATCTACTGAAACCCTCACACTCTTCTAATAAGGATGCGACACAGAAATTGCGTCGTGATTAAATACTGTAGGCTCCAGGGCGGGTTTTATCCTAGAGAGTAAACCGGCTGCAGCCTCCACATGAAAGCTCTCCTGGGAGTCATGTAGTTTGTATCCGACGCACTACTGGCCATTTACTGAAACCCTCACATTCTTCTAATAAGGATTTGACACAGAAATTGCATCGAGATTAAATACTGTAGGCTCCAGGGCGGGTTTTATCCTAGAGAGTAAACGGCTGCAGCCTCCACATGAAAGCTCTGCTGGGAGTCATGTAGTTTGTATGCGACGCACTACTGCCCATTTACTGAAACCCTCACACTCTTCTAATAAGGATGCGACACAGAAATTGCATCGAGATTAAATACTGTAGGCTCCAGGGCGGGTTTTATCCTAGAGAGTAAACGGCTGCAGCCTCCACATGAAAGCTCTCCTGGGAGTCATGTAGTTTGTATCCGACGCACTACTGCCCATTTACTGAAACCCTCACACTCTTGTAATAATGATGCGACACTGAAATTGCATCGAGAGTAAATACTGTAGGCTCCAGGGCGGGTTTTATACTAGAGAGTAAACGGCTGCAGCCTCCACATGAAAGCTCTCCTGGGAGTCATGTAGTTTGTATCCGACGCACTACTGCCTATTTACTGCAACCATCACGCTCTTCTAATAAGGATGCGACACAGAAATTGCATCGAGATTAAACACAGTAGGCTCCAGGGCGGGTTAAATCCTAGAGAGTAAACGGCTGCAGCCTCCACATGAAAGCTCTCCTGGGAGTCATGTAGTCTGTATCCGACGCACTACTGCCCATTTACTGCAATCCTCACACTCTTCTAATAAGGATGCGACACAGAAATTGCGTCGAGACTAAGTATTGCAGGCTCCAGGGCGGGTTTTATCCTAGAGAGTAAAACGGCTGCAGCCTCCACATGAAAGCTCTCCTGGGAGTCATGTAGTTTGTATCCGACGCACTACTGGCCATTTACTGAAACGCTCACATTCTTCTAATAAGGATTTGACACAGAAATTGCATCGAGATTAAATACTGTAGGCTCCAGGGCGGGTTTTATCCTAGAGAGTAAACGGCTGCAGCCTCCACATCAAAGCTCTCCTGGGAGTCATGTAGTTTGTATCCGACGCACTACTGCCCATCTACTGAAACCCTCACACTCTTCTAATAAGGATGCGACACAGAAATTGCGTCGTGATTAAATACTGTAGGCTCCAGGGCGGGTTTTATCCTAGAGAGTAAACCGGCTGCAGCCTCCACATGAAAGCTCTCCTGGGAGTCATGTAGTTTGTATCCGACGCACTACTGGCCATTTACTGAAACCCTCACATTCTTCTAATAGGGATTTGACACAGAAATTGCATCGAGATTAAATACTGTAGGCTCCAGGGCGGGTTTTATCCTAGAGAGTAAACGGCTGCAGCCTCCACATGAAAGCTCTCCTGGGAGTCATGTAGTTTGTATCCGACGCACTACTGCCCATTTACTGAAACCCTCACACTCTTCTAATAACGATGCGACACAGAAATTGCATCGAGATTAAATACTGTAGGCTCCAGGGCGGGTTATATCCTAGAGAGTAAACGGCTGCAGCCTCCACATGAAAGCTCTCCTGGGAGTCATGTAGTTTGTATCCGACGCACTACTGCCCATTTACTGAAACCCTCACACCCTTCTAATAAGGATGCGACACAGAAATTGCGTCCTGATTAAATACTGTAGGCTCTAGGGCGAGTTTTTTCCTAGGTAGTAAAACGATTGCAGCCTCCACATGAAAGCTCTCCTGGGAGTCATGTAGTTTGTATCCGACGCACTACTGCCTATTTACTGCAACCCTCACGCTCTTCTAATAAGGATGCGACACAGAAATTGCATCGAGATTAAACACTGTAGGCTCCAGGGCGGGTTATATCCTAGAGAGTAAACGGCTGCAGCCTCCACATGAAAGCTCTCCTGGGAGTCATGTAGTCTGTATCCGACGCACTACTGCCCATTTACTGCAATCCTCACACTCTTCTAATAAGGATGCGACACAGAAATTGCGTCGAGACTAAGTATTGCAGGCTCCAGGGCGGGTTTTATCCTAGAGAGTAAAACGGCTGCAGCCTCCACATGAAAGCTCTCTTGGGAGTCATGTAGTTTGTATGCGACACAATACTGGCCATTTACTGAAACCCTCACACTCTTCTAATAAGGATGCGACACAGAAATTGCATCGAGATTTAATACTGTAGGCTCCAGGACGGGTTTTATCCTAGAGAGTAAACGGCTGCAGCGTCCACATGAAAGCTCTCCTGGGAGTCATGTAGTTTGTATCCGACGCACTACTGCCCATCTACTGAAACCCTCACACTCTTCTAATAAGGATGCGACACAGAAATTGCGTCGTGATTAAATACTGTAGGCTCCAGGGCGAGTTTTATCCTAGAGAGTAGAAAGGTTGCAGCCTCCACATGAAAGCTCTGCTGGGAGACATGTAGTTTGTTTCCGACGCACTGCTGCCCATTTACTGAAACCCTAACACTCTTCTAATAATGATGCGACACAGAAATTGCATCAAGATTAAATACTGTGGGCTCCTGGGCGGGTTTTGTCTTAGAGAGTAAACGGCTGCAGCCTCCACATGAAAGCTCTCCTGGGAGTCATGTAGTTTGTATCCGACGCACTACTGCCCATTAACTGAAACCCTCACACTCTTCTAATAAGGATGCGACACAGAAATTGCATCGAGATGAAAATCGGGTAGGCTCCAGGGCGGGTTTTATCCTAGAGAGTAAACGGCTGCAGCCTCCACATGAAAGCTCTCCTGGGAGTCTTGTAGTTTGTATCCGACGCCCTACTGCCCATTTACTGATACCCTCACACTCTCCTAATAAGGATGCGCACAGAAATATCATCGAGACTAAGTACTGTCGGCTCCAGGGCGGGTCTAATCCTAGAGAGTAAAACGGCTGCAGCCTACACATGAAAGCTCTCCTGTGAGTTATGTAGTTTATATCAGTTGCACAACTGCCCATTTACTGAAACCCTCACACTCTTCTAGTAAGGATGCGACACAGAAATTGTGTCGTGATTAAATAGTGTAGGCTCCAGAGTGAGTTTTATCCTATATAGTAAAACGGTTGCAGCCTCCACATGAAAGCTCTCCTGGGAGTCATGTAGTTTGTATCCGACGCACTACTGCCATTTACTGCAATCCTCACACTCTTCTAATAAGAATGCGACACAGAAATTGCGTCGAGACTAAGTACTGCAGGCTCCACGGCGGGTTTTATCCAAGAGAGTAAAACGGCTGCAGCCTCCACATGAAAGCTCTCCTGGGAGTCATGTAGTTTGCATCCGACGCACTACTGCCCATTTACTGAAACCCTCACACTCTTCTAATAAGGATGCGACACAGACATTACGTCTCGGTTAAAAACTGTGGGCTCCAGGGCGGGTTTTATCCTAGAGAGTAAAACGGTTGCAGGCTCCACATGAATGCTCTCCTGGGAGTCATGTAGTTTGTATCCGACGCACTACTGCCCATTTACTGAAGCCCTCACACTCTTCTAATAAGGATGCGACACAAAAATTGCATGGAGATTAATTACTTTAGGCTCCAGGGCGGGTTTTATTTTAGAGAGTAAAGGGCTGCAGCCTCCACATGAAAGCTCTCCTGGGAGTCATGTAGTTTGTATCCGACGCACTACTGCCCATTTACTACAACCCTCACACTCTTCTAATAAGGATGCGACACAGAAATTGCATCGAGATTAAATACTGTAGGCTCCAGGGCGGGTTTTATACTAGAGAGTCAACGGCTGCAGCCTCCACATGAAAGCTCTCCTGGGAGTCATGTAGTTTGTATCCGACGCACTACTGCCCATTTACTGAAACCCTCACACTCTTCAAATAAGAATGCGACACAGAAACTGCATCGAGATTAAAATCGGGTAGCCGCCAGGGCGGGTTTTATCCTAGAGAGTATACGGCTGCAGCCTCCACATGAAAGCTCTCCTGGGAGTCATGTAGTGGGTATGCGACGCACTACTGCCCATTTACTGAAACCCTCACACTGTTCTAATAAGGATGCGACACAGAAATTGCATCGAGTTTAAATCGGGTAGGCTCCAGGGCGGGTTTTATCCTAGAGAGTAAAACGGCTGCAGCCTCCACATGAAAGCTCTCCTGGGAGTCATGTAGTTTGTATCCGACGCACTACTGGCCATTTACTGAAACCCTCACACTCTTCTAATGAGGATTTGACACAGAAATTGCATCGAGATTAATTACTGTAGGCTCCAGGGCGGGTTTTATACTAGAGAGTAAACGGCTGCAGCCTCCACATGAAAGCTCTCCTGGGAGTCATGTAGTTTGTATCCGACGCACTACTGCCCATTTACTGAAACCCTCACAATCTTCTAATAACGATGCGACACAGATATTGCATCGAGATTAAATACTGTAGGCTCCAGGGCGGGTTTTATCCTAGAGAGTAAACGGCTGCAGCCTCCACATGAAAGCTCTCCTGGGAGTCATGTAGTTTGTATCCGACGCACTACTGCCCATTTACTGAAACCCTCACACTCTTCTAATAAGGATGCGACACAGAAATTGCGTCGTGATTAAATACTGTAGGCTCCAGGGCGGGTTTTATACTAGAGAGTTAACGGCTGCAGCCTCCAAATGAAAGCTCTGCTGGGAGTCATGTAGTTTGTATGCGACGCACTACTGCCCATTTACTGAAACCCTCACACTCTTCTAATAAGGATGCGACACAGAAATTGCATCGAGATTAAATACTGTAGGCTCCAGCGCGGGTTTTATCCTAGAGAGTAAACGGCTGCAGCCTCCACATGAAAGCTCTCCTGGGAGTCAGGTAGTTTGTATCCGACGCACTACTGCCCATCTACTGAAACCCTCACACTCTTCTAATAAGGATGCGACACAGAAATTGCGTCGAGACTAAGTATTGCTGGCTCCAGGGCGGGTTTTATCCTAGAGAGTAAAACGGCTGCAGCCTCCACATGAAAGCTCTCCTGGCAGTCATGTAGTTTGTATCCGACGCACTACTGGCCATTTACTGAAACCCTCACATTCTTCTAATAAGGATTTGACACAGAAATTGCATCGAGATTAAATACTGTAGGCTCCAGGGCGGGTTTTATCCTAGAGAGTAAACGGCTGCAGCCTCCACATGAAAGCTCTCCTGGGAGTCATGTAGTTTGTATCCGACGCACTACTGCCCATCTACTGAAACCCTCACACTCTTCTAATAAGGATGCGACCCAGAAATTGCGTCGTGATTAAATACTGTAGGCTCCAGGGCGAGTTTTATCCTAGAGAGTAGAACGGTTGCAGCCTCCACATGAAATCTCTGCTGGGAGACATGTAGTTTGTATCCGACGCACTACTGCCCATTTACTGAAACCCTAACACTCTTCTAATAATGATGCGACACAGAAATTGCATCAAGATTAAATACTGTAGGCTCCTGGGCGGGTTTTATCTTAGAGAGTAAACGGCTGCAGCCTCCACATGAAAGCTCTCCTGGGAGTCATGTAGTTTGTATCCGACGCACAACTGCGAATTTACTGAAACCCTCACATTCTTCTAATAAGGATTTGACACAGAAATTGCATCGAGATTAAATAATGTAGGCTCCAGGGCGGGTTTTATACTAGAGAGTAAACGGCTGCAGCCTCCACATGGAAGCTCTCCTGGGAGTCATGTAGTTTGTATCCGACGCACTACTGCCCATTTACTGAAACCCTCACACTCTTCTAATAACGATGCGACACAGAAATTGCATCGAGATAAATACTGTAGGCTCCAGGGCGGGTTTTATCCTAGAGAGTAAACGGCTGCAGCCTCCACATGAAAGCTCTCCTGGGAGTCATGTAGTTTGTATCCGACGCACTACTGCCCATTTACTGAAACCCTCACACTCTTCTAATAAGGATGCGACACAGAAATTGCGTCGTGATTAAATACTGTAGGCTCCAGGGCGGGTTTTATACTAGAGAGTAAACGGCTGCAGCCTCCACATGAAAGCTCTCGTGGGAGTCATGTAGTTTGTATGCGACGCACTACTGCCCATTTACTGAAACCCTCACACTCTTCTAATAAGGATGCGACACAGAAATTGCATCGAGATTAAATACTGTAGGCTCCAGGGCGGGTTATATCCTAGAGAGTAAACGGCTGCAGCCTCCACATGAAAGCTCTCCTGGGAGTCATGTAGTTTGTATCCGACGCACTACTGCCCATTTACTGCAATCCTCACACTCTTCTAATAAGGATGCGACACAGAAATTGCGTCGAGACTAAGTATTGCAGGCTCCAGGGCGGGTTTTATCCTAGAGAGTAAAACGGCTGCAGCCTCCACATGAAAGCTCTCCTGGGAGTCATGTAGTTTGTATCCAACGCACTACTGGCCATTTACTGAAACCCTCACATTCTTCTAATAAGGATTTGACACAGAAATTGCATCGAGATTAAATACTGTAGGCTCCAGGGCGGGTTTTATCCTAGAGAGTAAACGGCTGCAGCCTCCACATGAAAGCTCTCCTGGGAGTCATGTAGTTTCTATCCGACGCACTACTGCCCATCTACTGAAACCCTCACACTCTTCTAATAAGGATGCGACACAGAAATTGCGTCGTGATTAAATACTGTAGGCTCCAGGGCGAGTTTTATCCTAGAGAGTAGAACGGTTGGAGCCTCTACATGAAAGCTCTGCTGGGAGACATGTAGTTTGTTTCCGACGCACTACTGCCCATTTACTGAAACCCTAACACTCTTCTAATAATGATGCGACACAGAAATTGCATCAAGATTAAATACTGTAGGCTCCTGGGCGGGTTTAATCTTAGAGAGTAAACGGCTGCATCCTCCACATGAAAGCTCTCCTGGGAGTCATGTAGTTTGTATGCGACGCACTACTGCCCATTTACTGAAACCCTCACACTGTTCTAATAAGGACGCGACACAGAAATTGCATCGAGTTTAAATCGGGTAGGCTCCAGGGCGGGTTTTATCCTAGAGAGTAAAACGGCTGCAGCCTCCACATGAAAGCTCTCCTGGGAGTCATGTAGTACGTATCCGACGCACTACTGGCCATTTACTGAAACCCTCACACTCTTCTAATGAGGATTTGACACAGAAATTGCATCGAGATTAATTACTGTAGGCTCCAGGGCGGGTTTTATACTAAAGAGTAAACGGCTGCAGCCTCCACATGAAAGCTCTCCTGGGAGTCATGTAGTTTGTATCCGACGCACTACTGCCCATTTACTACAACCCTCACAATCTTCTAATAACGATGCGACACAGAAGTTGCATCGAGATTAAATACTGTAGGCTCCAGGGCGGGTTTTATCCTAGAGAGTAAACGGCTGCAGCCTCCACATGAAAGCTCTCCTGGGAGTCATGTAGTTTGTATCCGACGCACTACTGCCCATTTACTGAAACCCTCACACTCTTCTAATAAGGATGCGACACAGAAATTGCGTCGAGATTAAATACTGTAGGCTCCAGGGCGGGTTTTATACTAGAGAGTAAACGGCTGCAGCCTCCACATGAAAGCTCTGCTGGGAGTCATGTAGTTTGTATCCGACGCACTACTGCCCATTTACTGAAACCCTCACACTCTTCTAATAATGATGCGACACTGAAATTGCATCGAGAGTAAATACTGTAGGCTCCAGGGCGGGTTTTATACTAGAGAGTAAACGGCTGCAGCCTCCACATGAAAGCTCTCCTGGGAGTCATGTAGTTTGTATCCGACGCACTACTGCCTATTTACTGCAACCCTCACGCTCTTCTAATAAGGATGCGACACAGAAATTGCATCGAGATTAAACACTGTAGGCTCCAGGGCGGGTTATATCCTAGAGAGTAAACGGCTGCAGCCTCCACATGAAAGCTCTCCTGGGAGTCATGTAGTTTGTATCCGACGCACTACTGCCTATTTACTGCAACCCTCACGCTCTTCTAATAAGGATGCGACACAGAAATTGCATCGATATTAAACACTGTAGGCTCCAGGGCGGGTTATATCCTAGAGAGTAAACGGCTGCAGCCTCCACATGAAAGCTCTCCTGGGAGTCATGTAGTTTGTATCCGACGCACTACTGCCCATTTACTGAAACCCTCACACTCTTCTAATAAGGATGCGACACAGAAATTGCGTCGTGATTAAATACTGTAGGCTCCAGGGCGGGTTTTATACTAGAGAGTAAACGGCTGCAGCCTCCACATGAAAGCTCTGCTGGGAGTCATGTAGTTTGTATGCGACGCACTACTGCCCATTTACTGAAACCCTCACACTCTTCTAATAAGGATGCGACACAGAAATTGCATCGAGATTAAATACTGTAGGCTCCAGGGCGGGTTTTATCCTAGAGAGTAAACGGCTGCAGCCTCCACATGAAAGCTCTCCTGGGAGTCATGTAGTTTGTATCCGACGCACTACTGCCCATCTACTGAAACCCTCACACTCTCCAAAAAAGGATGCGACACAGAAATTGCGTCGAGACTAAGTATTGCTGGCTCCAGGGCGGGTTTTATCCTAGAGAGTAAAACGGCTGCAGCCTCCACATGAAAGCTCTCCTGGGAGTCATGTAGTTTGTATCCGACGCACTACTGGCCATTTACTGAAACCCTCACATTCTTCTAATAAGGATTTGACACAGAAATTGCATCGAGATTAAATACTGTAGGCTCCAGGGCGGGTTTTATCCTAGAGAGTAAACGGCTGCAGCCTCCACATGAAAGCTCTCCTGGGAGTCATGTAGTTTGTATCCGACGCATTACTGCCCATCTACTGAAACCCTCACACTCTTCTAATAAGGATGCGACACAGAAATTGCGTCGTGATTAAATACTGTAGGCTCCAGGGCGGGTTTTATTCTAGAGAGTAAACCGGCTGCAGCCTCCACATGAAAGCTCTCCTGGGAGTCATGTAGTTTGTATCCGACGCACTACTGGCCATTTACTGAAACCCTCACATTCTTCTAATCAGGATTTGACACAGAAATTGCATCGAGATTAAATACTGTAGGCTCCAGGGCGGGTTTTATCCTAGAGAGTAAACGGCTGCAGCCTCCACATGAAAGCTCTCCTGGGAGTCATGTAGTTTGTATCCGACGCACTACTGCCCATCTACTGAAACCCTCACACTCTTCTAATAAGGATGCGACACAGAAATTGCGTCGTGATTAAATACTGTAGGCTCCAGGGCGAGTTTTATCCTAGAGAGTAGAACGGTTGCAGCCTCCACATGAAATCTCTGCTGGGAGACATGTAGTTTGTTTCCGACGCACTACTGCCCATTTACTGAAACCCTAACACTCTTCTAATAATGATGCGACACAGAAATTGCATCAAGATTAAATACTTTAGGCTCCTGGGCGGGTTTTATCTTAGAGAGTAAACGGCTGCAGCCTCCACATGAAAGCTCTCCTGGGAGTCATGTAGTTTGTATCCGACGCACAACTGCGAATTTACTGAAACCCTCACATTCTTCTAATAAGGATTTGACACAGAAATTGCATCGAGATTAAATAATTTAGGCTCCAGGGCGGGTTTTATACTAGAGAGTAAACGGCTGCAGCCTCCACATGAAAGCTCTCCTGGGAGTCATGTAGTTTGTTTCCGACGCACTACTGCCCATTTACTGAAACCCTCACACTCTTCTAATAACGATGCGACACAGAAATTGCATCGAGATTAAATACTGTAGGCTCCAGGGCGGGTTTTATCCTAGAGAGTAAACGGCTGCAGCCTCCACATGAAAGCTCTCCTGGGAGTCATGTAGTTTGTATCCGACGCACTACTGCCCATTTACTGAAACCCTCACACTCTTCTAATAAGGATGCGAGACAGAAATTGCGTCGTGATTAAATACTGTAGGCTCCAGGGCGGGTTTTATACTAGAGAGTAAACGGCTGCAGCCTCCACATGAAAGCTCTCGTGGGAGTCATGTAGTTTGTATGCGACGCACTACTGCCCATTTACTGAAACCCTCACACTCTTCTAATAAGGATGCGACACAGAAATTGCATCGAGATTAAATACTGTAGGCTCCAGGGCGGGTTTTATCCTAGAGAGTAAACGGCTGCAGCCTCCACATGAAAGCTCTCCTGGGAGTCATGTAGTTTGTATCCGACGCACTACTGCCCATTTACTGAAACCCTCACACTCTTCTAATAATGATGCGACACTGAAATTGCATCGAGAGTAAATACTGTAGGCTCCAGGGCGGGTTTTATCCTAGAGAGTAAACGGCTGCAGCCTCCACATGAAAACTCTCCTGGGAGTCATGTAGTTTGTATCCGACGCACTACTGCCTATTTACTGCAACCCTCACGCTCTTGTAATAAGGATGCGACACAGAAATTGCATCGAGATTTAACACTGTAGGCTCCAGGGCGGGTTATATCCTAGAGAGTAAACGGCTGCAGCCTCCACATGAAAGCTCTCCTGGGAGTCATGTAGTTTGTATCCGACGCACTACTGCCCATTTACTGCAATCCTCACACTCTTCTAATAAGGATGCGACACAGAAATTGCGTCGAGACTAAGTATTGCAGGCTCCAGGGCGGGTTTTATCCTAGAGAGTAAAACGGCTGCAGCCTCCACATGAAAGCTCTCCTGGGAGTCATGTAGTTTGTATCCAACGCACTACTGGCCATTTACTGAAACCCTCACATTCTTCTAATAAGGATTTGACACAGAAATTGCATCGAGATTAAATACTGTAGGCTCCAGGGCGGGTTTTATCCTAGAGAGTAAACGGCTGCAGCCTCCACATGAAAGCTCTCCTGGGAGTCATGTAGTTTGTATCCGACGCACTACTGCCCATCTACTGAAACCCTCACACTCTTCTAATAAGGATGCGACACAGAAATTGCGTCGTGAATAAATACTGTAGGCTCCAGGGCGAGTTTTATCCTAGAGAGTAGAACGGTTGCAGCCTCCACATGAGAGCTCTGCTGGGAGACATGTAGGTTGTTTCCGACGCACTACTGCCCATTTACTGAAACCCTAACACTCTTCTAATAATGATGCGACACAGAAATTGCATCAAGATTAAATACTGTAGGCTCCTGGGCGGGTTTAATCTTAGAGAGTAAACGGCTGCAGCCACCACATGAAAGCTCTCCTGGGAGTCATGTAGTTTGTATCCGACGCACTACTGCCCATTTACTGACACCCTCACACTCTTCTAATAAGGATGCGACACAGAAATTGCATCGAGATGAAAATCGGGTAGGCTCCAGGGCGGGTTTTATCCTAGAGAGTAAACGGCTGCAGCCCCCACATGAAAGCTCTCCTGGGAGTCATGTAGTTTGCATCCGACGCACTACTGCCCATTTACTGAGACCCTCACACTCTTCTAATAAGGATGCGACACAGAAATTGCATCGAGATTAAAATCCGGTAGGCTCCAGGGCGGGTTCTATCCAAGAGAGTAAACGGCTGCAGCCTCCACATGAAAGCTCTCCTGGGAGTCATGTAGTTTGTATCCGACGCACTACTGGCCGTTTACTGAAACCCTCAAACTCTTCTAATAATGATGCGACACAGAAATTGCATCAAGATTAAATACTGTAGGCTCCTGGGCGGGTTTTATCTTAGAGAGTAAACGGCTGCAGCCTCCACATGAAAGCTCTCCTGGGAGTCATGTAGTTTGTATCCGACGCACTACTGCCCATCTACTGAAACCCTCACACTCTTCTAATAAGGATGCGACACAGAAATTGCGTCGTGATTAAATACTGTAGGCTCCAGGGCGGGTTTTATCCTAGAGAGTAAACCGGCTGCAGCCTCCACATGAAAGCTCTCCAGGGAGTCATGTAGTTTGTATCCGACGCACTACTGGCCATTTACTGAAACCCTCACATTCTTCTAATAAGGATTTGACACAGAAATTGCATCGAGATTAAATACTGTAGGCTCCAGGGCGGGTTTTATCCTAGAGAGTAAACGGCTGCAGCCTACACATGAAAGCTCTCCTGGGAGTCATGTAGTTTGTATCCGACGCACTACTGCCCATCTACTGAAACCCTCACACTCTTCTAATAAGGATGCGACACAGAAATTGCGTCGTGATTAAATACTGTAGGCTCCAGGGCGAGTTTTATCCTAGAGAGTAGAACGGTTGCAGCCTCCACATGAAAGCTCTGCTGGGAGACATGTAGTTTGTTTCCGACGCACTACTGCCCATTTACTGAAACCCTTACACTCTTCTAATAATGATGCGACACAGAAATTGCATCAAGATTAAATACTGTAGGCTCCTGGGCGGGTTTTATCTTAGAGAGTAAACGGCTGCAGCCTCCACATGAAAGCTTTCCTGGGAGTCATGTAGTTTGTATCCGACGCAAAACTGCGAATTTACTGATACCCTCACGTTCTTCTAATAAGGATGCGACACAGAAATTGCATCGAGATTAAATAATGTAGGCTCCAGGGCGGGTTTTATACTAGAGAGTAAACGGCTGCAGCCTCCACATGAAAGCTCTCCTGGGAGTCATGTAGTTTGTATCCGACGCACTACTGCCCATTTACTGAAACCCTCACACTCTTCTAATAACGATGCGTCACAGAAATTGCATCGAGATTAAATACTGTAGGCTCCAGGGCGGGTTTTAGCCTAGAGAGTAAACGGCTGCAGCCTCCACATGAATGCTCTCCTGGGAGTCATGTAGTTTGTATCCGACGCACTACTGCCCATTTACTGAAACCCTCACACTCTTCTAATAACGATGCGACACAGTAATTGCGTCGTGATTAAATACTGTAGGCTCCAGGGCGGGTTTTATCCTAGAGAGTAAACGGCTGCAGCCTCCACATGAAAGCTCTCCTGGGAGTCATGTAGTTTGTATCCGACGCACTACTGCCCATTTACTGAAACCCTCACACTCTTCTAATAACGATGCGACACAGAAATTGCATCGAGATTAAATACTGTAGGCTCCAGGGCGGGTTTTATCCTAGAGAGTAAACGGCTGCAGCCTCCACATGAAAGCTCTCCTGGGAGTCATGTAGTTTGTATCCGACGCACTACTGCCCATTTACTGAAACCCTCACACTCTTCTAATAATGATGCGACACTGAAATTGCATCGAGAGTAAATACTGTAGGCTCCAGGGCGGGTTTTATCCTAGAGAGTAAACGGCTGCAGCCTCCACATGAAAGCTCTCCTGGGAGTCATGTAGTTTGTATCCGACGCACTACTGCCCATTTACTGAAACCCTCACACTCTTCTAATAACGATGCGACACAGAAATTGCATCGAGATTAAATACTGTAGGCTCCAGGGCGGGTTTTATCCTAGAGAGTAAACGGCTGCAGCCTCCACATGAAAGCTCTCCTGGGAGTCATGTAGTTTGTATCCGACGCACTACTGCCCATTTACTGAAACCCTCACACTCTTCTAATAATGATGCGACACTGAAATTGCATCGAGAGTAAATACTGTAGGCTCCAGGGCGGGTTTTATCCTAGAGAGTAAACGGCTGCAGCCTCCACATGAAAGCTCTCCTGGGAGTCATGTAGTTTGTATCCGACGCACTACTGCCTATTTACTGCAACCCTCACGCTCTTGTAATAAGGATGCGACACAGAAATTGCATCGAGATTAAACACTGTAGGCTCCAGGGCGGGTTATATCCTAGAGAGTAAACGGCTGCAGCCTCCACATGAAAGCTCTCCTGGGAGTCATGTAGTTTGTATCCAACGCACTACTGGCCATTTACTGAAACCCTCACATTCTTCTAATAAGGATTTGACACAGAAATTGCATAGAGATTAAATACTGTAGGCTCCAGGGCGGGTTTTATCCTAGAGAGTAAACGGCTGCAGCCTCCACATGAAAGCTCTCCTGGGAGTCATGTAGTTTGCATCCGACGCACTACTGCCCATTTACTAAGACCCTCACACTCTTCTAATAAGGATGCGACACAGAAATTGCATCGAGATTAAAATCCGGTAGGCTCCAGGGCGGGTTCCATCCAAGAGAGTAAACGGCTGCAGCCTCCACATGAAAGCTCTCCTGGGAGTCATGTAGTTTGTGTTCGACGCACTACTGCCCATTTACTGAAACCCTCACACTCTTCTAATAAGGATGCGAAACGGAAATCGCGTCGAGACTATGTACTGCAGGCTCCAGGGCGGGTTTTATCCTAGAGAATAAAACGGCTGCAGCCTCCACATGAAAGCTCTCCTGGGAGTCATGTAGTTTGTATCCGACGCACTACTGAACATTTACTGCATCCCTCACGCTCTTCTAATAAGGATGCGACACAGAAATTGCATCGAGATTAAATACTGTAGGCTCCAGGGCGGGTTTTATCCTAGAGAGTAAACGGCTGCAGCCTCCACATGAAAGCTCTCCTGGGAGTCATGTAGTTTGTATCCGACGCACTACTGCCCATTTACTGCAATCCTCACACTCTTCTAATAAGGATGCGACACAGAAATTGCGTCGAGACTAAGTATTGCAGGCTCCAGGGCAGGTTTTATCCTAGAGAGTAAACGGCTGCAGCCTCCACATGAAAGCTCTCCTGGGAGTCATGTAGTTTGTATCCGACGCACTACTGCCCATTTACTGAAACCCTCACACTCTTCTAATAAGGATGCGACACAGAAATTGCGTCGTGATTAAATACTGTAGGCTCCAGGGCGGGTTTTATACTAGAGAGTAAACGGCTGCAGCCTCCACATGAAAGCTCTCGTGGGAGTCATGTAGTTTGTATGCGACGCACTACTGCCCATTTACTGAAACCCTCACACTCTTCTAATAAGGATGCGACACAGAAATTGCATCGAGATTAAATACTGTAGGCTCCAGGGCGGGTTTTATCCTAGAGAGTAAACGGCTGCAGCCTCCACATGAAAGCTCTCCTGGGAGTCATGTAGTTTGTATCCGACGCACTACTGCCCATTTACTGAAACCCTCACACTCTTCTAATAAAGATGCGACACTGAAATTGCATCGAGAGTAAATACTGTAGGCTCCAGGGCGGGTTTTATCCTAGAGAGTAAACGGCTGCAGCCTCCACATGAAAACTCTCCTGGGAGTCATGTAGTTTGTATCCGACGCACTACTGCCTATTTACTGCAACCCTCACGCTCTTGTAATAAGGATGCGACACAGAAATTGCATCGAGATTTAACACTGTAGGCTCCAGGGCGGGTTATATCCTAGAGAGTAAACGGCTGCAGCCTCCACATGAAAGCTCTCCTGGGAGTCATGTAGTTTGTATCCGACGCACTACTGCCCATTTACTGCAATCCTCACACTCTTCTAATAAGGATGCGACACAGAAATTGCGTCGAGACTAAGTATTGCAGGCTCCAGGGCGGGTTTTATCCTAGAGAGTAAAACGGCTGCAGCCTCCACATGAGAGCTCTCCTGGGAGTCATGTAGTTTGTATCCAACGCACTACTGGCCATTTACTGAAACCCTCACATTCTTCTAATAAGGATTTGACACAGAAATTGCATCGAGATTAAATACTGTAGGCTCCAGGGCGGGTTTTATCCTAGAGAGTAAACGGCTGCAGCCTCCACATGAAAGCTCTCCTGGGAGTCATGTAGTTTGTATCCGACGCACTACTGCCCATCTACTGAAACCCTCACACTCTTCTAATAAGGATGCGACACAGAAATTGCGTCGTGATTAAATACTGTAGGCTCCAGGGCGAGTTTTATCCTAGAGAGTAGAACGGTTGCAGCCTCCACATGAGAGCTCTGCTGGGAGACATGTAGGTTGTTTCCGACGCACTACTGCCCATTTACTGAAACCCTAACACTCTTCTAATAATGATGCGACACAGAAATTGCATCAAGATTAAATACTGTAGGCTCCTGGGCGGGTTTAATCTTAGAGAGTAAACGGCTGCAGCCTCCACATGAAAGCTCTCCTGGGAGTCATGTAGTTTGTATCCGACGCACTACTGCCCATTTACTGACACCCTCACACTCTTCTAATAAGGATGCGACACAGAAATTGCATCGAGATGAAAATCGGGTAGGCTCCAGGGCGGGTTTTATCCTAGAGAGTAAACGGCTGCAGCCTCCACATGAAAGCTCTCCTGGGAGTCATGTAGTTTGCATCCGACGCACTACTGCCCATTTACTGAGACCCTCACACTCTTCTAATAAGGATGCGACACAGAAATTGCATCGAGATTAAAATCCGGTAGGCTCCAGGGCGGGTTTTATCCAAGAGAGTAAACGGCTGCAGCCTCCACATGAAAGCTCTCCTGGGAGTCATGTAGTTTGTATCCGACGCACTACTGGCCGTTTACTGAAACCCTCAAACTCTTCTAATAATGATGCGACACAGAAATTGCATCAAGATTAAATACTGTAGGCTCCTGGGCGGGTTTTATCTTAGAGAGTAAACGGCTGCAGCCTCCACATGAAAGCTCTCCTGGGAGTCATGTAGTTTGTATCCGACGCACTACTGCCCATCTACTGAAACCCTCACACTCTTCTAATAAGGATGCGACACAGAAATTGCGTCGTGATTAAATACTGTAGGCTCCAGGGCGGGTTTTATCCTAGAGAGTAAACCGGCTGCAGCCTCCACATGAAAGCTCTCCAGGGAGTCATGTAGTTTGTATCCGACGCACTACTGGCCATTTACTGAAACCCTCACATTCTTCTAATAAGGATTTGACACAGAAATTGCATCGAGATTAAATACTGTAGGCTCCAGGGCGGGTTTTATCCTAGAGAGTAAACGGCTGCAGCCTACACATGAAAGCTCTCCTGGGAGTCATGTAGTTTGTATCCGACGCACTACTGCCCATCTACTGAAACCCTCACACTCTTCTAATAAGGATGCGACACAGAAATTGCGTCGTGATTAAATACTGTAGGCTCCAGGGCGAGTTTTATCCTAGAGAGTAGAACGGTTGCAGCCTCCACATGAAAGCTCTGCTGGGAGACATGTAGTTTGTTTCCGACGCACTACTGCCCATTTACTGAAACCCTAACACTCTTCTAATAATGATGCGACACAGAAATTGCATCGAGATTAAATACTGTAGGCTCCTGGGCGGGTTTTATCTTAGAGAGTAAACGGCTGCAGCCTCCACATGAAAGCTCTCCTGGGAATCATGTAGTATGTATCCGACGCACTACTGCCCATTTACTGAAACCCTCACACCCTTCTAATAAGGATGCGACACAGAAATTGCGTCGTGATTAAATACTGTAGGCTCCAGGGCGAGTTTTTTCCTAGATAGTAAAACGGTTGCAGCCTCCACATGAAAGCTCTCCTGGGAGTCATGTAGTTTGTATCCGACGCACTACTGAACATTTACTGCATCCCTCACGCTCTTCTAATAAGGATGCGACACAGAAATTGCATCGAGATTAAATACTGTAGGCTCTAGGGCGGGTTTTATCCTAGAGAGTAAACGGCTGCAGCCTCCACATGAAAGCTCTCCTGGGAGTCATGTAGTTTGTATCCGACGCACTACTGCCCATTTACTGAAACCCTCACACTCTTCTAATAACGATGCGACACAGTAATTGCGTCGTGATTAAATACTGTAGGCTCCAGGGCGGGTTTTATCCTAGAGAGTAAACGGCTGCAGCCTCCACATGAAAGCTCTCCTGGAAGTCATGTAGTTTGTATCCGACGCACTACTGCCCATTTACTGAAACCCTCACACTCTTCTAATAACGATGCGACACAGAAATTGCATCGAGATTAAATACTGTAGGCTCCAGGGCGGGTTTTATCCTAGAGAGTAAACGGCTGCAGCCTCCACATGAAAGCTCTCCTGGGAGTCATGTAGTTTGTATCCGACGCACTACTGCCCATTTACTGAAACCCTCACACTCTTCTAATAATGATGCGACACTGAAATTGCATCGAGAGTAAATACTGTAGGCTCCAGGGCGGGTTTTATCCTAGAGAGTAAACGGCTGCAGCCTCCACATGAAAGCTCTCCTGGGAGTCATGTAGTTTGTATCCGACGCACTACTGCCCATTTACTGAAACCCTCACACTCTTCTAATAACGATGCGACACAGAAATTGCATCGAGATTAAATACTGTAGGCTCCAGGGCGGGTTTTATCCTAGAGAGTAAACGGCTGCAGCCTCCACATGAAAGCTCTCCTGGGAGTCATGTAGTTTGTATCCGACGCACTACTGCCCATTTACTGAAACCCTCACACTCTTCTAATAATGATGCGACACTGAAATTGCATCGAGAGTAAATACTGTAGGCTCCAGGGCGGGTTTTATCCTAGAGAGTAAACGGCTGCAGCCTCCACATGAAAGCTCTCCTGGGAGTCATGTAGTTTGTATCCGACGCACTACTGCCTATTTACTGCAACCCTCACGCTCTTGTAATAAGGATGCGACACAGAAATTGCATCGAGATTAAACACTGTAGGCTCCAGGGCGGGTTATATCCTAGAGAGTAAACGGCTGCAGCCTCCACATGAAAGCTCTCCTGGGAGTCATGTAGTTTGTATCCAACGCACTACTGGCCATTTACTGAAACCCTCACATTCTTCTAATAAGGATTTGACACAGAAATTGCATAGAGATTAAATACTGTAGGCTCCAGGGCGGGTTTTATCCTAGAGAGTAACCGGCTGCAGCCGCCACATGAAAGCTCTCCTGGGAGTCATGTAGTTTGCATCCGACGCACTACTGCCCATTTACTAAGACCCTCACACTCTTCTAATAAGGATGCGACACAGAAATTGCATCGAGATTAAAATCCGGTAGGCTCCAGGGCGGGTTCCATCCAAGAGAGTAAACGGCTGCAGCCTCCACATGAAAGCTCTCCTGGGAGTCATGTAGTTTGTGTTCGACGCACTACTGCCCATTTACTGAAACCCTCACACTCTTCTAATAAGGATGCGAAACGGAAATCGCGTCGAGACTATGTACTGCAGGCTCCAGGGCGGGTTTTATCGTAGAGAATAAAACGGCTGCAGCCTCCACATGAAAGCTCTCCTGGGAGTCATGTAGTTTGTATCCGACGCACTACTGAACATTTACTGCATCCCTCACGCTCTTCTAATAAGGATGCGACACAGAAATTGCATCGAGATTAAATACTGTAGGCTCCAGGGCGGGTTTTATCCTAGAGAGTAAACGGCTGCAGCCTCCACATGAAAGCTCTCCTGGGAGTCATGTAGTTTGTATCCGACGCACTACTGCCCATTTACTGCAATCCTCACACTCTTCTAATAAGGATGCGACACAGAAATTGCGTCGAGACTAAGTATTGCAGGCTCCAGGGCAGGTTTTATCCTAGAGAGTAAAACGGCTGCAGCCTCCACGTGAAAGCTCTCCTGGGAGTCATGTAGTTTGTATCCGACGCACTACTGGCCATTTACTGAAACCCTCAAACTCTTCTAATAATGATGCGACACAGAAATTGCATCAAGATTAAATACTGTAGGGTCCTGGGCGGGTTTTATCTTAGAGAGTAAACGGCTGCAGCCTCCACATGAAAGCTCTCCTGGGAGTCATGTAGTTTGTATCCGACGCACTACTGCCCATCTACTGAAACCCTCACACTCTTCTAATAAGGATGCGACACAGAAATTGCATCGAGATTAATTAATGTAGGCTCCAGGGCGGGTTTTATCCTAGAGAGTAAACGGCTGCAGCCTCCACATGAAAGCTCTCCTGGGAGTCATGTAGTTTGTATCAGACACAATACTGCCCATTTACTGCAACCCTCTCACTCTTCTAATAAGGATGCGACACAGAAATTGCGTCGAGACTAAGTACTGCAGGCTCCAGGGCGGGTTTTATCCTAGAGAGTAAAATGGCTGCATCCTCCACATGAAAGCTCTCCTGGGAGTCACTTAGTTTGTATCCGACGCACTACTGCCCATTTACTGCAACCCTCACACTCTTCTAATAAGGATGCGACACAGAAATTGCGTCGAGACTAAGTACTGCAGGCTCCAGGGCGGGTTATATCCTAGAGAGTAAACGGCTGCAGCCTCCACATGAAAGCTCTCCTGGGAGTCATGTAGTTTGTATCCGACGCACTACTGCCCATTTACTGCAATCCTCACACTCTTCTAATAAGGATGCGACACAGAAATTGCGTCGAGGCTATGTATTGCAGGCTCCAGGGCGGGTTTTATCCTAGAGAGTAAAACGGTTGCAGCCTCCACATGAAAGCTCTCCTGGGAGTCATGTAGTTTGTATCCAACGCACTACTGGCCATTTACTGAAACCCTCACATTCTTCTAATAAGGATTTGACACAGAAATTGCATCGAGATTAAATACTGTAGGCTCCAGGGCGGGTTTTATCCTAGAGAGTAAACGGCCGCAGCCTCCACATGAAAGCTCTCTTGGGAGTCATGTAGTTTGTAATCGACGCACTACTGCCCATCTACTGAAACCCTCACACTCTTCTAATAAGGATGCGACACAGAAATTGCGTCGTGATTAAATACTGTAGGCTCCAGGGCGAGTTTTATCCTAGAGAGTAGAACGGTTGCAGCCTCCACATGAAAGCTCTGCTGGGAGACATGTAGTTTGTTTCCGACGCACTACTGCCCATTTACTGAAACCCTAACACTCTTCTAATAATGATGCGACACAGAAATTGCATCAAGATTAAATACTGTAGGCTCCTGGGCGGGTTTTATCTTAGAGAGTAAACGGCTGCAGCCTCCACATGCAAGCTCTCCTGGGAGTCATGTAGTTTGTATCCGACGCACTACTGCCCATTTACTGAAACCCTCACACTCTTCTAATAAGGATGCGACACAGAAATTGCATCGAGATGAAAATCGGGTAGGCTCCAGGGCGGGTTTTATCCTAGAGAGTAAACGGCTGCAGCCTCCACATGAAAGCTCTCCTGGGAGACATGTAGTTTGTTTCCGACGCACTAATGCCCATTTACTGAAACCCTCACACTCTTCTAATAAGAATGCGACACAGAAATTGCGTCGAGACTAGGTACTGAAGGCTCCAGGGCGGGTTTTATCCAAGAGAGTAAAACGGCTGCAGCCTCCACATGAAAGCTCTCCTGGGAGTCATGTAGTTTGCATCCGACGCACTACTGCCCATTTACTGAGACCCTCACACTCTTCTAATAAGGATGCGACACAGAAACTGCATCGAGATTAAAATCCGGTAGGCTCCAGGGCGGGTTCCATCCAAGAGAGTAAACGGCTGCAGCCTCCACATGAAAGCTCTCCTGGGAGTCATGTAGTTTGTATTCGACGCACTACTGCCCATTTACTGAAACCCTCACACTCTTCTAATAAGGATGCGAAACGGAAATCGCGTCGAGACTATGTACTGCAGGTTCCAGGGCGGGTTTTATCCTAGAGAATAAAACGGCTGCAGCCTCCACATGAAAGCTCTCCTGGGAATCATGTAGTATGTATCCGACGCACTACTGCCCATTTACTGAAACCCTCACACCCTTCTAATAAGGATGCGACACAGAAATTGCGTCGTGATTAAATACTGTAGGCTCCAGGGCGAGTTTTTTCCTAGATAGTAAAACGGTTGCAGCCTCCACATGAAAGCTCTCCTGGGAGTCATGTAGTTTGTATCCGACGCACTACTGAACATTTACTGCATCCCTCACGCTCTTCTAATAAGGATGCGACACAGAAATTGCATCGAGATTAAATACTGTAGGCTCTAGGGCGGGTTTTATCCTAGAGAGTAAACGGCTGCAGCCTCCACATGAAAGCTCTCCTGGGAGTCATGTAGTTTGTATCCGACGCACTACTGCCCATTTACTGCAATCCTCACACTCTTCTAATAAGGATGCGACACAGAAATTGCGTCGAGACTAAGTATTGCAGGCTCCAGGGCGGGTTTTATCCTAGAGAGTAAAACGGCTGCAGCCTCCACGTGAAAGCTCTCCTGGGAGTCATGTAGTTTGTATCCGACGCACTACTGGCCATTTACTGAAACCCTCAAACTCTTCTAATAATGATGCGACACAGAAATTGCATCAAGATTAAATACTGTAGGCTCCTGGGCGGGTTTTATCTTAGAGAGTAAACGGCTGCAGCCTCCACATGAAAGCACTCCTGGGAGTCATGTAGTTTGTATCCGACGCACTACTGCCCATCTACTGAAACCCTCACACTCTTCTAATAAGGATGCGACACAGAAATTGCATCGAGATTAATTAATGTAGGCTCCAGGGCGGGTTTTATCCTAGAGAGTAAACGGCTGCAGCCTCCACATGAAAGCTCTCCTGGGAGTCATGTAGTTTGTATCAGACACAATACTGCCCATTTACTGCAACCCTCTCACTCTTCTAATAAGGATGCGACACAGAAATTGCGTCGAGACTAAGTACTGCAGGCTCCAGGGCGGGTTTTATCCTAGAGAGTAAAATGGCTGCATCCTCCACATGAAAGCTCTCCTGGGAGTCACTTAGTTTGTATCCGACGCACTACTGCCCATTTACTGCAACCCTCACACTCTTCTAATTAGGATGCGACACAGAAATTGCGTCGAGACTAAGTACTGCAGGCTCCAGGGCTGGTTTTATCCAAGAGAGTAAAACGGCTGCAGCCTTCACAAATGGTTCAAATGGCTCTGAGCACTATGGGACTCAACTGCTGAGGTCATTAGTCCCCTAGAACTTAGAACTAGTTAAACCTAACTAACCTAAGGACATCACACACATCCATGCCCGAGGCAGGATTCGAACCTGCGACCGTAGCGGTCCCGCGGTTCCAGACTGCAGCGCCAGAACCGCGCGGCCACTTCGGCCGGCAGCCTTCACATGAAAGCTCTCCTGGGAGTCATGTAGTTTGCATCCGACGCACTACTGCCCATTTACTGAAACCCTCACACTCTTCTAATAAGGATGCGAAACAGAAATTGTGTCGTGATTAAATACTGTAGGCTCCAGAGCGAGTTATATCCTAGAGAGTAAAACGGTTGCAGCCTCTACATGAAAGCTCTCCTGGGAGTCATGTAGTTTGTATCCGACGCACTACTGCCCATTTACTGCAACCCTCACACTCTTCTAATAAGGTTGCGACACAGAAATTGCGTAGAGACTAAGTACTGCAGGCTCCAGGGCTGGTTTTATCCAAGAGAGCAAAACGGCTGCAGCCTCCACATGAAAGCTCTCCTGGGAGTCATGTAGTTTGCATCCGACGCACTACTGCCCATTTACTGCAACCCACACACTCTTCTAATAAGGATGCGACACAGAAATTGCGTCGAGACTAAGTACTGCAGGCTCCAGGGCTGGTTTTATCCTAGAGAGTAAAATGGCTGCATCCTCCACATGAAAGCTCTCCTGGGAGTCACGTAGTTTGTATCCGACGCACTACTGCCCATTTACTGCAACCCTCATACTCTTATAATAAGGATACGACACAGAAATTGCATCGAGATTAAAATCCGGTAGGCACCAGGGCGGGTTCCATCCAAGAGAGTAAACGGCTGCAGCCTCCACATGAAAGCTCTCCTGGTAGTCATGTAGTTTGTACCCGACGCACTGCTGCCCATTTACTGAAACCCTCACACTCTTCTAATAAGGATACGACACAGAAATTGCATCGAGATTAAATACTGTAGGCTCCAGGGCGGGTTTTATACTAGAGAGTAAACGGCTGCAGCCTCCACATGAAAGCTCTCCTGGGAGTCATGTAGTTTGTATCCGACGCACTACTGCCCATTTACTGAAACCCTCACACTTTTCAAATAAGGATGCGACACAGAAATTGCATCGAGATTAAAACCGGGTAGGCGCCAGGGCGGGTTTTATCCTAGAGAGTAAACGGCTGCAGCCTCCACATGAAAGCTCTCCTGGTAGTCATGTAGTTTATATCCGACGCACTACTGCCCATCTACTAAAACCATCACACTCTTCTAATAAGGATGCGAAACAGAAATTGTGTCGTGATTAAATACTGTAGGCTCCAGAGCGAGTTTTATCCTAGAGAGTAAAACGGTTGCAGCCTTCACATGAAAGCTCTCCTGGGAGTCATGTAGTTTATATCCGACGCACTACTGCCCATTTACTGCAACCCTCACACTCTTCTAATAAGGATGCGACACAGAAATTGCGTCGAGACTAAGTACTGCAGGCTCCAGGGCTGGTTTTATCCTAGAGAGTAAAATGGCTGCATCTTCCACATGAAAGCTCTACTGGGAGTCACGTAGTTTGTATCCGACGCACTACTGCCCATTTACTGAAACCCTCACACTCTTCTAATAAGGATGCGAAACAGAAATTGTGTCGTGATTAAATAGTGTAGGCTCCAGAGCGAGTTTTATCCTAGAGAGTAAAACGGTTGCAGCCTCCACATGAAAGCTCTCCTGGGAGTCATGTAGTTTGTATCCGATGCACTACTGCCCATTTACTGCAACCCTCACACTCTTCTAATAAGGATGCGACACAGAAATTGCGTCGAGACTAAGTACTGCAGGCTCCAGGGCTGGTTTTATCCAAGAGAGTAAAACGGCTGCAGCCTCCACATGAAAGCTCTCCTGGGAGTCATGTAGTTTGTATCCGACGCCATACTGCCCGTATACTGAAACCCTCACACTTTTCAAATAAGGATGCGACACAGAAATTGCATCGAGATTAAAACCGGGTAGGCGCCAGGGCGGGTTTTATCCTAGAGAGTAAACGGCTGCAGCCTCCACATGAAAGCTCTCCTGGGAGTCATGTAGTTTGTATCCGACGCACTACTGCCCATTTATTGAAACCCTCACACTCTTCTAATAACGATGCGACACAGAAATAGCATCGAGATTAACTACTGTAGGCTCCAGGGCGGGTTTTATCCTAGAGAGTAAACGGCTGCAGCCTCCACATGAAAGCTCTAATGGAAGTCATGTAGTTTGTATCCAACGCACTACTGCGAATTTACTGAAACCCTAACATTCTTCTAATAAGGATGCGACACAGAAATAGCATCGATATTAAATACTTTAGGCTCCAGGGCGGGTTTTATCCTAGAGAGTAAACGGCTGCAGCCTCCACATGAAAGCTCTCCTGGGAGTCATGTAGTATGTATCCGACGCACTACTGCCCATTTACTGAAACCCTCACACTCTTCTAATAAGTATGCGACACAGAAATTGCGTCGTGATTAAATACTGTAGGCTCCAGGGCGGGTTTTATCCTAGTGAGTAAACGGCTGCAGCCTCCACCTGAAAGCTCTCCTGGGAGTCATGTAGTTTCTATCCGACGCACTACTGCCCATTTAATGAATCCCTCACACTCTTCTAATAAGGATGCGACACAGAAATTGCGTCGGGATTAAATACTGTAGACTCCAGTGCGAGTTTTATCCTAGAGAGTAAAAAGGTTGCAGCCTCCACATGAAAGCTCTCCTGGGAGTCATGTAGTTTGTATCCGACTCACTACTGCCCAATTACTGCAATCCTCACACTCTTCTAATAAGGATGCGACACAGAAATTGCGTCGTGATTAAATACTGTAGGATCCAGGGCGAGTTTTATCCTAGAGAGTAAAACGGTTGCAGCCTCCACATGAAAGCTGTCCTGGGAGTCATGTAGTTTGTATCCGTCGCACTACTGCCCATTTACTGAAACCCTCATCCTCTTCGAATAAGGATGCGACACAGAAATAGCATCGAGATTAAATACTGCAGGCTCCAGGGCGGGTTTTATCCTAGAGAGTAAACGGCTGCAGCCTCCACATGAAAGCTCTCCTGGGAGTCATGTAGTTTGTATCCGACGCACTACTGCCCATTTACTGAAACCCTCACACTCTTCTAATAAGGATGCGACACAGAAATTGCGTCGTGATTAAATACTGTAGGCTCCAGGGCGAGTTTTTACCTAGGTAGTTAAACGGTTGCAGCCTCCACATGAAAGCTCTCCAGGGAGTCATGTAGTTTGAATCCGACGCACTACTGCCCATTTACTGCATCCCTCACCCTCTTCTAATAAGGATGCGACACAGAAATTGCATCGAGATTAAATACTGTAGGCTCCAGGGCGGGTTTTATACTAGAGAGTAAACGGCTGCAACCTCCACATGAAAGCTCTCCTGGGAGTCATGTAGTTTGTATGCGACGCACTACTGCCCATTTACTGAAACCCTCACACTCTTCTAATAAGGATGCGACACAGAAATTGCATCGAGATTAAATACTGTAGGCTCCAGGGCGAGTTTTATCCTAGAGAGTAAACGGCTGCTGCCTCCATAGGAAAGCTCTCCTGGGAGTCATGTAGTTTGTATCCGACGCACTACTGCACATTTACTTAAACCCTCACACTATTCTAACAATGATGCGACACAGAAATTGCATCGAGAGTAAATACTGTAGGCTCCAGGGCGGGTTTTATCCTAGAGAGTAAACGGCTGCAGCCTCCACATGAAAGCTCGCCTGGGAGTCATGTAGTTTTTATCCGACGCACAACTGCGAATTTACTGAAATCCTCACATTCTTCTAATAAGGATGCGACACAGAAATTGCATCGAGATTAAATACTGTAGGCTCCAGGGCGGGTTTTATCCTAGAGAGTAAACGGCTGCAGCCTCCACATGAAAGCTCTCCTGGGAATCAAGTAGTATGTATCCGACGCACTACTGCCCATTTACTGAAACCCTCACACTCTTCTAATAAGGATGCGACACAGAAATTGCGTCGTGATTAAATACTGTAGGCTCCAGGGCGGGTTTTATCCTAGAGAGTTAACGGCTGCAGCCTCCACATGAAAGCTCTCCTGGGAGTAATGTAGTTTGTATGCGACGCACTACTGCCAATTTACTGCAACCCTCTCACTCTTCTAATAATGATGCGACACAGAAATTGCGCTCGAGACTAAGTACTGCAGGCTCCAGGGCGGGTTTTATCCTAGAGAGTAAAACGGCTGCAGCCTAAACATGAAAGCTCTCCTGGGAGTCATGTAATTTGTATCCGACGCACTACTGCTTATTTACTGATACCCTCACACTCTTCTAATAAGGATGCGACACAGAATTTGAGTCGAGACTAAGTACTGCAGGCTCCAGGGCGGGTTTTATCCTAGAGAGTAAATCGGCTGCAGCCTCCACATGAAAGGTCTCCTGGGAGTCATGTAGTTTGTATCCGACGCACTACTGCCCATTTACTGCAACCCTCACACTCTTCTAATATGGATGCGCACAGAAATGTCGTCGAGACTAAGTACTGTAGGCTCCAGGGCGGGACTAATCCTAGAGAGTAAAACGGCTGCAGCCTCCACATGAAAGCCCTCCTGGGAGTCATGTAGTTTGTATCCGACGCACTACTGCCCATTTACTGCAACCCTCACACTCTTCTAATAAGGTTGTGACACAGAAATTGCGTCGACACTAAGTACTGCCGGCTCCAGGGCGGGTTTTATCCAAGAGAGTAAAACGGCTGCAGCCTCCACATGAAAGCTCTCCTGGGAGTCATGTAGTTTGTATGAGACGCACTACTGCCGATTTACTGCAACCCTCACACTCTTCTAATAACGATGCGACACAGAAATTGCATCGAGATTAAATACTGTAGGCTCCAGGGCGAGTTTTTACCTAGGTAGTAAAACGGTTGCAGCCTCCACATGAAAGCTCTCCTGGGAGTCATGTAGTTTGAATCCGACACACTACTGCCCATTTACTGCAACCCTCACACTCTTCTAATAAGGATAAGACACAGAAATTGCATCGACATTAAATACTGTAGGCTCCAGGGCGGGTTTTATACTAGAGAGTAAACGGCTGCAGCCTCCACATGAAAGCTCTCCTGGGAGTCATGTAGTTTGTATGCGACGCACTACTGCCCATTTACTGAAACCCTCACACTCTTCTAATAATGATGCGACACAGAAATTGCATCGATATTAAATACTGTAGGCTCCAGGGCGGGTTTTATCCAAGAGAGTAAAACGGCGGCAGCCTCCACATGAAAGCTCTCCTGGGAAGTCATGTAGTTTGTATCCGACGCACTACTGCCCATTTACTGCAATCCTCACACTCTTCTAATATGGATGCGACACAGAAATTGCGTCGAGACTAAGTATTGCAGGCTCCAGGGCGGGTTTTATCCTAGAGAGTAAAACGGCTGCAGCCTCCACATGAAAGCTCTCCTGGGAGTCATGTAATTTGTATCCGACGCACTATTGCCCATTTTCTGAAACCCTCACACTCTTCTAATAAGGATGCGACACAGAAATTGCGTCGTGATTAAATACTGTAGGATCCAGGGCGAGTTTTATCCTAGAGAGTAAAACGGTTGCAGCCTCCACATGAAAGCTGTCCTGGGAGTCATGTAGTTTGTATCCGTCACACTACTGCCCATTTACTGTAACCCTCACACTCTTCTAATAAGGATGCGACACAGAAATTGCGTCGTGATTAAATACTGTAGGCTCCAGGGCGAGTTTTTTCCTAGGTAGTAAAACGGTTGCAGCCTCCACATGAAAGCTCTCCTGGGAGTGATGTAGTTTGTATCCGACGCACTACTGCCCATTTACTGCAACCTTCACGCTCTTCTAATAAGGATGCGACACAGAAATTGTATCGAGATTTAGTACTGTAGGCTCCAGGGCGGGTTTTATCCTAGAGAGTAAAACGGCTACAGCCTAAACATGAAAGCTCTCCTGGGAGTCATGTAGTTTGTATCCGACGCACTACTGCCCATTTACTGAAACCCTCACACTCTTCTTATAAGGATGCGACACAGAAATTGCAAAATGATTGAAATCAGGTAGGCTCCAGGGCGGGTTTTACACTAGAGAGTAAACGGCTGCAGCCTCCACATGAAAGCTCTCTTGGGAGTCATGTAATTTGTATCCGACGCACTACTGCTTATTTACTGATACCCTCACACTCTTCTAATAAGGATGCGACACAGAAATTGAGTCGAGACTAAGTACTGCAGGCTCCAGGGCGGGTTTTATCCTAGAGAGTAAATCGGCTGCAGCCTCCACATGAAAGGTCTCCTGGGAGTCATGTAGTTTGTATCCGAAGCACTACTGGCCATTTACTGAAACCCTCACACTCTTCTAATAAGGATGCGACACAGAAATTGCATCGAGATTAAAATCGGGTAGGCTCCAGGGCGGGGCTTATCCTAGAGAGTAAACGGCTGCAGCCTCCACATGAAAGCTATCCTGGGAGTCATGTGGTTTGTATCCGACGCACTACTGCCCATTTACTGCAACCCTCACACTCTTCTAATAAGGATGCGCACAGAAATGTCGTCGAGACTAAGTACTGTAGGCTCCAGGGCGGGTCTAATCCTAGAAAGTAAAACGGCTGAAGCCTCCACATGAAAGCCCTCCTGGGAGTCATGTAGTTTGTATCCGACGCACTACTGCCCATTTACTGCAACCCTCACACTCTTCTAATAAGGATGCGACACAGAAATTGAGTCGAGACTAAGTACTGCAGGCTCCAGGGCGGGTTTTATCCTAGAGAGTAAATCGGCTGCAGCCTCCACATGAAAGGTCTCCTGGGAGTCATGTAGTTTGTATCCGAAGCACTACTGCCCATTTACTGCAACCCTCACACTCTTCTAATAAGGATGCGACACAGATATTGCATCGAGATTAAATACTGTAGGCTCCAGGGCGGGTTTTATACTAGAGAGTAAACGGCTGCAGCCTCCACATGAAAGCTCTCCTGGGAGTCATGTAGTTTGTATGCGACGCACTACTGCCCATTTACTGAAACCCTCACACTCTTCTAATAATGATGCGACACAGAAATTGCATCGATATTAAATACTGTAGGCTCCAGGGCGGGTTTTATCCTAGAGAGTAAACGGCTGCAGCCTCCACATGAAAGCTCTCCTGGGAAGTCATGTAGTTTGTATCCGACGCACTACTGCCCATTTACTGCAATCCTCACACTCTTCTAATAAGGATGCGACACAGAAATTTTGTCGAGACTAAGTATTGCAGGCTCCAGGGCGGGTTTTATCCTAGAGAGTAAAACGGCTGCAGCCTCCACATGAAAGCTCTCCTGGGAGTCATGTAATTTGTATCCGACGCACTATTGCCCATTTTCTGAAACCCTCACACTCTTCTAATAAGGATGCGACACAGAAATTGAGTCGTGATTAAATACTGTAGGATCCAGGGCGAGTTTTATCCTAGAGAGTAAAACGGTTGCAGCCTCCACATGAAAGCTGTCCTGGGAGTAAGTAGTTTGTATCCGTCGCACTACTGCCCATTTACTGAAACCCTCACACTCTTCGAATAAGGATGCGACACAGAAATTGCATCGAGATTAAAATCCGGTATGCTCCAGGGCGGGTTCCATCCTAGAGAGTAAACGGCTGCAGCCTCCACATGAAAGCTCTCCGGGGAGTCATGTAGTTTGTATCCGACGCACTACTGCCCATTTTCTGAAACCCTCACATTCTTCTAATAAGGATGCGACACAGAAGTTGCATCGAGATTAAATACTGTCGGCTCCAGGGCGGGTTTTATACTAGAGAGTAAACGGCTGCAGCCTCCACATGAAAGCTCTCCTGGGAGTCATGTAGTTTGTATGCGACGCACTACTGCCCATTTACTGAAACCCTCACACTCTTCTAATAAGGATGCGACACAGAAGTTGCATCGAGATTAAATACTGTAGGCTCCAGGGCGAGTTTTATCCTAGAGAGTAAACGAATGCAGCCTCCACAGGAAAGCTCTCCTGGGAGTCATGTAGTTTGTATCCGACGCACCTCTGCCCATTTACTGAAACCCTCACACTCTTCTAATAATGTTGCGACACTGAAATTGCATCGAGAGTAAATACTGTAGGCTCCAGGGCGGGTTTTATCCTAGAGAGTAAACGGCTGCAGCCTCCACATGAAAGCTCGCCTGGGAGTCATGTAGTTTTTATCCGACGCACAACTGCGAATTTACTGAAATCCTCACATTCTTCTAATAAGGATGCGACACAGAAATTGCATCGAGATTAAATACTGTAGGCACTAGGGCGGGTTTTAGCCTAGAGAGTAAACGGCTGCAGCCTCCACATGAAAGCTCTCCTGTGAATCATGTAGTATGTATCCGACGTACTACTGCCCATTTACTGAAACCCTCACACTCTTCTAATAAGGATGCGACACAGAAATTGCGTCGTGATTAAATACTGTAGGCTCCAGGGCGAGTATTTTCCTAGGTAGTAAAACGGTTGCAGCCTCCACATGAAAGCTCTCCTGGGAGTGATGTAGTTTGTATCCGACGCACTACTGCCCATTTACTGCAACCCTCACGCTCTTCTAATAAGGATGCGACACAGAAATTGCATCGAGATTAAATACTGTAGGCTCCAGGGCGGGTTTTATCCTAGAGAGTAAAGGGCTGCAGCCTCCACATGAAAGCTCTCCTGGGAGTTATGTAGTTTGTATCCGACGCACTACTGCCCATTTACTGCAACCCTCTCACTCTTCTAAAAATGATGCGACACAGAAATTGCGTCGAGACTAAGTACTGCAGGCTCCAGGGCGGGTTTTATCCTAGAGAGTAAAACGGCTGCAGCCTAAACATGAAAGCTCTCCTGGGAGTCATGTAGTTTGTATCCGACGCACTACTGCCCATTTACTGAAACCCTCACACTCTTCTTATAAGGATGCGACACAGAAATTGCAAAATGATTACAATCGGGTAGGCTCCAGGGCGGGTTTTACACTAGAGAGTAAACGGCTGCAGCCTCCACATGAAAGCTCTCCTGGGAGTCATGTAGTATGTATCCGACGCACTACTGCCCATTTACTGATACCCTCACACTCTTCTAATGAGGATGCGACACAGAAATTGCATCGAGATTAAAACCGGGTAATCGCCAGGGCGGGGTTTATCCTAGAGAGTAAACGGCTGCAGCCTCCACATGAAAGCTCTCCTGGGAGTCATGTAGTTTTTATCCGACGCACTACTGCGAATTTACTGAAACCCTCACATTCTTCTAATTAGGATGCGACACAGAAATTGCATTGAGATTAAATACTGTAGGCTCCAGGGGGGGTTTTATCCTAGAGAGTAAACGGCTGCAGCCTCCACATGAAAGCTCTCCTGGGAATCATGTAGTATGTATCCGACGCACTACTGCCCATTTACTGAAACCCTCACGCTCTTCTAATAAGGATGCGACACAGAAATTGCATCGAGATTAAATACTGTAGGCTCCAGGGCGGGTTTTATCCTAGAGAGTAAACGGCTGCAGCCTCCACATGAAAGCTCTCCTGGGAGTCATGTAGTTTGTATCCGACGCACTACTGCCCATTTACTGCAATCCTCACACTCTTCTAATAAGGATGCGATACAGAAATTGCGTCGAGACTAAGTATTGCAGGCTCCAGGGCGGGTTTTTATCCTAGAGAGTAAAACGGCAGCAGCCTCCACGTCAAGGCTCTCCTGGGAGTCATGTAGTTTGTGTCCGACGCACTACTGCGAATTTACTGAAACCCTCACATTCTTCTAATTAGGATGCGACACAGAAATTGCATTGAGATTAAATACTGTAGGCTCCAGGGCGGGTTTTATCCTAGAGAGTAAACGGCTGCAGCCTCCACATGAAAGCTCTCCTGGGAGTCATGTAGTTTGTGTCCGACGCACTACTGCCCATCTACTGAAACCCTCACACTCTTCTAATAAGGATGCGACACAGAAATTGCGTCGTGATTAATTACTGTAGGCACCAGGGCGAGATATATCCTAGAGAGTAGAACGGTTGCAGCCTCCACATGAAAGCTCTGCTGGGAGACATGCAGTTTGTATCCGACGCACTACTGGCCATTTACTGAAACCCTCACACTCTTCTAATAAGGATGCGACACAGAAATTGCATCAAGATTAAATACTGTAGGCTCCAGGGCGGGTTTTATCTTAGAGAGTAAACGGCTGCAGCCTCCACATGAAAAATCTCCTGGGAGTCATGTAGTTTGTATCCGACGCACTACTGCCCATTTATTGCAACCCTCACACTCTTCTAATAAGGATGCGACACAGAAATTGCATCGAGATTAAATAATGTAGGCCCCAGGGCGGGTTTTATCCTAGAGAGTAAACGGCTGCAGCCTCCACATGAAAGCTCTCCTGGGAGTCATGTAGTTTTTATCCGACACAATACTGCCCATTGACTGCAACCCTCTCACTCTTCTAATAAGGATGCGACACAGAAATTGCGTCGAGACTAAGTACTGCAGGCTCCAGGGCGGGTTTTATCCTAGAGAGTAAAATGGCTGCATCCTCCACATGAAAGCTCTGCTGGGAGTCATGTAGTTTGTGTCCGACGCACTACTGCCCATTTACTGAAACCCTCATACTCTTATAATAAGGATGCGACACAGAAATTGCATCAAGATTAAAATCCGGTAGGCACCAGGGCGGGTTCCATCCAAGAGAGTAAACGGCTGCAGCCTCCACATGAAAGCTCTCCTGGTAGTCATGTAGTTTGTATCCGACGCACTACTGTCCATTTACTGCAACCGTCACACTCTTCTAATAAGGATGCGACACAGAAATTGCGCCGAGACTAAGTACTGCAGGCTTCAGGGCGGGTTTTATCCTAGAGAGTAAAACGGTTGAGGGGCTCCACATGAAAGCTCTCCTGGGAGTCATGTAGTTTGTATCCGACGCACTACTGCCCATTTACTGAAACCCTCACACACTTCTAATAAGGATGCGACACAGAAATTGCATCGAGATTAATAACTTTAGGCTCCAGGGCGGGTTTTATCCTAGAGAGTAAACGGCTGCAGCCTCCACATGAAAGCTCTCCTGGGAGTCATGTAGTTTGTATCCGACACACTACTGCGAATTTACTGAAACCCTCATATTCTTCTAATAAGGATGCGACACAGAAATTGCATCGAGATTAAATACTGTAGGCTCCAGGGCGGGTTTTATACTAGAGAGTAAACGGCTGCAGCCTCCACATGAAAGCTCTCCTGGGAGTCATGTACTTTGTATCCGACGCACTACTGCCCATTTTCTGAAACCCTCACACTCTTCTAATGAGGATGCGACACAGAAATAGCGTCGAGACTAAGTACTGCAGGCTCCAGGGCGGGTTTTATCCTAGAGGGTAAATCGGCTGCAGCCTCCACATGAAAGGTCTCCTGGGAGTCATGCAGTCTGTATCCGACGCACTACTGGTCATTTACTGAAACCCTCACACTCTTCTAATAAGGAAGCGACACACAAATTGCATCGAGATTAAATACTGTAGGCTCCAGGGCGGGTTTTATCCTAGAGAGTAAACGGCTGCAGCCTCCACAAGAAAGCACTCCTGGCAGTCATGTAGTTTGTATCCGACGCACTACTGCACATTTACTGCAATCCTCACACTCTTCTAATAAGGATGCGACACAGAAATTGCGTCGAGACTAAGTATTGCAGGCTCCAGGGCGGGATTTATCCTAGAGAGTAAAACGGCTGCAGCCTCCACATGAAAGCTCTGTTGGGAGTCATGTAGTTTGTATCCGACGCACTACTGCCCATTTACTGAAACCCTCACACTCTTCTAATAAGGATGCGACACAGAAATTGCGTCGGGATTAAATACTGTAGACTCCAGTGCGAGTTTTATCCTAGAGAGTAAAACGGTTGCAGCCTCCACATGAAAGCTCTCCTGAGAGTCATGTAGTTTGTATTCGACGCACTACTGCCCATTTACTGCAACCCTCACACTCATCTATTAAGGATGCGACACAGAAATTGCATCGAGATTAAATACTGTAGGCTCCAGGGCGGGTTTTATCCTAGAGAGTAAACGGCTGCAGCCTCCACATGAAAGCTCTCCTGGGAGTTATGTAGTTTGTATCCGACGCACTACTGCACATTTACTGCAATCCTCACACTCTTCTAATAAGGATGCGACACAGAAATTGCGTCGAGACTAAGTATTGCAGGCTCCAGGGCGGTTTTTATCCTAGAGAGTAACACGGCTGCAGCCTCCACATGAAAGCTCTCCTGGGAGTCATGTAGTTTGTATCCGACGCACTACTGCCCATTTTCTGAAACCCTCACACTCCTCTAATAAGGATGCGACACAGAAATTGCGTCGTGATTAAATACTGTAGGATCCAGGTCGAGTTTTATCCTAGAGAGTAAAACGGTTGCAGCCTCCACGTGAAAGCTCTCCTGGGAGTCATGTAGTTTGTATCCAACGCACTACTGCCCATTTACTGTACCCTCACACACTTCTAATAAGGATGAGACACAGACATTACGTCGCGATTAAGAACTGTGGGCTCGAGGGCGGCTTTTATCCTAGAGAGTAAAACGGCTGCAGCCTCCACATGAAAGCTCTCCTGGGAGTCATGTAGTTTGTATCCGACGCACTACTGCCAATTTTCTGAAACCCTCACACTCTTCTAATAAGGATGCGACACAGAAATTGCGTCGTGATTAAATACTGTAGGATCCAGGGCGAGTTTTATCCTAGAGAGTAAAACGGTTGCAGCCTCCACATGAACGCTGTCCTGGGAGTCATGTAGTTTGTATCCGACGCACTACTGGCCATTTACTGCAACCCTCACACTCTTCTAATGAGGATGCGACACAGAAATAGCGTCGAGACTAAGTACTGCAGGCTCCAGGCGGGTTTTATCCTAGAGACTAAAACGGCTGCAGCCTCCACATGAAAGCTCTCCTGGGAGTCATGTAGTTTGTATCCGACGCACTACTGCCCATTTACTGAAAACCTCACACTCTTCTAATAAGGATGCCACACAGACATTACGTCGCGGTTAAGAACTGTGGGCTCCAGGGCGGGTTTTATCCAAAAGAGTAAAACGGTTGCAGGCTCCACATGAAAGCTCTCCTGGGAGTCATGTAGTTTGTATCCGATGCACTACAGCCCATTTACTGAAACACGCACACTCTTCTAATAAGGATGCGACACAGAAGTCGCATCGAGGTTAAATACTGTAGGCTCTAGGACGGGTTTTATCCTAGAGAGTGAAACGGCTGCAGCCGCCACATGAAAGCTCCCCTGGGAGTCATGTAGTTTGTATCCGACGCACTATTGCCCATTTACTGAAACCCTCACACTCTTCTAATAAGGATGCGACACAGAAATTGCATCGAGATTAAATAGTGTAGGCTCCAGGGCGGGTTTTATCCTAGACAGTAAACGGCTGCAGCCTCCACATGAAAGCTCTCCTGGGAGTCATGTAGTTTGTATCCGACGCACTACTGCGAATTTACTGAAACCCTCACATTCTTCTAATAAGGATGCGACACAGAAATTGCATCGAGATTAAATACTGTAGGCTCCAGGGCGGGTTTTATCCTAGAGAGTAAACGGCTGCAGCCTCCACATGAAAGTTCTCCTGGGAGTCATGTAGTTTGTATCCGACGCACTACTGCCCATTTACTGAAACCCTCACACTCTTCTAATAAGGATGCGACACAGAAATTGCGTCGTTATTAAATACTGTAGGATCCAGGGCGAGTTTTTTCCTAGGTAGTAAAGCGGTTGCAGCCTCCACGTGAAAGATCTCCTGGGAGTCATGTAGTTTGTATCCGACGCACTACTGCCCATTTACTGAATCCTTCACACTCTTCTAATAAGGATGCGACACAGAAATTGCATCGAGATTAAATACTGTAGGCTCCAGGGCGGGTTATATCCTAGAGAGTAAACGGCTGCAGCCTCCACATGAAAGGTCTCCTGGGAGGCATGTAGTTTGTATCCGACTCACTACTGCCCATTTACTGATACCCTCACACTCTTCTAATAAGGATACGACACAGAAATTGCGTTGCGACTAAGTACTGCAGGCTCCAGGGCGGGTTTTATCCTAGAGAGTAAATCGGCTGCAGCCTCCACATGAAAGGTCTCCTGGGAGTCATGTAGTTTGTATCCGACGCACTACTGCCCATTTACTGATACCCTCACACTCTTCTAATAAGGATGGGACACAGAAATTGCATCGAGATTAAATACTGTAGGCTCCAGGGCGGGTTATATACTAGAGAGTAAACGGCTGCAGCCTCCACATGAAAGCTCTCCTTGGAGTCATGTAGTTTGTATCCGACGCACTACTGCGAATTTACTGAAACCCTCACATTCTTCTAATAAGGATGCGACACAGAAATTGCATCGATATTAAATACTGTAGGCTCCAGGGCGGGTTATATACTAGAGAGTAAACGGCTGCAGCCTCCACATGAAAGCTCTCCTGGGAGTCATGTAGTTTGTATCCGACGCACTACTGCACATTTACTGCAATCCTCACACCCTTCTAATAAGGATGCGACACAGAAATTGCGTCGAGACTAAGTATTGCAGGCTCCAGGGCGGGTTTTATCCTAGAGAGTAAAACGGCTGTAGCCTCCACATGAAAGCTCGCCTGGGAGTCATGTAGTTTGTATCCGACGCACTACTGCCCATTTACTGAAAACCTCACACTCTTCTAATAAGGATGCGACACAGAAATTGCGTCGGGATTAAATACTGTAGACTCCAGTGCGAGTTTTATCCTAGAGAGTAAAACGGTTGCAGCCTCCACATGAAAGCTCTCCTGGGAGTCATGTAGTTTGTATCCGACGCACTACTGCCCATTTTCTGAAACCCTCACACTCTTCTAATAAGGATGCGACACAGAAATTGCGTCGTGATTAGATACTGTAGGATCCAGGGCGAGTTTTATAATAGAGAGTAAAACGGTTGCAGCCTCCACATGAAAGCTGTCCTGGGAGTCATGTAGTTTGTATCCGACGCACTACTGCCCATTTACTGCAACCCTCACACTCTTCTAATGAGGATGCGACACAGAAATAGCGTCGAGACTAAGTACTGCAGGCTCCAGGGCGGGTTTTATCCTAGAGGGTAAATCGGCTGCAGCCTCCACATGAAAGGTCTCCTGGGAGTCATGCAGTCTGTATCCGACGCACTACTGGTCATTTACTGAAACCCTCACACTCTTCTAATAAGGAAGCGACACACAAATTGCATCGAGATTAAATACTGTAGGCTCCAGGGCGGGTTTTATCCTAGAGAGTAAACGGCTGCAGCCTCCACAAGAAAGCACTCCTGGCAGTCATGTAGTTTGTATCCGACGCACTACTGCACATTTACTGCAATCCTCACACTCTTCTAATAAGGATGCGACACAGAAATTGCGTCGGGATTAAATACTGTAGACTCCAGTGCGAGTTTTATCCTAGAGAGTAAAACGGTTGCAGCCTCCACATGAAAGCTCTCCTGGGAGTCATGTAGTTTGTATTCGACGCACTACTGCCCATTTACTGCAACCCTCACACTCATCTATTAAGGATGCGACACAGAAATTGCATCGAGATTAAATACTGTAGGCTCCAGGGCGGGTTTTATCCTAGAGAGTAAACGGCTGCAGCCTCCACATGAAAGCTCTCCTGGGAGTTATGTAGTTTGTATCCGACGCACTACTGCACATTTACTGCAATCCTCACACTCTTCTAATAAGGATGCGACACAGAAATTGCGTCGAGACTAAGTATTGCTGGCTCCAGGGCGGTTTTTATCCTAGAGAGTAACACGGCTGCAGCCTCCACATGAAAGCTCTCCTGGGAGTCATGTAGTTTGTATCCGACGCACTACTGCCCATTTTCTGAAACCCTCACACTCCTCTAATAAGGATGCGACACAGAAATTGCGTCGTGATTAAATACTGTAGGATCCAGGTCGAGTTTTATCCTAGAGAGTAAAACGGTTGCAGCCTCCACATGAAAGCTCTCCTGGGAGTCATGTAGTTTGTATCCAACGCACTACTGCCCATTTATTGTACCCTCACACACTTCTAATAAGGATGAGACACAGACATTACGTCGCGATTAAGAACTGTGGGCTCGAGGGCGGGTTTTATCCTAGAGAGTAAAACGTCTGCATCCTCCACATGGAAGCTCTCTTGGGAGTCATGTAGTTTGTATCCGACGCACTACTGCCAATTTTCTGAAACCCTCACACTCTTCTAATAAGGATGCGACACAGAAATTGCGTCGTGATTAAATACTGTAGGATCCAGGGCGAGTTTTATACTAGAGAGTAAAACGGTTGCAGCCTCCACATGAACGCTGTCCTGGGAGTCATGTAGTTTGTATCCGACGCACTACTGGCCATTTACTGCAACCCTCACACTCTTCTAATGAGGATGCGACACAGAAATAGCGTCGAGACTAAGTACTGCAGGCTCCAGGGCGGGTTTTATCCTAGAGACTAAAACGGCTGCAGCCTCCACATGAAAGCTCTCCTGGGAGTCATGTAGTTTGTATCCGACGCACTACTGCCCATTTTCTGAAACCCTCACACTCCTCTAATAAGGATGCGACACAGAAATTGCGTCGTGATTAAATACTGTAGGATCCAGGTCGAGTTTTATCCTATAGAGTAAAACGGCTGCAGCCTCCACATGAAAGCTCTCCTGGGAGTCATGTAGTTTGTATTCGACGCACTACTGCCCATTTACTGCAACCCTCACACTCATCTATTAAGGATGCGACACAGAAATTGCATCGAGATTAAATACTGTAGGCTCAAGGGCGGGTTTTATCCTAGAGAGTAAACGGCTGCAGCCTCCACATGAAAGCTCTCCTGGGAGTTATGTAGTTTGTATCCGACGCACTACTGCACATTTACTGCAATCCTCACACTCTTCTAATAAGGATGCGACACAGAAATTGCGTCGAGACTAAGTATTGCAGGCTCCAGGGCGGTTTTTATCCTAGAGAGTAACACGGCTGCAGCCTCCACATGAAAGCTCTCCTGGGAGTCATGTAGTTTGTATCCGACGCACTACTGCCCATTTTCTGAAACCCTCACACTCCTCTCATAAGGATGCGACACAGAAATTGCGTCGTGATTAAATACTGTAGGATCCAGGTCGAGTTTTATCCTAGAGAGTAAAACGGTTGCAGCCTCCACATGAAAGCTCTCCTGGGAGTCATGTAGTTTTATCCAACGCACTACTGCCCATTTACTGTACCCTCACACACTTCTAATAAGGATGAGACACAGACATTACGTCGCGATTAAGAACTGTGGGCTCGAGGGCGGGTTTTATCCTAGAGAGTAAAACGGCTGCAGCCTCCACATGAAAGCTCTCCTGGGAGTCATGTAGTTTGTATTCGACGCACTACTGCCCATTTACTGCAACCCTCACACTCATCTATTAAGGATGCGACACAGAAATTGCATCGAGATTAAATACTGTAGGCTCAAGGGCGGGTTTTATCCTAGAGAGTAAACGGCTGCAGCCTCCACATGAATGCTCTCCTGGGAGTTATGTAGTTTGTATCCGACGCACTACTGCACATTTACTGCAACCCTCACACTCTTCTAATGAGGATGCGACACAGAAATAGCGTCGAGACTAAGTACTGCAGGCTCCAGGGCGGGTTTTATCCTAGAGGGTAAATCGGCTGCAGCCTCCACATGAAAGGTCTCCTGGGAGTCATGCAGTCTGTATCCGACGCACTACTGGTCATTTACTGAAACCCTCACACTCTTCTAATAAGGAAGCGACACACAAATTGCATCGAGATTAAATACTGTAGGCTCCAGGGCGGGTTTTATCCTAGAGAGTAAACGGCTGCAGCCTCCACAAGAAAGCACTCCTGGCAGTCATGTAGTTTGTATCCGACGCACTACTGCACATTTACTGCAATCCTCACACTCTTCTAATAAGGATGCGACACAGAAATTGCGTCGAGACTAAGTATTGCAGGCTCCAGGGCGGGATTTATCCTAGAGAGTAAAACGGCTGCAGCCTCCACATGAAAGCTCTGTTGGGAGTCATGTAGTTTGTATCCGACGCACTACTGCCCATTTACTGAAACCCTCACACTCTTCTAATAAGGATGCGACACAGAAATTGCGTCGGGATTAAATACTGTAGACTCCAGTGCGAGTTTTATCCTAGAGAGTAAAACGGTTGCAGCCTCCACATGAAAGCTCTCCTGGGAGTCATGTAGTTTGTATTCGACGCACTACTGCCCATTTACTGCAACCCTCACACTCATCTATTAAGGATGCGACACAGAAATTGCATCGAGATTAAATACTGTAGGCTCCAGGGCGGGTTTTATCCTAGAGAGTAAACGGCTGCAGCCTCCACATGAAAGCTCTCCTGGGAGTCTTGTAGTTTGTATCCGACGCACTACTGCACATTTACTGCAATCCTCACACTCTTCTAATAAGGATGCGACACAGAAATTGCGTCGAGACTAAGTATTGCAGGCTCCAGGGCGGTTTTTATCCTAGAGAGTAACACGGCTGCAGCCTCCACATGAAAGCTCTCCTGGGAGTCATGTAGTTTGTATCCGACGCACTACTGCCAATTTTCTGAAACCCTCACACTCTTCTAATAAGGATGCGACACAGAAATTGCGTCGTGATTAAATACTGTAGGATCCAGGGCGAGTTTTATCCTAGAGAGTAAAACGGTTGCAGCCTCCACATGAACGCTGTCCTGGGAGTCATGTAGTTTGTATCCGACGCACTACTGGCCATTTACTGCAACCCTCACACTCTTCTAATGAGGATGCGACACAGAAATAGCGTCGAGACTAAGTACTGCAGGCTCCAGGGCGGGTTTTATCCTAGAGACTAAAACGGCTGCAACCTCCACATGAAAGCTCTCCTGGGAGTCATGTAGTTTGTATCCGACGCACTACTGCCCATTTACTGAAACCCTCATACTCTTTGAATAAGGATGCGACACAGAAATTGCATCGAGATTAAAATCCGGTATGCTGCAGGGCGGGTTCCATTCTAGAGAGTAAACGGCTGCAGCCTCCACATGAAAGCTCTCCTGGGAGTCATGTAGTTTGTATCCGACGCACTACTGCCCATTTTCTGAAACCCTCACACTCCTCTAATAAGGATGCGACACAGAAATTGCGTCGTGATTAAATACTGTAGGATCCAGGTCGAGTTTTATCCTAGAGAGTAAAACGGTTGCAGCCTCCACATGAAAGCTCTCCTGGGAGTCATGTAGTTTGTATCCAACGCACTACTGCCCATTTACTGTACCCTCACACACTTCTAATAAGGATGAGACACAGACATTACGTCGCGATTAAGAACTGTGGGCTCGAGGGCGGGTTTTATCCTAGAGAGTAAAACGTCTGCATCCTCCACATGGAAGCTCTCCTGGGAGTCATGTAGTTTGTATCCGACGCACTACTGCCAATTTTCTGAAACCCTCACACTCTTCTAATAAGGATGCGACACAGAAATTGCATCGAGATTAAATACTGTATGCTCCAGGGCGGGTTTTATCCTAGAGAGTAAACGGCTGCAGCCTCCACATGAAAGTTCTCCTGGGAGTCATGTAGTTTGTATCCGACGCACTACTGCCCATTTACTGAAACCCTCACACTCTTCTAATAAGGATGCGACACAGAAATTGCGTCGTTATTAAATACTGTAGGCTCCAGGGCGAGTTTTTTCCTAGGTAGTAAAGCGGTTGCAGCCTCCACGTGAAAGATCTCCTGGGAGTCATGTAGTTTGTATCCGACGCACTACTGCCCATTTACTGAATCCTTCACACTCTTCTAATAAGGATGCGACACAGAAATTGCATCGAGATTAAATACTGTAGGCTCCAGGGCGGGTTTTATCCTAGAGAGTAAACGGCTGCAGCCTCCACATGAAAGGTCTCCTGGGAGGCATGTAGTTTGTATCCGACTCACTACTGCCCATTTACTGATACCCTCACACTCTTCTAATAAGGATACGACACAGAAATTGCGTTGCGACTAAGTACTGCAGGCTCCAGGGCGGGTTTTATCCTAGACAGTAAATCGGCTGCACCCTCCACATGAAAGGCCTCCTGGGAGTCATGTAGTTTGTATCCGACGCACTACTGCCCATTTACTGATACCCTCACACTCTTCTAATAAGGATGGGACACATAAATTTCATCGAGATTAAATACTGTAGGCTCCAGGGCGGGTTATATACTAGAGAGTAAACGGCTGCAGCCTCCACATGAAAGCTCTCCTTGGAGTCATGTAGTTTGTATCCGACGCACTACTGCGAATTTACTGAAACCCTCACATTCTTCTAATAAGGATGCGACACAGAAATTGCATCGAGATTAAATACTGTAGGCTCCAGGGCGGGTTATATACTAGAGAATAAACGGCTGCAGCCTCCACATGAAAGCTCTCCTGGGAGTCATGTAGTTTGTATCCGACGCACTACTGCACATTTACTGCAATCCTCACACGCTTCTAATAAGGATGCGACACAGAAATTGCGTCGAGACTAAGTATTGCAGGCTCCAGGACGGGTTTTATCCTAGAGAGTAAAACGGCTGTAGCCTCCACATGAAAGCTCGCCTGGGAGTCAGGTAGTTTGTATCCGACGCTTTACTGCCCATTTACTGAAAACCTCACACTCTTCTAATAAGGATGCGACACAGAAATTGCGTCGGGATTAAATACTGTAGACTCGAGTGCGAGTTTTATCCTAGAGAGTAAAACGGTTGCAGCCTCCACATGAAAGCTCTCCTGGGAGTCATGTAGTTTGTATCCGACGCACTACTGCCCATTTTCTGAAACCCTCACACTCTTCTAATAAGGATGCGACACAGAAATTGCGTCGTGATTAAATACTGTAGGATCCAGGGCGAGTTTTATAATAGAGAGTAAAACGGTTGCAGCCTCCACATGAAAGCTGTCCTGGGAGTCATGTAGTTTGTATCCGACGCACTACTGCCCATTTACTGCAACCCTCACACTCTTCTAATGAGGATGCGACACAGAAATAGCGTCGAGACTAAGTACTGCAGGCTCCAGGGCGGGTTTTATCCTAGAGGGTAAATCGGCTGCAGCCTCCACATGAAAGGTCTCCTGGGAGTCATGCAGTCTGTATCCGACGCACTACTGGTCATTTACTGAAACCCTCACACTCTTCTAATAAGGAAGCGACACACAAATTGCATCGAGATTAAATACTGTAGGCTCCAGGGCGGGTTTTATCCTAGAGAGTAAACGGCTGCAGCCTCCACAAGAAAGCACTCCTGGCAGTCATGTAGTTTGTATCCGACGCACTACTGCACATTTACTGCAATCCTCACACTCTTCTAATAAGGATGCGACACAGAAATTGCGTCGGGATTAAATACTGTAGACTCCAGTGCGAGTTTTATCCTAGAGAGTAAAACGGTTGCAGCCTCCACATGAAAGCTCTCCTGGGAGTCATGTAGTTTGTATTCGACGCACTACTGCCCATTTACTGCAACCCTCACACTCATCTATTAAGGATGCGACACAGAAATTGCATCGAGATTAAATACTGTAGGCTCCAGGGCGGGTTTTATCCTAGAGAGTAAACGGCTGCAGCCTCCACATGAAAGCTCTCCTGGGAGTTATGTAGTTTGTATCCGACGCACTACTGCACATTTACTGCAATCCTCACACTCTTCTAATAAGGATGCGACACAGAAATTGCGTCGAGACTAAGTATTGCAGGCTCCAGGGCGGTTTTTATCCTAGAGAGTAACACGGCTGCAGCCTCCACATGAAAGCTCTCCTGGGAGTCATGTAGTTTGTATCCGACGCACTACTGCCCATTTTCTGAAACCCTCACACTCCTCTAATAAGGATGCGACACAGAAATTGCGTCGTGATTAAATACTGTAGGATCCAGGTCGAGTTTTATCCTAGAGAGTAAAACGGTTGCAGCCTCCACGTGAAAGCTCTCCTGGGAGTCATGTAGTTTGTATCCAACGCACTACTGCCCATTTACTGTACCCTCACACACTTCTAATAAGGATGAGACACAGACATTACGTCGCGATTAAGAACTGTGGGCTCGAGGGCGGGTTTTATCCTAGAGAGTAAAACGTCTGCATCCTCCACATGGAAGCTCTCCTGGGAGTCATGTAGTTTGTATCCGACGCACTACTGCCAATTTTCTGAAACCCTCACACTCTTCTAATAAGGATGCGACACAGAAATTGCATCGAGATTAAATACTGTAGGCTCCAGGGCGGGTTTTATCCTAGAGAGTAAACGGCTGCAGCCTCCACATGAAAGCTCTCCTGGGAGTTATGTAGTTTGTATCCGACGCACTACTGCACATTTACTGCAATCCTCACACTCTTCTAATAAGGATGCGACACAGAAATTGCGTCGAGACTAAGTATTGCAGGCTCCAGGGCGGTTTTTATCCTAGAGAGTAACACGGCTGCAGCCTCCACATGAAAGCTCTCCTGGGAGTCATGTAGTTTGTATCCGACGCACTACTGCCCATTTTCTGAAACCCTCACACTCCTCTAATAAGGATGCGACACAGAAATTGCGTCGTGATTAAATACTGTAGGATCCAGGTCGAGTTTTATCCTAGAGAGTAAAACGGTTGCAGCCTCCACGTGAAAGCTCTCCTGGGAGTCATGTAGTTTGTATCCAACGCACTACTGCCCATTTACTGTACCCTCACACACTTCTAATAAGGATGAGACACAGACATTACGTCGCGATTAAGAACTGTGGGCTCGAGGGCGGGTTTTATCCTAGAGAGTAAAACGTCTGCATCCTCCACATGGAAGCTCTCCTGGGAGTCATGTAGTTTGTATCCGACGCACTACTGCCAATTTTCTGAAACCCTCACACTCTTCTAATAAGGATGCGACACAGAAATTGCGTCGTGATTAAATACTGTAGGATCCAGGGCGAGTTTTATCCTAGAGAGTAAAACGGTTGCAGCCTCCACATGAACGCTGTCCTGGGAGTCATGTAGTTTGTATCCGACGCACTACTGGCCATTTACTGCAACCCTCACACTCTTCTAATGAGGATGCGACACAGAAATAGCGTCGAGACTAAGTACTGCAGGCTCCAGGGCGGGTTTTATCCTAGAGACTAAAACGGCTGCAGCCTCCACATGAAAGCTCTCCTGGGAGTCATGTAGTATGTATCCGACGCACTACTGCCCATTTTCTGAAACCCTCACACTCCTCTAATAAGGATGCGACACAGAAATTGCGTCGTGATTAAATACTGTAGGATCCAGGTCGAGTTTTATCCTATAGAGTAAAACGGTTGCAGCCTCCACATGAAAGCTCTCCTGGGAGTCATGTAGTTTGTATTCGACGCACTACTGCCCATTTACTGCAACCCTCACACTCATCTATTAAGGATGCGACACAGAAATTGCATCGAGATTAAATACTGTAGGCTCAAGGGCGGGTTTTATCCTAGAGAGTAAACGGCTGCAGCCTCCACATGAAAGCTCTCCTGGGAGTTATGTAGTTTGTATCCGACGCACTACTGCACATTTACTGCAATCCTCACACTCTTCTAATAAGGATGCGACACAGAAATTGCGTCGAGACTAAGTATTGCAGGCTCCAGGGCGGTTTTTATCCTAGAGAGTAACACGGCTGCAGCCTCCACATGAAAGCTCTCCTGGGAGTCATGTAGTTTGTATCCGACGCACTACTGCCCATTTTCTGAAACCCTCACACTCCTCTCATAAGGATGCGACACAGAAATTGCGTCGTGATTAAATACTGTAGGATCCAGGTCGAGTTTTATCCTAGAGAGTAAAACGGTTGCAGCCTCCACATGAAAGCTCTCCTGGGAGTCATGTAGTTTGTATCCAACGCACTACTGCCCATTTACTGTACCCTCACACACTTCTAATAAGGATGAGACACAGACATTACGTCGCGATTAAGAACTGTGGGCTCGAGGGCGGGTTTTATCCTAGAGAGAAAAACGGCTGCAGCCTCCACATGAAAGCTGTCCTGGGAGTCATGTAGTTTGTATCCGACGCACTACTGCCCATTTTCTGAAACCCTCACACTCTTCTAATAAGGATGCGACACAGAAATTGCGTCGTGATTAAATACTGTAGGATCCAGGTCGAGTTTTATCCTAGAGAGTAAAACGGTTGCAGCCTCCACATGAAAGCTCTCCTGGGAGTCATGTAGTTTGTATCCAACGCACTACTGCCCATTTACTGTACCCTCACACACTTCTAATAAGGATGAGACACAGACATTACGTCGCGATTAAGAACTGTGGGCTCGAGGGCGGGTTTTATCCTAGAGAGAAAAACGGCTGCAGCCTCCACATGAAAGCTGTCCTGGGAGTCATGTAGTTTGTATCCGACGCACTACTGCCCATTTTCTGAAACCCTCACACTCTTCTAATAAGGATGCGACACAGAAATTGCGTCGTGATTAAATACTGTAGGATCCAGGGCGAGTTTTATCCTAGAGAGTAAAACGGTTGCAGCCTCCACATGAACGCTGTCCTGGGAGTCATGTAGTTTGTATCCGACGCACTACTGGCCATTTACTGCAACCCTCACACTCTTCTAATGAGGATGCGACACAGAAATAGCGTCGAGACTAAGTACTGCAGGCTCCAGGGCGGGTTTTATCCTAGAGACTAAAACGGCTGCAGCCTCCACATGAAAGCTCTCCTGGGAGTCATGTAGTTTGTATCCGACGCACTACTGCCCATTTACTGAAAACCTCACACTCTTCTAATAAGGATGCCACACAGACATTACGTCGCGGTTAAGAACTGTGGGCTCCAGGGCGGGTTTTATCCAAAAGAGTAAAACGGTTGCAGGCTCCACATGAAAGCTCTCCTGGGAGTCATGTAGTTTGTATCCGATGCACTACAGCCCATTTACTGAAACACTCACACTCTTCTAATAAGGATGCGACACAGAAGTCTCATCGAGGTTAAATACTGTAGGCTCTAGGACGGGTTTTATCCTAGAGAGTGAAACGGCTGCAGCCGCCACATGAAAGCTCCCCTGGGAGTCATGTAGTTTGTATCCGACGCACTATTGCCCATTTACTGAAACCCTCACACTCTTCTAATAAGGATGCGACACAGAAATTGCATCGAGATTAAATAGTGTAGGCTCCAGGGCGGGTTTTATCCTAGACAGTAAACGGCTGCAGCCTCCACATGAAAGCTCTCCTGGGAGTCATGTAGTTTGTATCCGACGCACTACTGCCCATTTACTGCAACACTCTCACTGTTCTAATAAGGATGCGACACAAAAATTGGGTCGACCCTAAGTACTGCAGGCTCCAGGGCGGGTTTTACCCTAGAGATAAAACGCCTGCAGCCTCCATATGAAAGCTCTCCTGGGATTCATGTAGTTTGTATCCGACGCACTACTGCCCATTTACTGAAAGCCTCACACTCAACTAATAAGGATGCGACACAGAAATTGAATCGAGATTAAATACTGTAGGCTCCAGGGCGGGTTTTAACCTACAGAGTAAAACGGGTGCAGCCTACACATGAAAGCTCTCCGGGGAGTCATGTAGTTTGTATGAGACGCACTACTGCCCATTTACTGCAAACCTCACACGCTTCTAATAAGGACGCGACACAGAAATTGCGTCGGGATTAAATACTGTAGACTCCAGTGCGAGTTTTAACCTAGTGAGTAAAACGGTTGCAGCCTCCACATGAAAGCTCTCCTGGGAGTCATGTAGTTTGTATCCGACGCACTACTGCCCATTTCCTGCAACCCCCGCACTCTTCTAATAAGGATGCGACACAGAAATTGCGTCGAGACTAAGTATCGCAGGCTCCAGGGCGAGTTCTATCCTAGAGAGCCACCACATGAAAGCTCTCCTGGGAGTCATGTAGTATGTATCCGACGCACTACTGCCCATTTACTGCAACCCTCACACTCATCTATTAAGGATGCGACACAGAAATTGCATCGAGATTAAATACTGTAGGCTCAAGGGCGGGTTTTATCCTAGAGAGTAAACGGCTGCAGCCTCCACATGAAAGCTCTCCTGGGAGTTATGTAGTTTGTATCCGACGCACTACTGCACATTTACTGCAATCCTCACACTCTTCTAATAAGGATGCGACACAGAAATTGCGTCGAGACTAAGTATTGCAGGCTCCAGGGCGGTTTTTATCCTAGAGAGTAACACGGCTGCAGCCTCCACATGAAAGCTCTCCTGGGAGTCATGTAGTTTGTATCCGACGCACTACTGCCCATTTTCTGAAACCCTCACACTCCTCTCATAAGGATGCGACACAGAAATTGCGTCGTGATTAAATACTGTAGGATCCAGGTCGAGTTTTATCCTAGAGAGTAAAACGGTTGCAGCCTCCACATGAAAGCTCTCCTGGGAGTCATGTAGTTTGTATCCAACGCACTACTGCCCATTTACTGTACCCTCACACACTTCTAATAAGGATGAGACACAGACATTACGTCGCGATTAAGAACTGTGGGCTCGAGGGCGGGTTTTATCCTAGAGAGAAAAACGGCTGCAGCCTCCACATGAAAGCTGTCCTGGGAGTCATGTAGTTTGTATCCGACGCACTACTGCCCATTTTCTGAAACCCTCACACTCTTCTAATAAGGATGCGACACAGAAATTGCGTCGTGATTAAATACTGTAGGATCCAGGGCGAGTTTTATCCTAGAGAGTAAAACGGTTGCAGCCTCCACATGAACGCTGTCCTGGGAGTCATGTAGTTTGTATCCGACGCACTACTGGCCATTTACTGCAACCCTCACACTCTTCTAATGAGGATGCGACACAGAAATAGCGTCGAGACTAAGTACTGCAGGCTCCAGGGCGGGTTTTATCCTAGAGACTAAAACGGCTGCAGCCTCCACATGAAAGCTCTCCTGGGAGTCATGTAGTTTGTATCCGACGCACTACTGCCCATTTACTGAAAACCTCACACTCTTCTAATAAGGATGCCACACAGACATTACGTCGCGGTTAAGAACTGTGGGCTCCAGGGCGGGTTTTATCCAAAAGAGTAAAACGGTTGCAGGCTCCACATGAAAGCTCTCCTGGGAGTCATGTAGTTTGTATACGATGCACTACAGCCCATTTACTGAAACACTCACACTCTTCTAATAAGGATGCGACACAGAAGTCTCATCGAGGTTAAATACTGTAGGCTCTAGGACGGGTTTTATCCTAGAGAGTGAAACGGCTGCAGCCGCCACATGAAAGCTCCCCTGGGAGTCATGTAGTTTGTATCCGACGCACTATTGCCCATTTACTGAAACCCTCACACTCTTCTAATAAGGATGCGACACAGAAATTGCATCGAGATTAAATAGTGTAGGCTCCAGGGCGGGTTTTATCCTAGACAGTAAACGGCTGCAGCCTCCACATGAAAGCTCTCCTGGGAGTCATGTAGTTTGTATCCGACGCACTACTGCCCATTTACTGCAACACTCTCACTGTTCTAATAAGGATGCGACACAAAAATTGGGTCGACCCTAAGTACTGCAGGCTCCAGGGCGGGTTTTACCCTAGAGATAAAACGCCTGCAGCCTCCATATGAAAGCTCTCCTGGGATTCATGTAGTTTGTATCCGACGCACTACTGCCCATTTACTGAAAGCCTCACACTCAACTAATAAGGATGCGACACAGAAATTGAATCGAGATTAAATACTGTAGGCTCCAGGGCGGGTTTTAACCTACATAGTAAAACGGGTGCAGCCTACACATGAAAGCTCTCCGGGGAGTCATGTAGTTTGTATGAGACGCACTACTGCCCATTTACTGCAAACCTCACACGCTTCTAATAAGGACGCGACACAGAAATTGCGTCGGGATTAAATACTGTAGACTCCAGTGCGAGTTTTAACCTAGTGAGTAAAACGGTTGCAGCCTCCACATGAAAGCTCTCCTGGGAGTCATGTAGTTTGTATCCGACGCACTACTGCCCATTTCCTGCAACCCCCGCACTCTTCTAATAAGGATGCGACACAGAAATTGCGTCGAGACTAAGTATCGCAGGCTCCAGGGCGAGTTCTATCCTAGAGAGCCACCACATGAAAGCTCTCCTGGGAGTCATGTAGTATGTATCCGACGCACTACTGCCCATTTACTGAAACCCTCACACTCTGATAGTATGAATGCGACACAGAAATTGCGTCGTGATTAAATACTGTAGGCTCCAGGGCGAGTTTTATCCTAGAGAGTAAAACGGTTGCAGCCTCCACATGAAAACTCTCCTGGGAGTCATGTAGTTTCTATCCGACGCACTACTGCCCATTTACTGCAACCCTCACACTCTTCTAATAAGGATGCGACACAGAAATTGCGTGGGGACTAAGTACTGCAGGCTTCAGGGCGGGTTTTATCCTAGAGAGTAAAACGGCTGCAGCCTCCACATGAAAGCTCTCCTGGGAGTCATGTAGTATGTATCCGATGCACTACTGCCCATTTACTGATACCCTCACACACTTCTAATAAGGATGCGACACAGAAATTGCGTCGTGATTAAATACTGTAGGCTCCAGGGCGGGTTTTATCCTAGAGAGTAAAACGGTTGCAGCCTCCACTTGATAGCTCTCCTGGGAGTCATGTAGTATGTATCCGACGCTCTACTGCCCATTTACTGAAACCCTCACACTCTTAAAATAAGGATGCGACACTGAAATGTCATCGAGATTAAATACTGATGGCTCCAGGGCGAGTTTTATCCTAGAGAGTAAACGGCTGCAGCCTCCAAATGAAAGCTCTCCTGGGAGTCATGTAGTTTGTAGCCGACGCACTACTGCACATTTACTGTAACCCTCACCCTCTTCTAATAAGGATGCGAAACAGTAATTGCGTCGCGATTAAATACTGTAGGCTACAGGGAGAGTTTTTTCCTAGAGAGTAAAACGGTCGCAGCCTCCACATGAAAGCTGTCCTGGGAGTCATGTAGTTTGTATTCGACGCACTACTGCCCATTTACTGCAACCCTCACACACTTCTAATAAGGATGCGACACAGAAATTGCATCGAGATTAAATACTGTAGGCTCCATGGCTGGTTTTTTCCTAGAGAGTAAACGGCTGCAGCCTCCACATGAAAGCTCTCCTGCGAGTCATGTAGTTTGTATCCGACGCACTACTGCCCATTTACTGAAACCCTCACACTCTGATAGTATGGATGCGACACAGAAATTGCACCGAGATTAAATACTGTAGGCTCCAGGGCGGGTTTTATCCAAGAGAGTAAACGGCTGCAGCCTCCACATGAAAGCTCTCCTGGGAGTCATGTAGTTTGTAACGGACGCACTACTGCCCATTTACTGCAATCCTTACACTCTTCTAATAAGGATGCAACACAGAAATTGCGTCGAGACTAAGTATCGCAGGTGCCGGGGCGAGTTTTATCCTAGAGAGTAGAACGGTTGCAGCCTCCACATGAAAGCTCTGCTGGGAGTCATGTAGTTTGTATCCGACGCACTACTGCCCATTTACTGCAACCCTCACACTCTTCTAATAAGGATGCGTCACAGAAATTGCGTCGAGACTAAGTACTGCAGGCTCCAGGGCGAGTTTTATGCTAGAGAGTAAAACGGCTGCAGCCTCCACATGAAAGCTCTCCTGGGAGTCATGTAGTTTGTTTCCGACGCACTACCGAACATTTACTGCAACCCTCACACTCTTCTAATAAGCATGCGACACAGAAATTGCATCGAGATTAAATACTGTAGGCTCCAGGGCGGGTTTTATCCTAGAGAGTAAACGGCTGCAGCCTCCACATGAAAGCTGTCCTGGGAGTCATGTAGTATGTATCCGATGCACTACTGCCCATTTACTGATACCCTCACACTCTTCTAATAAGGATGCGACACAGAAATTGAATCGAGATTAAAATCCGGTAGGATCCAGGGCGGGTTCTATCCTCTAGAGTAAACGGCTGGAGCCTCCACATGAAAGCTCTCCTGGGAGTCATGTAGTTTGTATCCGACGCACTACTGCCCATTTACTGCAACCCTCACACTCTTCTAATAAGGATGCGACACAGAAATTGCGTCGAGACTAAGTACTGCAGGCTCCAGGGCGGGTTTTATCCTAGAGAGTAAAACGTCTGCAGCCTCCACATGAAAGCTCTCCTGGGAGTCATGTAGTATGTATCCGATGCACTACTGCCCATTTACTGATACCCTCACACACTTATAATAAGGATGCGACACAGAAATTGCATCGAGATTAAAATCCGGTAGGATCCAGGGCGGGTTCTATCCTCTAGAGTAAACGGCTGGAGCCTCCACATGAAAGCTCTCCTGGGAGTCATGTACTTTGTATCCGACGCACTACTGCCCATTTACTATAACCCCCGCACTCTTCTAATAAGGATGCGACACAGAAATTGCGTCGAGACTAAGTACTGCAGGCTCCAGGGCGGGTTTTATCCTAGAGAGTAAAACGGTTGCAGCCTCCACATGAAAGCTCTCCTGGGAGTCATGTAGTATGTATCCGATGCACTACTGCCCATTTACTGATACCCTCACACACTTCTAATAAGGATGCGACACAGAAATTGCATCGAGATTAAATACTGTAGGCTCCAGGGCAGGTTTTATCCTACAGAGTAAACGGCTGCAGCCTCCACATGAAAGCTCTCCTGGGAGTCGTGTAGTTTGTATCCGACGCACTACTGCCCATTTACTGCAACCCTCACACTCTTCTAATAAGGATGCAAAACAGAAATTGCGTCGCGAATAAGTACTGTAGGCTCCAGGGCGAGTTTTTTCCTAGAGAGTAAAACGGTTGCAGCCTCCACATGAAAACTCTCCTGGGAGTCATGTAGTTTGTATCCGACGCACTACTGCCCATTTACTGCAACCCTCACACTCTTCTAATAAGGATGCGACACAGAAATTGCGTCGAGACTAAGTACTGCAGGCTCCAGGGCGGGTTTTATCCTAGAGAGTAAAACGTCTGCAGCCACCACATGAAAGCTCTCCTGGGAGTCATGTAGTATGTATCCGATGCACTACTGCCCATTTACTGATACCCTCACACTCTTCTAATAAGGATGCGACACAGAAATTGAATCGAGATTAAAATCCGGTAGGATCCAGGGCGGGTTCTATCCTCTAGAGTAAACGGCTGGAGCCTCCACATGAAAGCTCTCCTGGGAGTCATGTAGTTTGTATCCGACGCACTACTGCCCATTTACTGCAACCCTCACACTCTTCTAATAAGGATGCGACACAGAAATTGCGTCGAGACTAAGTACTGCAGGCTCCAGGGCGGGTTTTATCCTAGAGAGTAAAACGTCTGCAGCCTCCACATGAAAGCTCTCCTGGGAGTCATGTAGTATGTATCTGATGCACTACTGCCCATTTACTGATACCCTCACACACTTCTAATAAGGATGCGACACAGAAATTGCATCGAGATTAAATACTGTAGGCTCCAGGGCAGGTTTTATCCTAGAGAGTAAACGGTTGCAGCCTCCACATGAAAACTCTCCTGGGAGTCATGTACTTTGTATCCGACGCACTACTGCCCATTTACTGCAACCCTCACACTCTTCTAATAAGGATGCGTCACAGAAATTGCGTCGAGACTAAGTACTGCAGGCTCCAGGGCGGGTTTTATCCTAGAGAGTAAAACGTCTGCAGCCTCCACATGAAAGCTCTCCTGGGAGTCATGTAGTAAGTATCCGATGCACTACTGCCCTTTTACTGATACCCTCACACACTTCTAATAAGGATGCGACACAGAAATTGCATCGCGATTAAAATCCGGTAGGATCCAGGGCGGGTTCTATCCTCTAGAGTAAACGGCTGGAGCCTCCACATGAAAGCTCTCCTGGGAGTCACGTAGTTTATATCCGACGCACTACTGCCCATTTACTGCAACCCTCACACTCTTCTAATAAGGATGCGACACAGAAATTGCGTCGAGACTAAGTACTGCAGGCTCCAGGGCGGGTTTTATCCTAGAGAGTAAAACGGTTGCAGCCTCCACATGAAAGCTCTCCTGGGAGTCATGTAGTATGTATCCGATGCACTACTGCCCATTTACTGATACCCTCACACTCTTCTAATAAGGATGCGACACAGAAATTGAATCGAGATTAAATACTGTAGGCTCCAGGGCGGGTTTTAACCTACATAGTAAAACGGGTGCAGCCTACACATGAAAGCTCTCCGGGGAGTCATGTAGTTTGTATGAGACGCACTACTGCCCATTTACTGCAAACCTCACACGCTTCTAATAAGGACGCGACACAGAAATTGCGTCGGGATTAAATACTGTAGACTCCAGTGCGAGTTTTAACCTAGAGAGTGAAACGGTTGCAGCCTCCACATGAAAGCTCTCCTGGGAGTCATGTAGTTTGTATCCGACGCACTACTGCCCATTTCCTGCAACCCCCGCACTCTTCTAATAAGGATGCGACACAGAAATTGCGTCGAGACTAAGTATCGCAGGCTCCAGGGCGAGTTTTATCCTAGAGAGTAGAACGGTTGCAGCCTCCACATGAAAGCTCTGTTGGGAGTCATGTAGTTTGTATCCGACGCACTACTGCCCATTTACTGAAACCCTCACACTCTGATAGTATGGATGCGACACAGAAATTGCGTCGTGATTAAATACTGTAGGCTCCAGGGCGAGTTTTATCCTAGAGAGTAAAACGGTTGCAGCCTCCACATGAAAACTCTCCTGGGAGTCATGTAGTTTGTATCCGATGCACTACTGCCCGTTTACTGATACCGTCACACTCTTCTAATAAGGATGCGAAACAGTAATTGCGTCGCGATTAAATACTGTAGGCTACAGGGCGAGTTTTTTCCTAGAGAGTAAAACGGTCGCAGCCTCCACATGAAAGCTGTCCTGGGAGTCATGTAGTTTGTATTCGACGCACTACTGCCCATTTACTGCAACCCTCACACACTTCTAATAAGGATGCGACACAGAAATTGCATCGAGATTAAATACTGTAGGCTCCATGGCTGGTTTTTTCCTAGAGAGTAAACGGCTGCAGCCTCCACATGAAAGCTCTCCTGCGAGTCATGTAGTTTGTATCCGACGCACTACTGCCCATTTACTGAAACCCTCACACTCTGATAGTATGGATGCGACACAGAAATTGCATCGAGATTAAATACTGTAGGCTCCAGGGCGGGTTTTATCCAAGAGAGTAAACGGCTGCAGCCTCCACATGAAAGCTCTCCTGGGAGTCATGTAGTTTGTATCCGACGCACTACTGCCCATTTACTGCAATCCTCACACTCTTCTAATAAGGATGCAACACAGAAATTGCGCCGAGACTAAGTATCGCAGGCGCCGGGGCGTGTTTTATCCTAGAGAGTAGTACTTTTGCAGCCTCCACATGAAAGCTCTGCTGGGAGTCATGTAGTTTGTATCCGACGCACTACTGCCCATTTACTGCAACCCTCACACTCTTCTAATAAGGATGCGTCACAGAAATTGCGTCGAGACTAAGTACTGCAGGCTCCAGGGCGAGTTTTATGCTAGAGAGTAAAACGGCTGCAGCCTCCACATGAAAGCTCTCCTGGGAGTCATGTAGTTTGTTTCCGACGCACTACTGAACATTTACTGCAACCCTCACACTCTTCTAATAAGCATGCGACACAGAAATTGCATCGAGATTAAATACTGTAGGCTCCAGGGCGGGTTTTATCCTAGAGAGTAAACGTCTGCAGCCTCCACATGAAAGCTGTCCTGGGAGTCATGTAGTATGTATCCGATGCACTACTGCCCATTTACTGATACCCTCACACTCTTCTAATAAGGATGCGACACAGAAATTGAATCGAGATTAAAATCCGGTAGGATCCAGGGCGGGTTCTATCCTCTAGAGTAAACGGCTGGAGCCTCCACATGAAAGCTCTCCTGGGAGTCATGTAGTTTGTATCCGACGCACTACTGCCCATTTACTGCAACCCTCACACTCTTCTAATAAGGATGCGACACAGAAATTGCGTCGAGACTAAGTACTGCAGGCTCCAGGGCGGGTTTTATCCTAGAGAGTAAAACGTCTGCAGCCTCCACATGAAAGCTCTCCTGGGAGTCATGTAGTATGTATCCGATGCACTACTGCCCATTTACTGATACCCTCACACACTTCTAATAAGGATGCGACACAGAAATTGCATCGAGATTAAAATCCGGTAGGCTCCAGGGCGGGTTCCATCCAAGAGAGTAAACGGCTGCAGCCTCCACATGAAAGCTCTCCTGGGAGTCATGTAGTATGTATCCGATGCACTACTGCCCATTTACTGATACCCTCACACACTTCTAATAAGGATGCGACACAGAAATTGCATCGCGATTAAATCCGGTAGGATCCAGGGCGGGTTCTATCCTCTAGAGTAAACGGCTGGAGCCTCCACATGAAAGCTCTCCTGGGAGTCATGTAGTTTGTATCCGACGCACTACTGCCCATTTACTGTAACCCTCACACTCTTCTAATAAGGATGCGACACAGAAATTGCGTCGAGACTAAGTACTGCAGGCTCCAGGGCGGGTTTTATCCTAGAGAGTAAAACGTCTGCAGCCTCCACATGAAAGCTCTCCTGGGAGTCATGTAGTATGTATCCGATGCACTACTGCCCATTTACTGATACCCTCACACTCTTCTAATAAGGATGCGACACAGAAATCGAATCGAGATTAAATACTGTAGGCTCCAGGGCGGGTTTTAACCTACATAGTAAAACTGGAGCAGCCTACACATGAAAGCTCTCCGGGGAGTCATGTAGTTTGTATGAGACGCACTACTGCCCATTTACTGCAAACCTCACACGCTTCTAATAAGGATGCGACACAGAAATTGCGTCGGGATTAAATACTGTAGACTCCAGTGCGAGTTTTATCCTAGAGAGTAAAACGGTTGCAGCCTCCACATGAAAGCTCTCCTGGGAGTCATGTAGTTTGTATCCGACGCACTACTGCCCATTTCCTGCAACCCCCACACTCTTCTAATAAGCATGCGACACAGAAATTGCGTCGGGATTAAATACTGTAGGCGCCAGGGCGAGTTTTATCCTAGAGAGTAGAACGGTTGCAGCCTCCACATGAAAGCTCTGTTGGGAGTCATGTAGTTTGTATCCGACGCACTACTGCCCGTTTACTGAAACCCTCACACTCTGATAGTATGGATGCGACACAGAAATTGCGTCGTGATTAAATACTGTAGGCTCCAGGAGGAGTTTTATCCTAGAGAGTAAAACGGTTGCAGCCTCCACATGAAAACTCTCCTGGGAGTCATGTAGTTTGTATCCGACGCACTACTGCCCATTTACTGCAACCCTCACACTCTTCTAATAAGGATGCGACACAGAAATTGCGTCGAGACTAAGTACTGCAGGCTTCAGGGCGGGTTTTATCCTAGAGAGTAAAACGGCTGCAGCCTCCACATGAAAGCTCTCCTGGGAGTCATGTAGTATGTATCCGATGCACTACTGCCCATTTACTGATACCCTCACACACTTCTAATAAGGATGCGACACAGAAATTGCGTCGTGATTAAATACTGTAGTCTCCAGGGCGGGTTTTATCCTAGAGAGTAAAACGGTTGCAGCCTCCACTTGATAGCTCTCCTGGGAGTCATGTAGTATGTATCCGACGCTCTACTGCCCATTTACTGAAACCCTCACACTCTTAAAATAAAGATGCGACACTGAAATGGCATCGAGATTAAATACTGATGGCTCCAGGGCGAGTTTTATCCTAGAGAGTAAACGGCTGCAGGCTCCAAATGAAAGCTCTCCTGGGAGTCATGTAGTTTGTAGCCGACGCACTACTGCACATTACTGTAACCCTCACACTCTTCTAATAAGGATGCGACACAGAAATTGAATCGAGATTAAATACTGTAGGCTCCAGGGCGGGTTTTACCCTACATAGTAAAACGGGTGCAGCCTACACATGAAAGCTCTCCTGGCAGTCATGTAGTATGTATCCGACGCACTACTGCCCATTTACTGAAACCCTCACACTCTTATAATAAGGATGGGACACACAAATTTCGTCAAGATTAAGTACTGTAGGCTCCAGGGCGGCTTTTATTCTAGAGAGTAAATCGGCTGCAGCCTCCACATAAAAGCTCTGCTGGGAGATATGTAGTTAGTATCCGACGCACTACTGCCTATTTTCTGAAACCCTCGCACTCCTCAAATAATGAGACGACACAGAAATTGAGTGGAGATTAAGTACTGCAGGCTACCGGGCGAGTTTTATCCTAGAGAGTAAAACGGCAGCAGCCTCCACATGAAAGCTCTCCTGGGAGTCATGTAGTATGTATCCGATGCACTACTGCCCATTTACTGATACCCTCACACTCTCCTAATAAGGATGCGACACAGAAATTACGTCGAGGTTAAGAACTGTAGGCTCCAGGGCGGGTTTTATCCTAGAGAGAAAAACGGCTGCAGCCTCAACATGGAAGCTCTCCTGGGAGTCATATAGTTTGTATCCGACGCACTACTGCCATTTACTGAAACCCTCACACTCTTCTAATAAGGATGCGACACAGAAATTGCGTCGAGATTAAATACTGTAGACTCCAGGGCGGGTTTTATCCTAGAGAGTAAAACGGCAGCAGCCTCCACATGAAAGCTCTCCTGGGAGTCATGTAGTATGTATCCGATGCACTACTGCCCATTTACTGATACCCTCACACACTTCTAATAAGGATGCGACACAGAAATTGCATCGAGATTAAAATCCGGTAGGATCCAGGGCGGGTTCTATCCTCTAGAGTAAACGGCTGGAGCCTCCACATGAAAGCTCTCCTGGGAGTCATGTACTTTGTATCCGACGCACTACTGCCCATTTACTGCAACCCCCGCACTCTTCTAATAAGGATGCGACACAGAAATTGCGTCGAGACTAAGTACTGCAGGCTCCAGGGCGGGTTTTATCCTAGAGAGTAAAACGGTTGCAGCCTCCACATGAAAGCTCTCCTGGGAGTCATGTAGTATGTATCCGATGCACTACTGCCCATTTACTGATACCCTCACACACTTCTAATAAGGATGCGACACAGAAATTGCATCGCGATTAAATACTGTAGGCTCCAGGGCAGGTTTTATCCTACAGAGTAAACGGCTGCAGCCTCCACATGAAAGCTCTCCTGGGAGTCGTGTAGTTTGTATCCGACGCACTACTGCCCATTTACTGCAACCCTCACACTCTTCTAACAAGGATGCAAAACAGAAATTGCGTCGCGATTAAGTACTGTAGGCTCCAGGGCGAGTTTTTTCCTAGAGAGTAAAACGGTTGCAGCCTCCACATGAAAACTCTCCTGGGAGTCATGTAGTTTGTATCCGACGCACTACTGCCCATTTACTGCAACCCTCACACTCTTCTAATAAGGATGCGACACAGAAATTGCGTCGAGACTATGTACTGCAGGCTCCAGGGCGGGTTTTATCCAAGAGAGTAAAACGTCTGCAGCCTCCACATGAAAGCTCTCCTGGGAGTCATGTAGTATGTATCCGATGCACTACTGCCCATTTACTGATACCCTCACACTCTTCTAATAAGGATGCGACACAGAAATTGAATCGAGATTAAAATCCGGTAGGATCCAGGGCGGGTTCTATCCTCTAGAGTAAACGGCTGGAGCCTCCACATGAAAGCTCTCCTGGGAGTCATGTAGTTTGTATCCGACGCACTACTGCCCATTTACTGCAACCCTCACACTCTTCTAATAAGGATGCGACACAGAAATTGCGTCGAGACTAAGTACTGCAGGCTCCAGGGCGGGTTTTTTCCTAGAGAGTAAAACGTCTGCAGCCTCCACATGAAAGCTCTCCTGGGAGTCATGTAGTATGCATCCGATGCACTACTGCCCATTTACTGATACCCTCACACACTTCTAATAAGGATGCGACACAGAAATTGCATCGAGATTAAATACTGTAGGCTCCAGGGCAGGTTTTATCCTAGAGAGTAAACGGTTGCAGCCTCCACATGAAAACTCTCCTGGGAGTCATGTAGTTTGTATCCGACGCACTACCGCCCGTTTACTGCAACCCTCACACTCTTCTAATAAGGATGCGACACAGAAATTGCGTCGAGACTAAGTACTGCAGGCTCCAGGGCGGGTTTTATCCTAGAGAGTAAAACGTCTGCAGCCTCCACATGAAAGCTCTCCTGGGAGTCATGTAGTATGTATCCGATGCACTACTGCCCATTTACTGATACCCTCACACACTTCTAATAAGGATGCGACACAGAAATTGCATCGCGATTAAATCCGGTAGGATCCAGGGCGGGTTCTATCCTCTAGAGTAAACGGCTGGAGCCTCCACATGAAAGCTCTCCTGGGAGTCATGTAGTTTGTATCCGACGCACTACTGCCCATTTACTGCAACCCTCACACTCTTCTAATAAGGATGCGACACAGAAATTGCATCGAGATTAAAATCCGGTAGGATCCAGGGCGGGTTCTATCCTCTAGAGTAAACGGCTGGAGCCTCCACATGAAAGCTCTCCTGGGAGTCATGTACTTTGTATCCGACGCACTACTGCCCATTTACTGCAACCCCCGCACTCTTCTAATAAGGATGCGACACAGAAATTGCGTCGAGACTAAGTACTGCAGGCTCCAGGGCGGGTTTTATCCTAGAGAGTAAAACGGTTGCAGCCTCCACATGAAAGCTCTCCTGGGAGTCATGTAGTATGTATCCGATGCACTACTGCCCATTTACTGATACCCTCACACACTTCTAATAAGGATGCGACACAGAAATTGCATCGAGATTAAATACTGTAGGCTCCAGGGCAGGTTTTATCCTAGAGAGTAAAACGTCTGCAGCCTCCACATGAAAGCTCTCCTGGGAGTCATGTAGTATGTATCCGATGCACTACTGCCCATTTACTGATACCCTCACACTCTTCTAATAAGGATGCGACACAGAAATTGCATCGAGATTAAAATCCGGTAGGATCCAGGGCGGGTTCTATCCTCTAGAGTAAACGGCTGGAGCCTCCACATGAAAGCTCTCCTGGGAGTCATGTAGTTTGTATCCGACGCACTACTGCCCATTTACTGCAACCCTCACACTCTTCTAATAAGGATGCGACACAGAAATTGAATCGAGATTAAATACTGTAGGCTCCAGGGCGGGTTTTAACCTACATAGTAAAACGGGTGCAGCCTACACATGAAAGCTCTCCGGGGAGTCATGTAGTTTGTATGAGACGCACTACTGCCCATTTACTGCAAACCTCACACGCTTCTAATAAGGACGCGACACAGAAATTGCGTCGGGATTAAATACTGTAGACTCCAGTGCGAGTTTTAACCTAGAGAGTAAAACGGTTGCAGCCTCCACATGAAAGCTCTCCTGGGAGTCATGTAGTTTGTATCCGACGCACTACTGCCCATTTCCTGCAAACCCCGCACTCTTCTAATAAGGATGCGACACAGAAATTGCGTCGAGACTAAGTATCGCAGGCTCCAGGGCGAGTTTTATCCTAGAGAGTAGAACGGTTGCAGCCTCCACATGAAAGCTCTGTTGGGAGTCATGTAGTTTGTATCCGACGCACTACTGCCCATTTACTGAAACCCTCACACTCTGATAGTATGGATGCGACACAGAAATTGCGTCGTGATTAAATACTGTAGGCTCCAGGGCGAGTTTTATCCTAGAGAGTAAAACGGTTGCAGCCTCCACATGAAAACTCTCCTGGGAGTCATGTAGTTTGTATCCGATGCACTACTGCCCGTTTACTGATACCGTCACACTCTTCTAATAAGGATGCGAAACAGTAATTGCGTCGCGATTAAATACTGTAGGCTACAGGGCGAGTTTTTTCCTAGAGAGTAAAACGGTCGCAGCCTCCACATGAAAGCTGTCCTGGGAGTCATGTAGTTTGTATTCGACGCACTACTGCCCATTTACTGCAACCCTCACACACTTCTAATAAGGATGCGACACAGAAATTGCATCGAGATTAAATACTGTAGGCTCCATGGCTGGTTTTTTCCTAGAGAGTAAACGGCTGCAGCCTCCACATGAAAGCTCTCCTGCGAGTCATGTAGTTTGTATCCGACGCACTACTGCCCATTTACTGAAACCCTCACACTCTGATAGTATGGATGCGACACGGAAATTGCATCGAGATTAAATACTGTAGGCTCCAGGGCGGGTTTTATCCAAGAGAGTAAACGGCTGCAGCCTCCACATGAAAGCTCTCCTGGGAGTCATGTAGTTTGTATCCGACGCACTACTGCCCATTTACTGCAATCCTCACACTCTTCTAATAAGGATGCAACACAGAAATTGCGCCGAGACTAAGTATCGCAGGCGCCGGGGCGAGTTTTATCCTAGAGAGTAGAACTTTTGCAGCCTCCACATGAAAGCTCTGCTGGGAGTCATGTAGTTTGTATCCGACGCACTACTGCCCATTTACTGCAACCCTCACACTCTTCTAATAAGGATGCGTCACAGAAATTGCGTCGAGACTAAGTACTGCAGGCTCCAGGGCGAGTTTTATGCTAGAGAGTAAAACGGCTGCAGCCTCCACATGAAAGCTCTCCTGGGAGTCATGTAGTTTGTTTCCGACGCACTACTGCCCATTTACTGCAACCCTCACACTCTTCTAATAAGGATGCGACACAGAAATTGCATCGAGATTAAAATCCGGTAGGATCCAGGGCGGGTTCTATCCTCTAGAGTAAACGGCTGGAGCCTCCACATGAAAGCTCTCCTGGGAGTCATGTACTTTGTATCCGACGCACTACTGCCCATTTACTGCAACCCCCGCACTCTTCTAATAAGGATGCGACACAGAAATTGCGTCGAGACTAAGTACTGCAGGCTCCAGGGCGGGTTTTATCCTAGAGAGTAAAACGGTTGCAGCCTCCACATGAAAGCTCTCCTGGGAGTCATGTAGTATGTATCCGATGCACTACTGCCCATTTACTGATACCCTCACACACTTCTAATAAGGATGCGACACAGAAATTGCATCGAGATTAAATACTGTAGGCTCCAGGGCAGGTTTTATCCTAGAGAGTAAAACGTCTGCAGCCTCCACATGAAAGCTCTCCTGGGAGTCATGTAGTATGTATCCGATGCACTACTGCCCATTTACTGATACCCTCACACTCTTCTAATAAGGATGCGACACAGAAATTGCATCGAGATTAAAATCCGGTAGGATCCAGGGCGGGTTCTATCCTCTAGAGTAAACGGCTGGAGCCTCCACATGAAAGCTCTCCTGGGAGTCATGTAGTTTGTATCCGACGCACTACTGCCCATTTACTGCAACCCTCACACTCTTCTAATAAGGATGCGACACAGAAATTGAATCGAGATTAAATACTGTAGGCTCCAGGGCGGGTTTTAACCTACATAGTAAAACGGGTGCAGCCTACACATGAAAGCTCTCCGGGGAGTCATGTAGTTTGTATGAGACGCACTACTGCCCATTTACTGCAAACCTCACACGCTTCTAATAAGGACGCGACACAGAAATTGCGTCGGGATTAAATACTGTAGACTCCAGTGCGAGTTTTAACCTAGAGAGTAAAACGGTTGCAGCCTCCACATGAAAGCTCTCCTGGGAGTCATGTAGTTTGTATCCGACGCACTACTGCCCATTTACTGCAACTCCCGCACTCTTCTAATAAGCATGCGACACAGAAATTGCATCGAGATTAAATACTGTAGGCTCCAGGGCGGGTTTTATCCTAGAGAGTAAACGGCTGCAGCCTCCACATGAAAGCTGTCCTGGGAGTCATGTAGTATGTATCCGATGCACTACTGCCCATTTACTGATACCCTCACACTCTTCTAATAAGGATGCGACACAGAAATTGAATCGAGATTAAAATCCGGTAGGATCCAGGGCGGGTTCTATCCTCTAGAGTAAACGGCTGGAGCCTCCACATGAAAGCTCTCCTGGGAGTCATGTAGTTTGTATCCGACGCACTACTGCCCATTTACTGCAACCCTCACACTCTTCTAATAAGGATGCGACACAGAAATTGCGTCGAGACTAAGTACTGCAGGCTCCAGGGCGGGTTTTATCCTAGAGAGTAAAACGTCTGCAGCCTCCACATGAAAGCTCTCCTGGGAGTCATGTAGTATGTATCCGATGCACTACTGCCCATTTACTGATACCCTCACACACTTCTAATAAGGATGCGACACAGAAATTGCATCGAGATTAAAAGCCGGTAGGATTCAGGGCGGGTTCTATCCTCTAGAGTAAACGGCTGGAGCCTCCACATGAAAGCTCTCCTGGGAGTCATGTACTTTGTATCCGACGCACTACTGCCCATTTACTGCAACTCCCGCACTCTTCTAATAAGGATGCGACACAGAAATTGCGTCGAGACTAAGTACTGCAGGCTCCAGGGCGGGTTTTATCCTAGAGAGTAAAACGGTTGCAGCCTCCACATGAAAGCTCTCCTGGGAGTCATGTAGTATGTATCCGATGCACTACTGCCCATTTACTGATACCCTCACACACTTCTAATAAGGATGCGACACAGAAATTGCATCGAGATTAAATACTGTAGGCTCCAGGGCAGGTTTTATCCTACAGAGTAAACGGCTGCAGCCTCCACATGAAAGCTCTCCTGGGAGTCGTGTAGTTTGTATCCGACGCACTACTGCCCATTTACTGCAACCCTCACACTCTTCTAATAAGGATGCAAAACAGAAATTGCGTCGCGATTAAGTACTGTAGGCTCCAGGGCGAGTTTTTTCCTAGAGAGTAAAACGGTTGCAGCCTCCACATGAAAACTCTCCTGGGAGTCATGTAGTTTGTATCCGACGCACTACTGCCCATTTACTGCAACCCTCACACTCTTCTAATAAGGATGCGACACAGAAATTGCGTCGAGACTATGTACTGCAGGCTCCAGGGCGGGTTTTATCCTAGAGAGTAAAACGTCTGCAGCCTCCACATGAAAGCTCTCCTGGGAGTCATGTAGTATGTATCCGATGCACTACTGCCCATTTACTGATACCCTCACACTCTTCTAATAAGGATGCGACACAGAAATTGCATCGCGATTAAAATCCGGTAGGATCCAGGGCGGGTTCTATCCTCTAGAGTAAACGGCTGGAGCCTCCACATGAAAGCTCTCCTGGGAGTCATGTAGTTTGTATCCGACGCACTACTGCCCATTTACTGCAACCCTCACACTCTTCTAATAAGGATGCGACACAGAAATTGCGTCGAGACTAAGTACTGCAGGCTCCAGGGCGGGTTTTATCCTAGAGAGTAAAACGTCTGCAGCCTCCACATGAAAGCTCTCCTGGGAGTCATGTAGTATGTATCCGATGCACTACTGCCCATTTACTGATACCCTCACACACTTCTAATAAGGATGCGACACAGAAATTGCATCGAGATTAAATACTGTAGGCTCCAGGGCAGGTTTTATCCTAGAGAGTAAACGGTTGCAGCCTCCACATGAAAACTCTCCTGGGAGTCATGTAGTTTGTATCCGACGCACTACCGCCCATTTACTGCAACCCTCACACTCTTCTAATAAGGATGCGACACAGAAATTGCGTCGAGACTAAGTACTGCAGGCTCCAGGGCGGGTTTTATCCTAGAGAGTAAAACGTCTGCAGCCTCCACATGAAAGCTCTCCTGGGAGTCATGTAGTATGTATCCGATGCACTACTGCCCATTTACTGATACCCTCACACACTTCTAATAAGGATGCGACACAGAAATTGCATCGCGATTAAATCCGGTAGGATCCAGGGCGGGTTCTATCCTCTAGAGTAAACGGCTGGAGCCTCCACATGCAAGCTCTCCTGGGAGTCATGTAGTTTGTATCCGACGCACTACTGCCCATTTACTGTAACCCTCACACTCTTCTAATAAGGATGCGACACAGAAATTGCGTCGAGACTAAGTACTGCAGGCTCCAGGGCGGGTTTTATCCTAGAGAGTAAAACGTCTGCAGCCTCCACATGAAAGCTCTCCTGGGAGTCATGTAGTATGTATCCGATGCACTACTGCCCATTTACTGATACCCTCACACTCTTCTAATAAGGATGCGACACAGAAATCGAATCGAGATTAAATACTGTAGGCTCCAGGGCGGGTTTTAACCTACATAGTAAAACGGGTGCAGCCTACACATGAAAGCTCTCCGGGGAGTCATGTAGTTTGTATGAGACGCACTACTGCCCATTTACTGCAAACCTCACACGCTTCTAATAAGGATGCGACACAGAAATTGCGTCGGGATTAAATACTGTAGACTCCAGTGCGAGTTTTATCCTAGAGAGTAAAACGGTTGCAGCCTCCACATGAAAGCTCTCCTGGGAGTCATGTAGTTTGTATCCGACGCACTACTGCCCATTTCCTGCAACCCCCACACTCTTCTAATAAGCATGCGACACAGAAATTGCGTCGGGATTAAATACTGTAGGCGCCAGGGCGAGTTTTATCCTAGAGAGTAGAACGGTTGCAGCCTCCACATGAAAGCTCTGTTGGGAGTCATGTAGTTTGTATCCGACGCACTACTGCCCGTTTACTGAAACCCTCACACTCTGATAGTATGGATGCGACACAGAAATTGCGTCGTGATTAAATACTGTAGGCTCCAGGACGAGTTTTATCCTAGAGAGTAAAACGGCTGCAGCCTCCACATGAAAACTCTCCTGGGAGTCATGTAGTTTGTATCCGACGCACTACTGCCCATTTACTGCAACCCTCACACTCTTCTAATAAGGATGCGACACAGAAATTGCGTCGAGACTAAGTACTGCAGGCTTCAGGGCGGGTTTTATCCTAGAGAGTAAAACGGCTGCAGCCTCCACATGAAAGCTCTCCTGGGAGTCATGTAGTATGTATCCGATGCACTACTGCCCATTTACTGATACCCTCACACACTTCTAATAAGGATGCGACACAGAAATTGCGTCGTGATTAAATACTGTAGTCTCCAGGGCGGGTTTTATCCTAGAGAGTAAAACGGATGCAGCCTCCACTTGATAGCTCTCCTGGGAGTCATGTAGTATGTATCCGACGCTCTACTGGCCATTTACTGAAACCCTCACACTCTTAAAATAAAGATGCGACACTGAAATGGCATCGAGATTAAATGCTGATGGCTCCAGGGCGAGTTTTATCCTAGAGAGTAAACGGCTGCAGGCTCCAAATGAAAGCTCTCCTGGGAGTCATGTAGTTTGTAGCCGACGCACTACTGCACATTACTGTAACCCTCACACTCTTCTAATACGGATGCGACACAGAAATTGCGTCGGGATTAAATACTGTAGGCTCCAGGGCGAGTTTTATCCTAGAGAATAAAACGGTTGCAGCCTCCACATGAAAGCTCTCCTGGGAGTCATGTAGTTTGTATCCGACGCACTACTTCCCATTTACTGCAATCCTCACACTCTTCTAATAAGGATGCGACACAGAAATTGCGTCGAGACTAAGTACTGCAGGCTCAAGGGCGGGTTTTATCCTAGAGAGTAAAACGGTTGCAGTCTCCAGATGAAAGCTCTCCTGGGAGTCATGTAGCTTGTATCCGACGCACTACTGCCCATTTACTGCAACCCTCTCACTGTTCTAATAAGGATGCGACACAGAAATTGCGTCGAGACTAAGTACTGCAGGCTCCAGGGCGGGTTTTACCCTAGACAGTAAAACGCCTGCAGCCTCCATATGAAAGCTCTCCTGGGATTCATGTAGTTTGTATCCGACGCACTGCTGCTCATTTACTGAAACCCTCACACTCTTCTAATAAGGATGCGACACAGAAATTGAATCGAGATTAAATACTGTAGGCTCCAGGGCGGGTTTTAACCTACATAGTAAAACGGGTGCAGCCTACACATGAAAGCTCGCCGGGGAGTCATGTAGTTTGTATGAGACGCACTACTGCCCATTTACTGCAAACCTCACACGCTTCTAATAAGGACGCGACACAGAAATTGCGTCGAGATTAAATACTGTAGGCTTCAGGGTGAGTTTTATCCTAGAGAGTAAAACGGTTGCAGCCTCCACATGAAAGCTCTCCTGGGAGCCATGTAGTTTGTATCAGAGGCACTACTGCCCATTTACTGAAACCCTCACACACTTCTAATAAGGATACGACACAGAAAATGCTTCGCGATTAAATACTGCGGGCTCCAGGGCGGGTTTTATCCAAGATAGTAAAACGGCTGCAGCATCCACTTGAAAGGTCTCCTAGGAGTCATGCAGCTTGTATCCGACGCACTACTGCCCATTTACTGAAACCCTCACACTCTTCTAATAAGGATGCGATACAGAAATTGCGTCGAGATTAAATACTGCAGGTTCGAGGGCGGGTTTTATCCTAGAGAGTAAAATGGCTGCAGCCTCCACATGAAAACTCTCCTGGCAGTCATGTAGTATGTATCCGACGCACTACTGCCCATTTACTGAAACCCTCACACTCTTATAATAAGGATGGGACACACAAATTTCGTCAAGATTAAGTACTGTAGGCTCCAGGGCGGCTTTTATTTTAGAGAGTAAATCGGCTGCAGCCTCCACATAAATGCTCTGCTGGGAGATATGTAGTTAGTATCCAACGCACTACTGCCTATTTACTGAAACCCTCGCACTCCTCAAATAATGAGACGACACAGAAATTGAGTGGAGAATAAGTACTGCAGGCTACCGGGCGAGTTTTATCCTACACAGTAAGACGGCTGCAGCCTCCACATGTAAGCTCTCCTGGGTGTGATTTAGTTTGTATCCGACGCACTACTGCCCATTTACTGAAACCCTCACACTCTCCTAATAAGGATGCGACACAGAAATTACGTCGAGGTTAAGAACTGTAGGCTCCAGGGCGGGTTTTATCCTAGAGAGAAAAACGGCTGCAGCCTCCACATGGAAGCTCTCCTGGGAGTCATATAGTTTGTATCCGACGCACTACTGCCATTTACTGAAACCCTCACACTCTTCTAATAAGGATGCGAGACAGAAATTGCGTCGAGATTAAATACTGTAGACTCCAGGGCGGGTTTTATCCTAGAGAGTAAAACGGCAGCAGCCTCCACATGAAAGCTCTCCTGGGAGTCATGTAGTATGTATCCGATGCACTACTGCCCGTTTACTGATACCCTCACACACTTCTAATAAGGATGCGACACAGAAATTGCATCGAGATTAAAATCCGGTAGGATCCAGGGCGGGTTCTATCCTCTAGAGTAAACGGCTGGAGCCTCCACATGAAAGCTCTCCTGGGAGTCATGTAGTATGCATCCGATGCACTACTGCCCATTTACTGCAACCCCTGCACTCTTCTAATAAGGATGCGACACAGAAATTGCGTCGAGACTAAGTACTGCAGGCTCCAGGGCGGGTTTTATCCTAGAGAGTAAAACGGTTGCAGCCTCCACATGAAAGCTCTCCTGGGAGTCATGTAGTATGTATCCGATGCACTACTGCCCATTTACTGATACCCTCACACACTTCTAATAAGGATGCGACACAGAAATTGCATCGCGATTAAATACTGTAGGCTCCAGGGCAGGTTTTATCCTACAGAGTAAACGGCTGCAGCCTCCACATGAAAGCTCTCCTGGGAGTCGTGTAGTTTGTATCCGACGCACTACTGCCCATTTACTGCAACCCTCACACTCTTCTAATAAGGATGCAAAACAGAAATTGCGTCGCGATTAAGTACTGTAGGCTCCAGGGCGAGTTTTTTCCTAGAGAGTAAAACGGTTGCAGCCTCCACATGAAAACTCTCCTGGGAGTCATGTAGTTTGTATCCGACGCACTACTGCCCATTTACTGCAACCCTCACACTCTTCTAATAAGGATGCGACACAGAAATTGCGTCGAGACTATGTACTGCAGGCTCCAGGGCGGGTTTTATCCTAGAGAGTAAAACGTCTGCAGCCTCCACATGAAAGCTCTCCTGGGAGTCATGTAGTATGTATCCGATGCACTACTGCCCATTTACTGATACCCTCACACTCTTCTAATAAGGATGCGACACAGAAATTGCATCGCGATTAAAATCCGGTAGGATCCAGGGCGGGTTCTATCCTCTAGAGTAAACGGCTGGAGCCTCCACATGAAAGCTCTCCTGGGAGTCATGTAGTTTGTATCCGACGCACTACTGCCCATTTACTGCAACCCTCACACTCTTCTAATAAGGATGCGACACAGAAATTGCGTCGAGACTAAGTACTGCAGGCTCCAGGGCGGGTTTTTTCCTAGAGAGTAAAACGTCTGCAGCCTCCACATGAAAGCTCTCCTGGGAGTCATGTAGTATGCATCCGATGCACTACTGCCCATTTACTGATACCCTCACACACTTCTAATAAGGATGCGACACAGAAATTGCATCGAGATTAAATACTGTAGGCTCCAGGGCAGGTTTTATCCTAGAGAGTAAACGGTTGCAGCCTCCACATGAAAACTCTCCTGGGAGTCATGTAGTTTGTATCCGACGCACTACCGCCCGTTTACTGCAACCCTCACACTCTTCTAATAAGGATGCGACACAGAAATTGCGTCGAGACTAAGTACTGCAGGCTCCAGGGCGGGTTTTATCCTAGAGAGTAAAACGTCTGCAGCCTCCACATGAAAGCTCTCCTGGGAGTCATGTAGTATGTATCCGATGCACTACTGCCCATTTACTGATACCCTCACACACTTCTAATAAGGATGCGACACAGAAATTGCATCGCGATTAAATCCGGTAGGATCCAGGGCGGGTTCTATCCTCTAGAGTAAACGGCTGGAGCCTCCACATGAAAGCTCTCCTGGGAGTCATGTAGTTTGTATCCGACGCACTACTGCCCATTTACTGCAACCCTCACACTCTTCTAATAAGGATGCGACACAGAAATTGCGTCGAGACTAAGTACTGCAGGCTCCAGGGCGGGTTTTATCCTAGAGAGTAAAACGTCTGCAGCCTCCACATGAAAGCTCTCCTGGGAGTCATGTAGTATGTATCCGATGCACTACTGCCCATTTACTGATACCCTCACACTCTTCTAATAAGGATGCGACACAGAAATTGAATCGAGATTAAATACTGTAGGCTCCAGGGCGGGTTTTAACCTACATAGTAAAACGGGTGCAGCCTACACATGAAAGCTCTCCGGGGAGTCATGTAGTTTGTATGAGACGCACTACTGCCCATTTACTGCAAACCTCACACGCTTCCAATAAGGATGCGACACAGAAATTGCGTCGGGATTAAATACTGTAGACTCCAGTGCGAGTTTTATCCTAGAGAGTAAAACGGTTGCAGCCTCCACATGAAAGCTCTCCTGGGAGTCATGTAGTTTGTATCCGACGCACTACTGCCCATTTCCTGCAACCCCCACACTCTTCTAATAAGGATGCGACACAGAAATTGCGTCGGGATTAAATACTGTAGGCTCCAGGGCGAGTTTTATCCTAGAGAGTAGAACGGTTGCAGCCTCCACATGAAAGCTCTGTTGGGAGTCATGTAGTTTGTATCCGACGCACTACTGCCCGTTTACTGAAACCCTCACACTCTGATAGTATGGATGCGACACAGAAATTGCGTCGTGATTAAATACTGTAGGCTCCAGGACGAGTTTTATCCTAGAGAGTAAAACGGTTGCAGCCTCCACATGAAAACTCTCCTGGGAGTCATGTAGTTTGTATCCGACGCACTACTGCCCATTTACTGCAACCCTCACACTCTTCTAATAAGGATGCGACACAGAAATTGCGTCGAGACTAAGTACTGCAGGCTTCAGGGCGGGTTTTATCCTAGAGAGTAAAACGGCTGCAGCCTCCACATGAAAGCTCTCCTGGGAGTCATGTAGTATGTATCCGATGCACTACTGCCCATTTACTGATACCCTCACACACTTCTAATAAGGATGCGACACAGAAATTGCGTCGTGATTAAATACTGTAGTCTCCAGGGCGGGTTTTATCCTAGAGAGTAAAACGGTTGCAGCCTCCACTTGATAGCTCTCCTGGGAGTCATGTAGTATGTATCCGACGCTCTACTGCCCATTTACTGAAACCCTCACACTCTTAAAATAAAGATGCGACACTGAAATGGCATCGAGATTAAATACTGATGGCTCCAGGGCGAGTTTTATCCTAGAGAGTAAACGGCTGCAGGCTCCAAATGAAAGCTCTCCTGGGAGTCATGTAGTTTGTAGCCGACGCACTACTGCACATTTACTGTAACCCTCACACTCTTCTAATAAGGATGCGACACAGAAATTGCGTCGGGATTAAATACTGTAGGCTCCAGGGCGAGTTTTATCCTAGAGAATAAAACGGTTGCAGCCTCCACATGAAAGCTCTCCTGGGAGTCATGTAGTTTGTATCCGACGCACTACTTCCCATTTACTGCAATCCTCACACTCTTCTAATAAGGATGCGACACAGAAATTGCGTCGAGACTAAGTACTGCAGGCTCAAGGGCGGGTTTTATCCTAGAGAGTAAAACGGTTGCAGTCTCCAGATGAAAGCTCTCCTGGGAGTCATGTAGCTTGTATCCGACGCACTACTGCCCATTTACTGCAACCCTCTCACTGTTCTAATAAGGATGCGACACAGAAATTGCGTCGAGACTAAGTACTGCAGGCTCCAGGGCGGGTTTTACCCTAGACAGTAAAACGCCTGCAGCCTCCATATGAAAGCTCTCCTGGGATTCATGTAGTTTGTATCCGACGCACTACTGCCCATTTACTGAAACCCTCACACTCTTCTAATAAGGATGCGACACAGAAATTGAATCGAGATTAAATACTGTAGGCTCCAGGGCGGGTTTTAACCTACATAGTAAAAACGGGTGCAGCCTACACATGAAAGCTCTCCGGGGAGTCATGTAGTTTGTATGAGACGCACTACTGCCCATTTACTGCAAACCTCACACGCTTCTAATAAGGACGCGACACAGATATTGCGTCGAGATTAAATACTGTAGGCTTCAGGGTGAGTTTTATCCTAGAGAGTAAAACGGTTGCAGCCTCCACATGAAAGCTCTCCTGGGAGCCATGTAGTTTGTATCAGAGGCACTACTGCCCATTTACTGAAACCCTCACACACTTCTAATAAGGATACGACACAGAAAATGCTTCGCGATTAAATACTGCGGGCTCCAGGGCGGGTTTTATCCAAGATAGTAAAACGGCTGCAGCATCCACTTGAAAGGTCTCCTAGGAGTCATGCAGCTTGTATCCGACGCACTACTGCCCATTTACTGAAACCCTCACACTCTTCTAATAAGGATACGATACAGAAATTGCGTCGAGATTAAATACTGCAGGTTCGAGGGCGGGTTTTATCCTAGAGAGTAAAATGGCTGCAGCCTCCACATGAAAACTCTCCTGGCAGTCATGTAGTATGTATCCGACGCACTACTGCCCATTTACTGAAACCCTCACACTCTTATAATAAGGATGCGACACACAAATTTCGTCAAGATTAAGTACTGTAGGCTCCAGGGCGGCTTTTATTCTAGAGAGTAAATCGGCTGCAGCCTCCACATAAAAGCTCTGCTGGGAGATATGTAGTTAGTATCCGACGCACTACTGCCTATTTACTGAAACCCTCACACTCCTCAAATAATGAGACGACACAGAAATTGAGTGGAGATTAAGTACTGCAGGCTACCGGGCGAGTTTTATCCTACACAGTAAGACGGCTGCAGCCTCCACATGTAAGCTCTCCTGGGTGTGATTTAGTTTGTATCCGACGCACTACTGCCCATTTACTGAAACCCTCACACTCTCCTAATAAGGATGCGACACAGAAATTACGTCGAGGTTAAGAACTGTAGGCTCCAGGGCGGGTTTTATCCTAGAGAGAAAAACGGCTGCAGCCTCCACATGGAAGCTCTCCTGGGAGTCATATAGTTTGTATCCGACGCACTACTGCCATTTACTGAAACCCTCACACTCTTCTAATAAGGATGCGACACAGAAATTGCGTCGAGATTAAATACTGTAGACTCCAGGGCGGGTTTTATCCTAGAGAGTAAAACGGCAGCAGCCTCCACATTAAAGCTCTCCAGGGAGTCATGGAGTTTGTATCCGACGCACTAATGTCCATTTACTAAAACCCTCACACTCTTCTAATAAGGATGTGACACAAAAATTGCGTTGAGATTAAGTACTGTAGGCTCAAGGGCGGGTTTTATCCTAGAGAGTAAAATAGCTGCAGCCTACACGTGAAAGCTCTCAGGGGAGACATGTAGTTTGTATCCGACGCACTAATGTCCATTTACTGAAATCCTCACACTATTCAAATAATGAGATGACACAGAAATTTCGTCGAGATTAAGCACTGTAGGCTCCAGGGCGCTTTTTATCCTAGAGTAAAACGTCTGCAGCATACACATGATAGCTCTCCTGGGAGTCATGTAGTTTGTAGCCGACGCACTACTGCACATTTACTGTAACCCTCACACTCTTCTAATAAGGATGCGACACAGAAATTGCGTCGGGATTAAATACTGTAGGCTCCAGGGCGAGTTTTATCCTAGAGAATAAAACGGTTGCAGCCTCCACATGAAAGCTCTCCTGGGAGTCATGTAGTTTGTATCCGACGCACTACTTCCCATTTACTGCAATCCTCACACTCTTCTAATAAGGATGCGACACAGAAATTGCGTCGAGACTAAGTACTGCAGGCTCAAGGGCGGGTTTTATCCTAGAGAGTAAAACGGTTGCAGTCTCCACATGAAAGCTCTCCTGGGAGTCATGTAGCTTGTATCCGACGCACTACTGCCCATTTACTGCAACCCTCTCACTGTTCTAATAAGGATGCGACACAGAAATTGCGTCGAGACTAAGTACTGCAGGCTCCAGGGCGGGTTTTACCCTAGAGAGTAAAACACCTGCAGCCTCCATATGAAAGCTCTCCTGGGATTCATGTAGTTTGTATCCGACGCACTACTGCCCATTTACTGAAACCCTCACACTCTTCTAATAAGGATGCGACACAGAAATTGAATCGAGATTAAATACTGTAGGCTCCAGGGCGGGTTTTAACCTACATAGTAAAACGGGTGCAGCCTACACATGAAAGCTCTCCGGGGAGTCATGTAGTTTGTATGAGACGCACTACTGCCCATTTACTGCAAACCTCACACGCTTCTAATAAGGACGCGACACAGAAATTGCGTCGAGATTAAATACTGTAGGCTTCAGGGTGAGTTTTTTCCTAGAGAGTAAAACGGTTGCAGCCTCCACATGAAAGCTCTCCTGGGAGCCATGTAGTTTGTATCAGAGGCACTACTGCCCATTTACTGAAACCCTCACACACTTCTAATAAGGATACGACCCAGAAAATGCTTCGCGATTAAATACTGCGGGCTCCAGGGCGGGTTTTATCCAAGATAGTAAAACGGCTGCAGCATCCACTTGAAAGGTCTCCTAGGAGTCATGCAGCTTGTATCCGACGCACTACTGCCCATTTACTGAAACCCTCACACTCTTCTAATAAGGATGCGATACAGAAATTGCGTCGAGATTAAATACTGCAGGTTCGAGGGCGGGTTTTATCCTAGAGAGTAAAATGGCTGCAGCCTCCACATGAAAACTCTCCTGGCAGTCATGTAGTATGTATCCGACGCACTACTGCCCATTTACTGAAACCCTCACTCTCTTATAATAAGGATGCGTCACACAAATTTCGTCAAGATTAAGTACTGTAGGCTCCAGGGCGGCTTTTATTCTAGAGAGTAAATCGGCTGCAGCCTCCACATAAAAGCTCTGCTGGGAGATATGTAGTTAGTATCCGACGCACTACTGCCTATTTACTGAAACCCTCACACTCCTCAAATAATGAGACGACACAGAAATTGAGTGGAGATTAAGTACTGCGGGCTACCGGGCGAGTTTTATCCTACACAGTAAGACGGCTGCAGCCTCCACATGTAAGCTCTCCTGGGTGTGATTTAGTTTGTATCCGACGCACTACTGCCCATTTACTGAAACCCTCACACTCTCCTAATAAGGATGCGACACAGAAATTACGTCGAGGTTAAGAACTGTAGGCTCCAGGGCGGGTTTTATCCTAGAGAGAAAAACGGCTGCAGCCTCCACATGGAAGCTCTCCTGGGAGTCATATAGTTTGTATCCGACGCACTACTGCCATTTACTGAAACCCTCACACTCTTCTAATAAGGATGCGACACAGAAATTGCGTCGAGATTAAATACTGTAGACTCCAGGGCGGGTTTTATCCTAGAGAGTAAAACGGCAGCAGCCTCCACATTAAAGCTCTCCAGGGAGTCATGGGGTTTGTATCCGACGCACTAATGTCCATTTACTAAAACCCTCACACTCTTCTAATAAGGATGTGACACAGAAATTGCGTTGAGATTAAGTACTGTAGGCTCAAGGGCGGGTTTTATCCTAGAGAGTAAAATAGCTGCAGCCTACACGTGAAAGCTCTCAGGGGAGACATGTAGTTTGTATCCGACGCACTAATGTCCATTTACTGAAACCCTCACACTCTTCAAATAATGAGATGACACAGAAATTTCGTCGAGATTAAGCACTGTAGGCTCCAGGGCGCTTTTTATCCTAGAGTAAAACGTCTGCAGCATACACATGATAGCTCTCCAGGGAGACATGTAGATTGTATCCGACGCACAACTGCCCATTTACTGAAACCCTCACACTCTTCTAATAAGGATGCGACACAGAAATTGCGTCGTGATTTAGTACTGTAGGCTCCAGGGCGGGTTTTATCCTAGAGAGTAAATTAGCTGCAGCCTACACGTGAAAGCTCTCAGGGGAGACATGTAGTTTGTATCCGACGCACTACTGCCCATTTACTGAAACCCTCACACTCTTCTAATAAGGATGCGACAAAGGAATTGCATCGAGATTAAATACTGTAGGCTCCAGGGCGGGTTATATCCGAGAGTGTAAAACGGCTGCAGACTCCACATGAAAGGTCTCCTGGGAGTCATGTAGTTTGTTTCCGACGCACTACTGCCCATTTACTGTAACCCTCACACTCTTCTGATAAGGATGCGACACAGAAATTACGTCGAGATTAAGTACTATAGGCTCCAGGGCGGGTTTTATACTAGAGAGTAAAACGGCTGCAGCCTCCACATGAAAGCTGTCCTGGGAGTCATGTAGTTTGTATCCGACGCACTACTGCCCATTTACTGAAACCCTCACACTCTTCTTATAACGATGCGACGCAGAAATTGCGTCGAGATTAAGTACTGTAGGCTCCAGGGAGGGTTTTATCCAAGAGATAGAAATGGCTGCAGCGTCGACATGAAAGCTCTCCTGGGAGTCATGTAGTTTGTATCCGACGCACTACTGCCCATTCACTGAAACCCTCACACTCTTCTAATAAGGATGCGACACAGAAATTGCATCGAGATTAAATACTGTAGGATCCAGGGCGATTTTTATCCTAGAGAGTGAAACGGCTGCATCCTCCACATGAAAGCTCTCCTGGGAGTCATGTAGTTTGTATCCGACGCATACTGCGAATTTAGTGAAACCCTCACATTCTTCTAATAAAGGTGCGACACAGAAATTGTATCGAGATTAAGTACTGTAGGCTCAAGGACGGCTTATATCCTAGAGAGTAAAACGGCTGCAGCCTCCACGTGAAAGCTATCCTGGGAGTCATGTAGTTTGTATCCGACGCACTACTGCCCATTTACTGAAACCCTCACACTCTTCTAATATGGATGCGACACAGAAATTGCGTCGAGATTAAATACTGTAGGCTCCAGGGCGGCATTTACCCTAGAGAGTGAAACGGCTGCAGCCTCCACATTAAAGCTCTCCTGGGAGTCATGTAGATTGTATCAGATGCACTACTGCCCATTTACTGAAACCCTCACACTCTTCTAATGGGAATGCGACACAGAAATTGTATTGAGATTAAATACTGTAGGCTCCAGGGCGGGTTATATCCTAGAGAGTGAAACGGCTGCAGCCTCCGCATGAAAGCTCTCCTGGGAGTCATGTAGTTTGTATCCGACGCACTACTGACCATTTACTGAAACCCTCACACTCTTCTAATAAGGTTGCGACACAGAAATTGCATCGAGATTAAATACTGTACGGTCAAGGACGGTTTTTATCCTAGAGAGTGAAACGGCTGCAGCCTCCACATGAAAGCTCTCCTTAGAGTCATGCAGTTTGTATCTTACGCACTACTGCCCTTTTACTGAAACCCTCACACTCTTCTAATAAGAATGCGGCACAGAAATTGCATCGAGATTAAATACTGTTGGCTCCAGGGCGGTTTTTATCCTAGAGAGTGAAACGGCTGCAGCCTCCACATGAAAGCTCTCCTGGAAGTCATGTAGTTTGTATCCGACGCACTACTGCCCATTTACTGAAACCCTCACACTCTTCTAATTAGGATGCGACACAGAAATTACGTCGAGATTAATTACTGAAGGCTCCAGGGCGGGTTTTATCCAAGATAGTAAAACGGCAGCAGCATGTACATGAAAGGTCTCCTAGGAGTTATGCAGCTTGTATCCGACGCCCTACCGCCCATTTACTGAAACCCTCACACTCCTCATTTAATGAGATGACACGGAAATTGCGTCGAGATTAAGGACTGAAGGCTCCAGGGCGGTTTTTATCCTAGAGAGTAAATTGGCTGCAGCCTCCACATGAAAGTTCTCCTTCGAGTCATAGTTTGTATCCGACGGACTACTGCCCATTTACTGAAATCCTCATACTGTTCTAATAAGTATGCGGCACAGAAATTGCGTCGAGATTAAATACTATAGGCTCCAGGGCGAGATTGATCCCAGAGAGTAAAACGGCTGCAGCCTCCACATGTAAGCTCTTCTGGGAGTCATTTAGTTTGTATCCGACGCCCTCCTGCCCATTTACTGAAACCCTCACACTCTTCTAATAAGGATGCGACACAGAATTTACGTCGAGGTTAAGAACTGTAGGCTCCAGGGCGGGTTTTATCCTAGAGAGAAAAACGACTGCAGCCTCCATATGAAAGCTCTGCAGGGAGTCATATAGTTTGTATCCGACGCACAACTGCCATTTACAGAAACCCTCACACTCTTCTAATAAGGATGCGTCACAGAAATTGCGTCGAGATTAAATACTGTAGGCTCCAGGGTGGGTTTTATCCTAGAGAGTAAAACGGCAGCAGCCTCCACATTTAAGCCCTCCAGGGGGTCATGGAGTTTGTATCCGACGCACTACTGACCATTTACTGAATCCCTCACACTCTTCTAATGAGGATGCGACACAGAAATTGCGTCGAGATTAAGTACTGTAGGCTCCAGGGTGGGTTTTATCCTAGAGAGTAAAACGGCAGCAGCCTCCACATTTAAGCCCTCCAGGGGGTCATGGAGTTTGTATCCGACGCACTAATGTCCATTTACTAAAACCCTCACACTCTTCTAATAAGGATGCGATACAGAAATTGCGTTGAGATTAAGTACTGTAGGCTCAAGGGCGGGTTTTATCCTAGATAGTAAATCGGTTGCAGCCTCTATATGATAGCTCTCCTGGGAGTCATGTAGTTTGTATCCGACGGACTACTGCCCATTTGCCCATTTACTGAAACCCTCACACTCTTCTAATAAGTATGCAAGACAGAAACTGCGTCGAGATTTAATACTGCAGGTTCCAGGGTGGGTTTTAGCCTAGAGAGTAAATTGGCTGCAGCCTCCACATGAAAGCTCTCCTGGGAGTCATGTAGATTGTATCCGACGCACAACTGCCCATTTACTGAAACCCTCACACTCTTCTAATAAGGATGTGACACAGAAATTGCGTCGAGATTTAGTACTGTAGGCTCCAGGGCGCTTTTTATCCTAGAGTAAAACGGCTGCAGCCTACACATGAAAGCTCTCCTGGGAGTCATGTAGTTTGTATCCGACCCACTACTGCCCATTTATTGAAACAATTACACTCTTCTAATAAGGATGCGACACAGATATTGCAACGAGAATAAGTACTGTAGGCTCCAGGGTGGGTTTTATCCTAGAGAGTAAAACGGTTGCAGGCTACACATGAAAGTACTCCGGGGAGTCATGTAGTTTGTTTCCGACACACTACTGCCCATTTACTGAAACCCTCACACTCTTGTAGTAAGGATGCGACGCAGAAATTGCGTCGAGATTTAGTACTGTAGGCTCCGGGGCGAGTTTTATACTAGAGAGTAAAACGGCTGCAGCCTCCACATGAAAGCTCTCCTGGGAGTCATTTAGTTTGTATCCGACGCCCTCTTGTCCATTTACTGAAACCCTCACACTCTTCTAATAAGGATGCGTCTCATTTATTGCGTCGAGATTAAATACTGTATTAACAAGGCCGGGTTTTATCCTAGAAAGTAAAACGGCTGCAGCCTCCACATGAAAGCTCTCCTGAGAGTCATGTAGTTTGTATCCGAAGCACTACTGCCCATGTACTGAAACCCTCACACTCTTCTAATTACAATGCGACACAGAAATTGTGTGGAAATTAAGAACTGTAGCCTCCATGGCGGGTTTTATCCTAGAGAGTAAAACGGCTGCAGCCTCCACATGAAAGCTGTCCTGCGAGTCATAATTTGTATCCGACGGACTACTGCCCATTTACTGAAACCCTCATACTGTTCTAGAACGTATGCGGCACAGAAATTGCGTCGAGATTAAATAGTGTAGGCTCCAGGGCGAGATTGATCCTAAAAAGTAAAACGGCTGCAGCCTCCACATGTAAGCTCTCCTGGGAGTCATTTAGTTTGTATCCGACGCCCTCCTGCCTATTTACTGAGACCCTCACACTCTTCTAATAAGGATGCGACACAGAAATTACGTCGAGGTTAAGAACTGTAGGCTCCAGGGCGGGTTTTATCCTAGAGAGTAAAACGGCAGCAGCCTCCACATTAAAGCTCTTCAGGGAGTCATTGTGTTTGTATCCGACGCACTAATGTTCATTTACTGAAATCCTCACACTCCTCAAATAATGGGATGACACAGAAATTGCGTCGAGATTGAGCACTGTAGGCTCCAGGGTGCTTTTTATCCTAGAGTAAAACGTCTGCAGCCTCCACATGTAAGCTCTCCTGCGAGTCATGTAGTTTGTATCCGACGCACTACTGCCCATTTACTAAAACCCTCACAATCTTCTAATAAGGATGCGACACAGAAATTGCGTCGAGATTTAGTACTGTAGGCTCCAGGGCGGGTTTTATCCTAGAGAGTAAAGTAGCTGCAGCCTACACATGAAAGCTCTCCGGGGAGACATGTAGTTTGTATCCGATGCACTACTGGCCATTTACTGAAACCCTCACACTCTTCTAATAAGGATGCGACACAGAAATTGCATCGAGATTAAATACTGTAGGCTCCAGGGCGGGTTACATCCGAGAGAGTAAAACGGCTGCAGCCTCCACATGAAAGGTCTCCTGAGAGTCATGTAGTTTGTTTCCGACGCACTACTGCCCATTTACTGAAACCCTCACACTCTTCTAATAACGATGCTACGCAGAAATTGCATCGAGATTAAATACTGTAGGCTCCAGGGCGGGTTATATCCTAGAGAGTAAAACGGCTACAGCGTCCACATGGAAGCTCTCCTGGGAGTCATGTAGTTTGTATCCGACGCACTACTGCCCATTTACTGAAACCCTCACACTCTTCTAATAAGGATGCGACATAAATTTTGCATCGAGATTAAGTACTGTAGGATAAAGGGCGATTTTTATCCTAGAGAGTGAAACGGCTGCAGCATCCACATGAGAGCTCTCCTGGGATTCATATAGTTTGTATCTGACGCACTACTGCGAATTTAGTGAAACCCTCACATTCTTCTAATAAGGATGCGGCACAGAAATTGTATCGAGATTAAGTGCTGTAGGCTCAAGGGCGTGTTATATCCTAGAGAGTAAAACGGCTGCAGCCTCCACATGAAAGCTATCCTGGGAGTCATGTAGTTTGTGTCCGACGCACTACTGCCCATTTACTGAAACCCTCACACTCTTCTAATAAGGATGCATCACAGAAATTGCATCGAGATTTAATACTGTAGGCTCCAGGGCGGGTTATATCCTAGGGAGTAGAACGTCTGCATCCTCCACATGAAAGCTCTCCTGGGAGTCATGTAGTTTGTATCCGACGCACAACTGCCCATTTACTGAAACCCTCACACTCTTCTAATAAGGATGCGACACAGAAATTGCATCGAGATTAAATACTGTAGGCTCCAGGGCAGGTTATATCCGAAGAGTAAAACGGCTGCAGCCTCCACATGAAAGGTCTCCTGGGAGTCATGTAGTTTGTTTCCGACGCACAACTGCCCATTTACTGAAACCCTCACACTCTTCTAATAAGGATGCGACACAGAAATTGCGTCGAGATTTAGTACTGTAGGCTCAAGGGGGGGTTATATCCGAGAGAGTAAAACGGCTGCAGCCTCCACATGAAGTTCTCCTGGGAGTCATGTAGTTTGTTTCCGACGCACTACTGCCCATTTACTGTAACCCTCACACTCTTCTAATAAGGATGCGACACAGAAATTACGTCGAGGTTAAGAACTGTAGGCTCCAGGGCGGGTTTCATCCTCGAGAGAAAAACGGTTGCAGCCTCCACATGAAAGCTCTGCTGGGAGTCATATAGTTTGTATCCGACGCACTACTGCCATTTACTGAAACCCTCACACTCTTCTAATATGGATACGACACAGAAATTGCATCGAGATTTAATACTGTAGGCTTAAGGGCGGGTTTCATGTTAGAGAGTACAACGGCTGCAGCCTCTACATGAAAGCTCTCCTGGGAGTCATGTAGTTTGTATCCGACGCACTACTGCCCATTTACTGAATCCCTCACACTCTTCTAATAAGGATGCGACACAGAAATTGCGTCGAGATTAAGTACTGTAGGCTCCAGGGTGGGTTTTATCCTAGAGAGTAAAACGGCAGCAGCCTCCACATTAAAGCTCTCCAGGGAGTCATTGGGTTTGTATCCGACGCACTAATGACCATTTACTAAAACCCTCACACTCTTCTAATAAGGATGCGATACAGAAATTGCGTTGAGATTAAGTACTGTAGGCTCAAGGGCGGGTTTTATCCTAGAGAGTAAATCGGTTGCAGCCTCTACATGATAGCTCTCCTGGGAGTCATGTAGTTTGTATCCGACGGACTACTGCCCATTTGCCCATTTACTGAAACCCTCACACTCTTCTAATAAGTATGCAACACCGAAACTTCGTCGAGATTTAATACTGCAGGTTCCAGGGTGGGTTTTAGCCTAGAGAGTAAATTGGCTGCAGGCTCCACATGAAAGTTCTCCTGGGAGTCATGTAGTTTGTATCCGACGCACTAATGTCCATTTACTGAATCCCTCACACTCTTCTAATAAGGATGCGACACAGAAATTGCGTTGAGATTAAGTACTGTAGGCTCCAGGGCGGGTTATATCCTAGAGAGTAAAACGGCTACAGCGTCCACATGGAAGCTCTCCTGGGAGTCATGTAGTTTGTATCCGACGCACTACTGCCCATTTACTGAAACCCTCACACTCTTCTAATAAGGATGCGACATAAAATTTGCATCGAGATTAAGTACTGTAGGATCCAGGGCGATTTTTATCCTAGAGAGTGAAACGGCTGCAGCATCCACATGAAAGCTCTCCTGGGATTCATATAGTTTGTATCTGACGCACTACTGCGAATTTAGTGAAACCCTCACATTCTTCTAATAAGGATGCGGCACAGAAATTGTATCGAGATTAAGTGCTGTAGGCTCAAGGGCGGGTAATATCCTAGAGAGTAAAACGGCTGCAGCCTCCACATGAAAGCTATCCTGGGAGTCATGTAGTTTGTGTCCGACGCACTACTGCCCATTTACTGAAACCCTCACACTCTTCTAATAAGGATGCATCACAGAAATTGCATCGAGATTTAAGACTGTAGGCTCCAGGGCGCTTTTTATCCTAGAGAAAAACGGCTGCAGCCTCCACATGAAAGCTCTGCTGGGAGTCATATAGTTTGTATCCGACGCACTACTGCCCATTTACTGAAACCCTCACTCTCTTCTAATAAGGATGCGTCTCAGATATTGCGTCGAGATTAAATACTGTATTTACCAGGGCGGGTTTTATCCCAGAAAGTAAAACGGCTGCAGCCTCCACATGAAAGCTCTCCTGAGAGTCATGTAGTTTGTATCCGACGCACTACTGCCCATGTACTGAAACCCTCACACTCTTCTAATTACAATGCGACACAGAAATTGTGTGGAAATTAAGAACAGTAGCCTCCATGGCTGGTTTTATCCTAGAGAGTAAAACGGCTGCAGCCTGCACATGAAAGCTCTCCTGAGAGTCATAATTTGTATCCGACGCACTACTGCCCATTTAATGAAACCCTCATACTGTTCTAATACGTATGCGGCACAGAAATTGCGTCGAGATTAAATAGTGTAGGCTCCAGGGCGAGATTGATCCTAAAAAGTAAAACGGCTGCAGCCTCCACATGTAAGCTCTCCTGGGAGTCATTTAGTTTGTATCCGACGCCCTCCTGCCCATTTACTGAAACCCTCACACGCTTCTAATAAGGATGCGACACAGAAATTACGTCGAGGTTAAGAACTGTAGGCTCCAGGGCGGGTTTTATCCTAGAGAGTAAAACGGCAGCAGCCTCCACATGAAAGCTCTCCTGGGAGTCATGTAGTTTGTATCCGACGCTCTACTGCTTATTTACTTAAACCCTCACACTCTTCTAATAAGGATGCGACATAAAAATTGCATCGAGATTAAGTACTGTAGGATCCAGGGCGATTTTTATCCTAGAGAGTGAAACGGCTGCAGCATCCACATGAAAGCTCTCCTGGGAGTCATGTAGTTTGTATCTGACGCACTACTGCGAATTTAGTGAAACCCTCACATTCTTCTAATAAGGATGCGCCACAGAAATTGTATCGAGATTAAGTGCTGTAGGCTCAAGGGCGGGTTATATCCTAGAGAGTAAAACGGCTGCAGCCTCCACATGAAAGCTATCCTGGGAGTCATGTAGTTTGTGTCCGACGCACTACTGCCCATTTACTGAAACCCGCACACTCTTCTAATAAGGATGCATCACAGAAATTGCATCGAGATTTAATACTGTAGGCTCCAGGGCGGGTTATATCCTAGAGAGTAGAACGTCTGCATCCTCCACATGAAAGCTCTCCTGGGAGTCATGTAGTTTGTATCCGACGCACAACTGCCCATTTACTAAACCCCTCACACTCTTCTAATAAGGATGCGACACAGAAATTGCGTCGAGATTTAGTACTGTAGGCTCCAGGGCGGGTTTTATCCTAGAGAGTAAAGTAGCTGCAGCCTACACATGAAAGCTCTCCGGGGAGACATGTAGTTTGTATCCGACGCACTACTGCCCATTTACTGAAACCCTCACACTCTTCTAATAAGGATGCGACACAGAAATTGCGTCGAGATTAAATACTGTAGGCTCAAGGGGGGGTTATATCCGAGAGAGTAAAACGGCTGCAGCCTCCACATGAAAGGTCTCCTGGGAGTCATGTAGTTTGTTTGCGACGCACTACTGCCCATTTACTGTAACCCTCACACTCTTCTAATAAGGATGCGACACAGAAATTACGTCGAGGTTAAGAACTGTAGGCTCCAGGGCGGGTTTTATCCTCGAGAGGAAAACGGCTGCAGCCTCCACATGAAAGCTCTGCTGGGAGTCATATAGTTTGTATCCGACGCACTACTGCCCATTTACTGAAACCCGCACACTCTTCTAATAAGAATGCATCACAGAAATTGCATCGAGATTTAATACTGTAGGCTCCAGGGCGGGTTATATCCTAGAGAGTAGAACGTCTGCATCCTCCACATGAAAGCTCTCCTGGGAGTCATGTAGTTTGTATCCGACGCACTACTGCCCATTTACTGAAACCCTCACTCTCTTCTAATAAGGATGCGTCTCAGATATTGCGTCGAGATTAAATACTGTATTTACCAGGGCGGGTTTTATCCCAGAAAGTAAAACGGCTGCAGCCTCCACATGAAAGCTCTCCTGAGAGTCATGTAGTTTGTATCCGACGCACTACTGCCCATGTACTGAAACCCTCACACTCTTCTAATTACAATGCGACACAGAAATTGTGTGGAAATTAAGAACAGTAGCCTCCATGGCTGGTTTTATCCTAGAGAGTAAAACGGCTGCAGCCTGCACATGAAAGCTCTCCTGAGAGTCATAATTTGTATCCGACGCACTACTGCCCATTTAATGAAACCCTCATACTGTTCTAATACGTATGCGGCACAGAAATTGCGTCGAGATTAAATAGTGTAGGCTCCAGGGCGAGATTGATCCTAAAAAGTAAAACGGCTGCAGCCTCCACATGTAAGCTCTCCTGGGAGTCATTTAGTTTGTATCCGACGCCCTCCTGCCCATTTACTGAAACCCTCACACGCTTCTAATAAGGATGCGACACAGAAATTACGTCGAGGTTAAGAACTGTAGGCTCCAGGGCGGGTTTTATCCTAGAGAGTAAAACGGCAGCAGCCTCCACATGAAAGCTCTCCTGGGAGTCATGTAGTTTGTATCCGACGCACTACTGCTTATTTACTTAAACCCTCACACTCTTCTAATAAGGATGCGACATAAAAATTGCATCGAGATTAAGTACTGTAGGATCCAGGGCGATTTTTATCCTAGAGAGTGAAACGGCTGCAGCATCCACATGAAAGCTCTCCTGGGAGTCATGTAGTTTGTATCTGACGCACTACTGCGAATTTAGTGAAACCCTCACATTCTTCTAATAAGGATGCGCCACAGAAATTGTATCGAGATTAAGTGCTGTAGGCTCAAGGGCGGGTTATATCCTAGAGAGTAAAACGGCTGCAGCCTCCACATGAAAGCTATCCTGGGAGTCATGTAGTTTGTGTCCGACGCACTACTGCCCATTTACTGAAACCCGCACACTCTTCTAATAAGGATGCATCACAGAAATTGCATCGAGATTTAATACTGTAGGCTCCAGGGCGGGTTATATCCTAGAGAGTAGAACGTCTGCATCCTCCACATGAAAGCTCTCCTGGGAGTCATGTAGTTTGTATCCGACGCACAACTGCCCATTTACTAAACCCCTCACACTCTTCTAATAAGGATGCGACACAGAAATTGCGTCGAGATTTAGTACTGTAGGCTCCAGGGCGGGTTTTATCCTAGAGAGTAAAGTAGCTGCAGCCTACACATGAAAGCTCTCCGGGGAGACATGTAGTTTGTATCCGACGCACTACTGCCCATTTACTGAAACCCTCACACTCTTCTAATAAGGATGCGACACAGAAATTGCGTCGAGATTAAATACTGTAGGCTCAAGGGGGGGTTATATCCGAGAGAGTAAAACGGCTGCAGCCTCCACATGAAAGGTCTCCTGGGAGTCATGTAGTTTGTTTGCGACGCACTACTGCCCATTTACTGTAACCCTCACACTCTTCTAATAAGGATGCGACACAGAAATTACGTCGAGGTTAAGAACTGTAGGCTCCAGGGCGGGTTTTATCCTCGAGAGGAAAACGGCTGCAGCCTCCACATGAAAGCTCTGCTGGGAGTCATATAGTTTGTATCCGACGCACTACTGCCCATTTACTGAAACCCGCACACTCTTCTAATAAGAATGCATCACAGAAATTGCATCGAGATTTAATACTGTAGGCTCCAGGGCGGGTTATATCCTAGAGAGTAGAACGTCTGCATCCTCCACATGAAAGCTCTCCTGGGAGTCATGTAGTTTGTATCCGACGCACTACTGCCCATTTACTGTAACCCTCACACTCTTCTAATAAGGATGCGACACAGAAATTGCGTCGAGATTTAGTACTGTAGGCTCCAGGGCGGGTTTTATCCTAGAGAGTAAAGTAGCTGCAGCCTACACATGAAAGCTCTCCGGGGAGACATGTAGTTTGTATCCGACGCACTACTGCCCATTTACTGAAACCCTCACACTCTTCTAATAAGGATGCGACACAGAAATTGCATCGAGATTAAATACTGTAGGCTCAAGGGGGGGTTATATCCGAGAGAGTAAAACGGCTGCAGCCTCCACATGAAAGTTCTCCTGGGAGTCATGTAGTTTGTATCCGAGGCACTAATGTCCATTTACTGAAATCCTCACAGTCCTCAAATAATGAGATGACACAGAAATTGCGTCGAGATTAAGCACTGTAGGCTCCAGGGCGCTTTTTATCCTAGAGTAAAACGTCTGCAGCCTCCACATGTAAGCTCTCCTGCGAGTCATGTAGTTTGTATCCGACGCACTACTGCCCATTTACTAAAACCCTCACAATCTTCTAATAAGGATGCGACACAGAAATTGCGTCGAGATTTAGTACTGTAGGCTCCAGGGCGGGTTTTATCCTAGAGAGTAAAGTAGCTGCAGCCTACACATGAAAGCTCTCCGGGGAGACATGTAGTTTGTATCCGACGCACTACTGCCCATTTACTGAAACCCTCACACTCTTCTAATAAGGATGCGACACAGAAATTGCATCGAGATTAAATACTGTAGGCTCCAGGGCGGGTTACATCCGAGAGAGTAAAACGGCTGCAGCCTCCACATGAAAGGTCTCCTGGGAGTCATGTAGTTTGTTTGCGACGCACTACTGCCCATTTACTGTAACCCTCACACTCTTCTAATAAGGATGCGACACAGAAATTACGTCGAGGTTAAGAACTGTAGGCTCCAGGGCGGGTTTTATCCTCGAGAGGAAAACGGCTGCAGCCTCCACATGAAAGCTCTCCGGCGAGTCATAATTTGTATCCGACGGACTACTGCCCATTTACTGAAACCCTCATACTGTTCTAATACGTATGCGGCACAGAAATTGCGTCGAGATTAAATAGTGTAGGCTCCAGGGCGAGATTGATCCTAAGAAGTAAAACGGCTTCAGCTTCCACATGTAAGCTCTCCTGGGAGTCATTTAGTTTGTATCCGACGCCCTCCTGCCCATTTACTGAAACCCTCACACTCTTCTAATAAGGATGCGACACAGAAATTAAGTCGAGGTTAAGAACTGTAGGCTCCAGGGCGGGTTTTATCCTATAGAGAAAAACGGCTGCAGCCTCCACATGAAAGCCCCCCTGCGAGTCATAATTTGTATCCGACGGACTACTGCCCATTTACTGAAACCCTCATACTGTTCTAATACGTATGCTGCACAGAAATTGTGTCGAGATTAAATGGTGTAGGCTCCAGGGCGAGATTGATCCTAAAAAGTAAAACGGCTGCAGCCTCCACATGTAAGCTCTCCTGGGAGTCATTTAGTTTGTATCCGACGCCCTCCTGCCCATTTACTGAAACCCTCACACTCTTCTAATTAGGATGCGACACAGAAATTACGTCGAGGTTAAGAACTGTAGGCTCCAGTGCGGGTTTTATCCTAGAGAGAAAAACGGCTGCAGCCTCCACATGAAAGCTCTGCTGGGAGTCATATAATTTGTATCCGACGCACTACTGCCATTTACTGAAACCCTCACACTCTTCTAATATGGATACGACACAGAAATTGCATCGAGATTTAATACTGTAGGCTCCAGGGCGGGTTTCATCCTAGAGAGTACAACGGCTGCAGCCTCTACATGAAAGCTCTCCTGGGAGTCATGTAGTTTGTATCCGACGCACTACTACCCATTTACTGAATCCCTCACACTCTTCTAATAAGGATGCGACACATAAATTGCGTCGAGATTATGTACTGTAGGCTCCAGGGCGGGTTTTATCCTAGAGAGTAAATCGGTTGCAGCCTCTATATGATAGCTCTCCTGGGAGTCATGTAGTTTGTATCCGACGGACTACTGCCCATTTGCCCATTTACTGAAACCCTCACACTCTTCTAATAAGTATGCAACACAGAAACTTCGTCGAGATTTAATACTGCAGGTTATAAAATAAATAAAAATAAAATGGAATATTAATTATTCTATCTGTATGATAGTGATTGGTTGTAATTGGTATTTGCTTATCTGGAACGTGGACGTTTAATTATTCGGTATCAGACGCTTGACAATGGCTATTTGGAAAAGGCAATGTAACCCGTAGTTGACCGTGAAAGAAAACTGAAATAATCGGACTTCGTAATTAAATCGTTTCCAAAGACTGCTGCGGTAGGTACGGACTCATGATCTAATCTCAATATTACAATGATTTGCCAGCCATGCCAATACGTCGTACAGAGGTGATTGTCTACTAAACATAAAAAAGTTACACAGTTAGTTAAATCAGATATATTCAATGAAATAGCCTACAGTTCATAATCCTACTTACTTTTATAAATATAAATTCATTACAGAATCGAGTGCCTAGTGTGGTTGCAACTCGCAGTGTTCTTCTATAACATGAAAATATGGCGGTGTGCCAGACAATAAAATAAAATACGTGCTTCTCGCACCACTTCTACCTGAGCTCTCTCCTCTCTTAATCAAACATAAGAGTAACGTAATTATTCTTTTGTCTTTATCAGCGACACAGCGCTGCAGTTGTGTGCCATAGGCTTTATTTATTAGTCACTGATTATTTATTTAATTAATATTTCGCGTTTCCGCGGAAACTCACGCTCGGCATGCAAATGTGCCTTTATATTGCCCCCTGAATTGCGAGGCGAAAGGACACACCTGCAGGCGAGCAATTCACCTAAAGGCACAAGAAAATCTAAGTTATCTACAACTATTCACATGACTTACATTACACACATTATACACATTATATACAAAATTTGAATGACGCGGGTGCGTCGTAAAAGTTCTTATGTTGGCAGATAGAGTGCGTGCATGCGCAGAAGCGTCTGTGTGACTCCGGCAGTGCCGTTATATCATACAGTTAGATCACGCGGCACAGTAATGCAGTTCATATTGTTCGTGTGCGCGCGTATCTTAGTCGTTGCACAAATAAAATATTCAACCAAGATTACATATGAAGACTACATTCTATAACAGGTAACTTAGTTTTAAATTTACAATATTTGTTATATCACAATACAACTCAGATTGTTGAATGTTCTTAGTTACATAGTATTGTTTTGAAGTACTTCAAAGAAAAATGTCCGTATGTTTCAGGTGCGTCGACCTATTCACATCGTGTCGTTATTACAGTTCATATTCATCTGCTGCACAATAATTTTTTTCACAGGTTAGTATCATCGTTGTATAACAACGTGATTAAAACATAAGCGTGTCCATTTCCATTTCTATTATAGTCGTTGTGATGCAGTTCGTTGTGACAAAAAACATTGTTTATTACAGATCTGACGTGACCCGTTAGTAATTGGTCCACGTGCAGTTCGTTTTTTACATTCCGTGGAAGCTTGGTTGCAGAACCTCGGACAGCACATAGCTGGCGTGGATCCTTGGACAGTCCAGGTAAGAGTGTCCGTCACATTTCGAGAACATTTCATTCCCTGAAGTTCCAACCAAAATTCTTCCACCCGTCGTGTTGTTTTCTGGACAGGCACTTTGTGTCCGTTTAATCCAGTTAACATCTTGAAGTTAGGTACTGTAGTATTGTCACTAGACGATGCATGAATTATGCACTTCACATTTTCAGTTTTTTGCTGAATATAGCTCACCTAAATGTTCGTAGTTATTAATCAAAGAAATGGTTCATCGCGTTTACATAGGTACGATGCATAATGAATGTCATTAACAGTTTCTTTCACATAGGTTTCTGCGTAGTTGCAGTGTTAGTAATGTTCATTAAGGTCCGTGAACAATGGTTCACTATGCAATGTCCTTTTGGCACTCGTTTTGTTCAAATTTCTTTTACATGGTAACAGTTACATTATACATCATTGAAAGAGAAAAAAAAAATATAAGTAATCATACATACACACGTCACATATTTCTTAGTATAAATATAATACAGTTGCACATAAACATGTTTTCATCATCATTACATAGCTATAAATTATCTCATTGTGTCACATTTGATTACATGAATTGCAGATATTTACGTCCTCTTTATCAGTTTTGCTGGGATTTTATCGATGTTTATTTTGTGATGTCATCTGAAATTAAGATAGGTTAGACACAACATTCATTACATCAGTAGGCAAGACCAGGCATTTTCACTACTCAATAAATATTCAAAATAGTAAGAGAGAAAATGTTTGATTCCTCGCGTTTTGTGCGTGTGTGTATAGTGTCTGTGTGGCCTTGACTACTGATAGATACTTTTCGTGTTGTTGAGAGATGTGCGTCTATCTATTTCTCAAAGTAAAAGTTCGCTTCACAGATGCCGTCTGTCGGTTCGTCAGGTGTCACACCAAGTCAGTGATACCCACAGTCACAAATGTTCCGTGAAAAAATTAATATATCATTCACTGCTACGTAAACATAAATTTTATTTTAATATTCCGTCTTCCAGGTGGTGGCGCGCGCTGAAAGAAGAGTTCTTCTGCCTTCAACTGCGTCACTGGAACCGCTGAAATGAAAATTTCTATACTACTTACTATCTGTGTTGTAGCAACAGAGTTTTTTGGAGTTGCTTAGCAATGTTTTGATGGATGTGACTTTGACATTATTCCGCATGAAATGCTCTAAGATCTCGGTGTGCGTATAGCCCAATAATTTTGTTAGTTCTACGATGTTGTAACAAATACGCACCAGGATGCGGTATGTTAACAATTATATAAGGTCCTTCATATAGCAGACGCCACTTAGCGTTGCGTCGTTTGAGTGCTACAGATTTATGATGAGTACGAAGTAGTACAAGCATTCCTACCTCGAATTTTTGTTTTCTTTTTATTATGTTTCTGTGATGTTTGTTTCGTATCTGTGCGTGATGTGTCAGCGTAGTCAAAACTTCTTTTATTTTCTGTTTAGGTGTGATTTCCTTGTCTGACAACTTAGGTAATGGTTCTATCCACTGATCGTTCTGTTTGCAATTGAACATGATCTCGTTAGGTGTGTAATTTGTATCGTAAATATTTAAGTTATTGTGTACGTCTTCGAAAAGACAGGTAGGACACCCAATTAGTATGTTTTGATGAAATATAGGTCCTCATGAATCGGTTTAATTCTCGGAAAAGTCTCTCAGTCGCGTTACATTGTGGACTAAACTTTGAAATAGATATACTTTTAATGTTATTGTCCTTCAAGAAATTTCTCCATTTGTACCCAGAGTAGTATGCTGCATTATCTGACAGAATTGCTTTTGGTTTTCCCACGTGCGCCAGGTAATCACTTGAGAATCTTCGTATTATAGCACTTGCAGTGGCGGATTTTAAAGCATAAAGTTTTACATGTTTAGAAAATATATCGTAAAAAGCCAAGATATATTTGACGCCTCCAGAGCTTGCTGGATGCGGTCCACTGATGTCAGTACACAGAATTTCCAGGGGTTTACTGGGTAAAATAGAATGTAAATCTGTCCTTATCTTTATTCTTTACAACTTGAAATAAGCAACATCCCAAACCAGTACGTGAAGGGTCACAAGTCATACAAAAATCTAAATTGAAATCTGGATGGCTCAATAAGTTTGCATTCACTAAAGCATGTTTAATTGTATTAAAGTCATTCTGGCGCTGTTCCGACCAGATCCAAACTTGATTCTTTCTGAGTAGATTTAGCAGATGTTTACTGTTCAAAAGTGGTTGTGGCAAAAAACGTCTGAAAAATGAACATAGCCCAAGGAATGATTTTAACTGCTTTTTAGTTCGAGGACTAGGAAAGTTTCTGATAGCATCTAATTTACTGGGATCAGGACGTATGCCCTGTGAATTAATGATATGTCCTAAATATTTTATCTCACTGCCACCAAACTTTGATTTTCTAAGATTGGCTGTGACTCCAGCTTGTGCAAATTTTTCTAAAATTCTTTGAAGTGTGTCAACGTGTTCATTCCAAGACTGTGTAGCTATCAGTATATCATCAACATAGTGTGTGACTGTCCCAACTAAATCATCGCCAAGCACGGTATCCAGGGCTGTAATGAATACCCCAGAACTGACATTCAGTCCGAAAGGTAGAACACAAAACTGATAGGTTCGCCCCCCGAACATAAATGCAGTATATTTCCGAGAATCAGGAGTGATACTCACCTGCCAAAATGAATTAGCGAGATCTATTGTGGAAAAATACTTTGCATCTAGAAATTTCTGTAATTGCTCTTCTAAATTTTCGGGTTTTGTGTGAACTGGTAAAATTATTTCATTAATTGCTCGTGCGTCTAACACTAACCTGATGCTTCCATTTGATTTTTTGACAACAAGTAGAGGACTACAGTAAGGTGAGGTGGATGGTTCAATGACCTTCCAGTCTAACATTTGTTTTAATTCTTGCCACACAGCAGGTCGTTGAGATAACGGTACGTTATATGTCTTGTGGTAGAAGATCTTGTGAGGCTTAACTTCAATCTTGTACGCATACGTGTTGATAACACCTATTCGTTTGGCAAAAACTTGTAAATATTTGGATAACACTTCCTGTAGTTTTATACGTTCATGTGCACTGAGAGCTGTAGCTTCATTTATCTTATGATCAAGCAATGTTTTCAAGTCCATTAGCTCTGTGTCAAATGAGTGTGTGTGCGTGTCTTGAATGTCATTGTCAAGTACTAACTGAACCTTGTACCCTGTACAGTGTTTGTCATGCTTTAGAGTTCTCCTGTCCAAATCAATAATAATTACACTGCCTTTATCATTTAAAATACATTTACCTTTGGAGAAGTCTATAATGCAGTCCTACTCGCTCATAATATCTATTCCTAATATGCAATTTGTCACAAGGTTTTGTACAACCAGGAATGGCCATTGTACGGTTCCATTACCTATTTTAATGTTTACAAAAACTTGCTTCGTAACCCTACATGACTTATTACCTAGTGCAGTAGTTATTTTACAGTTTTGGGCAGGAAACTCAGGCACAGGTTCCAATTCACACATCTTTTTATAGAAATTAAAAGACAAAACGCTCACAGCTGCACCTGTATCTAGAATAATAGTAGTTGGAATCCCACCTACTACACCAGTGGTAGATGCTAAAACAATTTCATTTGTGTTTGAACGACATTGTGTACTGTCTTGTAAAAGTTCATCTGATATATTGTTATTGTGGTTGTATCTTATAAATAAAACAGGTAATTTTTGTTTAGAATTATTCGGCATATCATTATTCTGATGTTCAACTGTAGTGCCAAATAACTGATTAACATTGAAGTCGCCCCCCAAGAATTCCTCAGCCACGACCTGGGGCATAGAAGTGACTGTTTCTAGTTTGTTGGATTAGCATTTGTACTAGGTACTGACACAGATTGAGGTTGTGTGTCAGGTGTCATTTCTATTATATTCACATTCGGATATTGCCTATTGTGATCTCCAAACTTTTGCGGTTGTTGTTGCTGTTGCGCATTATAACTTACCTGTCGGTCATAAGGTATGCTCCAATTTTGTCCTGGTGGCTGCTGTGGTAAAGCAGTGTTTGAATGAAAGTACTGATCGTTACGAGTCCAGCCTTGACGCTGTCTTGGCTCGTAGTTATTATTATTTCTGTTTCTGTTTGTGTTTTTGTTGTTGCCTATGTATCCGTTGTTACCGTTGTAGTTATTAACGCGGTGCCTTTTGTATGGATTGCCGCATGAAGTGTTATTACTGTTGTAACTATTGTTTGTATTGGAATACGCGTATTGATTTTGATTTCCGTATTGAGACGGCATGTGAGTTTGCTGTTTTTGTTGTACCGCGTATCCAACTGTGGGCGCGCCAGAATTGAGTTGGCAAGCCTACATGTTTTGCATTCCACTAGTGTAAACATTGTGGCTGCTGTTTTGCCGCGCGAAGCGCTGATCTTCAAGTAACATGTCAACCGAATCTAAAGCTGTTAAAAAATAATCTGAATCGTCATCCGGGATATGTAGGAGTTTTTCTTTAATGTTGAAAGGCAATTTGGCCTTCAACGCACGGAGTATATCGCGTGTTGCGACTGGTTCGTCTAAAAAGTGTCCCATGTTCAAGTATTTTTCAAAATATCGGCGTAAGTTGCCATTTTTACTGTTAAAAGTTTCAGGTTCTAGAATTTGTCTTCTGAGTCGCTCCTGGACGGATTGCGACCAGAATTTGTTCAGAAAAGCACGCTCAAACTCACTGTACGTGGTACATACGTCAGCTTGACTGTATGCCCAGACAGCTGCATCGCCTTGGATGTAACCGACAATATATGAAATCTTTTTCCGGTCACTCCAAGTGAGTGGAAATGCGTTACTAAAAGATTTAAGAAAAATCACCGGATGAATGGTTCGTTTTTCTGGGATAAAAATCTGAAATTGCCTGTGTTTCATTAAGCTTTCTTCTTCCTTCGCATTGTGATATGGATTTGTTCCACTGTAATTACTGCAATGTTCAGCTGGCGAGTAATTACAATAATGTTGCTGTGGTTTACCATGATAATAGCTTGTGTTTGTGTTTGTACATCGTGGTATGTGTTGTAGTCGTGGTGTGTTTTGTTCTTGTGTGTTTGTCGTGTGCGGTATGTGTGTGTCATACTCGAATGTATATTGGTTCCTGAACTGTACATTTTGACTGATATTTTCGTTACATTCAGACTGTGGTCGATCAGTGAATTGTGTCATTGGTCCAGTGACGGATTGTACTGCGTCACTGATCAGCTGTTTGTTATTAGTAATGTATTGCGCTACGGAGTCGTGCACAATTGTTGGTAAATTTTCACGTAGGCATCTATCAAAATGTTTGTCTTTGTTCACTACCCAATCATGAAATTCTTTATTAATGTTTTGAAAATGAGCTGTAGCATCAGATTGTAAGATGTCAGTCAGGTGTTGTTCAACATTGTCAAATTTATTCTGTACGTCAGTAATTCGTTTTTCAAGGTTGTCGTGTACTGAAGGATATGTTTGAATTTGTTCAGTAAGAACTTCACACGTGACATTAAGATTTTTTACTTGTGTCTGTAAAAGTGCTACGTCAGTTGTAGTCTTTTCTTGTGTCGTATTTAGCTGGGAAAATTTAGTACTGAGTTCAGTCATCTGTTTGGTCAGTGTGGCGTTTATAAGTTCCACACGTTTACATAAAGTGTCATTACTCGTCTTGAGTGCTATGAGGTCAGATTTAATTTCGTCATTTTGTGTCTGTAAGGTTGCCATGTTTTCGGCGTTCTGTTTCATTATCATTTGTAACATGTCGGCAATGTTTACCGTTTGCAACGTCTGTGCCCCCGCCGCGTCATTAGACGTGACGTCATGCATTAACATGGGCTCTGACTGAGACTTTGAAATTTTTGTGGTGGACGGTCTACTGTCAAAATTTCCGTCAACACTTGCGTCAATGTTTGATAAATCGTCACTACCGGTTGCTGTCGTAAAGTCATTTTCTAACATTTGTCTCTCGTCCGAGTCGGATTGTGTCTGAATAGTACGTCTTTGCTGTTCCATTTTTGCGTATTGATTTCTAGTCATTACCATGCCACACGTGATTTATGTTTCAAGAAAATATTTGACACTGATTTTAAAATGAAATGCAGTTGAGCATGAATCGCTCGTAGCAACAATGGCTGTCCCGTTAATTTAAAAATATAAACTGAATTTGAGATTATTGGTAATGGCTGCTGGCCATGTTACATCATATCGTACAGAAGTCGGCCATATTGTACACTCGTGTATTGGTATTGTTGGATACGTTATTGTTTAGGAAAAAGTGCTAAGAATGAAATTTGTTACTGAAAACTGTTATGCGCGAAAGAAACACTACAGAATTTACTGAAAAGCTAATACACGGAATTATACGTCTGGTCAAGCCTGCCCATGCAAAGATGCTGCGTCTTACCTTATTTTGCTGAAAGCTTCATTGCGTCTTCCGGCAAAACTTTAGAATTGGAAAATATCTTCAGATTTTCATTATCTCTCATACATTCACGTCCAGGTCCAGAAAGTTGATTTTTCACATGAAACAAAAAGAACAATGTAACAAATGACAAAATAACAAGTCCGACACGCAGTCGCCAATATAAAATAAATAAAAATAAAATGGAATATTAATTATTCTATCTGTATGATAGTGATTGGTTGTAATTGGTATTTGCTTATCTGGAACGTGGACGTTTAATTATTCGGTATCAGACGCTTGACAATGGCTATTTGGAAAAGGCAATGTAACTCGTAGTTGACCGTGAAAGAAAACTGAAATAATCGGACTTCGTAATTAAATCGTTTCCAAAGACTGCTGCGGTAGGTACGGACTCATGATCTAATCTCAATATTACAATGATTTGCCAGCCATGCCAATACGTCGTACAGAGGTGATTGTCTACTAAACATAAAAAAGTTACACAGATAGTTAAATCAGATATATTCAATGAAATAGCCTACAGTTCATAATCCTACTTACTTTTATAAATATAAATTCATTACAGAATCGAGTGCCTAGTGTGGTTGCAACTCGCAGTATTCTTCTATAACATGAAAATATGGCGGTGTGCCAGACAATAAAATAAAATACGTGCTTCTCGCACCACTTCTACCTGAGCCCTCTCCTCTCTTAATCAAACATAAGAGTAACGTAATTATTCTTTTGTCTTTATCAGCGACACAGCGCTGCAGTTGTGTGCCATAGGCTTTATTTATTAGTCACTGATTATTTATTTAATTAATATTTCGCGTTTCCGCGGAAACTCACGCTCGGCATGCAAATGTGCCTTTATAAGGTTCCATTGTGGGTTTTAGCCTAGAGAGTAAATTGGCTGCAGCCTCCACATGAAAGTTCTCCTGGGAATCATGTAGTTTGTATCCGACGCACTAATGTCCATTTACTGAAATCCTCACACTCCTCAAATAATGAGATGACACAGAAATTGCGTCGAGATTAAGCACTGTAGGCTCCAGGGCGCTTTTTATCCTAGAGTAAAACGTCTGCAGCCTCCACATGTAAGCTCTCCTGCGAGTCATGAAGTTTGTATCCGACGCACTACTGCCCATTTACTAAAACCCTCACAATCTTCTAATAAGGATGCGACACAGAAATTGCGTCGAGATTTAGTACTGTAGGCTCCAGGGCGGGTTTTATCCTAGAGAGTAAAGTAGCTGCAGCCTACACATTAAAGCTCTCCGGGGAGACATGTAGTTTGTATCCGACGCACTACTGCCCATTTACTGAAACCCTCACACTCTTCTAATAAGGATGCGACACAGAAATTGCATCGAGATTAAATACTGTAGGCTCCAGGGCGGATTACATCCGAGAGAGTAAAACGGCTGCAGCCTCCACATGAAAGGTCTCCTGGGAGTCATGTAGTTTGTTTCCGACGCACTACTGCCCATTTACTGTAACCCTCATACTCTTCTAAAAAGGATGCGACACAGAAATTACGTCGAGATTAAGTGCTATAGGCTCCAGGGCGGGTTTTATCCTAGAGAGAAAAACGGCTGCTGCCTCCACATGAAAGCTCTCCTGGGAGTCATGTAGTTTGTATCCGACGCACTACTGCCCATTTACTGAAACCCTCACACTCTTCTAATAACGATGCTACGCGAAATTGCATCGAGATTAAATACTGTAGGCTCCAGGGCGGGTTATATCCTAGAGAGTAAAACGGCTACAGCCTCCACATGGAAGCTCTCCTGAGAGTCATGTAGTTTGTATCCGACCCACTTCTGCGAATTTACTGAAACCCTCTCATTCTTCTAATAAGGATGCGACACAGAAATTGTATCGCGATAAAGTACTGTAGGCTCAAGATCGGGTTATATCCTAGAGAGTAAAACGGCTGCATCCTCCACATGAAAGCTCTCCTGGGAGTCATGTAGTTTGTATCCGACGCACTACTGCCCATTTACTGAAACCCTCACACTCTTCTAATAAGGATGCGTCACAGAAATTGCATCGAGATTAAATACTGTAGGCTCGCGGGCGGGTTATATCCTAGAGAGTAAAACACCTGCATCCTCCACATGAAAGCTCTCCTGGGAGTCATGTAATTGTATCCGACGCACAACTGCCCATTTAATGAAACTCTCACACTCTTCTAATAAGGATGCGACACAGAAATTACATCGAGATTAAATACTGTAGGCTCCAGGGCGGGTAATATCCGAGAGAGTAAAACGGCTGCAGCCTCCACATGAAAGGTCTCCTGGGAGTCATGTAGTTTGTTTCCGACGCACTACTGCCCATTTACTGAAACCCTCACACTCTTCTAATAAGGATGCGACACAGAAATTGCGTCGAGATTTAGTACTGTAGGCTCCAGGGCGGGTTTTATCCTAGAGAGTAAAGTAGCTGAAGCCTACACATGAAAGCTCTCCTGGGAGACATGTAGTTTGTATCCGACGCGCTACTGCCCATTTACTGAAACCCTCACACTCTTCTAATAAGGATGCGACACAGAAATTGCATCGAGATTAAATACTGTAGGCTCAAGGGGGGGTTATATCCGAGAGAGTAAAACGGCTGCAGCCTCCACATGAAAGGTCTCCTGGGAGTCATGTAGTTTGTTTCCGACGAACTACTGCCTATTTACTGTAACCCTCACACTCTTCTAATAAGGATGCGACACAGAAGTTACGTCGAGATTAAGTACTATAGGCTCCAGGGCGGGTTTTATCCTAGAGAGTAAAACGGCTGCATCCTCCACATGAAAGCTCTCCTGGGAGTCATGTAGTTTGTATCCGACGCACTACTGCCCATTTACTGAAACCCTCACACTCTTCTAATAAGGATGCGACACAGAAATTGCATCGAGATTAAATACTGTAGGCTCCAGGGCGGGTTATATCCTAGAGAGTAAAACGGCTACAGCCTCCACATGGAAGCTCTCCTGGGAGTCATGTAGTTTGTATCCGACGCACTACTGCGAAATTAGTGAAACCCTCACATTCTTCTAAAAAGGATGGGACACAGAAATTGTATCGAGATTAAGTACTGTAGGCTCAAGGGCGGGTTGTATCCTAGAGAGTAAAACGGCTGCAGCCAACACATGAAAGCTATCCTGGGAGTCATGTAGTTTGTATCCGAAGCACTACTGCGCATTTACTGAAACCCTCACACTCTTCTAATAAGGATGCGACACAGAAATTGTATCGAGATTAAGTACTGTAGGCTCAAGGGCGGGTTGTATCCTAGAGAGTAAAACGGCTGCATCCTCCACATGAAAGCTCTCCTGGGAGTCATTTAGTTTGTATCCGACGCACTACTGCCCATTTACTGAAACCCTCACACTCTTCTAATAAGGATGCGACACAGAAATTGCATCGAGATTAAATACTGTAGGCTCCAGGGCGGGTTATATCCTAGAGAGTAAAACGGCTACAGCCTCCACATGGAAGCTCTCCTGGGAGTCATGTAGTTTGTATCCGACGCACTACTGCCCATTTACTGAAACCCTCACACTCTTCTAATAAGGATGCGACACAGAAATTGCATCGAGATTAAATACTGTAGGATCCAGGGCAATTTTTATCCTAGAGAGTGAAACGGCTGCAGCCACCACATGAAAGCTTTCCTGGGAGTCATGTAGTTTGTATCCGACCCACTTCTGCGAATTTACTGAAACCCTCTCATTCTTCTAATAAGGATGCGACACAGAAATTGTATCGCGATAAAGTACTGTAGGCTCAAGATCGGGTTATATCCTAGAGAGTAAAACGGCTGCATCCTCCACATGAAAGCTCTCCTGGGAGTCATGTAGTTTGTATCCGACGCACTACTGCCCATTTACTGAAACCCTCACACTCTTCTAATAAGGATGCGACACAGAAATTGCATCGAGATTAAATACTGTAGGCTCCAGGGCGGGTTATATCCTAGAGAGTAAAACGGCTACAGCCTCCACATGGAAGCTCTCCTGGGAGTCATGTAGTTTGTATCCGACGCACTACTGCGAAATTAGTGAAACCCTCACATTCTTCTAAAAAGGATGCGACACAGAAATTGTATCGAGATTAAGTACTGTAGGCTCAAGGGCGGGTTGTATCCTAGAGAGTAAAACGGCTGCAGCCAACACATGAAAGCTATCCTGGGAGTCATGTAGTTTGTATCCGAAGCACTACTGCGCATTTACTGAAACCCTCACACTCTTCTAATAAGGATGCGACACAGAAATTGCATCGAGATTAAATACTGTAGGCTCCAGGGCGGGTTGTATCCTAGAGAGTAAAACGGCTGCATCCTCCACATGAAAGCTCTCCTGGGAGTCATGTAGTTTGTATCCGACGCACTACTGCCCATTTACTGAAACCCTCACACTCTTCTAATAAGGATGCGACACAGAAATTGCATCGAGATTAGATACTGTAGGCTCCAAGGCGGGTTATATCCTAGAGAGTAAAACGGCTGCAGCCTCCACATGAAAGCTCTCCTGGGAGTCATGTAGTTTGTATCCGACGCACTACTGCCCATTTACTGAAACCCTCACACTCTTCTAATAAGGATGCGACACAGAAATTGCATCGAGATTAAATACTGTAGGATCCAGGGCAATTTTTATCCTAGAGAGTGAAACGGCTGCAGCCACCACATGAAAGCTTTCCTGGGAGTCATGTAGTTTGTATCCGACGCACTTCTGCGAATTTACTGAAACCCTCTCATTCTTCTAATAAGGATGCGACACAGAAATTGTATCGCGATAAAGTACTGTAGGCTCAAGATCGGGTTATATCCTAGAGAGTAAAACGGCTGCATCCTCCACATGAAAGCTCTCCTGGGAGTCATGTAGTTTGTATCCGACGCACTACTGCCCATTTACTGAAACCCTCACACTCTTCTAATAAGGATGCGACACAGAAATTGCATCGAGATTAAATACTGTAGGCTCCAGGGCGGGTTATATCCTAGAGAGTAAAACGGCTACAGGCTCCACATGGAAGCTCTCCTGGGAGTCATGTAGTTTGTATCCGACGCACTACTGCGAAATTAGTGAAACCCTCACATTCTTCTAAAAAGGATGCGACACAGAAATTGTATCGAGATTAAGTACTGTAGGCTCAAGGGCGGGTTGTATCCTAGAGAGTAAAACGGCTGCAGCCAACACATGAAAGCTATCCTGGGAGTCATGTAGTTTGTATCCGAAGCACTACTGCGCATTTACTGAAACCCTCACACTCTTCTAATAAGGATGCGACACAGAAATTGCATCGAGAATAAATACTGTAGGTTCCAGGGCGGGTTACACCCTAGAGAGTAAAACGTCTGCATCCTCCACATGGAAGCTCTCCTGGGAGTCATGTAGTTTGTATCTGACGCACTACTGCCCATTTACTGAAACCCTCACACTCTTCTAATAAGGATGCGACACAGAAATCGCATCGAGATTAAATACTGTAGGCTCCAGGGCGGGTTATATCCTAGAGAGTAAAACGGCTACAGCCTCCACATGGAAGCTCTCCTGGGAGTCATGTAGTTTGTATCCGACGCACTACTGCGAATTTAGTGAAACCCTCACATTCTTCTAAAAAGGATGCGACACAGAAATTGTATCGAGATTAAGTACTGTAGGCTCAAGGGCGGGTTACATCCTAGAGAGTAGAACGGCTGCATCCTCCACATGAAAGCTATCCTGGGAGTCATGTAGTTTCTATCCGACGCACTACTGCCCATTTACTGAAACCCTCACACTCTTCTAATAAGGATGCGACACAGAAATTGCATCGAGATTAAATACTGTAGGCTCCAGGGCGGGTTATATCCTAGAGAGTAAAACGTCTGCATCCTCAACATGAAAGCTCTCCTGGGAGTCATGTAGTTTGTATCCGACGCACTACTGCCCATTTACTGAAACCCTCACACTCTTCTAATAAGGATGCGACACAGAAATTGCATCGAGATTAAATACTGTAGGATCCAGGGCGATTTTTATCCTAGAGAGTGAAACGGCTGCAGCCTCCACATGAAAGCTTTCCTGGGAGTCATGTAGTTTGTATCCAGTTCACTACTGCGAATTTAGTGAAACCCTCACATTATTCTAATAAGAATGCGACACAGAAATTGTATCGAGATTAAGTACTGTAGGCTCAAGAGCGGGTTATATCCTAGAGAGTAAAACGGCTGCAGCCTCCACATGAAAGCTATCCTGGGAATCATGTAGTTTGTATCCGACGCACTACTGCCCATTTACTGAAACCCTCACACTCTTCTAATAAGGATGCGACACAGAAATTGCATCGAGATTAAATACTGTAGGCTTCAGGGCGGGTTATATCCTAGAGAGTAAAACGTCTGCATCCTCCACATGAAAGCTCTCCTGGGAGTCATGTAGTTTGTATCCGACGCACTACTGCCCATTTACTCAAACCCTCACACTCTTCTAATAACGATCCGACGCAGAAATTGTATCGAGATTAAGTACTGTAGGCTCAAGGGCGGGTTGTATCCTAGAGAGTAAAACGGCTGCAGCCAACACATGAAAGCTATCCTGGGAGTCATGTAGTTTGTATCCGAAGCACTACTGCGCATTTACTGAAACCCTCACACTCTTCTAATAAGGATGCGACACAGAAATTGCATCGAGAATAAATACTGTAGGCTCCAGGGCGGGTTACACCCTAGAGAGAAAAACGTCTGCATCCTCCACATGGAAGCTCTCCTGGGAGTCATGTAGTTTGTATCTGACGCACTACTGCCCATTTACTGAAACCCTCACACTCTTCTAATAAGGATGCGACACAGAAATCGCATCGAGATTAAATACTGTAGGCTCCAGGGCGGGTTATATCCTAGAGAGTAAAACGGCTACAGCCTCAACATGGAAGCTCTCCTGGGAGTCATGTAGTTTGTATCCGACGCACTACTGCGAATTTAGTGAAACCCTCACATTCTTCTAAAAAGGATGCGACACAGAAATTGTATCGAGATTAAGTACTGTAGGCTCAAGGGCGGGTTACATCCTAGAGAGTAGAACGGCTGCATCCTCCACATGAAAGCTATCCTGGGAGTCATGTAGTTTCTATCCGACGCACTACTGCCCATTTACTGAAACCCTCACACTCTTCTAATAAGGATGCGACACAGAAATTGCATCGAGATTAAATACTGTAGGCTATAGGGCGGGTTATATCCTAGAGAGTAAAACGTCTGCATCCTCCACATGAAAGCTCTCCTGGGAGTCATGTAGTTTGTATCCGACGCACTACTGCCCATTTACTGAATCCCTCACACTCTTCTAATAAGGATGCGACACAGAAATTGCATCGAGATTAAATACTGTAGGATCCAGGGCGATTTTTATCCTAGAGAGTGAAACGGCTGCAGCCTCCACATGAAAGCTTTCCTGGGAGTCATGTAGTTTGTATCCAGTTCACTACTGCGAATTTAGTGAAACCCTCACATTCTTCTAATAAGAATGCGACACAGAAATTGTATCGAGATTAAGTACTGTAGGCTCAAGAGCGGGTTATATCCTAGAGAGTAAAACGGCTGCAGCCTCCACATGAAAGCTATCCTGGGAATCATGTAGTTTGTATCCGACGCACTACTGCCCATTTACTGAAACCCTCACACTCTTCTAATAAGGATGCGACACAGATATTGCATCGAGATTAAATACTGTAGGCTCCAGGGCGGGTTATATCCTAGAGAGTAAAACGTCTGCATCCTCCACATGAAAGCTCTCCTGGGAGTCATGTAGTTTGTATCCGACGCACTACTGCCAATTTACTCAAACCCTCACACTCTTCTAATAACGATCCGACGCAGAAATTGTATCGAGATTAAGTACTGTAGGCTCAAGGGCGATTTTTATCCTAGAGAGTGAAACGGCTGCAGCCTCCACATGAAAGCTTTCCTGGGAGTCATGTAGTTTGTATCAGACGCACTACTGCGAATTTAGTGAAACCCTCACATTCTTCTAATAAGGATGCGACACAGAAATTGTATCGAGATTAAATACTGTAGGCTCAAGATCGGGTTATATCCTAGAGAGTAAAACGGCTGCAGCCTCCACATGGAAGCTCTCCTGGGAGTCATGTAGTAAGTATGCGACGCACTACTGCGAATTTAGTGAAACCCTCACATTCTTCAAAAAAGGATGCGACACAGAAATTGTGACGAGATTAAGTACTGTAGGCTCAAGGGCGGGTTATATCCTAGAGAGTAAAACGGCTGCAGCCTCCACATGAAAGCTCTCCTGGGAGTCATGTATTTTGTATCCGACGCACTAGTGCCCATTTACTGAAACCCTCACACTCTTCTAATAACGATCCGACGCAGAAATTGCATCGAGATTAAATACTGTAGGCTCCAGGGCGGGTTATATCCTAGAGAGTAAAACGGCTACAGCCTCCACATGGAAGCTCTCCTGGGAGTCATGTAGTTTGTATCCGACGCACTACTGCGAATATAGTGAAACCCTCACATTCTTCTAAAAAGGATGCGACACAGAAATTGTATCGAGATTAAGTACTGTAGGCTCAAGGACGGGTTATATCCTAGAGAGTAAAACGGCTGCATCCTCCACATGAAAGCTCTCCTGGGAGTCATGTAGTTTGTATCCAACGCACTACTCCCCATTTACTGAAACCCTCACACTCTTCTAATAAGGATGCGACACAGAAATTGCATCGAGATTAAATACTGTAGGCTCCAGGGCGGGTTATATCCTAGAGAGTAAAACGTCTGCATCCTCCACATGAAAGCTCTCCTGGGCGTCATGTAGTTTGTATCCGACGCACTACTGCCCATTTACTGAAACCCTCACACTCTTCTAATAAGGATGCGACACAGAAGTTGTATCGCGATAAAGTACTGTAGGCTCAAGATCGGGTTATATCCTAGAGAGTAAAACGGCTGCATCCTCCACATGAAAGCTCTCCTGGGAGTCATGTAGTTTGTATCCGACGCACTACTGCCCATTTACTGAAACCCTCACACTCTTCTAATAAGGATGCGACACAGAAATTGCATCGAGATTAAATACTGTAGGCTCCAGGGCGGGTTATATCCTAGAGAGTAAAACGGCTACAGCCTCCACATGGAAGCTCTCCTGGGAGTCATGTAGTTTGTATCCGACGCACTACTGCGAAATTAGTGAAACCCTCACATTCTTCTAAAAAGGATGCGACACAGAAATTGTATCGAGATTAAGTACTGTAGGCTCAAGGGCGGGTTGTATCCTAGAGAGTAAAACGGCTGCAGCCAACACATGAAAGCTATCCTGGGAGTCATGTAGTTTGTATCCGAAGCACTACTGCGCATTTACTGAAACCCTCACACTCTTCTAATAAGGATGCGACACAGAAATTGCATCGAGATTAAATACTGTAGGCTCCAGGGCGGGTTGTATCCTAGAGAGTAAAACGGCTGCATCCTCCACATGAAAGCTCTCCTGGGAGTCATGTAGTTTGTATCCGACGCACTACTGCCCATTTACTGAAACCCTCACACTCTTCTAATAAGGATGCGACACAGAAATTGCATCGAGATTAGATACTGTAGGCTCCAAGGCGGGTTATATCCTAGAGAGTAAAACGGCTGCAGCCTCCACATGAAAGCTCTCCTGGGAGTCATGTAGTTTGTATCCGACGCACTACTGCCCATTTACTGAAACCCTCACACTCTTCTAATAAGGATGCGACACAGAAATTGCATCGAGATTAAATACTGTAGGATCCAGGGCAATTTTTATCCTAGAGAGTGAAACGGCTGCAGCCACCACATGAAAGCTTTCCTGGGAGTCATGTAGTTTGTATCCGACGCACTTCTGCGAATTTACTGAAACCCTCTCATTCTTCTAATAAGGATGCGACACAGAAATTGTATCGCGATAAAGTACTGTAGGCTCAAGATCGGGTTATATCCTAGAGAGTAAAACGGCTGCATCCTCCACATGAAAGCTCTCCTGGGAGTCATGTAGTTTGTATCCGACGCACTATTGCCCATTTACTGAAACCCTCACACTCTTCTAATAAGGATGCGACACAGAAATTGCATCGAGATTAAATACTGTAGGATCCAGGGCGATTTTTATCCTAGAGAGTGAAACGGCTGCAGCCTCCACATGAAAGCTTTCCTGGGAGTCATGTAGTTTGTATCCAGTTCACTACTGCGAATTTAGTGAAACCCTCACATTATTCTAATAAGAATGCGACACAGAAATTGTATCGAGATTAAGTACTGTAGGCTCAAGAGCGGGTTATATCCTAGAGAGTAAAACGGCTGCAGCCTCCACATGAAAGCTATCCTGGGAATCATGTAGTTTGTATCCGACGCACTACTGCCCATTTACTGAAACCCTCACACTCTTCTAATAAGGATGCGACACAGAAATTGCATCGAGATTAAATACTGTAGGCTTCAGGGCGGGTTATATCCTAGAGAGTAAAACGTCTGCATCCTCCACATGAAAGCTCTCCTGGGAGTCATGTAGTTTGTATCCGACGCACTACTGCCCATTTACTCAAACCCTCACACTCTTCTAATAACGATCCGACGCAGAAATTGTATCGAGATTAAGTACTGTAGGCTCAAGGGCGGGTTGTATCCTAGAGAGTAAAACGGCTGCAGCCAACACATGAAAGCTATCCTGGGAGTCTTGTAGTTTGTATCCGAAGCACTACTGCGCATTTACTGAAACCCTCACACTCTTCTAATAAGGATGCGACACAGAAATTGCATCGAGAATAAATACTGTAGGCTCCAGGGCGGGTTACACCCTAGAGAGTAAAACGTCTGCATCCTCCACATGGAAGCTCTCCTGGGAGTCATGTAGTTTGTATCTGACGCACTACTGCCCATTTACTGAAACCCTCACACTCTTCTAATAAGGATGCGACACAGAAATCGCATCGAGATTAAATACTGTAGGCTCCAGGGCGGGTTATATCCTAGAGAGTAAAACGGCTACAGCCTCAACATGGAAGCTCTCCTGGGAGTCATGTAGTTTGTATCCGACGCACTACTGCGAATTTAGTGAAACCCTCACATTCTTCTAAAAAGGATGCGACACAGAAATTGTATCGAGATTAAGTACTGTAGGCTCAAGGGCGGGTTACATCCTAGAGAGTAGAACGGCTGCATCCTCCACATGAAAGCTATCCTGGGAGTCATGTAGTTTCTATCCGACGCACTACTGCCCATTTACTGAAACCCTCACACTCTTCTAATAAGGATGCGACACAGAAATTGCATCGAGATTAAATACTGTAGGCTCCAGGGCGGGTTATATCCTAGAGAGTAAAACGTCTGCATCCTCCACATGAAAGCTCTCCTGGGAGTCATGTAGTTTGTATCCGACGCACTACTGCCCATTTACTGAATCCCTCACACTCTTCTAATAAGGATGCGACACAGAAATTGCATCGAGATTAAATACTGTAGGATCCAGGGCGATTTTTATCCTAGAGAGTGAAACGGCTGCAGCCTCCACATGAAAGCTTTCCTGGGAGTCATGTAGTTTGTATCCAGTTCACTACTGCGAATTTAGTGAAACCCTCACATTCTTCTAATAAGAATGCGACACAGAAATTGTATCGAGATTAAGTACTGTAGGCTCAAGAGCGGGTTATATCCTAGAGAGTAAAACGGCTGCAGCCTCCACATGAAAGCTATCCTGGGAATCATGTAGTTTGTATCCGACGCACTACTGCCCATTTACTGAAACCCTCACACTCTTCTAATAAGGATGCGACACAGATATTGCATCGAGATTAAATACTGTAGGCTCCAGGGCGGGTTATATCCTAGAGAGTAAAACGTCTGCATCCTCCACATGAAAGCTCTCCTGGGAGTCATGTATTTTGTATCCGACGCACTAGTGCCCATTTACTGAAACCCTCACACTCTTCTAATAACTTTCCGACGCAGAAATTGCATCGAGATTAAATACTGTAGGCTCCAGGGCGGGTTATATCCTAGAGAGTAAAACGGCTACAGCCTCCACATGGAAGCTCTCCTGGGAGTCATGTAGTTTGTATCCGACGCACTACTGCGAATATAGTGAAACCCTCACATTCTTCTAAAAAGGATGCGACACAGAAATTGTATCGAGATTAAGTACTGTAGGCTCAAGGACGGGTTATATCCTAGAGAGTAAAACGGCTGCATCCTCCACATGAAAGCTCTCCTGGGAGTCATGTAGTTTGTATCCAACGCACTACTCCCCATTTACTGAAACCCTCACACTCTTCTAATAAGGATGCGACACAGAAATTGCATCGAGAATAAATACTGTAGGCTCCAGGGCGGGTTACACCCTAGAGAGTAAAACGTCTGCATCCTCCACATGGAAGCTCTCCTGGGAGTCATGTAGTTTGTATCTGACGCACTACTGCCCATTTACTGAAACCCTCACACTCTTCTAATAAGGATGCGACACAGAAATCGCATCGAGATTAAATACTGTAGGCTCCAGGGCGGGTTATATCCTAGAGAGTAAAACGGCTACAGCCTCAACATGGAAGCTCTCCTGGGAGTCATGTAGTTTGTATCCGACGCACTACTGCGAATTTAGTGAAACCCTCACATTCTTCTAAAAAGGATGCGACACAGAAATTGTATCGAGATTAAGTACTGTAGGCTCAAGGGCGGGTTACATCCTAGAGAGTAGAACGGCTGCATCCTCCACATGAAAGCTATCCTGGGAGTCATGTAGTTTCTATCCGACGCACTACTGCCCATTTACTGAAACCCTCACACTCTTCTAATAAGGATGCGACACAGAAATTGCATCGAGATTAAATACTGTAGGCTCCAGGGCGGGTTATATCCTAGAGAGTAAAACGTCTGCATCCTCCACATGAAAGCTCTCCTGGGAGTCATGTAGTTTGTATCCGACGCACTACTGCCCATTTACTGAATCCCTCACACTCTTCTAATAAGGATGCGACACAGAAATTGCATCGAGATTAAATACTGTAGGATCCAGGGCGATTTTTATCCTAGAGAGTGAAACGGCTGCAGCCTCCACATGAAAGCTGTCCTGGGAGTCATGTAGTTTGTATCCAGTTCACTACTGCGAATTTAGTGAAACCCTCACATTCTTCTAATAAGAATGCGACACAGAAATTGTATCGAGATTAAGTACTGTAGGCTCAAGAGCGGGTTATATCCTAGAGAGTAAAACGGCTGCAGCCTCCACATGAAAGCTATCCTGGGAATCATGTAGTTTGTATCCGACGCACTACTGCCCATTTACTGAAACCCTCACACTCTTCTAATAAGGATGCGACACAGATATTGCATCGAGATTAAATACTGTAGGCTCCAGGGCGGGTTATATCCTAGAGAGTAAAACGTCTGCATCCTCCACATGAAAGCTCTCCTGGGAGTCATGTATTTTGTATCCGACGCACTAGTGCCCATTTACTGAAACCCTCACACTCTTCTAATAACTTTCCGACGCAGAAATTGCATCGAGATTAAATACTGTAGGCTCCAGGGCGGGTTATATCCTAGAGAGTAAAACGGCTACAGCCTCCACATGGAAGCTCTCCTGGGAGTCATGTAGTTTGTATCCGACGCACTACTGCGAATATAGTGAAACCCTCACATTCTTCTAAAAAGGATGCGACACAGAAATTGTATCGAGATTAAGTACTGTAGGCTCAAGGACGGGTTATATCCTAGAGAGTAAAACGGCTGCATCCTCCACATGAAAGCTCTCCTGGGAGTCATGTAGTTTGTATCCAACGCACTACTCCCCATTTACTGAAACCCTCACACTCTTCTAATAAGGATGCGACACAGAAATTGCATCGAGATTAAATACTGTAGGCTCCAGGGCGGGTTATATCCTAGAGAGTAAAACGTCTGCATCCTCCACATGAAAGCTCTCCTGGGCGTCATGTAGTTTGTATCCGACGCACTACTGCCCATTTACTGAAACCCTCACACTCTTCTAATAAGGATGCGACACAGAAATTGCATCGAGATTAAATACTGTAGGATCCAGGGCAATTTTTATCCTAGAGAGTGAAACGGCTGCAGCCACCACATGAAAGCTTTCCTGGGAGTCTAGTAGTTTGTATCCGACGCACTTCTGCGAATATACTGAAACCCTCACATTCTTCTAATAAGGATGCGACACAGAAATTGTATCGCGATTAAGTACTGTAGGCTCAAGATCGGGTTATATCCTAGAGAGTAAAACGGCTGCATCCTCCACATGAAAGCTCTCCTGGGAGTCATGTAGTTTGTATCCGACGCACTACTGCCCATTTACTGAACCCCTCACACTCTTCTAATAAGGATGCGCCCCAGAAATTGCATCGAGATTAAATACTGTAGGCTCCAGGGCGGGTTATATCCTAGAGAGTAAAACGGCTACAGCCTCCACATGGAAGCTCTCCTGGGAGTCATGTAGTTTGTATCCGACGCACTACTGCGAAATTAGTGAAACCCTCACATTCTTCTAAAAAGGATGCGACACAGAAATCGTATCGAGATTAAGTACTGTAGGCTCAAGGGCGGGTTGTATCCTAGAGAGTAAAACGGCTGCAGCCAACACATGAAAGCTATCCTGGGAGTCATGTAGTTTGTATCCGAAGCACTACTGCGCATTTACTGAAACCCTCACACTCTTCTAATAAGGATGCGACACAGAAATTGCATCGAGATTAAATACTGTAGGCTCCAGGGCGGGTTACACCCTAGAGAGTAAAACGTCTGCATCCTCCACATGGAAGCTCTCCTGGGAGTCATGTAGTTTGTATCTGACGCACTACTGCCCATTTACTGAAACCCTCACACTCTTCTAATAAGGATGCGACACAGAAATCGCATCGAGATTAAATACTGTAGGCTCCAGGGCGGGTTATATCCTAGAGACTAAAACGGCTACAGCCTCCACATGGAAGCTCTCCTGGGAGTCATGTAGTTTGTATCCGACGCACTACTGCGAATTTAGTGAAACCCTCACATTCTTCTAAAAAGGATGCGACACAGAAATTGTATCGAGATTAAGTACTGTAGGCTCAAGGGCGGGTTACATCCTAGAGAGTAGAACGGCTGCATCCTCCACATGAAAGCTATCCTGGGAGTCATGTAGTTTGTATCCGACGCACTACTGCCCATTTACTGAAACCCTCACACTCTTCTAATAAGGATGCGACACAGAAATTGCATCGAGATTAAATACTGTAGGCTCCAGGGCGGGTTATATCCTAAGGAGTAAAACGTCTGCATCCTCCACATGAAAGCTCTCCTGGGAGTCATGTAGTTTGTATCCGACGCACTACTGCCCATTTACTGAAACCCTCACACTCTTCTAATAAGGATGCGACACAGAAATTGCATCGAGATTAAATACTGTAGGATCCAGGGCGATTTTTATCCTAGAGAGTGAAACGGCTGCAGCCTCCACAAGAAAGCTTTCCTGGGAGTCATGTAGTTTGTATCCGACGCACTACTGCCCATTTACTGAAACCCTCACACTCTTCTAATAAGGATGCGACACAGAAATTGCATCGAGATTAAATACTGTAGGATCCAGGGCAATTTTTATCCTAGAGAGTGAAACGGCTGCAGCCACCACATGAAAGCTTTCCTGGGAGTCTAGTAGTTTGTATCCGACGCACTTCTGCGAATATACTGAAACCCTCACATTCTTCTAATAAGGATGCGACACAGAAATTGTATCGCGATTAAGTACTGTAGGCTCAAGATCGGGTTATATCCTAGAGAGTAAAACGCCTGCATCCTCCACATGAAAGCTCTCCTGGGAGTCATGTAGTTTGTATCCGACGCACTACTGCCCATTTACTGAACCCCTCACACTCTTCTAATAAGGATGCGCCCCAGAAATTGCATCGAGATTAAATACTGTAGGCTCCAGGGCGGGTTATATCCTAGAGAGTAAAACGGCTACAGCCTCCACATGGAAGCTCTCCTGGGAGTCATGTAGTTTGTATCCGACGCACTACTGCGAAATTAGTGAAACCCTCACATTCTTCTAAAAAGGATGCGACACAGAAATTGTATCGAGATTAAGTACTGTAGGCTCAAGGGCGGGTTGTATCCTAGAGAGTAAAACGGCTGCAGCCAACACATGAAAGCTATCCTGGGAGTCATGTAGTTTGTATCCGAAGCACTACTGCGCATTTACTGAAACCCTCACACTCTTCTAATAAGGATGCGACACAGAAATTGCATCGAGATTAAATACTGTAGGCTCCAGGGCGGGTTACACCCTAGAGAGTAAAACGTCTGCATCCTCCACATGGAAGCTCTCCTGGGAGTCATGTAGTTTGTATCTGACGCACTACTGCCCATTTACTGAAACCCTCACACTCTTCTAATAAGGATGCGACACAGAAATCGCATCGAGATTAAATACTGTAGGCTCCAGGGCGGGTTATATCCTAGAGACTAAAACGGCTACAGCCTCCACATGGAAGCTCTCCTGGGAGTCATGTAGTTTGTATCCGACGCACTACTGCCCATTTACTGAAACCCTCACACTCTTCTAATAAGGATGCGACACAGAAATTGCATCGAGATTAAATACTGTAGGATCCAGGGCGATTTTTATCCTAGAGAGTGAAACGGCTGCAGCCTCCACATGAAAGCTTTCCTGGGAGTCATGTAGTTTGTATCCGACTCACTACTGCGAATTTAGTGAAACCCTCACATTCTTCTAATAAGAATGCGACACAGAAATTGTATCGAGATTAAGTACTGTAGGCTCAAGAGCGGGTTATATCCTAGAGAGTAAAACGGCTGCAGCCTCCACATGAAAGCTATCCTGGGAGTCATGTAGTTTGTATCCGACGCACTACTGCCCATTTACTGAAACCCTCACACTCTTCTAATAATGATGCGACACAGAAATTGCATCGAGATTAAATACTGTAGGCTCCAGGGCGGGTTATATCCTAGAGAGTAAAACGTCTGCATCCTCCACATGAAAGCTCTCCTGGGAGTCATGTAGTTTGTATCCGACGCACTACTGCCCATTTACTCAAACCCTCACACTCTTCTAATAACGATCCGACGCAGAAATTATATCGAGATTAAGTACTGTAGGCTCAAGGGCGGGTTATATCCTAGAGAGTAAAACGTCTGCAGCCTCCACATGAAAGCTCTCCAGGGAGTCATGTAGTTTGTATCCGACGCACTACTGCCCATTTACTGAAACCCTCACACTCTTCTAATAAGGATGCGACACAGAAATTGCATCGAGATTAAATACTATAGGATCCAGGGCGATTTTTAACCTAGAGAGTGAAACGGCTGCAGCCTCCACATGAAAGCTTTCCTGGGAGTCATGTAGTTTATATCAGACGCACTACTCCGAATTTAGTGAAACCCTCACATTCTTCTAATAAGGATGCGACACAGAAATTGTATCGAGATTAAGTACTGTAGGCTCAAGATCGGGTTATATCCTAGAGAGTAAAACGGCTGCAGCCTCCACATGGAAGCTCTCCTGGGAGTCATGTAGTGTGTATCCGACGCACTACTGCGAATTTAGTGAAACCCTCACATTATTCTAAAAAGGATGCGACACAGAAATTGTATCGAGATTAAGTACTGTAGGCTCAAGGGCGGGTTATATCCTAGAGAGTAAAACGGCTGCAGCCTCCACATGAAAGCTCTCCTGGGAGTCATGTAGTTTGCATCCGACGCACTACTGCCCATTTACTGAAACCCTCACACTCTTCTAATAACGATCCGACGCAGAAATTGCATGGAGATTAAATACTGTAAGCTCCAGGGCGGGTTATATCCTAGAGAGTAAAACGGCTACAGCCTCCACATGGAAGCTCTCCTGGGAGTCATGTAGTTTGTATCCGACGCACTTCTGCGAATTTAGTGAAACCCTCACATTCTTCTAATAAGGATGCGACACAGAAATTGTATCGCGATTAAGTACTGTAGGCTCAAGATCGGGTTATATCCTAGAGAGTAAAACGTCTGCAGCCTCCACATGAAAGCTCTCCAGGGAGTCATGTAGTTTGTATCCGACGCACTACTGCCCATTTACTGAAACCCTCACACTCTTCAAATAAGGATGCGACACAGAAATTGCATCGAGATTAAATACTATAGGATCCAGGGCGATTTTTATCCTAGAGAGTGAAACGGCTGCAGCCTCCACATGAAAGCTCTCCTGGGAGTCATGTAGTTTGTATCAGACGCACTACTGCGAATTTAGTGAAACCCTCACATTCTTCTAATAAGGATGCGACACAGAAATTGTATCGAGATTAAGTACTGTAGGCTCAAGATCGGGTTATATCCTAGAGAGTAAAACGTCTGCAGCCTCCACATGAAAGCTCTCCAGGGAGTCATGTAGTTTGTATCCGACGCACTACTGCCCATTTACTGAAACCCTCACACTCTTCTAATAAGGATGCGACACAGAAATTGCATCGAGATTAAATACTATAGGATCCAGGGCGATTTTTATCCTAGAGAGTGAAACGGCTGCAGCCTCCACATGAAAGCTCTCCTGGGAGTCATGTAGTTTGTATCTGACGCACTACTGCCCATTTACTGAAACCCTCACACTCTTCTAATAAGGATGCGACACAGAAATCGCATCGAGATTAAATACTGTAGGCTCCAGGGCGGGTTATATCCTAGAGAGTAAAACGGCTACAGCCTCCACATGGAAGCTCTCCTGGGAGTCATGTAGTTTGTATCCGACGCACTACTGCGAATTTAGTGAAACCCTCACATTCTTCTAAAAAGGATGCGACACAGGAATTGTATCGAGATTAAGTACTGTAGGCTCAAGGGCGGGTTACATCCTAGAGAGTAGAACGGCTGCATCCTCCACATGAAAGCTATCCTGGGAGTCATGTAGTTTCTATCCGACGCACTACTGCCCATTTACTGAAACCCTCACACTCTTCTAATAAGGATGCGACACAGAAATTGCATCGAGATTAAATACTGTAGGCTCCAGGGCGGGTTATATCCTAGAGAGTAAAATGTCTGCATCCTCCACATGAAAGCTCTCCTGGGAGTCATGTAGTTTGTATCCGACGCACTACTGCCCATTTACTGAAACCCTCACACACTTCTAATAAGGATGCGACACAGAAATTGCATCGAGATTAAATACTGTAGGATCCAGGGCGATTTATATCCTAGAGAGTGAAACGGCTGCAGCCTCCACATGAAAGCTTTCCTGGGAGTCATGTAGTTTGTATCCGACTCACTACTGCGAATTTAGTGAAACCCTCACATTCTTCTAATAAGAATGCGACACAGAAATTGTATCGAGATTAAGTACTGTAGGCTCAAGAGCGGGTTATATCCTAGAGAGTAAAACGGCTGCAGCCTCCACATGAAAGCTATCGTGGGAGTCATGTAGTTTGTATCCGACGCACTACTGCCCATTTACTGAAACCCTCACACTCTTCTAATAAGGATGCGACACAGAAATTGCATCGAGATTAAATACTGTAGGCTCCAGGGCGGGTTATATCCTAGAGAGTAAAACGTCTGCATCCTCCACATGAAAGCTCTCCTGGGAGTCATGTAGTTTGTATCCGACGCACTACTGCCCATTTACTCAAACCCTCACACTCTTCTAATAACGATCCGACGCAGAAATTGTATCTAGATTAAGTACTGTAGGCTCAAGGGCGGGTTATATCCTAGAGAGTAAAACGTCTGCAGCCTCCACATGAAAGCTCTCCAGGGCGTCATGTAGTTTGTATCCGACGCACTACTGCCCATTTACTGAAACCCTCACACTCTTCTAATAAGGATGCGACACAGAAATTGCATCGAGATTAAATACTATAGGATCCAGGGCGATTTTTATCCTAGAGAGTGAAACGGCTGCAGCCTCCACATGAAAGCTTTCCTGGGAGTCATGTAGTTTGTATCAGACGCACTACTGCGAATTTAGTGAAACCCTCACATTCTTCTAATAAGGATGCGACACAGAAATAATATCGAGATTAAGTACTGTAGGCTCAAGATCGGGTTATATCCTAGAGAGTAAAACGGCTGCAGCCTCCACATGGAAGCTCTCCTAGGAGTCATGTAGTGTGTATCCGACGCACTACTGCGAATTTAGTGAGACCCTCACATTCTTCTAAAAAGGATGCGACACAGAAATTGTATCGAGATTAAGTAGTGTAGGCTCAAGATCTGGTTATATCCTAGAGAGTAAAACGGCTGCAGCCTCCACATGAAAGCTCTCCTGGGAGTCATGTAGTTTGTATCCGACGCACTACTGCCCATTTACTGAAACCCTCACACTCTTCTAATAAGGATGCGACACAGAAATTGCATCGAGATTAAATACTATAGGATCCAGGGCGATTTTTATCCTAGAGAGTGAAACGGCTGCAGCCTCCACATGAAAGCTTTCCTGGGAGTCATGTAGTTTGTATCAGACGCACTACTGCGAATTTAGTGAAACCCTCACATTCTTCTAATAAGGATGCGACACAGAAATTGCATCGAGATTAAATACTATAGGAACCAGGGCGATTTTTATCCTAGAGAGTGAAACGGCTGCAGCCTCCACATGAAAGCTTTCCTGGGAGTCATGTAGTTTGTATCAGACGCACTACTGCGAATTTAGTGAAACCCTCACATTCTTCTAATAAGGATGCGACACAGAAATTGTATCGAGATTAAGTACTGTAGGCTCAAGATCGGGTTATATCCTAGAGAGTAAAACGGCTGCAGCCTCCACATGAAAGCTCTCCTGGGAGTCATGTAGTTTGTATCCGACGCACTACTGCCCATTTACTCAAACCCTCACACTCTTCTAATAACGATCCGACGCAGAAATTGTATCGAGATTAAGTACTGTAGGCTCAAGGGCGGGTTATATCCTAGAGAGTAAAACGTCTGCAGCCTCCACATGAAAGCTCTCCAGGGAGTCATGTAGTTTGTATCCGACGCACTACTGCCCATTTACTCAAACCCTCACACTCTTCTAATAACGATCCGACGCAGAAATTGTATCGAGATTAAGTACTGTAGGCTCAAGGGCGGGTTATATCCTAGAGAGTGAAACGGCTGCAGCCTCCACATGAAAGCTCTCCTGGGAGTCATGTAGTTTGTATCAGACGCACTACTGCGAATTTAGTGAAACCCTCACATTCTTCTAATAAGGATGCGACACAGAAATTGTATCGAGATTAAGTACTGTAGGCTCAAGATCGGGTTATATCCTAGAGAGTAAAACGTCTGCAGCCTCCACATGAAAGCTCTCCAGGGAGTCATGTAGTTTGTATCCGACGCACTACTGCCCATTTACTGAAACCCTCACACTCTTCTAATAAGGATGCGACACAGAAATTGCATCGAGATTAAATACTATAGGATCCAGGGCGATTTTTATCCTAGAGAGTGAAACGGCTGCAGCCTCCACATGAAAGCTTTCCTGGGAGTCATGTAGTTTGTATCAGACGCACTACTGCGAATTTAGTGAAACCCTCACATTCTTCTAATAAGGATGCGACACAGAAATTGTATCGAGATTAAGTACTGTAGGCTCAAGATCGGGTTATATCCTAGAGAGTAACACGGCTGCAGCATCCACATGAAAGCTCTCCTGGGAGTCATGTAGTTTGTATCCGACGCACTACTGCCCATTTATTGAAACCCTCACACTCTTCTAATAACGATCCGACGCAGAAATTGCATCGAGATTAAATACTGTAGGCTCCAGGGCGGGTTATATCCTAGAGAGTAAAACGGCTACAGCCTCCACATGGAAGCTCTCCTGGGAGTCATGTAGTTTGTATCCGACGCACTACTGCGAATATAGTGAAACCCTCACATTCTTCTAAAAAGGATGCGACACAGAAATTGTATCGAGATTAAATACTGTAGGCTCCAGGGCGGGTTATATCCTAGAGAGTAAAACGTCTGCATCCTCCACATGAAAGCTCTCCTGGGAGTCATGTAGTTTGTATCCGGCGCACTACTGCCCATTTACTGAAACCCTCACACTCTTCTATTAAGGATGCGACACAGAAATTGCATCGAGATTAAATACTGTAGGCTCAAGATCGGGTTATATCCTAGAGAGTAAAACGTCTGCATCCTCCACATGAAAGCTCTCCTGGGAGTCATGTAGTTTGTATCCGACGCACTACTGCCCATTTACTGAAACCCTCACACTCTTCTAATAAGGATGCAACACAGAAATTGCATCGAGAGTAAATACTGTAGGCTCCAGGGCGGGTTATATCCTAGAGAGTAAAACGGCTACAGCCTCCACATGAAAGCTCTCCTGGGAGTCATGTAGTTTGTATCCGACGCACTACTGCGAATTTAGTGAAACCCTCACATTCTTCTAAAAAGGATGCGACACAGAAATTGTATCGAGATTAAGTACTGTAGGCTGAAGGGCGGGTTTTATCCAAGAGAGTAAAACGGCTGCATCCTCCACATGAAAGCTCTCCTGGGAGTCATGTAGTTTGTATCCGACTCACTACTGCCCATTTACTGAAACCCTCACACTCTTCTAATAAGGATGCGACACAGAAATTGCATCGAGATTAAATACTGTAGGATCCAGGGCAATTTTTATCCTAGAGAGTGAAACGGCTGCAGCCACTACATGAAAGCTTCCCTGGGAGTCATGTAGTTTGTATCCGACGCACTTCTGCGAATTTAGTGAAACCCTCACATTCTTCTAATAAGGATGCGACACAGAAATTGTATCGAGATTAAGTACTGTAGGCTCAAGAACGGGTTATATCCTAGAGAGTAAAACGGCTGCATCCTCCACATGAAAGCTCTCCTGGGAGTCATGTACTTTGTATCCGACGCACTACTGCCCATTTACTGAAACCCTCACACTCTTCTAATAAGGATGCGACACAGAAATTGCATCGAGATTAAATACTGTAGGCTCCAGGGCGGGTTATATCCTAGAGAGTAAAACGGCTACAGCCTCCACATGGAAGCTCTCCTGGGAGTCATGTAGTTTGTATCCGACGCACTACTGCGAATTTATTGAAACCCTCACATTCTTCTAATAAGGATGCGACACAGAAATTGCATCGAGATTAAATACTATAGGATCCAGGGCGATTTTTATCCTAGAGAGTGAAACGGCTGCAGCCTCCACATGAAAGCTTTCCTGGGAGTCATGTAGTTTGTATCAGACGCACTACTGCGAATTTAGTGAAACCCTCACATTCTTCTAATAAGGATGCGACACAGAAATTGTATCGAGATTAAGTACTGTAGGCTCAAGATCGGGTTATATCCTAGAGAGTAAAACGGCTGCAGCCTCCACATGAAAGCTCTCCTGGGAGTCATGTAGTTTGTATCCGACGCACTACTGCCCATTTACTCAAACCCTCACACTCTTCTAATAACGATCCGACGCAGAAATTGTATCGAGATTAAGTACTGTAGGCTCAAGGGCGGGTTATATCCTAGAGAGTAAAACGGCTACAGCCTCCACATGGAAGCTCTCCTGGGAGTCATGTAGTTTGTATCCGACGCACTACTGCGACTTTAGTGAAACCCTCACACTCTTCTAATAACGATCCGACGCAGAAATTGTATCGAGATTAAGTACTGTAGGCTCAAGGGCGGGTTTTATCCAAGAGAGTAAAACGGCTGCATCCTCCACATGAAAGCTCTCCTGGGAGTCATGTAGTTTGTATCCGACTCACTACTGCCCATTTACTGAAACCCTCACACTCTTCTAATAAGGATGCGACACAGAAATTGCATCGAGATTAAATACTGTAGGATCCAGGGCAATTTTTATCCTAGAGAGTGAAACGGCTGCAGCCACTACATGAAAGCTTTCCTGGGAGTCATGTAGTTTGTATCCGACGCACTTCTGCGAATTTAGTGAAACCCTCACATTCTTCTAATAAGGATGCGACACAGAAATTGTATCGAGATTAAGTACTGTAGGCTCAAGAACGGGTTATATCCTAGAGAGTAAAACGGCTGCATCCTCCACATGAAAGCTCTCCTGGGAGTCATGTAGTTTGTATCCGACGCACTACTGCCCATTTACTGAAACCCTCACACTCTTCTAATAAGGATGCGACACAGAAATTGCATCGAGATTAAATACTGTAGGCTCAAGATCGGGTTATATCCTAGAGAGTAAAACGTCTGCATCCTCCACATGAAAGCTCTCCTGGGAGTCATGTAGTTTGTATCCGACGCACTACTGCCCATTTACTGAAACCCTCACACTCTTCTAATAAGGATGCAACACAGAAATTGCATCGAGAGTAAATACTGTAGGCTCCAGGGCGGGTTATATCCTAGAGAGTAAAACGTCTGCATCCTCCACATGAAAGCTCTCCTGGGAGTCATGTAGTTTGTATCCGACGCACTACTGCCCATTTACTGAAACCCTCACACTCTTCTATTAAGGATGCGACACAGAAATTGCATCGAGATTAAATACTGTAGGCTCAAGATCGGGTTATATCCTAGAGAGTAAAACGTCTGCATCCTCCACATGAAAGCTCTCCTGGGAGTCATGTAGTTTGTATCCGACGCACTACTGCCCATTTACTGAAACCCTCACTCTCTTCTAATAAGGATGCAACACAGAAATTGCATCGAGAGTAAATACTGTAGGCTCCAGGGCGGGTTATATCCTAGAGAGTAAAACGGCTACAGCCTCCACATGAAAGCTCTCCTGGGAGTCATGTAGTTTGTATCCGACGCACTACTGCGAATTTAGTGAAACCCTCACATTCTTCTAAAAAGGATGCGACACAGAAATTGTATCGAGATTAAGTACTGTAGGCTCAAGGGCGGGTTTTATCCAAGAGAGTAAAACGGCTGCATCCTCCACATGAAAGCTCTCCTGGGAGTCATGTAGTTTGTATCCGACTCACTACTGCCCATTTACTGAAACCCTCACACTCTTCTAATAAGGATGCGACACAGAAATTGCATCGAGATTAAATACTGTAGGATCCAGGGCAATTTTTATCCTAGAGAGTGAAACGGCTGCAGCCACTACATGAAAGCTCTCCTGGGAGTCATGTAGTTTGTATCCGACGCACTTCTGCGAATTTAGTGAAACCCTCACATTCTTCTAATAAGGATGCGACACAGAAATTGTATCGAGATTAAGTACTGTAGGCTCAAGAACGGGTTATATCCTAGAGAGTAAAACGGCTGCATCCTCCACATGAAAGCTCTCCTGGGAGTCATGTACTTTGTATCCGACGCACTACTGCCCATTTACTGAAACCCTCACACTCTTCTAATAAGGATGCGACACAGAAATTGCATCGAGATTAAATACTGTAGGCTCCAGGGCGGGTTATATCCTAGAGAGTAAAACGGCTACAGCCTCCACATGGAAGCTCTCCTGGGAGTCATGTAGTTTGTATCCGACGCACTACTGCGAATTTATTGAAACCCTCACATTCTTCTAATAAGGATGCGACACAGAAACTGCATCGAGATTAAATACTATAGGATCCAGGGCGATTTTTATCCTAGAGAGTGAAACGGCTGCAGCCTCCACATGAAAGCTTTCCTGGGAGTCATGTAGTTTGTATCAGACGCACTACTGCGAATTTAGTGAAACCCTCACATTCTTCTAATAAGGATGCGACACAGAAATTGCATCGAGATTAAATACTATAGGATCCAGGGCGATTTTTATCCTAGAGAGTGAAACGGCTGCAGCCTCCACATGAAAGCTCTCCTGGGAGTCATGTAGTTTGTATCCGACGCACTACTGCGAATTTAGTGAAACCCTCACACTCTTCTAATAAGGATGCGACACAGAAATTGCATCGAGATTAAATACTATAGGATCCAGGGCGATTTTTATCCTAGAGAGTGAAACGGCTGCAGCCTCCACATGAAAGCTCTCCTGGGAGTCATGTAGTTTGTATCAGACGCACTACTGCCCATTTACTGAAACCCTCACACTCTTCTAATAAGGATGCGACACAGAAATTGCATCGAGATTAAATACTATAGGATCCAGGGCGATTTTTATCCTAGAGAGTGAAACGGCTGCAGCCTCCACATGAAAGCTCTCCTGGGAGTCATGTAGTTTGTATCCGACGCACTACTGCGAATTTAGTGAAACCCTCACATTCTTCTAATAAGGATGCGACACAGAAATTGCATCGAGATTAAATACTATAGGATCCAGGGCGATTTTTATCCTAGAGAGTGAAACGGCTGCAGCCTCCACATGAAAGCTTTCCTGGGAGTCATGTAGTTTGTATCAGACGCACTACTGCGAATTTAGTGAAACCCTCACATTCTTCTAATAAGGATGCGACACAGAAATTGTATCGAGATTAAGTACTGTAGGCTCAAAGGCGGGTTATATCCTAGAGAGTAAAACGTCTGCAGCCTCCACATGAAAGCTCTCCAGGGAGTCATGTAGTTTGTATCCGACGCACTACTGCTCATTTACTGAAACCCTCACACTCTTCTAATAAGGATGCGACACAGAAATTGCATCGAGATTAAATACTATAGGATCCAGGGCGATTTTTATCCTAGAGAGTGAAACGGCTGCAGCCTCCACATGAAAGCTCTCCTGGGAGTCATGTAGTTTGTATCAGACGCACTACTGCGAATTTAGTGAAACCCTCACATTCTTCTAATAAGGATGCGACACAGAAATTGCATCGAGATTAAATACTATAGGATCCAGGGCGATTTTTATCCTAGAGGGTGAAACGGCTGCAGCCTCCACATGAAAGCTTTCCTGGGAGTCATGTAGTTTGTATCAGACGCACTACTGCGAATTTAGTGAAACCCTCACATTCTTCTAATAAGGATGCGACACAGAAATTGTATCGAGATTAAGTACTGTAGGCTCAAGATCGGGTTATATCCTAGAGAGTAAAACGGCTGCAGCCTCCACATGAAAGCTCTCCTGGGAGTCATGTAGTTTGTATCCGACGCACTACTGCCCATTTACTGAAACCCTCACACTCTTCTAATATCGATCCGACGCAGAAATTGCATCGAGATTAAATACTGTAGGCTCCAGGGCGGGTTATATCCTAGAGAGTAAAACGGCTACAGCCTCCACATGGAAGCTCTCCTGGGAGGCATGTAGTTTGTATCCGACGCACTACTGCGAATATAGTGAAACCCTCACATTCTTCTAAAAAGGATGCGACACAGAAATTGTATCGAGATTAAATACTGTAGGCTCCAGGGCGGGTTATATCCTAGAGAGTAAAACGTCTGCATCCTCCACATGAAAGCTCTCCTGGGAGTCATGTAGTTTGTATCCGACGCACTACTGCCCATTTACTGAAACCCTCACACTCTTCTAATAAGGATGCGACACAGAAATTGCATCGAGATTAAATACTGTAGGCTCAAGGGCGGGTTATATCCTAGAGAGTAAAACGTATGCATCCTCCACATGAAAGCTCTCCTGGGAGTCATGTAGTTTGTATCCGACGCACTACTGCGAATTTAGTGAAACCCTCACATTCTTCTAATAAGGATGCGACACAGAAATTGCATCGAGATTAAATACTATAGGATCCAGGGCGATTTTTATCCTAGAGAGTGAAACGGCTGCAGCCTCCACATGAAAGCTTTCCTGGGAGTCATGTAGTTTGTATCAGACGCACTACTGCGAATTTAGTGAAACCCTCACATTCTTCTAATAAGGATGCGACACAGATATTGTATCGAGATTAAGTACTGTAGGCTCAAGATCGGGTTATATCCTAGAGAGTAAAACGGCTGCAGCCTCCACATGAAAGCCCTCCTGGGAGTCATGTAGTTTGTATCCGACGCACTACTGCCCATTTACTGAAACCCTCACACTCTTCTAATAAGGATGCGACACAGAAATTGCATCGAGATTAAATACTATAGGATCCAGGGCGATTTTTATCCTAGAGAGTGAAACGGCTGCAGCCTCCACATGAAAGCTCTCCTGGGAGTCATGTAGTTTGTATCCGACGCACTACTGCGAATTTAGTGAAACCCTCACACTCTTCTAATAAGGATGCGACACAGAAATTGCATCGAGATTAGATACTATAGGATCCAGGGCGATTTTTATCCTAGAGAGTGAAACGGCTGCAGCCTCCACATGAAAGCTCTCCTGGGAGTCATGTAGTTTGTATCAGACCCACTACTGCCCATTTACTGAAACCCTCACACTCTTCTAATAAGGATGCGACACAGAAATTGCATCGAGATTAAATACTATAGGATCCAGGGCGATTTTTATCCTAGAGAGTGAAACGGCTGCAGCCTCCACATGAAAGCTCTCCTGGGAGTCATGTAGTTTGTATCCGACGCACTACTGCGAATTTAGTGAAACCCTCACATTCTTCTAATAAGGATGCGACACAGAAATTGCATCGAGATTAAATACTATAGGATCCAGGGCGATTTTTATCCTAGAGAGTGAAACGGCTGCAGCCTCCACATGAAAGCTTTCCTGGGAGTCATGTAGTTTGTATCAGACGCACTACTGCGAATTTAGTGAAACCCTCACATTCTTCTAATAAGGATGCGACACAGAAATTGTATCGAGATTAAGTACTGTAGGCTCAAAGGCGGGTTATATCCTAGAGAGTAAAACGTCTGCAGCCTCCACATGAAAGCTCTCCAGGGAGTCATGTAGTTTGTATCCGACGCACTACTGCCCATTTACTGAAACCCTCACACTCTTCTAATAAGGATGCGACACAGAAATTGCATCGAGATTAAATACTATAGGATCCAGGGCGATTTTTATCCTAGAGAGTGAAACGGCTGCAGCCTCCACATGAAAGCTCTCCTGGGAGTCATGTAGTTTGTATCAGACGCACTACTGCGAATTTAGTGAAACCCTCACATTCTTCTAATAAGGATGCGACACAGAAATTGTATCGAGATTAAGTACTGTAGGCTCAAGATCGGGTTATATCCTAGAGAGTAAAACGGCTGCAGCCTCCACATGAAAGCTCTCCTGGGAGTCATGTAGTTTGTATCCGACGCACTACTGCCCATTTACTGAAACCCTCACACTCTTCTAATGTCGATCCGACGCAGAAATTGCATCGAGATTAAATACTGTAGGCTCCAGGGCGGGTTATATCCTAGAGAGTAAAACGGCTACAGCCTCCACATGAAAGCTCTCCTGGGAGGCATGTAGTTTGTATCCGACGCACTACTGCGAATATAGTGAAACCCTCACATTCTTCTAAAAAGGATGCGACACAGAAATTGTATCGAGATTAAATACTGTAGGCTCCAGGGCGGGTTATATCCTAGAGAGTAAAACGTCTGCATCCTCCACATGAAAGCTCTCCTGGGAGTCATGTAGTTTGTATCCGACGCACTACTGCCCATTTACTGAAACCCTCACACTCTTCTAATAAGGATGCGACACAGAAATTGCATCGAGATTAAATACTGTAGGCTCAAGGGCGGGTTATATCCTAGAGAGTAAAACGTATGCATCCTCCACATGAAAGCTCTCCTGGGAGTCATGTAGTTTGTATCCGACGCACTACTGCCCATTTACTGAAACCCTCACACTCTTCTAATAAGGATGCAACACAGAAATTGCATCGAGAGTAAATACTGTAGGCTCCAGGGCGGGTTATATCCTAGAGAGTAAAACGGCTACAGCCTCCACATGGAAGCTCTCCTGGGAGTCATGTAGTTTGTATCCGACGCACTACTGCGAATTTAGTGAAACCCTCACATTCTTCTAAAAAGGATGCGACACAGAAATTGTATCGAGATTAAGTACTGTAGGCTCAAGGGCGATTTTTATCCTAGAGAGTGAAACGGCTGCAGCCTCCACATGAAAGCTTTCCTGGGAGTCATGTAGTTTGTATCAGACGCACTACTGCGAATTTAGTGAAACCCTCACATTCTTCTAATAAGGATGCGACACAGAAATTGTATCGAGATTAAGTACTGTAGGCTCAAGATCGGGTTATATCCTAGAGAGTAAAACGGCTGCAGCCTCCACATGAAAGCCCTCCTGGGAGTCATGTAGTTTGTATCCGACGCACTACTGCCCATTTACTGAAACCCTCACACTCTTCTAATAAGGATGCGACACAGAAATTGCATCGAGATTAAATACTATAGGATCCAGGGCGATTTTTATCCTAGAGAGTGAAACGGCTGCAGCCTCCACATGAAAGCTCTCCTGGGAGTCATGTAGTTTGTATCCGACGCACTACTGCGAATTTAGTGAAACCCTCACACTCTTCTAATAAGGATGCGACACAGAAATTGCATCGAGATTAAATACTATAGGATCCAGGGCGATTTTTATCCTAGAGAGTGAAACGGCTGCAGCCTCCACATGAAAGCTCTCCTGGGAGTCATGTAGTTTGTATCCGACGCACTACTGCGACTTTAGTGAAACCCTCACACTCTTCTAATAACGATCCGACGCAGAAATTGTATCGAGATTAAGTACTGTAGGCTCAAGAACGGGTTATATCCTAGAGAGTAAAACGGCTGCATCCTCCACATGAAAGCTCTCCTGGGAGTCATGTAGTTTGTATCCGACGCACTACTGCCCATTTACTGAAACCCTCACACTCTTCTAATAAGGATGCGACACAGAAATTGCATCGAGATTAAATACTGTAGGCTCCAGGGCGGGTTATATCCTAGAGAGTAAAACGGCTACAGCCTCCACATGGAAGCTCTCCTGGGAGTCATGTAGTTTGTATCCGACGCACTACTGCGAATTTAGTGAAACCCTCACATTCTTCTAATAAGGATGCGACACAGAAATTGCATCGAGATTAAATAATATAGGATCCAGGGCGATTTTTATCCTAGAGAGTGAAACGGCTGCAGCCTCCACATGAAAGCTCTCCTGGGAGTCATGTAGTTTGTATCCGACGCACTACTGCCCATTTACTGAAACCCTCACACTCTTCTAATAAGGATGCGACACAGAAATCTCATCGAGATTAAATACTATAGGATCCAGGGCGATTTTTATCCTAGAGAGTGAAACGGCTGCAGCCTCCACATGAAAGCTCTCCTGGGAGTCATGTAGTTTGTATCAGACGCACTACTGCCCATTTACTGAAACCCTCACACTCTTCTAATAAGGATGCGACACAGAAATTGCATCGAGATTAAATACTATAGGATCCAGGGCGATTTTTATCCTAGAGAGAGAAACGGCTGCAGCCTCCACATGAAAGCTCTCCTGGGAGTCATGTAGTTTGTATCAGACGCACTACTGCGAATTTAGTGAAACCCTCACATTCTTCTAATAAGGATGCGACACAGAAATTGCATCGAGATTAAATACTATAGGATCCAGGGCGATTTTTATCCTAGGGAGTGAAACGGCTGCAGCCTCCACATGAAAGCTTTCCTGGGAGTCATGTAGTTTGTATCAGACGCACTACTGCGAATTTAGTGAAACCCTCACATTCTTCTAATAGGGATGCGACACAGAAATTGTATCGAGATTAAGTACTGTAGGCTCAAGATCGGGTTATATCCTAGAGAGTAAAACGGCTGCAGCCTCCACATGAAAGCTCTCCTGGGGGTCATGTAGTTTGTATCCGACGCACTACTGCCCATTTACTGAAACCCTCACACTCTTCTAATAAGGATGCGACACAGAAATTGCATCGAGATTAAATACTATAGGATCTAGGGCGATTTTTATCCTAGAGAGTGAAACGGCTGCAGCCTCCACATGAAAGCTTTCCTGGGAGTCATGTAGTTTGTATCAGACGCACTACTGCGAATTTAGTGAAACCCTCACATTCTTCTAATAAGGATGCGACACAGAAATTGCATCGAGATTAAATACTATAGGATCCAGGGCGATTTTTATCCTAGAGAGTGAAACGGCTGCAGCCTCCACATGAAAGCTTTCCTGGGAGTCATGTAGTTTGTATCAGACGCACTACTGCGAATTTAGTGAAACCCTCACATTCTTCTAATAAGGATGCGACACAGAAATTGTATCGAGATTAAGTACTGTAGGCTCAAGATCGGGTTATATCCTAGAGAGCAAAACGGCTGCAGCCTCCACATGAAAGCCCTCCTGGGAGTCATGTAGTTTGTATCCGACGCACTACTGCCCATTTACTGAAACCCTCACACTCTTCTAATAAGGATGCGACACAGAAATTGCATCGAGATTAAATACTATAGGATCCAGGGCGATTTTTATCCTAGAGAGTGAAACGGCTGCAGCCTCCACATGAAAGCTCTCCTGGGAGTCATGTAGTTTGTATCCGACGCACTACTGCGAATTTAGTGAAACCCTCACACTCTTCTAATAAGGATGCGACACAGAAATTGCATCGACATTAAATACTATAGGATCCAGGGCGATTTTTATCCTAGAGAGTGAAACGGCTGCAGCCTCCACATGAAAGCTCTCCTGGGAGTCATGTAGTTTGTATCCGACGCACTACTGCGAATTTAGTGAAACCCTCACATTCTTCTAATAAGGATGCGACACAGAAATTGCATCGAGATTAAATACTATAGGATCCAGAGCGATTTTTATCCTAGAGAGTGAAACGGCTGCAGCCTCCACATGAAAGCTTTCCTGGGAGTCATGTAGTTTGTATCAGACGCACTACTGCGAATTTAGTGAAACCCTCACATTCTTCTAATAAGGATGCGACACAGAAATTGTATCGAGATTAAGTACTGTAGGCTCAAAGGCGGGTTATATCCTAGAGAGTAAAACGTCTGCAGCCTCCACATGAAAGCTCTCCAGGGAGTCATGTAGTTTGTATCCGACGCACTACTGCCCATTTACTGAAACCCTCACACTCTTCTAATAAGGATGCGACACAGAAATTGCATCGAGATTAAATACTATAGGATCCAGGGCGATTTTTATCCTAGAGAGTGAAACGGCTGCAGCCTCCACATGAAAGCTCTCCTGGGAGTCATGTAGTTTGTATCAGACGCACTACTGCGAATTTAGTGAAACCCTCACATTCTTCTAATAAGGATGCGACACAGAAATTGCATCGAGATTAAATACTATAGGATCCAGGGCGATTTTTATCCTAGAGAGTGAAACGGCTGCAGCCTCCACATGAAAGCTTTCCTGGGAGTCATGTAGTTTGTATCAGACGCACTACTGCGAATTTAGTGAAACCCTCACATTCTTCTAATAAGGATGCGACACAGAAATTGTATCGAGATTAAGTACTGTAGGCTCAAGATCGGGTTATATCCTAGAGAGTAAAACGGCTGCAGCCTCCACATGAAAGCTCTCCTGGGAGTCATGTAGTTTGTATCCGACGCACTACTGCCCATTTACTGAAACCCTCACACTCTTCTAATATCGATCCGACGCAGAAATTGCATCGAGATTAAATACTGTAGGCTCCAGGGCGGGTTATATCCTAGAGAGTAAAACGGCTACAGCCTCCACATGGAAGCTCTCCTGGGAGGCATGTAGTTTGTATCCGACGCACTACTGCGAATATAGTGAAACCCTCACATTCTTCTAAAAAGGATGCGACACAGAAATTGTATCGAGATTAAATACTGTAGGCTCCAGGGCGGGTTATATCCTAGAGGGTAAAACGTCTGCATCCTCCACATGAAAGCTCTCCTGGGAGTCATGTAGTTTGTATCCGACGCACTACTGCCCATTTACTGAAACCCTCACACTCTTCTAATAAGGATGCGACACAGAAATTGCATCGAGATTAAATACTGTAGGCTCAAGGGCGGGTTATATCCTAGAGAGTAAAACGTCTGCATCCTCCACATGAAAGCTCTCCTGGGAGTCATGTAGTTTGTATCCGACGCACTACTGCCCATTTACTGAAACCCTCACACTCTTCTAATAAGGATGCAACACAGAAATTGCATCGAGAGTAAATACTGTAGGCTCCAGGGCGGGTTATATCCTAGAGAGTAAAACGGCTACAGCCTCCACATGGAAGCTCTCCTGGGAGTCATGTAGTTTGTATCCGACGCACTACTGCGAATTTAGTGAAACCCTCACATTCTTCTAAAAAGGATGCGACACAGAAATTGTATCGAGATTAAGTACTGTAGGCTCAAGGGCGGGTTTTATCCAAGAGAGTAAAACGGCTGCATCCTCCACATGAAAGCTCTCCTGGGAGTCATGTAGTTTGTATCCGACTCACTACTGCCCATTTACTGAAACCCTCACACTCTTCTAATAAGGATGCGACACAGAAATTGCATCGAGATTAAATACTGTAGGATCCAGGGCAATTTTTATCCTAGAGAGTGAAACGGCTGCAGCCACTACATGAAAGCTTTCCTGGGAGTCATGTAGTTTGTATCCGACGCACTTCTGCGAATTTAGTGAAACCCTCACATTCTTCTAATAAGGATGCGACACAGAAATTGTATCGAGATTAAGTACTGTAGGCTCAAGAACGGGTTATATCCTAGAGAGTAAAACGTCTGCATCCTCCACATGAAAGCTCTCCTGGGAGTCATGTAGTTTGTATCCGACTTACTACTGCCCATTTACTGAAACCCTCACACTCTTCTAATAAGGATGCGACACAGAAATTGCATCGAGATTAAATACTGTAGGATCCAGGGCGGGTTATATCCTAGAGAGTAAAACGGCTACAGCCTCCACATGGAAGCTCTCCTGGGAGTCATGTAGTTTGTATCCGACGCACTACTGCGAATTTAGTGAAACCCTCACATTCTTCTAAAAAGGATGCGACACAGAAATTGTATCGAGATTAAGTACTGTAGGCTCAAGATCGGGTTATATCCTAGAGAGTAAAACGGCTGCAGCCTCCACATGAAAGCTCTCCTGGGGGTCATGTAGTTTGTATCCGACGCACTACTGCCCATTTACTGAAACCCTCACACTCTTCTAATAAGGATGCGACACAGAAATTGCATCGAGATTAAATACTATAGGATCCAGGGCGATTTTTATCCTAGAGAGTGAAACGGCTGCAGCCTCCACATGAAAGCTTTCCTGGGAGTCATGTAGTTTGTATCAGACGCACTACTGCGAATTTAGTGAAACCCTCACATTCTTCTAATAAGGATGCGACACAGAAATTGCATCGAGATTAAATACTGTAGGATCCAGGGCGATTTTTATCCTAGAGAGTGAAACGGCTGCAGCCTCCACATGAAAGCTTTCCTGGGAGTCATGTAGTTTGTATCAGACGCACTACTGCGAATTTAGTGAAACCCTCACATTCTTCTAATAAGGATGCGACACAGAAATTGTATCGAGATTAAGTACTGTAGGCTCAAGATCGGGTTATATCCTAGAGAGTAAAACGGCTGCAGCCTCCACATGAAAGCTCTCCTGGGAGTCATGTAGTTTGTATCCGACGCACTACTGCGAATTTAGTGAAACCCTCACATTCTTCTAATAAGGATGCGACACAGAAATTGCATCGAGATTAAATACTATAGGATCCAGGGCGATTTTTATCCTAGAGAGTGAAACGGCTGCAGCCTCCACATGAAAGCTTTCCTGGGAGTCATGTAGTTTGTATCAGACGCACTACTGCGAATTTAGTGAAACCCTCACATTCTTCTAATAAGGATGCGACACAGAAATTGTATCGAGATTAAGTACTGTAGGCTCAAAGGCGGGTTATATCCTAGAGAGTAAAACGTCTGCAGCCTCCACATGAAAGCTCTCCTGGGAGTCATGTAGTTTGTATCCGACTTACTACTGCCCATTTACTGAAACCCTCACACTCTTCTAATAAGGATGCGACACAGAAATTGCATCGAGATTAAATACTGTAGGATCCAGGGCGGGTTATATCCTAGAGAGTAAAACGGCTACAGCCTCCACATGGAAGCTCTCCTGGGAGTCATGTAGTTTGTATCCGACGCACTACTGCGAATTTAGTGAAACCCTCACATTCTTCTAAAAAGGATGCGACACAGAAATTGTATCGAGATTAAGTACTGTAGGCTCAAGATCGGGTTATATCCTAGAGAGTAAAACGGCTGCAGCCTCCACATGAAAGCTCTCCTGGGGGTCATGTAGTTTATATCCGACGCACTACTGCCCATTTACTGAAACCCTCACACTCTTCTAATAAGGATGCGACACAGAAATTGCATCGAGATTAAATACTATAGGATCCAGGGCGATTTTTATCCTAGAGAGTGAAACGGCTGCAGCCTCCACATGAAAGCTTTCCTGGGAGTCATGTAGTTTGTATCAGACGCACTACTGCGAATTTAGTGAAACCCTCACATTCTTCTAATATGGATGCGACACAGAAATTGCATCGAGATTAAATACTATAGGATCCAGGGCGATTTTTATCCTAGAGAGTGAAACGGCTGCAGCCTCCACATGAAAGCTTTCCTGGGAGTCATGTAGTTTGTATCAGACGCACTACTGCGAATTTAGTGAAACTCTCACATTCTTCTAATAAGGATGCGACACAGAAATTGTATCGAGATTAAGTACTGTAGGCTCAAAGGCGGGTTATATCCTAGAGAGTAAAACGTCTGCAGCCTCCACATGAAAGCTCTCCAGGGAGTCATGTAGTTTGTATCCGACGCACTACTGCCCATTTACTGAAACCCTCACACTCTTCTAATAAGGATGCGACACAGAAATTGCATCGAGATTAAATACTATAGGATCCAGGGCGATTTTTATCCTAGAGAGTGAAACGGCTGCAGCCTCCACATGAAAGCTCTCCTGGGAGTCATGTAGTTTGTATCAGACGCACTACTGCGAATTTAGTGAAACCCTCACATTCTTCTAATAAGGATGCGACACAGAAATTGCATCGAGATTAAATACTATAGGATCCAGGGCGATTTTTATCCTAGAGAGTGAAACGGCTGCAGCCTCCACATGAAAGCTTTCCTGGGAGTCATGTAGTTTGTATCAGACGCACTACTGCGAATTTAGTGAAACCCTCACTTTCTTCTAATAAGGATGCGACACAGAAATTGTATCGAGATTAAGTACTGTATGCTCAAGATCGGGTTATATCCTAGAGAGTAAAACGGCTGCAGCCTCCACATGAAAGCTCTCTTTGGAGTCATGTAGTTTGTATCCGACGCACTACTGCCCATTTACTGAAACCCTCACACTCTTCTAATATCGATCCGACGCAGAAATTGCATCGAGATTAAATACTGTAGGCTCCAGGGCGGGTTATATCCTAGAGAGGAAAACGGCTACAGCCTCCACATGGAAGCTCTCCTGGGAGGCATGTAGTTTGTATCCGACTCACTACTGCGAATATAGTGAAACTCTCACATTCTTCTAAAAAGGATGCGACACAGAAATTGTATCGAGATTAAATACTGTAGGCTCCAGGGCGGGTTATATCCTAGAGAGTAAAACGTCTGCATCCTCCACATGAAAGCTCTCCTGGGAGTCATGTAGTTTGTATCCGACGCACTACTGCCCATTTACTGAAACCCTCACACTCTTCTAATAAGGATGCGACACAGAAATTGCATCGAGATTAAATACTGTAGGCTCAAGGGCGGGTTATATCCTAGAGAGTAAAACGTCTGCATCCTCCACATGAAAGCTCTCCTGGGAGTCATGTAGTTTGTATCCGACGCACTACTGCCCATTTACTGAAACCCTCACACTCTTCTAATAAGGATGCAACACAGAAATTGCATCGAGATTAAATACTGTAGGCTCCAGGGCGGGTTATATCCTAGAGAGTAAAACGGCTACAGCCTCCACATGGAAGCTCTCCTGGGAGTCATGTAGTTTGTATCCGACGCACTACTGCGAATTTAGTGAAACCCTCACATTCTTCTAAAAAGGATGCGACACAGAAATTGTATCGAGATTAAGTACTGAAGGCTCAAGGGCGGGTTTTATCCAAGAGAGTAAAACGGCTGCATCCTCCACATGAAAGCTCTCCTGGGAGTCATGTAGTTTGTATCAGACGCACTACTGCCCATTTACTGAAACCCTCACACTCTTCTAATATCGATCCGACGCAGAAATTGCATCGAGATTAAATACTGTAGGATCCAGGGCAATTTTTATCCTAGAGAGTGAAACGGCTGCAGCCACTACATGAAAGCTTTCCTGGGAGTCATGTAGTTTGTATCCGACGCACTTCTGCGAATTTAGTGAAACCCTCACATTCTTCTAATAAGGATGCGACACAGAAATTGTATCGAGATTAAGTACTGTAGGCTCAAGAACGGGTTATATCCTAGAGAGTAAAACGGCTGCATCCTCCACATGAAAGCTCTCCTGGGAGTCATGTAGTTTGTATCCGACGCACTACTGCCCATTTACTGAAACCCTCACACTCTTCTAATAAGAATGCGACACAGAAATTGCATCGAGATTAAATACTGTAGGCTCCAGGGCGGGTTATATCCTAGAGAGTAAAACGGCTACAGCCTCCACATGGAAGCTCTCCTGGGAGTCATGTAGTTTGTATCCGACGCACTACTGCCCATTTACTGAAACCCTCACATTCTTCTAAAAAGGATGCGACACAGAAATTGTATCGAGATTAAGTACTGTAGGCTCAAGGGCGGGTTATATCCTAGAGAGTAAAACGGCTGCATCCTCCACATGAAAGCTCTCCTGGGAGTCATGTAGTTTGTATCCGACGCACTACTGCCCATTTACTGAAACCCTCACACTCTTCTAACAAGGATGCGACACAGAAATTGCATCGAGATTAAATACTGTAGGCTCCAGGGCGGGTTATATCCTAGAGAGTAAAACGTCTGCATCCTCCACATGAAAGCTCTCCTGGGCGTCATGTAGTTTGTATCCGACGCACTACTGCCCATTTACTGAAACCCTCACACTCTTCTAATAAGGATGCGACACAGAAATTGCATCGAGATTAGATACTGTAGGCTCCAAGGCGGGTTATATCCTAGAGAGTAAAACGGCTGCAGCCTCCACATGAAAGCTCTCCTGGGAGTCATGTAGTTTGTATCCGACGCACTACTGCCCATTTACTGAAACCCTCACACTCTTCTAATAAGGATGCGACACAGAAATTGCATCGAGATTAAATACTGTAGGATCCAGGGCAATTTTTATCCTAGAGAGTGAAACGGCTGCAGCCACCACATGAAAGCTTTCCTGGGAGTCATGTAGTTTGTATCCGACGCACTTCTGCGAATTTACTGAAACCCTCACATTCTTCTAATAAGGATGCGACACAGAAATTGTATCGCGATAAAGTACTGTAGGCTCAAGATCGGGTTATATCCTAGAGAGTAAAACGGCTGCATCCTCCACATGAAAGCTCTCCTGGGAGTCATGTAGTTTGTATCCGACGCACTACTGCCCATTTACTGAAACCCTCACACTCTTCTAATAAGGATGCGACACAGAAATTGCATCGAGATTAAATACTGTAGGCTCAAGGGCGGGTTATATCCTAGAGAGTAAAACGGCTACAGCCTCCACATGGAAGCTCTCCTGGGAGTCATGTAGTTTGTATCCGACGCACTACTGCGAAATTAGTGAAACCCTCACATTCTTCTAAATAGGATGCGACACAGAAATTGTATCGAGATTAAGTACTGTAGGCTCAAGGGCGGGTTGTATCCTAGAGAGTAAAACGGCTGCAGCCAACACATGAAAGCTATCCTGGGAGTCATGTAGTTTGTATCCGAAGCACTACTGCGCATTTACTGAAACCCTCACACTCTTCTAATAAGGATGCGACACAGAAATTGCATCGAGATTAAATACTGTAGGCTCCAGGGCGGGTTACACCCTAGAGAGTAAAACGTCTGCATCCTCCACATGGAAGCTCTCCTGGGAGTCATGTAGTTTGTATCTGACGCACTACTGCCCATTTACTGAAACCCTCACACTCTTCTAATAAGGATGCGACACAGAAATCGCATCGAGATTTAATACTGTAGGCTCCAGGGCGGGTTATATCCTAGAGAGTAAAACGGCTACAGCCTCCACATGGAAGCTCTCCTGGGAGTCATGTAGTTTGTATCCGACGCACTACTGCGAATTTAGTGAAACCCTCACATTCTTCTAAAAAGGATGCGACACAGAAATTGTATCAAGATTAAGTACTGTAGGCTCAAGGGCGGGTTACATCCTAGAGAGTAGAACGGCTGCATCCTCCACATGAAAGCTATCCTGGGAGTCATGTAGTTTCTATCCGACGCACTACTGCCCATTTACTGAAACCCTCACACTCTTCTAATAAGGATGCGACACAGAAATTGCATCGAGATTAAATACTGTAGGCTCCAGGGCGGGTTATATCCTAGAGAGTAAAACGTCTGCATCCTCCACATGAAAGCTCTCCTGGGAGTCATGTAGTTTGTATCCGACGCACTACTGCCCATTTACTGAAACCCTCACACTCTTCTAATAAGGATGCGACACAGAAATTGCATCGAGATTAAATACTGTAGGATCCAGGGCGATTTTTATCCTAGAGAGTGAAACGGCTGCAGCCTCCACATGAAAGCTATCCTGGGAGTCATGTAGTTTGTATCCAGTTCACTACTGCGAATTTAGTGAAACCCTCACATTCTTCTAATAAGAATGCGACACAGAAATTGTATCGAGATTAAGTACTGTAGGCTCAAGAGCGGGTTATATCCTAGAGAGTAAAACGGCTGCAGCCTCCACATGAAAGCTATCCTGGGAATCATGTAGTTTGTATCCGACGCACTACTGCCCATTTACTGAAACCCTCACACTCTTCTAATAAGGATGCGACACAGAAATTGCATCGAGATTAAATACTGTAGGCTCCAGGGCGGGTTATATCCTAGAGAGTAAAACGGCTGCAGCCTCCACATGGAAGCTCTCCTGGGAGTCATGTAGTGTGTATCCGACGCACTACTGCGAATTTAGTGAAACCCTCACATTCTTCTAAAAAGGATGCGACACAGAAATTGTGACGAGATTAAGTACTGTAGGCTCAAGGGCGGGTTATATCCTAGAGAGTAAAACGGCTACAGCCTCCACATGAAAGCTCTCCTGGGAGTCATGTATTTTGTATCCGACGCACTACTGCCCATTTACTGAAACCCTCACACTCTTCTAATAACGATCCGACGCAGAAATTGCATCGAGATTAAATACTGTAGGCTCCAGGGCGGGTTACATCCTAGAGAGTAAAACGGCTACAGCCTCCACATGGAAGCTCTCCTGGGAGTCATGTAGTTTGTATCCGACGCACTACTGCGAATATAGTGAAACCCTCACATTCTTCTAAAAAGGATGCGACACAGAAATTGTATCGAGATTAAGTACTGTAGGCTCAAGGGCGGGTTACATCCTAGAGAGTAGAACGGCTGCATCCTCCACATGAAAGCTATCCTGGGAGTCATGTAGTTTCTATCCGACGCACTACTGCCCATTTACTGAAACCCTCACACTCTTCTAATAAGGATGCGACACAGAAATTGCATCGAGATTAAATACTGTAGGCTCCAGGGCGGGTTATATCCTAGAGAGTAAAACGTCTGCATCCTCCACATGAAAGCTCTCCTGGGAGTCATGTAGTTTGTATCCGACTTACTACTGCCCATTTACTGAAACCCTCACACTCTTCTAATAAGGATGCGACACAGAAATTGCATCGAGATTAAATACTGTAGGATCCAGGGCGGGTTATATCCTAGAGAGTAAAACGGCTACAGCCTCCACATGGAAGCTCTCCTGGGAGTCATGTAGTTTGTATCCGACGCACTACTGCGAATTTAGTGAAACCCTCACATTCTTCTAAAAAGGATGCGACACAGAAATTGTATCGAGATTAAGTACTGTAGGCTCAAGATCGGGTTATATCCTAGAGAGTAAAACGGCTGCAGCCTCCACATGAAAGCTCTCCTGGGGGTCATGTAGTTTGTATCCGACGCACTACTGCCCATTTACTGAAACCCTCACACTCTTCTAATAAGGATGCGACACAGAAATTGCATCGAGATTAAATACTATAGGATCCAGGGCGATTTTTATCCTAGAGAGTGAAACGGCTACAGCCTCCACATGAAAGCTTTCCTGGGAGTCATGTAGTTTGTATCAGACGCACTACTGCGAATTTAGTGAAACCCTCACATTCTTCTAATAAGGATGCGACACAGAAATTGCATCGAGATTAAATACTGTAGGATCCAGGGCGATTTTTATCCTAGAGAGTGAAACGGCTGCAGCCTCCACATGAAAGCTTTCCTGGGAGTCATGTAGTTTGTATCAGACGCACTACTGCGAATTTAGTGAAACCCTCACTTTCTTCTAATAAGGATGCGACACAGAAATTGTATCGAGATTAAGTACTGTAGGCTCAAGATCGGGTTATATCCTAGAGAGTAAAACGGCTGCAGCCTCCACATGAAAGCTCTCCTGGGAGTCATGTAGTTTGTATCCGACGCACTACTGCGAATTTAGTGAAACCCTCACATTCTTCTAATAAGGATGCGACACAGAAATTGCATCGAGATTAAATACTATAGGATCCAGGGCGATTTTTATCCTAGAGAGTGAAACGGCTGCAGCCTCCACATGAAAGCTTTCCTGGGAGTCATGTAGTTTGTATCAGACGCACTACTGCGAATTTAGTGGAACCCTCACATTCTTCTAATAAGGATGCGACACAGAAATTGTATCGAGATTAAGTACTGTAGGCTCAAAGGCGGGTTATATCCTAGAGAGTAAAACGTCTGCAGCCTCCACATGAAAGCTCTCCTGGGAGTCATGTAGTTTGTATCCGACTTACTACTGCCCATTTACTGAAACCCTCACACTCTTCTAATAAGGATGCGACACAGAAATTGCATCGAGATTAAATACTGTAGGATCCAGGGCGGGTTATATCCTAGAGAGTAAAACGGCTACAGCCTCCACATGGAAGCTCTCCTGGGAGTCATGTAGTTTGTATCCGACGCACTACTGCGAATTTAGTGAAACCCTCACATTCTTCTAAAAAGGATGCGACACAGAAATTGTATCGAGATTAAGTACTGTAGGCTCAAGATCGGGTTATATCCTAGAGAGTAAAACGGCTGCAGCCTCCACATGAAAGCTCTCCTGGGGGTCATGTAGTTTATATCCGACGCACTACTGCCCATTTACTGAAACCCTCACACTCTTCTAATAAGGATGCGACACAGAAATTGCATCGAGATTAAATACTATAGGATCCAGGGCGATTTTTATCCTAGAGAGTGAAACGGCTGCAGCCTCCACATGAAAGCTTTCCTGGGAGTCATGTAGTTTGTATCAGACGCACTACTGCGAATTTAGTGAAACCCTCACATTCTTCTAATATGGATGCGACACAGAAATTGCATCGAGATTAAATACTATAGGATCCAGGGCGATTTTTATCCTAGAGAGTGAAACGGCTGCAGCCTCCACATGAAAGCTTTCCTGGGAGTCATGTAGTTTGTATCAGACGCACTACTGCGAATTTAGTGAAACTCTCACATTCTTCTAATAAGGATGCGACACAGAAATTGTATCGAGATTAAGTACTGTAGGCTCAAAGGCGGGTTATATCCTAGAGAGTAAAACGTCTGCAGCCTCCACATGAAAGCTCTCCAGGGAGTCATGTAGTTTGTATCCGACGCACTACTGCCCATTTACTGAAACCCTCACACTCTTCTAATAAGGATGCGACACAGAAATTGCATCGAGATTAAATACTATAGGATCCAGGGCGATTTTTATCCTAGAGAGTGAAACGGCTGCAGCCTCCACATGAAAGCTCTCCTGGGAGTCATGTAGTTTGTATCAGACGCACTACTGCGAATTTAGTGAAACCCTCACATTCTTCTAATAAGGATGCGACACAGAAATTGCATCGAGATTAAATACTATAGGATCCAGGGCGATTTTTATCCTAGAGAGTGAAACGGCTGCAGCCTCCACATGAAAGCTTTCCTGGGAGTCATGTAGTTTGTATCAGACGCACTACTGCGAATTTAGTGAAACCCTCACTTTCTTCTAATAAGGATGCGACACAGAAATTGTATCGAGATTAAGTACTGTATGCTCAAGATCGGGTTATATCCTAGAGAGTAAAACGGCTGCAGCCTCCACATGAAAGCTCTCTTTGGAGTCATGTAGTTTGTATCCGACGCACTACTGCCCATTTACTGAAACCCTCACACTCTTCTAATATCGATCCGACGCAGAAATTGCATCGAGATTAAATACTGTAGGCTCCAGGGCGGGTTATATCCTAGAGAGGAAAACGGCTACAGCCTCCACATGGAAGCTCTCCTGGGAGGCATGTAGTTTGTATCCGACTCACTACTGCGAATATAGTGAAACTCTCACATTCTTCTAAAAAGGATGCGACACAGAAATTGTATCGAGATTAAATACTGTAGGCTCCAGGGCGGGTTATATCCTAGAGAGTAAAACGTCTGCATCCTCCACATGAAAGCTCTCCTGGGAGTCATGTAGTTTGTATCCGACGCACTACTGCCCATTTACTGAAACCCTCACACTCTTCTAATAAGGATGCGACACAGAAATTGCATCGAGATTAAATACTGTAGGCTCAAGGGCGGGTTATATCCTAGAGAGTAAAACGTCTGCATCCTCCACATGAAAGCTCTCCTGGGAGTCATGTAGTTTGTATCCGACGCACTACTGCCCATTTACTGAAACCCTCACACTCTTCTAATAAGGATGCAACACAGAAATTGCATCGAGATTAAATACTGTAGGCTCCAGGGCGGGTTATATCCTAGAGAGTAAAACGGCTACAGCCTCCACATGGAAGCTCTCCTGGGAGTCATGTAGTTTGTATCCGACGCACTACTGCGAATTTAGTGAAACCCTCACATTCTTCTAAAAAGGATGCGACACAGAAATTGTATCGAGATTAAGTACTGTAGGCTCAAGGGCGGGTTTTATCCAAGAGAGTAAAACGGCTGCATCCTCCACATGAAAGCTCTCCTGGGAGTCATGTAGTTTGTATCAGACGCACTACTGCCCATTTACTGAAACCCTCACACTCTTCTAATATCGATCCGACGCAGAAATTGCATCGAGATTAAATACTGTAGGCTCCAGGGCGGGTTATATCCTAGAGAGTAAAACGGCTACAGCCTCCACATGGAAGCTCTCCTGGGAGGCATGTAGTTTGTATCCGACGCTCTACTGCGAATATAGTGAAACCCTCACATTCTTCTAAAAAGGATGCGACACAGAAATTGTATCGAGATTAAATACTGTAGGCTCCAGGGCGGGTTATATCCTAGAGAGTAAAACGTCTGCATCCTCCACATGAAAGCTCTCCTGGGAGTCATGTAGTTTGTATCCGACGCACTACTGCCCATTTACTGAAACCCTCACACTCTTCTAATAAGGATGCGACACAGAAATTGCATCGAGATTAAATACTGTAGGCTCAAGGGCGGGTTATATCCTAGAGAGTAAAACGTCTGCATCCTCCACATGAAAGCTCTCCTGGGAGTCATGTAGTTTGTATCCGACGCACTACTGCCCATTTACTGAAACCCTCACACTCTTCTAATAAGGATGCAACACAGAAATTGCATCGAGAGTAAATACTGTAGGCTCCAGGGCGGGTTATATCCTAGAGAGTAAAACGGCTACAGCCTCCACATGGAAGCTCTCCTGGGAGTCATGTAGTTTGTATCCGACGCACTACTGCGAATTTAGTGAAACCCTCACATTCTTCTAAAAAGGATGCGACACAGAAATTGTATCGAGATTAAGTACTGTAGGCTCAGGGGCGGGTTTTATCCAAGAGAGTAAAACGGCTGCATCCTCCACATGAAAGCTCTCCTGGGAGTCATGTAGTTTGTATCCGACTCACTACTGCCCATTTACTGAAACCCTCACACTCTTCTAATAAGGATGCGACACAGAAATTGCATCGAGATTAAATACTGTAGGATCCAGGGCAATTTTTATCCTAGAGAGTGAAACGGCTGCAGCCACTACATGAAAGCTTTCCTGGGAGTCATGTAGTTTGTATCCGACGCACTTCTGCGAATTTAGTGAAACCCTCACATTCTTCTAATAAGGATGCGACACAGAAATTGTATCGAGATTAAGTACTGTAGGCTCAAGAACGGGTTATATCCTAGAGAGTAAAACGGCTGCATCCTCCACATGAAAGCTCTCCTGGGAGTCATGTAGTTTGTATCCGACGCACTACTGCCCATTTACTGAAACCCTCACACTCTTCTAATAAGAATGCGACACAGAAATTGCATCGAGATTAAATACTGTAGGCTCCAGGGCGGGTTATATCCTAGAGAGTAAAACGGCTACAGCCTCCACATGGAAGCTCTCCTGGGAGTCATGTAGTTTGTATCCGACGCACTACTGCGAATTTAGTGAAACCCTCACATTCTTCTAAAAAGGATGCGACACAGAAATTGTATCGAGATTAAGTACTGTAGGCTCAAGGGCGGGTTATATCCTAGAGAGTAAAACGGCTGCATCCTCCACATGAAAGCTCTCCTGGGAGTCATGTAGTTTGTATCCGACGCACTACTGCCCATTTACTGAAACCCTCACACTCTTCTAACAAGGATGCGACACAGAAATTGCATCGAGATTAAATACTGTAGGCTCCAGGGCGGGTTATATCCTAGAGAGTAAAACGTCTGCATCCTCCACATGAAAGCTCTCCTGGGCGTCATGTAGTTTGTATCCGACGCACTACTGCCCATTTACTGAAACCCTCACACTCTTCTAATAAGGATGCGACACAGAAATTGCATCGAGATTAGATACTGTAGGCTCCAAGGCGGGTTATATCCTAGAGAGTAAAACGGCTGCAGCCTCCACATGAAAGCTCTCCTGGGAGTCATGTAGTTTGTATCCGACGCACTACTGCCCATTTACTGAAACCCTCACACTCTTCTAATAAGGATGCGACACAGAAATTGCATCGAGATTAAATACTGTAGGATCCAGGGCAATTTTTATCCTAGAGAGTGAAACGGCTGCAGCCACCACATGAAAGCTTTCCTGGGAGTCATGTAGTTTGTATCCGACGCACTTCTGCGAATTTACTGAAACCCTCACATTCTTCTAATAAGGATGCGACACAGAAATTGTATCGCGATAAAGTACTGTAGGCTCAAGATCGGGTTATATCCTAGAGAGTAAAACGGCTGCATCCTCCACATGAAAGCTCTCCTGGGAGTCATGTAGTTTGTATCCGACGCACTACTGCCCATTTACTGAAACCCTCACACTCTTCTAATAAGGATGCGACACAGAAATTGCATCGAGATTAAATACTGTAGGCTCAAGGGCGGGTTATATCCTAGAGAGTAAAACGGCTACAGCCTCCACATGGAAGCTCTCCTGGGAGTCATGTAGTTTGTATCCGACGCACTACTGCGAAATTAGTGAAACCCTCACATTCTTCTAAATAGGATGCGACACAGAAATTGTATCGAGATTAAGTACTGTAGGCTCAAGGGCGGGTTGTATCCTAGAGAGTAAAACGGCTGCAGCCAACACATGAAAGCTATCCTGGGAGTCATGTAGTTTGTATCCGAAGCACTACTGCGCATTTACTGAAACCCTCACACTCTTCTAATAAGGATGCGACACAGAAATTGCATCGAGATTAAATACTGTAGGCTCCAGGGCGGGTTACACCCTAGAGAGTAAAACGTCTGCATCCTCCACATGGAAGCTCTCCTGGGAGTCATGTAGTTTGTATCTGACGCACTACTGCCCATTTACTGAAACCCTCACACTCTTCTAATAAGGATGCGACACAGAAATCGCATCGAGATTAAATACTGTAGGCTCCAGGGCGGGTTATATCCTAGAGAGTAAAACGGCTACAGCCTCCACATGGAAGCTCTCCTGGGAGTCATGTAGTTTGTATCCGACGCACTACTGCGAATTTAGTGAAACCCTCACATTCTTCTAAAAAGGATGCGACACAGAAATTGTATCGAGATTAAGTACTGTAGGCTCAAGGGCGGGTTACATCCTAGAGAGTAGAACGGCTGCATCCTCCACATGAAAGCTATCCTGGGAGTCATGTAGTTTCTATCCGACGCACTACTGCCCATTTACTGAAACCCTCACACTCTTCTAATAAGGATGCGACACAGAAATTGCATCGAGATTAAATACTGTAGGCTCCAGGGCGGGTTATATCCTAGAGAGTAAAACGTCTGCATCCTCCACATGAAAGCTCTCCTGGGAGTCATGTAGTTTGTATCCGACGCACTACTGCCCATTTACTGAAACCCTCACACTCTTCTAATAAGGATGCGACACAGAAATTGCATCGAGATTAAATACTGTAGGATCCAGGGCGATTTTTATCCTAGAGAGTGAAACGGCTGCAGCCTCCACATGAAAGCTATCCTGGGAGTCATGTAGTTTGTATCCAGTTCACTACTGCGAATTTAGTGAAACCCTCACATTCTTCTAATAAGAATGCGACACAGAAATTGTATCGAGATTAAGTACTGTAGGCTCAAGAGCGGGTTATATCCTAGAGAGTAAAACGGCTGCAGCCTCCACATGAAAGCTATCCTGGGAATCATGTAGTTTGTATCCGACGCACTACTGCCCATTTACTGAAACCCTCACACTCTTCTAATAAGGATGCGACACAGAAATTGCATCGAGATTAAATACTGTAGGCTCCAGGGCGGGTTATATCCTAGAGAGTAAAACGGCTGCAGCCTCCACATGGAAGCTCTCCTGGGAGTCATGTAGTGTGTATCCGACGCACTACTGCGAATTTAGTGAAACCCTCACATTCTTCTAAAAAGGATGCGACACAGAAATTGTGACGAGATTAAGTACTGTAGGCTCAAGGGCGGGTTATATCCTAGAGAGTAAAACGGCTACAGCCTCCACATGAAAGCTCTCCTGGGAGTCATGTATTTTGTATCCGACGCACTACTGCCCATTTACTGAAACCCTCACACTCTTCTAATAACGATCCGACGCAGAAATTGCATCGAGATTAAATACTGTAGGCTCCAGGGCGGGTTACATCCTAGAGAGTAAAACGGCTACAGCCTCCACATGGAAGCTCTCCTGGGAGTCATGTAGTTTGTATCCGACGCACTACTGCGAATATAGTGAAACCCTCACATTCTTCTAAAAAGGATGCGACACAGAAATTGTATCGAGATTAAGTACTGTAGGCTCAAGGGCGGGTTACATCCTAGAGAGTAGAACGGCTGCATCCTCCACATGAAAGCTATCCTGGGAGTCATGTAGTTTCTATCCGACGCACTACTGCCCATTTACTGAAACCCTCACACTCTTCTAATAAGGATGCGACACAGAAATTGCATCGAGATTAAATACTGTAGGCTCCAGGGCGGGTTATATCCTAGAGAGTAAAACGTCTGCATCCTCCACATGAAAGCTCTCCTGGGCGTCATGTAGTTTGTATCCGACGCACTACTGCCCATTTACTGAAACCCTCACATTCTTCTAATAAGGATGCGACACAGAAATTGCATCGAGATTAGATACTGTAGGCTCCAAGGCGGGTTATATCCTAGAGAGTAAAACGGCTGCAGCCTCCACATGAAAGCTCTCCTGGGAGTCATGTAGCTTGTATCCGACGCACTACTGCCCATTTACTGAAACCCTCACACTCTTCTAATAAGGATGCGACACAGAAATTGCATCGAGATTAAATACTGTAGGATCCAGGGCAATTTTTATCCTAGAGAGTGAAACGGCTGCAGCCACCACATGAAAGCTTTCCTGGGAGTCATGTAGTTTGTATCCGACGCACTTCCGCGAATTTAGTGAAACCCTCACATTCTTCTAATAAGGATGCGACACAGAAATTGTATCGCGATTAAGTACTGTAGGCTCAAGATCGGGTTATATCCTAGAGAGTAAAACGGCTGCATCCTCCACATGAAAGCTCTCCTGGGAGTCATGTAGTTTGTATCCGACGCACTACTGCCCATTTACTGAAACCCTCACACTCTTCTAATAAGGATGCGACACAGAAATTGCATCGAGATTAAATACTGTAGGCTCCAGGGCGGGTTATATCCTAGAGAGTAAAACGGCTACAGCCTCCACATGAAAGCTCTCCTGGGAGTCATGTATTTTGTATCCGACGCACTACTGCCCATTTACTGAAACCCTCACACTCTTCTAATAACGATCCGACGCAGAAATTGCATCGAGATTAAATACTGTAGGCTCCAGGGCGGGTTATATCCTAGAGAGTAAAACGGCTACAGCCTCCACATGGAAGCTCTCCTGGGAGTCATGTAGTTTGTATCCGACGCACTACTGCGAATATAGTGAAACCCTCACATTCTTCTAAAAAGGATGCGACACAGAAATTGTATCGAGATTAAGTACTGTAGGCTCAAGGGCGGGTTACATCCTAGAGAGTAGAACGGCTGCATCCTCCACATGGAAGCTATCCTGGGAGTCATGTAGTTTCTATCCGACGCACTACTGCCCATTTACTGAAACCCTCACACTCTTCTAATAAGGATGCGACACAGAAATTGCATCGAGATTAAATACTGTAGGCTCCAGGGCGGGTTATATCCTAGAGAGTAAAACGTCTGCATCCTCCACATGAAAGCTCTCCTGGGCGTCATGTAGTTTGTATCCGACGCACTACTGCCCATTTACTGATACCCTCACACTCTTCTAATAAGGATGCGACACAGAAATTGCATCGAGATTAGATACTGTAGGCTCCAAGGCGGGTTATATCCTAGAGAGTAAAACGGCTGCAGCCTCCACATGAAAGCTCTCCTGGGAGTCATGTAGTTTGTATCCGACGCACTACTGCCCATTTACTGAAACCCTCACACTCTTCTAATAAGGATGCGACACAGAAATTGCATCGAGATTAAATACTGTAGGATCCAGGGCAATTTTTATCCTAGAGAGTGAAACGGCTGCAGCCACCACATGAAAGCTTTCCTGGGAGTCATGTAGTTTGTATCCGACGCACTTCCGCGAATTTAGTGAAACCCTCACATTCTTCTAATAAGGATGCGACACAGAAATTGTATCGCGATTAAGTACTGTAGGCTCAAGATCGGGTTATATCCTAGAGAGTAAAACGGCTGCATCCTCCACATGAAAGCTCTCCTGGGAGTCATGTAGTTTCTATCCGACGCACTACTGCCCATTTACTGAAACCCTCACACTCTTCTAATAAGGATGCGACACAGAAATTGCATCGAGATTAAATACTGTAGGCTCCAGGGCGGGTTATATCCTAGAGAGTAAAACGGCTACAGCCTCCACACGGAAGCTCTCCTGGGAGTCATGTAGTTTGTATCCGACGCACTACTGCGAAATTAGTGAAACCCTCACATTCTTCTAAAAAGGATGCGACACAGAAATTGTATCGCGATTAAGTACTGTAGGCTCAAGGGCGGGTTGTATCCTAGAGAGTAAAACGGCTGCAGCCTCCACATGGAAGCTCTCCTGGGAGTCATGTAGTGTGTATCCGACGCACTACTGCGAATTTAGTGAAACCCTCACATTCTTCTAAAAAGGATGCGACACAGAAATTGTGACGAGATTAAGTACTGTAGGCTCAAGGGCGGGTTATATCCTAGAGAGTAAAACGGCTGCAGCCTCCACATGAAAGCTCTCCTGGGAGTCATGTATTTTGTATCCGACGCACTACTGCCCATTTACTGAAACCCTCACACTCTTCTAATAACGATCCGACGCAGAAATTGCATCGAGATTAAATACTGTAGGCTCCAGGGCGGGTTATATCCTAGAGAGTAAAACGGCTACAGCCTCCACATGGAAGCTCTCCTGGGAGTCATGTAGTTTGTATCCGACGCACTACTGCGAATATAGTGAAACCCTCACATTCTTCTAAAAAGGATGCGACACAGAAATTGTATCGAGATTAAGTACTGTAGGCTCAAGGGCGGGTTACATCCTAGAGAGTAGAACGGCTGCATCCTCCACATGAAAGCTATCCTGGGAGTCATGTAGTTTCTATCCGACGCACTACTGCCCATTTACTGAAACCCTCACACTCTTCTAATAAGGATGCGACACAGAAATTGCATCGAGATTAAATACTGTAGGCTCCAGGGCGGGTTATATCCTAGAGAGTAAAACGTCTGCATCCTCCACATGAAAGCTCTCCTGGGCGTCATGTAGTTTGTATCCGACGCACTACTGCCCATTTACTGAAACCCTCACACTCTTCTAATAAGGATGCGACACAGAAATTGCATCGAGATTAGATACTGTAGGCTCCAAGGCGGGTTATATCCTAGAGAGTAAAACGGCTGCAGCCTCCACATGAAAGCTCTCCTGGGAGTCATGTAGTTTGTATCCGACGCACTACTGCCCATTTACTGAAACCCTCACACTCTTCTAATAAGGATGCGACACAGAAATTGCATCGAGATTAAATACTGTAGGATCCAGGGCAATTTTTATCCTAGAGAGTGAAACGGCTGCAGCCACCACATGAAAGCTTTCCTTGGAGTCATGTAGTTTGTATCCGACGCACTTTCGCGAATTTAGTGAAACCCTCACATTCTTCTAATAAGGATGCGACACAGAAATTGTATCGCGATTAAGTACTGTAGGCTCAAGATCGGGTTATATCCTAGAGAGTAAAACGGCTGCATCCTCCACATGAAAGCTCTCCTGGGAGTCATGTAGTTTGTATCCGACGCACTACTGCCCATTTACTGAAACCCTCACACTCTTCTAATAAGGATGCGACACAGAAATTGCATCGAGATTAAATACTGTAGGCTCCAGGGCGGTTTATATCCTAGAGAGTAAAACGGCTACAGCCTCCACACGGAAGCTCTCATGGGAGTCATGTAATTTGTATCCGACGCACTACTGCGAAATTAGTGAAACCCTCACATTCTTCTAAAAAGGATGCGACACAGAAATTGTATCGAGATTAAGTACTGTAGGCTCAAGGGCGGGTTGTATCCTAGAGAGTAAAACGGCTGCAGCCAACACATGAAAGCTATCCTGGGAGTCATGTAGTTTGTATCCGAAGCACTACTGCGCATTTACTGAAACCCTCACACTCTTCTAATAAGGATGCGACACAGAAATTGCATCGAGATTAAATACTGTAGGCTCCAGGGCGGGTTACACCCTAGAGAGTAAAACGTCTGCATCCTCCACATGGAAGCTCTCCTGGGAGTCATGTAGTTTGTATCTGACACACTACTGCCCATTTACTGAAACCCTCACACTCTTCTAATAAGGATGCGACACAGAAATCGCATCGAGATTAAATACTGTAGGCTCCAGGGCGGGTTATATCCTAGAGAGTAAAACGGCTACAGCCTCCACATGGAAGCTCTCCTGGGAGTCATGTAGTTTGTATCCGACGCACTACTGCGAATTTAGTGAAACCCTCACATTCTTCTAAAAAGGATGCGACACAGAAATTGTATCGAGATTAAGTACTGTAGGCTCAAGGGCGGTTTACATCCTAGAGAGTAGAACGGCTGCATCCTCCACATGAAAGCTATCCTGGTAGTCATGTAGTTTCTATCCGACGCACTACTGCCCATTTACTGAAACCCTCACACTCTTCTAATAAGGATGCGACACAGAAATTGCATCGAGATTAAATACTGTAGGCTCCAGGGCGGGTTATATCCTAGAGAGTAAAACGTCTGCATCCTCCACATGAAAGCTCTCCTGGGAGTCATGTAGTTTGTATCTGACGCACTACTGCCCATTTACTGAAACCCTCACACTCTTCTAATAAGGATGCGACACAGAAATCGCATCGAGATTAAATACTGTAGGCTCCAGGGCGGGTTATATCCTAGAGAGTAAAACGGCTACAGCCTCCACATGGAAGCTCTCCTGGGAGTCATGTAGTTTGTATCCGACGCACTACTGCGAATTTAGTGAAACCCTCACATTCTTCTAAAAAGGATGCGACACAGAAATTGCATCGAGATTAAATACTGTAGGATCCAGGGCGATTTTTATCCTAGAGAGTGAAACGGCTGCAGCCTCCACATGAAAGCTTTCCTGGGAGTCATGTAGTTTGTATCCGACTCACTACTGCGAATTTAGTGAAACCCTCACATTCTTCTAATAAGAATGCGACACAGAAATTGTATCGAGATTAAGTACTGTAGGCTCAAGTGCGGGTTATATCCTAGAGAGTAAAACGGCTGCAGCCTCCACATGAAAGCTATCCTGGGAGTCATGTAGTTTGTATCCGACGCACTACTGCCCATTTACTGAAACCCTCACACTCTTCTAATAAGGATGCGACACAGAAATTGCATCGAGATTAAATACTGTAGGCTCCAGGGCGGGTTATATCCTAGAGAGTAAAACGTCTGCATCCTCCACATGAAAGCTCTCCTGGGAGTCACGTAGTTTGTATCCGACGCACTACTGCCCATTTACTCAAACCCTCACACTCTTCTAATAACGATCCGACGCAGAAATTGTATCGAGATTAAGTACTGTAGGCTCAAGGGCGGGTTATATCCTAGAGAGTAAAACGTCTGCAGCCTCCACATGAAAGCTCTCCAGGGAGTCATGTAGTTTGTATCCGACGCACTACTGCCCATTTACTGAAACCCTCACACTCTTCTAATAAGGATGCGACACAGAAATTGCATCGAGATTAAATACTATAGGATCCAGGGCGATTTTTATCCTAGAGAGTGAAACGGCTGCAGCCTCCACATGAAAGCTTTCCTGGGAGTCATGTAGTTTGTATCAGACGCACTACTGCGAATTTAGTGAAACCCTCACATTCTTCTAATAAGGATGCGACACAGAAATTGTATCGAGATTAAGTACTGTAGGCTCAAGATCGGGTTATATCCTAGAGAGTAAAACGGCTGCAGCCTCCACATGCAAGCTCTCCTGGGAGTCATGTAGTGTGTATCCGACGCACTACTGCGAATTTAGTGAAACCCTCACATTCTTCTAAAAAGGATGCGACACAGAAATTGTATCGAGATTAAGTACTGTAGGCTCAAGGGCGGGTTATATCCTAGAGAGTAAAACGGCTGCAGCCTCCACATGAAAGCTCTCCTGGGAGTCATGTAGTTTGTATCCGACGCACTACTGCCCATTTACTGAAAGCCTCACACTCTTCTAA